>NC_132815.1:0-600000 GCF_048594095.1 Paramormyrops kingsleyae | reverse complement strand
ACTGCAATCAGTCCACTCCCAACTACAGAGCCTCAGCCGTGGACTGTACTCTCAGGTGAAGCCGCATACACAGCCAATTAGACAAGACCAAGAGAAAGATGTCAAAAATGTCTGGTCACAAAATGCATGCCAGGCAGCATTACAGGGAAACCTGAACCTACCTCCTCAGGCGTGTTCACATACGAAGATAAACCAATCTCTTCCGAATGGAACGTTTCGTTGTGCAAATACGGCAGCCCGTCTTTAACGGAAACACGACAGAAGCTTAGGCACATTCACACATGAAATGGAAACGGCAATCGGAGCCAATGAGAAAGAACAGGGATGCTTTCATTGTGTTTCAAAGTCCAACACACTGAAGCCAAATTTAATGCAGTATAATTTAATCTAATAGATACTACTGTAAAATCATATTTTAATGAATTACTCAAACAATGGCCAATTGAGAGAAATATTTCCAGATAAAACGGCAAACAGCCATGGGCATGACACGTGGCATGGAGTGCAGGGTCTCACCCGGGTCCTCCTGGATGAAAGAGTAAACATGGATGCGAGTGCCCGTGCTGCCAGCGTCCATCATTATCCCGTAAAACACACGGCTGCTGTTGGCTGGCCGGGCGCTGTTTGGCAGGATATTCTCCCGCTGTGCAGAAAAATCAACATCAAAAAGATTTCCTTCAACAAAAATGGTTCCATCCAGAGCCCGGACCACCAGTACAAAAAGCTGCAGGAAGGTCTTCAAGTCCATGCTGAAATTTTTGTTCCGTTTCCCCTCCTCTGGTCTGTGCCTGAGAAGAAACGAGTCCGGTAAGTTGCTAAAGCACAATCCGAGTCACACTATACACTGTGCATAAGGTGCAAGGAGATACAGGCGCACAACCACTTGTCACGTACAGTTATAATGAAAATATTCAACATGTACTAGACAGGAAACATCTACGATCACTTCGGAATTTTAGCTCATTTATCAACGGTAACATCAGAATACTGCACCCAGTGGCACATGGGGGCAGGGAAGAAAAGTATGATGGATGAAGAGGAGTTTTCAGAATCTGCTGAATTATTCAGGGTTTTGTCCAATTTTAAGTACCGGGGATTATTTGAAACAAGTTTTCAAGTTTATCTTTTCCTCCCAACACACTTGCAGTTTAAAGAACAAAAACGAAAACGGATTTAAAAAGAAATCAATTTTTTTAAATAAAAACTAGTTTGTTGCTGGCAAAAACTAACAATACAATATTAGTGGGGTAGGCTTCATAAAATTCTATAGCAGAAAACGAACTTATATGCTAGTTGGGGAAACGCTATGTGAATGTTATAAAGACGCTTTAGTTAAGTGCATATACATATTTCCATGAATTTACGCACTCCGATAACAAAACCAACCAACAGGAATTAAAACCTGTAAACTGTCATTCACAACATTTCCTATTAAGTCCCATTTTCTCACAAGCAATACTCATTTTGTCATTTTGTTAACACTTACTCACCTCCTCCCAAAGATTTAGAGGGTAGTTACAAAACGTAACTGCAAGACACAATGACAGGTGCATACATTACTTTTCCGGGGGTAACAAATTCTATTTACCAGCGGGCCACAAAAAGAAAGAAAGAAACAAAGTTAAATAGTTAAAAATTCTATGTGCGATACATAAATAGAACTGTATCCCATCTAAGCAAAACACTGAATTGGCAAAATCAAAATGCCGCAAACCTTCCAATTTACCGCAAGCGAATCCGCGACAATAACCGATTATCTGGATGCGAGCAGCCGGTCTTCTAAAAAGACAAAATGCGAACATTAAAACTTAGCAGGTTAGCCAGCTAACTGCACACAGCAGTTAAGAATCACAGCTATGACACGTACACAATATGGGCATACTAAATTAAAATTCCTTACCCATGACATTACGCTTGGTCTACATATCCAGCGTGTCAGCACACAGACCAAACACATCAACCTGAAAGTCTACGCGTTACCGAACCACGTGATCCTGCCGCTCCCCGGCTGTCATGCAGCTGCCTCGACTTCTTCGCTGTATTTGGCGACGGAATCCTTATTACATTTGTAGGGACATATCGCCACCTACTGCCCTAGAATGTAAATGAAGAAGACGTGTAATTATCATTTTACTTAAAAACAATCGTTGTCTTTTTCAGTATTATTCAAGAAAGTTCTACATTTCACTCATATAGAATTCAGGATATCTTAGTCAAGGTCAGGCACTTAAAAACTATGGGTAGTTTTTTTCTGCATATTAAGTATGAAATTTACGTGTGTATTTACAGCAAATCATGCCAACAGCTTTGATTACATTCATTCTCAAACCATAAAAATATTCACTCCTAATAGCAAACTGACGTCTTATCACACTATTAAATTGCGATTACAGAATCGTTGCAATTTGTTTAGCCTCAAATTGAATTAAAAGACTCTTTAGGCAAAATTATCGACAATACTGTTGATATGTCTGGAAGGTACATTATAAATAAAATCAGGCTGATTATAGATGTTTTAGCCGGAATTGGTCACCGAAGAAAGCTTTCTCGACTTTCATGAAGCATTTGATTTCATTGAACACGTTTTCATTTAGAAATTGCTAGAATCGCTTGGTTTTGGTAATTTATTAATAAAAGCAATAAAAATGTTAAATGCTCATGGAAATAGCATTAATAATTAATAATTATCCTTTGGCACTACAAAACGCTTTAAGAATGACATAAACAGAACAACTGAATCAAACTAACAAAAGGAAAGACATTCCATTTCGAATTTCAAGCAGTAACCCACCAGTTTTAGATTCTGGTAGATCTTATATTATCTACCTGCCCTTTTTATTTTTTTTTCTGGAAATTCTATATACATTCTTGTATATCTGCTGTTCAAAAGTCAAACTTCATTGCGTTGAATGCATATTTACTGACATATTAATACATTATAAAATCTAGTAAAACTCTACAACCAGAAAACTATAACTTTATGGAATAAATTTGTTGTCTGAAATGTTTAATGTAAATTTGATTTTAATTTATTATACTTTTTTTCTCATTCTATTTGCTCGTCTCCACTGGAGCTGTTACTTTGTCAATGCATGAACATTGTTTTCCAAAATGCCTTATAAAACGTTTTTGTCTATCTGTCCTGTTTTTGTAATTAAATAGTTGTGTGCCATACAAAAGACACGTAATTGATGGGCTTATCCACCAATCGCGTAACTGCATTACGCTTGTTTTATTTAATATTGTTAGCCAATCGCAGTGGAGAGGCGGGCTTATTCGAAATCACGTGGAGACGACGTTGTGCAGGTAACGAAATAGTATGATGGCAATGGCGCTGTATTTCATATGTGTATTTATATAGGTATCTTTCAGAATATTCTGTTAAAACTAACTTATTGCGTGATAGGAAACTGTTATTATAAGCGGTGCTGTTTTGCTTATTGATATAGTTTTCTCTTAAGTTCGATGCTATTATATGTTAGCCACCTAGCTTGCTTGGTAATTTCGCCCTAATGTGGCGATCTTACCTTTAAGGGAGGTACAAACTTTTGTTGTACTTAGTGGATGTAAGATTGGCATTGGTATAGTTAACGACACAGTCAATCCGATACGAAACGTGACTGAAAACTTTGGTTGAGCCATGTAAGGCGGGTTTAGTGTTTTGGAAGAGAATACACTGTAGTAAGTGCGCGTAAAATGGTAGGTGCGTTTCCGGATTAATACACTTTTCTTCATCACTGGTGGTGGGAATGAAGACAGTGAACATGCAGAATAGAGGGAATGAGCGCAGTCGGCACCTCTGTGGCTCAGGTTGGCGAAGACACGGCAGTAACCGCAGGGCTTACGAGCGGAGTTACCGTGCGGCACCGATGGACGCGCTGCATTGAGTTACACTATATCGTTTTGATTATCAGTATGGTTTCAGTTACACAGCATCAAATCGCCTTTTGCTCTTTCATCAACTATAAAATCATGACGATGAACATGCTAAAATACACTATCTGTATTGAAATTCACGTTTTGTTTTTTCAGTCAGTCAAGCAGGAGTCTTCTCATTCCCGTGACATTCATTATCTCATATTTTTTATGTCTAAACACACCAGTCAATTTTACAAAAATCACATCTTGTTGATAATGATTCGTCAGGCTGTTTTGGGATAAACTTCTGAAATGTCAATTACAAAAAAGTCTGCCAGCATTCCATCTGATATTAATATGGAATTTGATAGATTCTCTGGGCCAGATATTTAACGCACATTCTTGTGTTTCATCTCCTCCGAAGAGATTGTACTGGACGCTTAAGGACTCCCTTAATTTCTTGGTTTTATGCTGGTGTCCTTGACATGCACCCTCAGCTACGCTGGTTATTCCTGTGAATCTTTCTGCAGCCTTGAGGGAGTTTGTGCATCTGCTGAGACCCCTTCTCACAGGGCATTGGGTCACGTCACAGACACCAGCAGTTCATCCATCAACACTCAGATGTCTGCCCCAGGTAATAAACTGCTTTTTTTTGGGGAGAAGTTAATTTTTTTATGATATTTGGAAGTCTAGGTTATATGTTTTATAAATTTGGATTTGAGTTTTATGTAATGCATGGCATTTGTGTTGCATATTTTTTAGTGCTGATACTTGGTAACGCATTAATACACTGGCTAGTGTCATTGGTGTATTTTGCAGTCTTTGTCATACTTTTTGTTTTGTGTTTTTTTACAGAATTGCCAGGGTTCTACTTTGATGCTGAGAAGAACCGTTACTTCCGTCTGTTGCCAGGACATAACAACTGCAACCCGCTGACCAGGGAGGGCCTGCAGCGGGAGGAGCAGGAGCGTCGGCGCCTGCGGCTCCTGGAGGAGGAGGCGGCCAGCGTAGGGACGGTGAGCACGCCGAGCCAGTGTGCGGCCCTTTGTGGCCAGGTGTCCGTATCACCAGCTCTGGATTTTATGTCAATTTGTATACGTCCAGTTCATTATGACATTGGAAATAGCTGGACCCATTTCTATGGCCGCAGTGCAGGTCAAAAACAGCGTACCGGGATTTTTCTTTTCTCTAGAAGTCACCTCGGGTCGGCCTCAACTCTACGCTGCTCCTGCAGAAACGGCACCTGGGGCTTATTCCAGGAAACTCGTACAGCAGGTAACCTGCCAAATGGCTTCGGCTGCGTTTCTTCTGAGTGTAGCTGATCCGGGGCCGTAGCTGATCCGGGGCCGTAGCTGATCCGGGGCCGTAGCTGATCCGGGGCCGTAGCTGATCCGGGGCCGTAGCTGATCCGGGGCCGTAGCTGATCCGGGGCCGTAGCTGATCCGGGGCCGTAGCTGATCCTCAGCAGTTAGGAGATCTTAGCAGTACTATGCCTCGCTATGGATGGATTTTTTCATGTACTTTGAATATATACATTGACATTTCACTGGTATTCTGTGCAAATTAATTGTCCTTCTGATTGCTGAGGCTTATTCATGAGCTGAAGGTGTGCAGCATGAGGCGCCAACGACTGGAGGTGCGCAGCCCTGACTCCAGCAGCCCCGACACCGACAATTTCCGCCTTATTGTAGTGAGTAACCGCGCCTCCTTCCACCTTATTGTGGCGAGTAGCAGTGCTTCCTTCTGCCTTATTGTGGCGAGTAACAGCGCCTCCTTCCGCCTTATTGTGGCGAGTAACGGCGCCTCCTTCCGCCTTATTGTGGCGAATAACGGCGCCTCCTTCCGCCTTATTGTGGCGAGTAACGGCGCCTCCTTCCGCCTTATTGTGGCGAGTAACGGCGCCTCCTTCCGCCTTATTGTGGCGAGTAACGGCGCCTCCTTCCGCCTTATTGTGGCGAGTAACGCTGCCTCCTTCCGCCTTATTGTGGCGAATAACGGCGCCTCCTTCCGCCTTATTGTGGCGAGTAACGCCGCCTCCTTCCGCCTTATTGTGGCGAGTAACGCCGCCTCCTTCCGCCTTATTGTGGCGAGTAACGCCGCCTCCTTCCGCCTTATTGTGGCGAGTAACGCCGCCTCCTTCCGCCTTATTGTGGCGAGTAACGGCGCCTTTCGATATAGGGCTGGCAAAGACATGTAGTGTAAGCAGGCCCAGGCAGTGTTTGTGTTCTGGTCCTGGCCTACCTTAAAGCTGATTGATATAGCTCTGATTGCCCCGCCCCCGTCACTGTGGCAGTAGTAAGCCCTCTCCCCACACTGTCCTGTCCCCAGGCTGACTCAGCTTGCGAGCGCGTTTTCACCGTCAATGACGTGGACCACGGGGGCTGCAAGTATGGCATCATGAACTTCCATGCCGGCAGTAAGGGCTCACTGTCCGTCGAGATGTGCGACAACCTGTATTTCACCAACCGTAAGGTAAAAGGGGAATAGGGTCACCTGGTGTCGCTGCCTTGATTGTCTTGGCTGAAGACAATGAATGTATGGATATGAGGCTGCGACTGGGACAGCAAGAGCTGATACATCCCTCTGTTTCCAGGTGAACTCAATTTGCTGGGCCTCCGTCACCCATCCAGATTCACACGTACTGTATCCTTCACGCATCTCAGGGCCATGTGTTGACAGTCTCTTCGCTGGTCTTTGGTACATAATTTTTTTTTTTTACATGAGGGGACCAAATGGCAACAACAATACTTGCTTCCTTAATGGGTTTCCGCAGACTGTGTCTGGTTGGAATAGCCCAGACGCCAGGCTGCGTCAGTTTGCTACCAGCGTCTCTGTTTAGCAACTCGAACACTGGTGAGATGAGATTCCTTATTCCTTAGCCTATTTATGTAATATATGTGTGTGTGTGTGCATGAAGTGAAAGTAGTTGTCATTGTTGACACACCACAGCACACAGTGCCCAACATGAAATGTGTCCTCTGCATTTAATCCATATGTGACATCGTGACATAGCAGGGGGCAGCTAATTCAGTGCCCAGGGAGCAGTGCTTGGGGGCGGTACCTTGCTCAGGGTACCTCAGCCTTGCTGGTGTGTGTGTGTGTGTGCGTGTGTGCGCGTGTGTGCGCGTGCGCGTGTGTGCGCGTGTGTGCGCGTGCGCTCACTAGTTACATCCTAGGATATTAACCAGGTAGTGTATAATATGGCAATTTGCTCAAAAAGGGCTTTCATTGTAGTTTATGACTTATCGGTTGTCTGTGGGAGGGAATGAGATGAGAAATGCTCGGTCCTGTGTTGCAGACCAGCCCGGAATGCTGTGCAGTTTTAAGATCTCGACAGCTTGGTCCTGTGCCTGGTGTCTGAACCCACAGGCTGACAAGAACTTCAGCACAGGTGAGTGAGCGCAGGGCCCTGGGGCTGCATGACCGGGAGGGGGGCATTTGCTGGGCTGAGCCCTTCCGAACCACTGTGCCGTTGTAGGGCTGTCAAGACGTGTCATCGTGACGGACGCTGTGACGGGCCGGCGGCAGACCTACGGTGTTGGCAGTGACGTGCTGGCACAGCAGTTCGCCCTGCGGGTGAGTGAGCGACGCCATGCGCCGGGCGCAGGTGTGAGTGAGCGACGCCATGCGCCGGGCGCAGGTGTGAGTGAGCGACGCCATGCGCCGGGCGCAGGTGTGAGTGAGCGACGCCATGCGCCGGGCGCAGGTGTGAGTGAGCGACGCCATGCGCCGGGCGCAGGTGTGAGTGAGCGACGCCATGCGCCGGGCGCAGGTGTGAGTGAGACAGCTTGCGGGTGTGAGCAAGAAAATTTTTTGCAGTTGATACTGAGACCACTGAAATCTTTAAGTTCTTGATATCTAATTCGATACCACAGCAAAAACAATTGTTCCATTCAATCATTCAATCCCATATAAATGAGGAATTAATAATAAATGGTAGTAAAACTGTTACTATTATTAAATGAACATTGAAAGTGGCTGTAACTGGGAGTTTTGTTATACAATCGTTAACTGGGGTAATGCAAAGAAAAAGGTAAACGATTAAAACAAAATAAAGCAAACAAAGTTTTTAACAATATTAGAACATTGATTTGTCGAACTCAAAAAATGGCACCTTAAAAATAAAAAAAGTTACAAGTATCATTTACAGGTTTATGGGATATCAAAGAACATAAAATACCCAGAAGCCTTAAACATTCTTTTTGAATGTGCTGTGTGGCGGCTGCAAATGCTGCAGCTCATCTCAGCAACTCCCACGGAACAAACTCTGGCGTTTCCTCGGAATTCCACACCGAGAACAGTGGCAGGTGTCTTGTATCTTTGCATGACCTTGCTCCCCCTGTCATCCGCCAGGCCCCGATCCTGTACAACGGGGGGCGTTCGGGGGAGATCTTCAGCATCGACCTCAGGCAGCGAGCCCGTCGTGGCCACGGCTGGAAGGCCTGTCGCTTCTACCAGGAATCCGCCATCACCTCGGTCCATGTACTACAGGATGAGAACTACCTCGTCGCTGCTGACATGAAGGGAACGGTCTGTCGCTGAAGCCTCTCCTTTTCCCACCAATCCTGTACTTTTATAGCACATCAAATGGAACGATCAGTTAATTCTCCTACCTGTGACCTGTGTCTTCATGGGAACCCCTTGTATCTTTACCCTGCGGATTCCCAACTGGATACAGCAAAGAGCTCAGAGTAACTGTTCCTCTAATAAGCAGAAGTTCTGTGTGTCTCTGGGTGAGCAGATCAAGCTTTGGGACGTGCGCGTCACCAAGGCAGTGCGGCAGTACGACGGGCACCACAACGAGCATGCGTACCTGCCACTGCACGTCTGCGAGCCGGAGGGGCTGCTACTGGCAGGTGAGCAATGGAGCCGCTGGTGTGAGCCGCCCCGTCTGTGGCAGGTGAGCGAGCAGCTTTGTGTGCAGTGTGCTTACGTACCGTGACTCATTCCCTCCCCAGTGGGACAGGACTGTTACACCCGCCTGTGGAGCCTAGGCGATGGGCGCCTGCTGCGGACCATCCCCTCCCCCCACCCCGCCAGCAAGGACTCTGTGCCTAGCGTGGTGTTCTCCTCGCAGCTGGGGGGTCGTCGCGGCCTGCCCGGCCTCCTGATGGCCGTTCGACACGACCTCTACCACTTCCCATACAGCTGTGACTACGGGGACGGGAACGCACTGTCGAAGGGCTGCTGAGGCAGGCGAGCTGCCAGCCACTGCCAACCACGTCTAAAGATGGCCACACGGCTGCTTCCAACGCCTGTGTGGAGGGGGCAGTTCTTGGCCCCAGGGCAAGCTCACACTTGGCCATCAGTCCTTCTGCCATACTTACACTCTCCTCAAATAACCTTTTCTTGAAGGCCCTGTTTTATTAATGACCTCTGCAAGTGCAATTTAGACTAAAGGATCAGTTTATTTTGTGGTCAAACAGTTATTTTATGCAAATGTTCCATATTTCAGAAAGAATTAAAATGTGTAATGATTTACAAAATACATTTTCTCTGCTATATATAGAAATGTGTCATTCTGAAGGGATGTTGACACAAATTAAGACACAATCACTAGGAGAACAGTGTTACTTGCAGGGCAGCTTGGGGATTCTGGTTTGTCACTGGCTGCAGTCAGTCAGCGGCTACAGAGAGCAAGTTGGGGGAGGTATAGAGAGAGTTTCCCCACTGGGATCAGTGAACTCTCAATTATTACACATGCTTAGTTTAATTGCACAAAACGTAGGGGAGTGGCTGTCATGGAAACTGCCTGCAGGACGTGAGGCTCAAGACGACGACACCCGAGAACGACCCTGATCCTCAAAAATCACTGGCTATATTAGCTCATGATGGAAGGACTTGGCTCACGATCCCTCTGATACCTTATCGGGAAGCTTGTGACTGGAGATCAGGTTGGCCTCTTCTGCCTGGAGAATCGGCCGAAGCTTGTGTGGAGGCTTCTCCTTTCAAGACTGCTGCTATTAGATAAACTCGCGTGGCATTATGCGCTAAAAAGTCCTGCAGTGTCAATTTCAACATTATCATTCAGTTGTGCAGTATCATTGATGTTGATATAATGATCCCCAGTCTAGGGTTGGGGATCGCCAGAAAGGTAGAGGAGAGGGGGAGGGGAAGACGGGACAAGCAGGGAACGGGAAAGGGGGACACAGGAAACAAAGGCATCTTTTTTTGTATTTTTTTATATTTATTCACAGACGGTTACAAACACGAGGTGCAACAAACTTCGGGAGTGACCCACGCCAAAATGACAACCAAAACAGCTAACGAACACATCCCAAACTAAGCTAACTCTAAAGGTAATGAAAACAAGAGGAAACAAAATGACAAAGACTAACCAAAACAACAGTAAACACCATGTTCGCAAAAACAACAAGGCAGTCACTCCTTACGCACCTAACAGACATGTACAGAAACCACACAGGCCGAAACACGGTATCCAAAAAGGGCAAGGCAAAGAGAGTAGTCAGGAGCTAAGCAAGAGTTCAAACCAGAAGACAAACAAACCGAAGGCAAAGGTACCTATAGGGCAAAGCAGAAAGTCAGAAACCGGGAAACCAAAACAGTCATATACTCAGTAAGAGTCAGCCAATAACAATCCAAACACAAATCCAAAAATGAGCAGAGCTCTCGAAGGTTGTTTCTGTCCGGCTTAGAATTTGGTCATCCGTGGTCAATGTTGACACACCATAAGCACAACAACAAAATGTGTGTTCTGCATTTAACCCATATGTGACATCATGACGTAGCAGGGGGTAGCTAATTCAGTGGCCGGGGAGCAGTGCTTGGGGGTGGTACCTCGCTCACGGAACCTCAGTGGTGCCTTGCTGGTCAGGGATTTGAACCAGCAATCTTTTGTTGTCAATTACAAGTTCTTGTCAATTACAAGTGTACTTCCCTAACCATTAAGACGCTACAATTGTCATAGTCAAAATATTTTGATATCATTGTTTTGATATAGTTTATAGGCATATATCCCTCCGACTGTAACACGATGATGATACGGTGGATTTAAGATACCCAAATTTGTTCACTTACATTGAGCCCAGCCTGTCTTAAATCTGACAAGCTGTCTGTCTGAGCAGGCTTTGAGATATGGGACCCAGATGTTGAAAGCTTGGAAACTATGTATAAACAGCAGTAGCGGAATATTCTCCAAGGGTCATACTTCTTAAAAACACTATCTGCATAAAATGCGTCTGCATAAGGAGATTCATGTTGCGGTTTTTGAATAGTGCTCTGCTTTCCAATCCGAATAGATCCATTTGCTGAGCAGAGGTTCAAATGTAAAGCTGGGCTTAAAGCTGCCCTTGACTCCTACAGTATGACCAGTGGGATCACTGTCAAACCTGCTATACAGAAATGAGAAAATGTGATAGATGTCTGACGCATCCTTCTGTAGATACAAAAGGAAACGGATATCTACTTAATGCAAAGTGATGTTTTTAATTCCAGTAGATCCAGTGCTGGATGGTGTTCAGAGGTAACATAAAGGTTAACAGGAGATGACTGAGTTATAAAACTTCTACAAGGTTCCAGCTCCAAGCTTAGTAAACTTGTTTGTATGTCTGTCAGAAGAACGGATATAAAGTGCGCTCTACTGCCTCCGTGTGGGAAAATTAGTTTCTGCAGAGGTTATTGTGCTTCGGATCGCACTGATCGAAGTACATTCAGTGCAATCTGTATTAAAATTAAGGCAGTTGGGCATATATAATTATGAGTATCTCACTTTCCACTATTAGACATTTTAATACTGAGAAGCTGGAATGAATGCTTAATGAATATTATTGAATTAAATAAGTCGCACATATCAGGGCAAAGCTATCTTAATATTGAAAGAGACCTTTCCCCTAAACACACACGGTACTCCTACAATACTATCAGTTTGCGCAAGAAAAATAATCAGTCAGTGACAATGAAACAGTGGGAACCGACTATCATTCAGATTCTTGGAGCTCAAAAGCATATTATACCGACATTTTGACAATATATCCAAGCATTTTGACTCATGGTTAAAACGATGCTGATTCTACTTTTTGTTTTGGTGACACTGACTAATTCATTGGTGAAGTTATTTGCTTTTGAGACATAAGATAATTGTTTTGGGTGAGTTACAGGCTTTTGTAGGTAAACCGTAGTGTTTGTGTACTGTATGCATGAATTGTTTTGAGAAATGCTCTTTTTTGTTTTGAGTCTTGAGAATGTTAAGCACGTGTCATGAAATGTGCCAAAGCAATCGAGATAAATTGTAATATTGAGCGAAACAAATGACTGCATTTCCCAATATGCACCGCTTTCAAGAAACGGAAGTAATTTGGGTTGTCTTCTCTCAGGCTCGGTGACTTCTTTTGCGTATCTGTCTTTGCATATAAACTAAACCTGGGACTATTTCGTATTGTTCATCGTACAGATTTGCTAACTAATAATTTACGGTTCCGTCCTATACTCCACGATTTTCCAAAAAGTTCTCCAAGTGCAATTCAGGAAGGATTTGGATTCACGCTTAATCATGGCAGATGATGAATTTACCGACATACATGGTAAACCACTTTCGCTGGAATACCGTTTTCATTCCAGTTTCTGTAGAGAGTTCATAGTAAGCGCGCCTAAAGTGTCCTTGCTTAAGGTCATGGTGTACACTTGTACAGTTTGGTTATTTGCCTACGCCGTGTTTTTCGTCACCGAGGTAAGACGGTTCACCAGTCAAGATGCACATGTTACTTTCTGCAGACTTTGGCGGTGAGTCGTGTTAAAGTCGCTTGGTTTGCATTGCAGAACACGGCGGTACTGTCCGCTGCCATCCTTGTGACGCTTGTTGGGATGATGCTGCACATCCACTTCATCAAGATCGACCACGAGACGCTGCTGATCATCGGCTCTTTGGGCATCCAGGTGTCGGCGTCCTATGCATCGGGCAGGGAGAGCACGACTTTCATCGAAATGAGCAGGATCAAGGACATTGTTATTAATGAGGCTATTTATATGGTGAGATCCGAGGAGACATATTCTCCTGAAAGTGTTGACGACCAACGTTAAATAAGCAATTACTTGTATTTGCATTTGAAGATGAGGCATGGCTAAGATCAGCAAATTGACAAGTAAATTAATCCACGTGCTTTGTGATGTGTTTGGTGTCCTTGGGGTGGTTTGTAATTAATATTTTCATAAATCTGTTTCAGCAAAGAGTGATTTACTACCTGTGCATTCTGGTAAAAGAACCGGCAAACCCTGATTCGGTGTCCAACGTGGTGCCGCTCTTCCAGGTATGGCTTCGATGGAAATGATCATAAAAATGCTGTTTTATTTCATGATTTTATTTTAATTAATGTGATCAGTGGTAATTTCCCATAGGCTCTGGGGGCACTGAAGTATACAGTGTAAATTAAAAGCAGATTTTGAAGACATAACAGTAGAAATGCCCTGGGCTGTCTGTGACGTGCTGTGTAATTATTAGTGGTATGCACTATAAAGGAATAATTCTCTGTTTTAATTTCCTCAGAGTTCCAAGCCGAGATTAAATTGCTTGATTAAGGTATATAGAAGTTGCCAAGAAATTCTTGGACAGAGCTAAGTGCTATACAAAGTAAGTCATTATATGAACTGCAGAAAGTCTTCCATCACATATAATCATTAGATCTGACACTGGAAAAAATTCGTTCGAAACTGGAAGGTTTAGGTCCAGAGAGTACAAATCCAGACCAAGATTTCGTTTCAACCAGCCAGTTGAGTATAAAGAGACACAGTCACAGAGGACTGAACTGGTTGGTTGCAACAAAATCTTGGTCTGGATTTGTACTCTCTGGACCTGAAATCCCCACCTCTGCCTAATGAACCTTCCTAACGGAGGGACTGAAACATGGCAGCTAGTGTATTTTCACTGGTGCTGAACTTCATTTTTTCATTGCTATTTGAAAACCTATGGCTGGAATACTGCCTGTTAATCAAGCATCTTCATTATTTATAGCCTGCATAGATGTTCAGAGACTAAATCTGAGAATAAACCATAATTCACAATTTTCATAAAATTACTTATAGTATTTGTATCATATGGTGTGGACATGTATTTTGGAGCACAGTGGTCTTGTTTGTAATGTATATGAAACTAAGAAACTTGCTGTATTCTGTTTGGTTATTGTGCTGTGAGTATTATTTTAAAATGTTCTCATTCTGAATAGAATAGAAGCTTTAGAGACTTCAGTTAACACCTTTACAGATTTATTGGTCCTTCAAAATACTGCACATTTACTTGCTAATTGTTTTTCTTCTGTTTAATTGAAGGGACATGAAGTGAGGAGCACTTTCAGACTCACAATTGAAAGTGAGGTGCACTACTGACCAAAAAAAGGCAGAATTCCTTAAGACTTAAGGCTTTTGTGAGCTTTCGTGGAAACGTTACACAGATTGAGCCGCATCAAAAAACTACACTATGCTGTAAAAGTAAAATCTAATTTTAGCATTACTGCTGTAATGATTTTAACGGAATTTTTTTTAGTCTTTATGTTTAAAACATTGGAATTCCACGGTTTGAGTATCACATTTACTGTGAATGTCACTGATATCAGCTTTTTGGATTATAGTCAGTGTTACTGTGTTAATATAGTCAGCTGAAATATTGATTTATAGCAGATTACTTGAGAATAAAGACCTGTATAGCAAGACTGTGTTTAAAGTAATATAAACCTTATTTTTTAAGAGTTCAGGTTCAGGTTACTTTATTTGTACCCGTAGGTAGAAGTGAAGCTAATTATAATCTTGACTATTTTTGTACACCATTTATGATGATCAGTATTTGTTTTTTGTAACATCTGTACATCCAAAGACTGTTAAATTCAATGTGGATTCTCTGAGATTTATTAAAATTGAATTTTTATTTATGTATTTGATTCTCATTTTATTTTTGCTGGCTATTGGTTTCATTGAAAACAGTTACTCTGCATGATTTAATTTTTAAAATATAAAACCTTACCATAATGGTGACCATTTCTGTCTAGTTTAAGAAAGTGATTGAGTGACAAAGGGATGTCTGTTTTTTACTATGAAATGACAATATTGTCGTTGTTTTCTGTGTGCACATCAGGAAGGGCATACTTCTGAGTTTCTTATCGAACATAATTCAACAGCATTATATTGATTAAATGATTATATTCTGATACATAAACTGGAATTATTTGCAACAGATT
This sequence comes from Paramormyrops kingsleyae, assembly GCF_048594095.1. Lineage (NCBI taxonomy): Eukaryota > Metazoa > Chordata > Actinopteri > Osteoglossiformes > Mormyridae > Paramormyrops > Paramormyrops kingsleyae. The sequence continues at coordinate 584,962 of NC_132815.1, read as the reverse complement.
TGGTTCCCAACACTGAATTTCATATTTAATCCTCATATATGAACTGTTTCATTATATTAAGTCATAAATGCACTTAAATGTAATCTGAAACTGTTTCACATATTACTGCAGAGAAATTCCACATGATAATAATACCTGATCAGGATACATCTTTGGAAGATAGATGGATAAATAATACTATGGGAAAAATGAAATTCTTTGGCACGTAATCGTTTACAAGACAATTGCAGGTCAAGTTTAAATCATAAAAGCGTTGTTAAACCTGGGAAAGTTTAAGACGAGGCTGGTTTGGTGGCTGAAAACACCCCTGCAATCTGCTGTGTATGTGCAGCATGTCTCCTGTGATGAATCCCAGCACAGGAGGAGGTTCCCTGTGGTAACTTTTGTCAAGCAATAAATTTTGTCTATGAGCCATTCAGGCTGCAAAGGCTCTGAGGGCAGATAAGGAGGCATTTGTCAGAGGAATCTGAGAGCAAATGATGCATAACCTGTGGTCTAGTGACCCACATCCTGCTTACAGAGGAATCCAGGTAATACACACATCCAAATCTGTTCCTCTGAGAGTCGCAGTCTGGGCAGGTGATGGAACAGTCCTTACAGATGACAGTCAGCTATATCTGTCAATTAAACACAATGAATTCAGTAGATCAGATAATCCAACTGAGTATAGGAGTGTTTAAATACTGGGTGTCATGCAAATTTAAAGTTGAATAAGATAAACCCAAAGTTTTGATCACTGGGCCTGCAGGGAGTGCTTGGTCCCATTGGATCCAAGGTGAAGTTGTGTGTTAAGAACTTGGGAATTATCTTTGATTCTCAGTGAAATTTTTCTCTACATGTAAAGAAATTAGGTCAATCTTGTTTCTTCCAATTAAGAAACATTGCAAAAAAATCACATGTGCCCTATCTTTTCAGGACACAGAAATAATTGTTCCTGTATCTGTCATCTCACCTGGACTACTGCAATTCCTTATTTACGTGCCTTCGTCAGAAAACTCTGATGTGGCTTCAATTGGTTCAAAATGCGGCGCCTCGACTTCTTACAAAGTCTAGACGCTTTGATCATATTAGTCCAGGACTGGCCTCCCTCTTCTGGCTCCCAGTGACGTTCAGAATAGAGTTCAAACTATTGCTGCTAACCTATCAAGCCATACATGGCGAGGCTCCTGAATATCTTGTTGAATACCTTAAATTGTTGACTGTTTATTCGAGTTCTGGGTGCCTAAGGTCCTCTAGCCAAGGTTTGTTAGTGGTTCTTAGAACCAATATAAAGTGGAAAGGGGACTGTGCTTTTGCCGCTCGTGCCCTGAGATTATGGAATATTCTCCCCCTGCCTGTTAGGGAGTCTGACTCTTTTGCCACTTTTAAAAGGCGACTAAAGACACATTTTCACTCCTTAGCTTTTACTAGCAGTGAGTCAGTATGACTTTTTATTAGTTTTACGCATTACGGCCATGTGGCACGATTCTGAGGGTGATCCGGCTTGCAGGATCCTCATAGCTGAGGACCCGAGCGGCTGGATGAGGGCAAGAGGACTCTCACCCAACACCTGGCTGTGGCAGATACTGTAGATGGGCACTTGGCAGGAGGGCCTGACCCGCGTGCCAGGCATGCTCCCCAACCTGACCTGACCAGAGCAGCCCACAGGGAAAATGCAATATGGCCAATCCAGCGCAGTTCCTACAGGCCACCTTGTGTTTAGGGTTTGTGTCTTGCAGTGGCCTAGCTTTGTCTCCCAGGGTGAATTCCAGCCTTGTGCCTTGTACTGCCCGAAAGCTGCTTATACTGTTCGGGATCACGGTGGTACTGCAGCATATCCCAGGCAGTACGGACCCCAAATTTGGGCTTCACCCTGAACTGTATGCCAGTCCATCTCAATGAACATATGGACTTCAGCGTCAACATCATAAAGTCATATCTGCAGCCTTACTGAAATGTAAAAGTACATGTAACCTGTGTAACAACCACGTCTAAAGCTAGTTTTATAGGCAATGCTTGATGATAATGTTTAACATGGATGAGGTGAACATTGATTTAAGTTGGTTTTATCAGTGGAGTTGGTGTCTTGGGTTGGATGCAGAGTTTCATTAGATACATTTTAATCTTATTTCAAACTTCCCGTATCCCGTATTTTGAGGGATGGGTGGCAACCCTAAACTTAGGTGGCATACCACTTTCTTGGTGGTAACGGACAGAACATTTCGAGCCACGAACGGCAGAAAACGCGTAATCATAACTTGTGCTTAAGTCCAAAATCCACGAGCATTGCGCGAAATCTCGCCCAGAACGAACTGCGTCTTTGGCAATCACGTGACCTTGGCTAACTGCCTTCCTTTAGTAAGAGTGGGAAGCAGGTGTCAGCTTATGCGTTACACCTTCGTGAGCACTCTGGAATATAACAAGACTGATGCTTTCTACACTTATTTTATCGGTCACACTAAAAAGACAGAAAAATATAAGAAATAATATAGTGCAATACACAACTGTAAAAAAATGTCACAGGAGAGAACCAATACACACAGTAAGATAATGCTACTTCCGATTTTTAAAGTAGATAAAACCTCGCGATACATAGGGCAGAAACTTCGTCACGAATCGACGTCATGCAAAAGGTTCGGCAATCATCGGGATTTTCAGACTATTCCAATAGAAAACTGATAGCGCAAATGGAATACCCTCAAAAAAGTATTTAAATATTAGATACGTAGCCAAATGTAGTCATTTCTAGTTAATACTGGTGCGTGTTGGCGCATGATGTTATATTGGTAACAAACTTTGAACAAAAACCCGGTATTTAATCGCGAAATAGTTTCTGTATTTGATTTGTATGCCTGTTCCCTACTTTCTCCTCGCTATGGCGCCGTGTCCCTGCTCTCTCAGTTACTGAAAGTGGCCGCCTCTCAGCTGCTGCCGGCTCAGCGCTCACAGACTCGTTCGTTGCCCAGAACCGCCATCTTGGAGACAGAGAGCAGAGAGCTGGCAGCAGCTGAGAGACCGAGAGAAAAGGGGACAAGGGGGCCGAGGTGAGCTAGTGCTTTTGAATAACATGGTAGGGGAGCCATGGGGAAGATGGCCGGGAGGGAGAGAAAGTATTAGAATGCGGGGATCGGGTGGTAGAGGCCGCTTTCTCTCTCCGCCTGCTAACGGGGAAAGGAGGAGAAATTTTGGACTGGATTGTGGGCCTCGCCGAAAAGCAAAAACACACCAGGTTCAAAGTCTTAGTCTGGATAGTGAACTAATACTTTCATTTACCATGAATGGTGGTGGCCTTAAAGTGACAGAACCTATTTGAATAATCAAATGCTGAAGAAGTCAAAGTTTTAAAATACTGTGGTGTCCGACCTACTCAAAACAAAGGGCCCCAACTCGCTCCAAAGCCCCGTATTCAAATAAACGAGACAGTAGACGGCCAAGTGCGGCGTTAAATTCGCCGGATTTTATTTCAGTACTAAGTTCTTTGATCGTGGGATTTTGTGATGGCAAACAATCCAAATTTGTATCTGACTAAAGTACCATTATTGGAAAGTTAGCCGTTTTGTGATGCGATCTTATCTCATACCGATAACACATGACCTCGTACACAAAATATTCATTTTCTATACGCGTTAATGATCCGTCTGCTTGTGCTTCGTGTAGGTAACCAGCTAGGTTATCGATACAGGGTAGCTAGTGCTTATACTGCACAAGTGTGCGCCACCACGGGCGAATTCCACACGTGTAAAACGGTAAAACCCAACCACAGGTCATCGATCCCCTTTATTATTTAACCCCCATTTTTACTGCACACGACTTAATACTGTCACTCATAAGACATTTAAGATTCACATTACCACCAACACTCAGAATTTAGTAAATACGACTGCAATGCACTGAGTTGAGGCTAGTTAGCATTAAAGCTAAACCTTTAGAGCAAATACGGGGTTGGGATTCAGAGCTGGGTCACGATTGGATCGCCCCGCATTACGTATGAAAAGTTATAGTCGAGGGAAAATATCCCACCAGTTTAAAAGCATATAATAACGCGATTTATATACTATGTGTTAAGTTTAGTCTTTTCCATTTAATCACATTAAATTAATGGCAGAGTGTTGGTATGCGTAATACGGAATGCAAATACAGAAAGTGTGTAACTATGATATATGTAATTTGGTTGCATTTTAAAAACACTTGATAAAAAAGTTTGTAAGCATTGTGTGTTTTTGAATTAAACACAAGGTCCGAAAAACTGAGATATGCATTATATATTCAGAACAATTTATTTAAATGTTTAGATTAATAAGTTACGAATTATAATCAGTCATTAAGTTTGTCATTTTAAAAAGACTGGCGTTGTACCTGACTGTGTGCTTACTTGGTGACCTTGAAAAAGGACAGTCTTTTTCGATTAACAGGCGGTTTTAGGAAAAGTTGGTGCCACAGCTAAAGGACAGACAGATTCCGATTGGCAGAGAGGCCCATAATGCATGTCCAGTTTGCACAGGACTATGTGCCTTCTGTTGCACAATAACCGCACTCTATTAGAAATCTTGTGTTTTTACCCACAGGATATGCATAGGGCATCCAGTGTGTATGTATATTTGTTCATTCACAAGATGAAAGCATAAAATTGATTTTAAAATATGGCTTAATTGTACTGTTTAAATTACTGTGTAAGAAATCATCCATGAATTGTTAGTTCGGGCATTTATATTGAGAAGTCCATTGGTATATTCTACACCTAGTCAAGGCTTTGTCTCATTTTAATGGCGTGTTATGAATATAATTTATTATATGTACAATAATTTCCTTACAGCTGTCCAATAAATTCTAATACATGAATCGTGTGTCACCTGTATTTCTGCCTGCCTACCGTTTCTGTGTATGTCGTTGTCACTTGGTCAGCGTGTGGTGTAATGCGTAAGGAACATAAAATGTCCTTTGTTCGTATTATTGGAAGACTATCTGTGCACAGGTGATTGTTTTACAGATTGGTAACAAATAGCTTTTAAATATGTAAGTTCCTCCTGGTAAAAATATTTGGCTGCTGCACATTTAATTTAATAACAACATAAGAACAAAGTATTTTGATATAGATAAAAGCAAGAGCTCACAAAAATGCCAGTGTCAGTATGAGTCTTTCCTTGAGATAGTTATTGGTGTTGTGTAGTAATTGGATGATGCTATTTTCATTTATTTCCATACTCTGTGATGTGACTGTCCTTATGCTGCAATGCATTATATGTAGATCATTTATGGATATTTGCTTTCATGTGATTTCAGTTTTAATCTAGAAGGAATTCCTATAAAATCTTCCAGAATTATTTTGCATTTGCAAATTTAAAGCTCCATATTAATGCTTAGCTCAGGGTATAAAAAGATAGATAAATTAATACCATTTATCTTTGTTTCTCATTCTCTCATAGGAAAAAAAATATATACTTTATTAGAATCGTATTGACAGGTATACAGGTATGTGAAATTATTATTATTATTATTATTATTATTATTATTATTATACCCCCACAGGTTCTATGTTAAATGGAATTAAACTCTTGTTCCATGTATCTTTTCCTGTCTTCTTATAAATGATAATAGTGCTTTTGCCTTAATGCCGTTTGTTGGGGCGTATAACCTGAGTCTGTCCATGCAGCTGTCATTTAATGAGGTAAAATTGAAGGAAAATAAATGTTGGATTTTTGTTTTTCTTTAGGCTGCAGCTATTTCTCAGGATTTCACTTCTGAAATGAAGACCGTATTGTGATATTTTAAAAGGTTGTCACCTTTGACTTGTGATGTTTAAATGTATCATGTTTAAAATGTTTTGTTAAAATGTATGTCAGCAGACCACAGTTAAAGCAGAGAAAACTCACTTCTTTAAAATGTAGCATTTAAAATGTAGCACTTTAAGATTATTCATGTTACAGATCAACTGAAATGCAGGTGTTATACAGGCATGTAGGTGACTAGTGACTCTGTGCATTCTGCTGCATGCCTTTGGCATGGCGCTGTGTTGGGGTCCTGTAGCTGTGCTGAGGCCTTCTCCCAGATGGCCCTGGAGCAGGATGAAGGCGAGGAGTCTGTATGCTCCAGGCTGGCCCGACCCCTCCATCTGCAGTACCTGGAGAGGTCCTTGAGGCTGGATGCCTTCCTTCGGCAAACAGCCACCGTCTTTAACAGAGATGTGTCCAGGTAAGGGAGAGCCGCACTGGCAGGTATGTGCAGCAGCGAGAGGCTCTCTGGGAAGTCGCGAGGAGTCCGACACCCGTGTCTCTGCTCTCTCGCTCAGTGATGACAGTGACGAGGGGACAGAAGATGCTCTTTCAAGTCCCCAGACACCCCTGCAGACGCTGCGGGGGGCAGATGCAGGGGATACTGCTTCGGGCAGACTGGTGGAGAATAGCGCCCTCAACGGAGCACTCCTGCAAGGTGCGTAACACGCCTCTGAAGCCAGATGTTCACATTCCACCCTGAAAGGAAGTGACAGAAGCTGAGTTGAAGCCTCTAATGCCCCTGCAGAAAGCAGAGCTGACAAGGCGAATCTCTACAATTTCTCCAAACTGAAGAAAAGTAGAAAATGGCTGAAGGTATGTACAGATCCAAACAGGATTTGAACGCATGCCTGCGCAGCTAGGTTTGCTATTTGTTTAGTTTTGGGTGCTTAGCTGGAGGAGAAGGTTCCTTTTGATGGGCGACTGCCTTCTCCAGGGGATCCTTCTGAGTGACGATACCACGGACTCGGACTCGGACTCGGACGACTCAGACTTCTCCATGTCGCGGGAGGAACTGCAGGACATGCTGCGGCTGCACAAGTACACGAGGGAGCACCAGTGCCGCCTGCACACGGACCGCGAGGTGCGCCCCCTATCTGGCCCACGCGCACTGCAGGTCAGAGGTCGACAGATAATAATGATAATTTTAGGGAGATACTGTCATGGCAGTATTTTGGAGAAAATGTGCATCATACAAAGAAACCAGCAAACTTTTAAAATCATTAGCCTGCGGTTTGCCTCAGAAGCTGCAGCATTTACATTTAGCACGGTAAAAATTGTGGGTTTCCTGACAAAAATGCAAAGACCTGCTCTGCAGCTCAGCCAGTGACCCCAAATCGCCTTGGCGTGCCAGCTGCGGTTTCCATGTTGTGAGTTAAACAGCGACTATAACCGGCTGTGAACTGAAAAACAGGGACTGTGTTTATATGATTCCAGTTGCAACAGTACCAATACTACAGCGCCGGGCTCCTGGCTACCCATGATCCCTACTATGAACAGCAGCGCCATCTACTGGGTCAAAAGAAAAAGAAAATCAAAGAAGATAAGAAGCTGAAGGGTGTGTACTCTGACGGACTGCCAGTGGGTCAGCTGGTGACCCAGCAGAATCAGCGTCAACGATTAATTCCCACTCCTTGTTTCTACCTGCAGCCAAATTAAAGAAGGTGAAGAAGAGGAAGAAGAGAGGCGAAGACTTCTCTAACGATGGCCGGCCTTATATCACCAAAATATTTGCCAAGTTTTCCCATGATGCTCCTCTTCCTGTGTCAAGGAAGAAACACCTCACGGTTGAGCAGCTGAATGCTCGTCGGCGCAAAGTTTGGCTCACCATTGCCAAAAAGGAGAACCCAAAGGCGAGCAGGATCGACCCAAGACACTGTAGCCGCTCTCTGCTTTTCTGGAGCTCACTGCTGGTGCTGATCTATGTAACATTGTTCTTTCTCATTGCAGGCATTTAAGCAAAAAGCTTCAGCTCGGAATTTTGTCTTAACCAATGCTAAAAAGGTAATACTATTGATTTATAACTACTAATCCTGGTAGATGCAGATAAATGGAACAGAAGCCTTTGCTAAGTTGTTTTGGGAGAGAATTTGCTGGAATCGACCATTTTTACGCTGTGTGTGCTGGTCTGGCTCAGCTGGCCCAGCAGTGCATGCGGGAGGTCCGCCGAGCCGCCATCCAGGCCCAGAAGAACTGCAAGGAGACGCTGCCCCGAGCACGGCGCCTCACCAAGGAGATGCTGCTCTACTGGAAGAAGTATGACAAGGTGGAGAAGGAGCACCGCAAGCGGGCCGAGAAGGAGGCGCTGGAGCAGCGTCGGCTGGACGAGGAGATGCGAGAGGTAGGCCGTAGCTCCCTTCTTCACCGGCATGGCACCCCCTACTGGTCTGGGATTAGATGTCAGGCTTGTTTCGAGCTGCCGGTGGAAGAGGGTGGTTGGAGATGTTTTACAGACATGTTGCACAGTGAATGCAGGTGATCCTGGAGTATCCGAGCCTGCGGTTCCCCCTGCCGGCGGGAGGCCTGACACGCTTTGGTCGTCTTTGCCGCTTCAGGCCAAGAGACAGCAGAGGAAGCTGAACTTCCTCATCACCCAGACGGAGCTGTACGCTCACTTCATGGGGGGCAAGCACAGGGCTGGTGCAGATGCAGCCACGGAGGAGATCCTCAAGAAACTGGAGGACAACTCCGCGCACCGGCAGATTGACATCGGCGGAGGGGTGATAGTCAACGTCAGCCAGGAGGAGTACGGTGGGTTCAGGCCTCTTCGCCCTGGTCGCGGCAGAGCTGTGAAGGTGCGGTCACTGTAGCACGAAAAATCATCATCTTCACAGAGCCGAGCAAAAGTGGCTGTGGAACAGGATGCGACAGTGTTAGTGCAGTGAAGTCAGTAGGGAATAACGTTAATAAGGAACAAGTCAAATATAGTTTGCCTTAAAATGTATGTTTGAAAACTACTTATTAATTCTTTTTCTTGTACCTTGCCAGTTAGTGTTGGTGAAATGAGTAGCACATGGTGGAATAAATGCATATCGTAGTATTAGCCTTCTAGCCTGATAAGCTTGGTATGACGCATGTTACATAGAGATTTAATAAAATGTGCTGTAATGTGTTTTTTACCTTCGAGACCTGACTGAATGCTCTGTGCCATCATACAGTTTTTGTCCTGTTTACGAATTTACATTCTGGGAATTGACAGTTAAAAAGAATTGATTGCTCCACGGCCCACGGCCGGTGAAGGTGAAATGTCAACCCCACCCACTCCGCACCTGATTGGTTGAGCTAGGCGAATTTGTGGGTAAAAATTCAATTAAGATGAACTTGCTGTGAAATCGCTCTGCTATCTGAAGTAAGGAATCAGATTTTTGCATCATGCAGCTATAGTGGAAGTGAATGAGATGCAGATATGTTTTTGCTCTAGTGTGACCGCTCCTTAAGAATGTTAGTGTCAGCTGCAGAGTACGTCCTTTATTTCTTGTTGTAAAAATAGTTGAATGTTCTTTTTTTCCACAGACAGCAACTACTACAAGTCCCAGGCCCTGAGGAATGCAGAGGAGGCTTACCAGATACACCAGGCTAGGGTATGTCCATTAGCACGTAGCCCTCACTCAGCCCTCGAGTAAGCAGGCCCCTTGTATCTCTTTGGACTGCTCCTTTGAATTTGCATTCTCCATAGATCCGTATCCCATTCCCTGCGTGGGTGGTGAGTAGCGGTCACTGTGTTTTTGTGGTGTAGAGTGTGGCTGTGCGGTTGCTCTGGCTCCCCTAAACAGCCTCACGTGCTCCCGCTTCCCCTAGACACGGCTGTTCGACGAGGAGGCCAAGGTCAGCCGCTTCGCCTCCCTGCGCGTGGGCCCCGCCTCAGACTCCGGCTTCGGGGAGAGCTACAGCCTGTCCAACCCGTCGATCCGAGCCGGCGAGGACATCCCGCAGCCCTCCATCTTCAACGGGAAGCTGAAGGGCTACCAGCTGAAAGGCATGAACTGGCTGGCCAACCTCTACGAGCAGGTGAGCCTCGCGCTTGTGTGCAGCTGGAAACGGCAGTTAAAGTGGCGCGGTGAGGAAATGCCGGGGGCAGCTGTGACTGTGGGGTCTGAAAGTGACAGGAAGCCTTTGAAGAGCTTCGGATGGCTGTGAGTATGAACTGTCTGAGAAAGGTGGGTGACAGGCTGCTGTGGCCATTTGCTCTCCGGTCTCTGTTAGGGTATCAATGGCATCCTGGCAGACGAGATGGGTCTGGGGAAGACAGTGCAGAGCATCGCCCTGCTGGCTCACCTGGCGGAGGTATGTGACTGGGAGCCCGTGGAGGCTGCTGGCGGCCCCCCCACCCCATTGCTGTTGCCGTGCCAACCTGCTCGCAGCTCAGGGTGATGTGCCCGCGTCAGCTCACACGCGGGGGGTCTTAGCTCAGGGTTTCTTATGTGTGTTTGTTCTGGGTTTATTCAGGGTTTGTTCTGTTTTTCACAGAGAGACAACATCTGGGGTCCCTTCCTGATCATATCTCCGGCCTCCACGCTCAACAACTGGCACCAGGAATTCACCAGATTTGTTCCCAAATTCAAGGTAACTGTGTTAGTGCGAGTGTCCCAGCATCAGTGGGGGAATGAATAGATTTAGTTTTCTCAACCATTTCTCCTGATTCATGGATTGAAAAAGTTTGGAGAACAGGGTTTGAGTCTCCATGTGTGTGGAGTTTGCATGTTCCTAGCCATGTTGTCGTGGAGTTTCCTCTGGGTACTCTGGTTTCCTCCACAGTCGAAATATGTGCTGAGGCTTATTGGAGTTTTCAAATTGCCTTTATGTGTGGGTGAGTGAGAGAATGGTAAGTAAATGTTGTTCAGTGAGTGTTAGTGACTGAATGAATGTTGGTGTTTGAGTGTTAGTATGTGAGTGTTAGTGAGTGAATGTTGGTGAGTGAATGTTAGTGATTGAGTGAATGGTGAGTGAGTGTTATTGAGTGAATGGTGAGTGAGTATGCCTTGTGATGAGTGGGGTGGCACTTTCAGGATATTTACTGATCTACCATTTCTTTGGAGATTACAATACATGCATTGAGATTTGTTTCCTATTTAAACTGCTGATTTACTTGTTGCTCATATTAATGTTTCAAATGATACCAAGAGCTTATTTACCAAGAGCACGGCATTGTTTGCTTTGGGATGGGTATGTGCATGTTCCTGTGTGCATGCTTACATCGCAGATGTTACAGCTGAAAGGATAATTCGCTTCACCATACGGTTGCAGACAGGATTCTAGTAACATTTTACTCTTAATTTCTTTATATAAAAACCTGTATGGAGAGGAAGTTATCCAGTATTACACATGAGACCAAATGAATACCAGTGACACAGAAGTCATATGCAGATTAGGTGTTAAGATTTTCTATAAAGACCCTTTATTTCTTTTGAGCAAAATATTCAGAAGGAAGTTGTTAGAAAATGGCCAAGAAGAGCTTGCTGATGTAATTGTGGTAAAATGGAATATATGTAAAAAGTGACACACATAATAAGAGGGTTGCAGTGTGAATCGGCTGGCATCCATGCTTCATAGCTGTTTGCTTTCTCTCCTCAGGTCCTGCCATACTGGGGTAACCCTCATGACCGAAAGGTGATCCGAAAGTTCTGGAGCCAGGTACAGTGAAGTCCTGTTTATCGCCATGTGCTTTTTGGGGGCGGGGCGTAAGGCGCCCCTCCCCCACGCTACCCCTCCCCTGCGTTGACCCCCTGTGCTTCCGCCCACAGAAAACCCTCTACACGCAGGACGCCCCCTTCCATGTGGTCATCACCAGCTACCAGCTAGTGGTGCAGGACGTCAAGTATTTCCAGCGAGTCAAGTGGCAGTACATGGTGTTGGATGAAGCCCAGGCCCTGAAGAGCAGCACCAGGTGCCATGAGCCTTTCTGACGGCCGGATATAAGGAAAACAATGAATGGCAGCTTCCTGTGCGCATGAAGATTTCTGTTGGTGCTAGTCTCTGTCCACGAGATGTGGAAAATCAGAGAAGAATCTGGCGTCTGCGGGTGGGAAGCATTGCCCATTGTGGGTGGGAAGCATTGCCCGTTGCGGGTGGGAAGCATTGCCCGTTGCGGGTGGGAAGCATTGCCCGTTGCGGGTGGGAAGCATTGCCCGTTGCTGGTGGGAAGCATTGCCCGTTGCCGGTGGGAAGCATTGCCCGTTGCGGGTGGGAAGCATTGCCCGTTGCTGGTGGGAAGCATTTGCCCATTGCGGGTGGCAGGCAGGATGGTGCTGCTCAGAAAGCTGTCAGGAATTGGCTTAACTTCATTTGCTTCATTTAAAAACATACCGCTTTTTAAATGGGTGAAAATTCTGTCACCCGTAAGTCATATGAAATAAGTCATGACCCTTGCTGGTTTGTCCTCGCTGCCTCTTTCCACAGCGTGCGCTGGAAGATTCTGCTGCAGTTCCAGTGCAGGAACAGGCTGCTGCTAACGGGGACGCCCATCCAGAACACCATGGCAGAGGTGCCCCCTTCATTCTCACCTTGCTAGAATGGATAGCAGAGCCTGGCCACTGTCGGGACTCAGCATGTGGCATCACACCTTCCCAGATGGTGATGAAGCTGCAGTCCCAGCAATCCATGAAATGGGAGGCCAGTCGATCATAGAATATTATACAGAATAAGAGAGAATATCATCAAATATAGGGATGATTCAGGCCCTTCGACACTGTGGTGGAGCCAGCGATGCCCCCTGCTGGTGTATAACAGCGCTGCTTCCTCTTCCTTTGTTTCTTAGCTCTGGGCTCTTCTTCATTTCATCATGCCCACGCTCTTCGACTCGCACGAGGAGTTCAACGAGTGGTTTTCCAAGGACATCGAGAGCCACGCTGAAAACAAGTCCGCCATAGACGAGAGTGAGTGTTTGGCGCATGACTTCCCTGGGGTGGGTCTGTGGTGAATGGCCAAAGCAAACCCACCCGATGGAGGAATGCGAGCTGTTTCCCAGAATTTATGCTCTGCCTTCTACTGTGTAACGTTAAATATTTGACATAATATGACAGCCATTGAAATGAAGTCATTAATATTTCTGGAGACGAGAGGCCGTTGTTGAATTTGTGTCTCTATGATGGTTTTTAAAGCTTCAGAAAATGTCAGTGTGGTGGTTAAAGTCTTGCCGTTTTGTGCCTCAGATCAGCTGTCCCGGTTACACATGATCCTGAAGCCCTTCATGCTGCGAAGGATAAAGAAGGATGTGGAGAATGAGCTGTCTGATAAGGTATTTTCTCTACTCTCAGCTTTCTCATGTTACAGTTTTAACAGTGTCAGCATAGTAGGTTTATATTTTATGTTGTTTTATACTTTTTTATTGGGACGTATATATGAGTAGATATTTTGAGATGATAATCTGATTTACTTCCAGCTTAGTTGGTGACTCTGTTCTTCCAGCTGTTTAAATTGTCAGTCTGTAGTGATGGCAACTAATACACTAAAGATGTGCCAGAAAGCCCTGTGGTCAGTGGAAGCCCTGTGGTCAGTCTCCTCAGGCCGCGTATCCGTCTGCCTCCCTGTAGATCGAGATCCTGTCCTACTGCCAATTGACTGGCCGGCAGCGGCTGCTCTACCAGGCGCTGAAGAACAAGATTTCAATTGAAGACCTGCTGCAGTCATCCACCGGCACGGCCCAGCAAGCCCAGAGCACCACCAGCAGCCTCATGAACCTCGTCATGCAATTCCGCAAGGTAGGGGGCACTGTTAGGGTAAGGTCGTCAGAGTAGGGTGTGCTGTTGTCCCTTAGGGTGGGATCATCAGGGTGGGGGGGGGGCGCTGTTGTCCCGTATGGTGGGGTCATCAGGGTGTGGGGGGGCGCTGTTGTCCCGTAGGGTGGGGTCATCAGAGTATGGCGCACTGTTAGTGTAGGTGTGTTAATTGTCTGTGGAGCTGAGTGTAAAGGTTTCTGTGGTATGTTGCAGCTGGACTTACATGCTTACTATGTCGTCTGTTGGCAGGTGTGTAATCACCCGGACCTGTTTGAACGCCAGGAGACGCGCTCGCCCTTCCACATGTCCCTGCCGCCCTACGTCATGTCCAAGTTCTTCTACTGGCAGGGTTTGATCGCCAACATAGGCCACTGGCATGCCAGGTCAGGAACTTCAGCCTCCTCGCGCTCCTATCGGCCTCCTCGCGCTCCTATCGGCCTCCTCGTGCTCCTATCGGCCTCCTCGCGCTCCTATCGGCCTCCTTCGGCCTCTCCCAGTCCTGCTCAGCTTCTTCTCACTAAGCCCCCCAGAATTTCCCTCACGCTTATTATTCTCTAGATCATTCTGCAGGAGTATGTGTCTGAGTTTTGATTTTCAGTCATTTTTCTAAGTTTCTTGCTCACTTTGGAAGAAGTCCTGTGATCATACACAGCCAAGAGCATTTCCATGCTAGCGGTGTGTATACGTTGTAGCTGCTCATGCTCACTGTCTCCCCCTGCAGGCTGCTCCAGGTGCTTCTCTCGCCCTTCTCTGCCCAGCACATCCAGCAGTCTCTGTTCCACAGAAAAGGTGAGCTTCACGTGCAGCCAGCCCCCCTCGACGGGCTGCTTGGACCGCAGCCTGGTGCCTTTCTAACAGCTGTCCCGTCCCGCTGTCAGGTGACCATGAGGGCAGCAGCTTCTCCTTCCTCCGCTTCATAGACATGTCCCCGGCCGAGCTCTCCAGCTTGATGCTTCAGGGCACGTTGGCCAGGTCAGCTCATGGGACGTCGCCTTTTCTCGCTGAACGCATGCACCTCTTGCTGGAAGTGTGACGCCCCTCGATGCCCCCTTGCTGCTCCAGGTGGTTAGCCCTCTACCTGTCTCTGAAGTCCTCCTACCGGCTCCACCAGCAGCGATTCTGGGCCTCGGCGGGAGAGGGGCAGAGCCCAGAGAAGTCGTCACGGTGCTTCTCCCGGAAGGACTTCATCCTCTGGCTGGACTCCCCCACCTCCTTCCCAAGTGTCCGGAACAGCCCTGTCCTACAGGTGAGTCTGCTGGGGCATTCCGGTCCTGTGGGTGAGTCTGGCGGGACGGCCTTGTCTTCCCGGCGAGTCGAGCAGAACACCCCTGTCCTCCCGACGAGTCGTGTGGGGCGTTCCTGTCCTCCCGGCGAGTCGAGCGGAACACCCCTGTCCTCCCGGTGTGTCGAGCGCAACACCCCTGTCCTCCCGGCGTGTCGAGCGGAACACCCCTGTCCCCCCGGCGAGTCGAGCGGAACACCCCTGTCCTCCCGGCGAGTCGAGCGCAACACCCCTGTCCTCCCGGCGAGTCGAGCGCAACACCCCTGTCCTCCCGGCGAGTCGAGCGCAACACCCCTGTCCTCCCGGCGAGTCGAGCGGGGCGTTCCTGTCCTCCCGGCGAGTCGAGCGGAACACCCCAGTCCTCCCGGCGAGTCGAGCGGAACACCCCTGTCATCCCGGCATGTCGAGCGGAACACCCCTTGACTCCCGGCGTGTGGAGCGCAACACCCCTGTCCTCCCAGCGAGTCGAGCGCAACACCCCTGTCCTCCCGGCGAGTCGAGCGCAACACCCCTGTCCTCCCGGCGAGTCGAGCGCAACACCCCTGTCCTCCCGGCGAGTCGAGCGGGGCGTTCCTGTCCTCCCGGCGAGTCGAGCGGAACACCCCAGTCCTCCCGGCGAGTCGAGCGGAACACCCCTGTCCTCCCGGCGAGTCGAGCGCAACACCCCTGTCCTCCCGGCGAGTCGAGCGCAACACCCCTGTCCTCCCGGCGAGTCGAGCGCAACACCCCTGTCCTCCCGGCGAGTCGAGCGCAACACCCCTGTCCTCCCGGCGAGTCGAGCGGGGCGTTCCTGTCCTCCCGGCGAGTCGAGCGGAACACCCCAGTCCTCCCGGCGAGTCGAGCGGAACACCCCTGTCATCCCGGCATGTCGAGCGGAACACCCCTTGACTCCCGGCGTGTGGAGCGCAACACCCCTGTCCTCCCAGCGAGTCGAGCGCAACACCCCTGTCCTCCCGGCGAGTCGAGCGCAACACCCCTGTCCTCCCGGCGAGTCGAGCGCAACACCCCTGTCCTCCCGGCGAGTCGAGCGGGGCGTTCCTGTCCTCCCGGCGAGTCGAGCGGAACACCCCAGTCCTCCCGGCGAGTCGAGCGGAACACCCCTGTCCTCCCGGCGAGTCGAGCGCAACACCCCTGTCCTCCCGGCGAGTCGAGCGGAACACCCCTGTCCTCCCGGCGAGTCGAGCGGAACACCCCTGTCCTCCCAGCGAGTCGAGCGCAACACCCCTGTCCTCCCGGCGAGTCGAGCGGAACACCCCTGTCCTCCCGGCAAGTCGAGCGGGGCGTTCCTGTCCTCCCGGCGAGTCGAGCGGAACACCCCTGTCCTCCCGGCGAGTCGAGCGGAACACCCCTGTCCTCCCGGCGAGTCGAGCGGGGCGTTCCTGTCCTCCCGGCGAGTCGGCGGGGCGGTCCTGTCCTCCCGGCGAGTCCAGCGGGGCGTTCCTGTCCTCCCGGCGAGTCGAGCGGGGCGTTCCTGTCCTCCCGGCGAGTTGAGCGGGGCATACCTGTCCTGCGACGTCACATGGGTCGTCTCTGTGCTCCCCATCGTTCTATTCGGTTCCTCAGCAACAGACCCCCCAGGCTTTATATCCAGAGGGGGGAAGCTCTGTGTCTGCTGGCTCATGCTGTGTACTTCATCACTGTTTATGATAACATCTTTGACATAAAAATAGACATTATAATGTGTTTGTGTCAGGCTGCGCCATTAGGGTGTGTCCTTGTACTGTGACTCAGTGGGTAGTGCCCTTTGTCACCTCATGCCTACAGCGTCATGGGTTCGAATCCCCCCTCCAATCCCCTTCCTCTCACTCCAGGGACTATGGCATTCTCCATATGGTATCCTCCTGCAGTCCAGTGACATGTGCGGCTAATTGGCATTTTGACACTGTGCTTGGTCCAGTCCAGGTCTTGGGATTGGATATTCAGTTATAACTGGAGAACAGAAAGAAAGCCCTGCCTCTGAAGTTGTCTCTGTCATATTTATATGTGGATTGGTGCTGGTGAATAATACACGGTTACTCAGCACTGGCCATCTGTTGCTTCTCATTTGGTGGCTCTTGTTTAAATAGAATTCCTACCATGTCACTTCTGTCTTGCAGAACCTGGTGTTCATGGGCTTGCAACCCTGGCTGGGTGCCCACGTCGATGTCCTGGTGCACGGACGACGGACTGGTGTCGCGCTCCTCAGGTCCTGCCAGCCAGTGCTCTGGCCCAAGTTCCTCTTCGCTGCTGCTCCCAGGGTGAGAGGAAGCCACTGCTCAGGGTGTCGGTGCCGACCGTAAGCTGCCTCTCAGGGTGTCAGTGTCGACCATAAGCTGCCTCTAAGGGTGTCAGTGCCGACCATAAGCTGCCTCTCAGGGTGTCGGTGCCGACTGTAAGCTGTCTCTCAGGGTGTCAGTGTCGACCATAAGCTGCCTCTAAGGGTGTCGGTGCCGACCATAAGCTGCCTCTCAGGGTGTCAGTGCCGACCATAAGCTGCCTCTCAGGGTGTCAGTGCCGACCATAAGCTGCCTCTCAGGGTGTCGGTGCCGACTGTAAGCTGTCTCTCAGGGTGTCAGTGCCGACCATAAGCTGCCTCTCAGGGTGTCGGTGCCGACTGTAAGCTGCCTGTTAGGGTGTCGGTGCCGACCGTAAGCTGCCTCTCAGGGTGTCAGTGCCGACCGTAAGCTGCCTCTCAGGGTGTCGGTGCCGACTGTAAGCTGTCTCTCAGGGTGTCAGTGCCGACCATAAGCTGTCTCTCAGGGTGTCGGTGCCGACTGTAAGCTGTCTCTAAGGGTGTCGGTGCCGACCATAAGCTGCCTCTCAGGGTGTCGGTGCCGACGGTAAGCTGTCTCTCAGGGTGTCAGTGCCGACCATAAGCTGTCTCTCAGGGTGTCAGTGCCGACCATAAGCTGTCTCTCAGGGTGTCAGTGCCGACCATAAGCTGCCTCTAAGGGTGTCAGTGCCGACCATAAGCTGCCTCTCAGGGTGTCAGTGCCGACCATAAGCTGTCTCTCAGGGTGTCAGTGCCGACCATAAGCTGCCTCTCAGGGTGTCAGTGCCGACCATAAGCTGCCTCTCAGGGTGTCAGTGCCGACCATAAGCTGTCTCTCAGGGTGTCAGTGCCGACCATAAGCTGTCTCTCAGGGTGTCAGTGCCGACCATAAGCTGTCTCTCAGGGTGTCAGTGCCGACCATAAGCTGTCTCTCAGGGTGTCAGTGCCGACCATAAGCTGTCTCTCAGGGTGTCAGTGCCGACCATAAGCTGCCTCTCAGGGTGTCTGTGCTGACCATAAGCTGCCTGTTAGGGTGTCGGTGCTGACCATAAGCTGTTTGTTAGGGTGTCTGTGCCGACCGTAAGCTGTCTCTCAGGGTGTCAGTGTCGACCATAAGCTGCCTCTAAGGGTGTCGGTGCCGACTGTAAGCTGCCTCTCAGGGTGTCGGTGCCGACCATAAGCTGTCTCTCAGGGTGTCAGTGTCGACCATAAGCTGCCTCTAAGGGTGTCGGTGCCGACTGTAAGCTGCCTCTCAGGGTGTCGGTGCCGACCATAAGCTGCCTCTCAGGGTGTCTGTGCTGACCATAAGCTGCCTGTTAGGGTGTCGGTGCTGACCATAAGCTGCCTCTCAGGGTGTCGGTGCTGACCATAAGCTGTTTGTTAGGGTGTCGGTGCCGACCATAAGCTGCCTGTTAGGGTGTCGGTGCTGACCATAAGCTGTTTGTTAGGGTGTCGGTGCTGACCATAAGCTGTCTGTTAGGGTGTCGGTGCTGACCATAAGCTGTCTCTCAGGGTGTCGGTGCTGACCATAAGCTGTCTCTCAGGGTGTCGGTGCTGACCATAAGCTGTCTGTTAGGGTGTCGGTGCTGACCATAAGCTGCCTGTTAGGGTGTCGGTGCTGACCATAAGCTGCCTGTTAGGGTGTCGGTGCTGACCATAAGCTGCCTGTTAGGGTGTCGGTGCTGACCATAAGCTGTCTGTTAGGGTGTCGGTGCTGACCATAAGCTGTTTGTTAGGGTGTCGGTGCCGACCATAAGCTGCCTGTTAGGGTGTCGGTGCTGACCATAAGCTGCCTGTTAGGGTGTCGGTGCTGACCATAAGCTGTTTGTTAGGGTGTCGGTGCTGATCATAACTACCACTCAGGGTGTCAATCCCAACCATGAGCCGCCACTTAGGGTATCGATGCCGACTGTAAGCCACCATTCAGGGAGTTGTCGGCCACTATAAGCCACTGCTCACGGTGTCGGTGCTGACTGTAAGGCACTGGGGTGGCCTCTCAATCGGCCAATAACAGTGAGTCTCTAGGACTGGAGTTGAGAACTACTGTTTTATTATTGGCTGATTGAGAGACCTGTGCCGTTTAATAGAAGACACATGCAAGTAGTTTGTATCAAATTTTGAATGCAGTTCCATAAAAGAGCTCAGCGGTACAGGGAAAAAAAAAAAAAAAACGTTACAACTTTCCCCAGTCTCCCCTATGTTTAAACTGCAGCTTCTTCATATGAAATACTGTACAGTGTTTCTGCTCTTTGTTTCTGTTCTTCCTGCTGAGTTGAACAGTCCCTCCAACTGTTCTACCAAGAACTGGTCTGTGTTCATTACTCACTTAACATTTCAGCTGCATTTCTTTTACCAGAAAATAAAGACATTTTCAGTTATAGCCAGTGTTCAGTGGGAGGAGAGGTATCTGAAGGACCCTCCTGTGTTTGGTGCACTAAGGGAAGTCAGTGTTTGAAGAGAATGAAGCAGGACACGAGCTGCATGTTCACAGTGAATGAGCCTTTTTTCTGGCCACATGTGCCATGGGCAGCTCGCCCCCTTCCCTGTGCAGAGCTGGCGCTGTCTTTCTCACCTCCGCCTGCCCTCCCACCTCCCCAGGTGACCGCGGCTCCCTTAGAGCGCTACTGCGTGGACCGTGGTGCGGAGTACGAGTGGCGGGCGCTGAGGGGAGGCGGCAGCCTGGCTGCCAGGCACTGCTTCCTGTACGGCGCCCCGGACCTTTCTGCCGCCTGGGCCGGCCGCCTGCTTGCCTTCTTCCCCGAGAGCTCCGGGGGGGTCATGGCGCTGCAGCCCCCGCATGGCTGGTCCTACATCAGGATACCCGGTAAGATGGGCACATGCCCCCTGCTGGCTGCAGACAGAATTAAAGTTTCCTTCAAAAAAATATATAAAATTGTGTGTGTGTATGTGTGTATATAACACACACACATGCCAGAGTGATTATGTCTGTTGCCTGAGTGATCTGCGATTGGCTGCTTTGTCAAACCTCTCAGCTGGGGTGCTCTTCTTTAATTGTGAGCTCTTCTTTAATTGTGAGCTGTCCTAAAATATTTTGAAACACATTTGCTGCAGTTAAAGCTGAATCATTTAACTGCCACTTACATTACTGTAGGAGTAATGTGGCTGTCATGTTACCATTGTGTCCCTAATGTCACCCTTGTGTCACTCTCCTGTCACCCTCGTGTCCCTCGTGTCACTCTTCTGTCACCCTCGTGTCCCTCATGTCACCCTTGTGTCACTCTCCTGTCACCCTTGTGTCACTTTTGCTGATGGATTCTCCAGGGCTTTGAACATTTTTTTTGTGCAGTATCTCAGTAAATTGCAAATATGTCAAATACTGTTAGCTGATTTTGTCTTCACTGCAAACCACAGTTTGGGTTTTCAGTTTTTACAGATGTGCAATGATCACTGTATTTAATAAATCTTATCTTTTCTAGGAACATAGTTCTTTGATGGATGTGCAACATTATCTCTTTTTCAAATATATAAAGAGGTGTATTGAGGCATGCAAACACATAAAAATGCATTTTCACATATAGATATGGATCATTGCACTGCTGATGATAAATGGCTTTTTCCTACTTCGTTTTGTGGGATGCGGCAAACTCCTAGTTCTTAGGCCCAAGAGATTCTTTCCAAAGTCAAATTTTTTACACTTTGGCCAATATTTCAGCATATGTTTAAAGATGTTCATCCTCCATGATCCTAAAAATTTCACCAGCAGAGGGGGCTGCTGTGTCTTAAATCAGGGACCTCTGCAGCTAACCATTTTATAATGTTTAACAATTTTTGTTTTTTACACTTACATGAAAATGTAGACTTTGTGTTTTATTTAATTATCAAACTGTAAACATGATCTGTATTATCAAATGAAAAAATTGAACAGCCAGTTGTACAGCAATTTTAATTCAGATTTAATTTAAAGACTTCTCCAAAGTTGACATGTACAATATTTAATGTTATTTGGAATATATGGGAGTTTTCTTTTTCTCTGACTTGCAACAGGCTGCTTTGTGTGCAGTGACTTTAGTTTCTCAATGGTTATGATCATTCTGGGCTTTCCTGTGTGAAAAGTAGATCGTCTGGACAAAATCAGCCTTTGCCAAAGCATAATTATGTGTCTGGCAGCCAGACTAATTTCCAAGCAATGTTTTTTTGTGGGATCTTAGTCGGGTGGCCCCAGGTCAAGCCAGTCTCTCTGCAGCACATAATTAAATTAGCAGAGACTGTAGCTTGATCATAATATTTAGGAGGGAGTTTATTGGTGTGTTTCTGCTGCCGTATTCATGGTAACAGCCATGTTCAGTAATGGCACGAGATTGAGTGTCACACAGCTCTTGCTTTAGTGAAACATCCAGGAATGATGCATTCTGTATTTTTAGCTCGATAAGTATAGAAACTCGACTTGAAGCTACATACATGACCTGAAGTCTAGGTCTAGAACCTACCGCTGAACCATAACTGTTAGCTTATACTCAAAGGTTAAAAAGTTTACATTATTACATTATTACATTATTACTGGCTGCAGAATTGGCCTCTCTGCCGAAAAGCGGGGTGGGATTTGAGTGTTTGTGAGTATAATGGCAGATCTAGCATGCACCACTGATCTGGTAGGTGAAGAATTCTTAAAACTCTACTCTAGAATTTATTTCTGCTGATATTATTGCTAATATTTGCCAAATCAAAATGAAGCCAGACCTGGAAGAGTCCGCTGTACTGCATCATGCCATTCTTTTGCTGACGTCAGTACCAGTAAATGGCTGGGTTTGTAATTCCATGCTGCCAGATATTATAATGGATAGACATACGAGGCTCGGCGCGCTGGCCAGTCGGTGAGAGCGGAGCCTCCATGGCTCTATTCCTGATCAGCACCTGTCTGGGGGTGTGGCTGGGCAGTGGCCTGCTCGGCCTGGGGGTGTGGCTGGGCAGTGGCCTGCTCGGCCTAGGGGTGTGGCTGGGCAGTGGCCTGCTCGGTGTGGGGGTGTGGCTGGGCAGTGGCCTGCTCGGCGTGGGGGTGTGGCTGGGCAGTGGCCTGCTCGGCGTGGGGGTGTGGCTGGGCAGTGGCCTTCTTGGCGTGGGAGTGTGGCTGGGCAGTGGCCTGCTCGGCCTGGGGTGGGGGTGTGCTGCTGTCCTTGTGTACCCGTATTTATCGTATGTTCCTCGCTCTTGCTTGCCATCATGCCCCTAGGACTTTGTGTCCTGTCTTTGTATTTGTATATATGACATGACGTGCCATCACATCACATGATCACATCACGTGATCACATCACCATCTTGCTGACTCCTTTCTGGCTTTGAGCTTCTCGTCAACAGTTCCAGTCATGGCTGTCAGTAGCTGTTTGTGTTGTTGGTGCTGATGTTACATGTTTTTGTTTGTATGTCTCTGCCTGTTAGAATTCTAGAAGGCAGACAAACAAAAATGCTTACAGAGGCTGTTTGTTTAGCAGTGCTTTGAATTGTTAACGATGGCAGTTTAAACGAGTCACTTTTCCTGTTTCAAAGGATGAAAAAATGACTGAAATATGTCATATATAACAATGTTAATACTTCGTGACACTAACTTGTTTTGGATTTTTCTTTTGATCAGTCTGGTAGATGCAGGTCATAGTCAACCCACTAAAATCTATTTTGCTGATTTCAGAGTTCTGGCTAAAAGCACTAATGTACCCATCCCGTTACAGACAAGGAGGCGCTGATCACTGACAGTGGGAAGCTGCACACGCTGGACCTGCTGCTGACGCGGCTGAAGTCGCACGGGCACCGTGTGCTGATCTACTCGCAGATGACCCGCATGATCGACCTGCTGGAGGTGACCCACATGCTCAGCTCATATATTCCCGTCATTGTGGGGATGCTGTGTTCATTTCTATGGGCATGACCCTAACCCTAATTATGATGACCTTAACACCTACCCAGCTCTAACCTTAACCATAAGTAACCAGAGAAAATATAAGACTTTTGGCAGTTTTAGTTTTTTGATTGCAGTCACAAGCTGAAAAGTAACAAGTTTTAGGCATTGTGCGGACATACAAACACACACACAACAAACACACACAAGCTGAAAAGTAACACGTTTTAGGCATTGTGCGGACATACAAACACACACACAACAAACACACACAAGCTGGCACTGACTCCGTTTGAGTCCAGAAGCCTTCCTGTGATTCGCAAATCATCCCTCCAAGGTGAATAACAAATATAAATTTGATGTGACCTCCTTTCAAGAATGACATACTGCGACATCAGAATTAGAGGGATAAGGCCCTGAATGAGCAAGAAGTACAGGCAATCAGCGATACGAGCACCGTGTTTATCTCAGGTGATCCAGCAACAATGTGAGTGATGGCAATGCAAGTTTATTTATTTAGCACAATTCAGACACAAGGCAATTCAAAGTGCTTTGGAAAGGCAGAACACATTTAAATAAAAGACATTAATCATAATGTCTAAAAATAAAAATAATAAGATAAAAGAAATAAGTTATATTGTAGCGACAGTGTATGACTAAACTGATTTAATTTATTGAAAAGCTGCAGCAAACTGAAATGTTTTAAGCCCTGGTTTAAATGAGCTTCTTAGTCTCCCCATATATGTCTACTGAATGCCTGAATTTCTGTTAAGATCAATAAAGTGTCTAGTGGTCTGTCGGTATGCCTGCCTGCTGGTCTGGCTGTCTGTCGGTCTGCCTGCCTGCTGGTCTGCCTGCCCGCTGGTCTGTCGGTCTGCCTGCCTGCTGGTCTGTCGGTCTGATGGCCTGCCTGCCCGCTGGTCTGTCGGTCTGCCTGCCTGCTGGTCTGTCGGTCTGATGGTCTGCCTGCCCGCTGGTCTGTCGGTCTGCCTGTCTGATAGTCTGCCTGCCTGCTGGTCTGCCTGTCTGATGGTCTGCCTGCCTGCTGGTCTGTCGGTCTGATGGTCTGCCTGCCTGCTGGTCTGTCGGTCTGATGGTCTGCCTGCCTGCTGGTCTGTCGGTCTGCCTGTCTGATGTTCTGCCTGCCTGCTGGTCTGTCGGTCTACCTGTCTGATGGTCTGCCTGCCTGCTGGTCTGTCGGTCTGCCTGTCTGATGGTCTGCCTGCCTGCTGGTCTGTCGGTCTGATGGTCTGCCTGCCTGCTGGTCTGTCGGTCTGATGGTCTGCCTGCCTGCTGGTCTGTCGGTCTGCCTGTCTGATGTTCTGCCTGCCTGCTGGTCTGTCGGTCTACCTGTCTGATGGTCTGCCTGCCTGCTGGTCTGTCGGTCTGCCTGTCTGATGGTCTGCCTGCCTGCTGGTCTGCCTGCCTGCTGGTCTGTCGGTCTGATGTTCTGCCTGCCTGCTGGTCTGTCGGTCTGCCTGTCTGATGGTCTGCCTACCCGCTGGTCTGCCTGTCTGATGGTCTGCCTACCTGCTGGTATGTCGGTCTGCCTGCCTGCTGGTCTGCCTGCCTGCTGGTCTGTCGGTCTGCCTGTCTGATGGTCTGCCTACCCGCTGGTCTGTCGGTCTGATGGTCTGCCTGCCTGCTGGTCTGTCGGTCTGATGGTCTGCCTGCCTGCTGGTCTGCCTGTCCTTCGGCCTAATTTAGTTTCCCAAAGATGATGTACCAACCTGTGAGGAGGAGCTTCTAAGAGACGGGATGGCAGAGTAGGGCCATACTGCTGAGCAGTGTTATATATGGGCTGGGGGGGGGGGGGGGGGCTGTCCAGTGTGTCCCCTGGGGAAAGCAGACATGGACACGGCTGTAACGGCTTTGCTGCGCCGTTCCCGGTCAAGTCATAGTCGCCCATCTCAGATTTATCCCAGTGCTCTTGGCAGACATTAAAGCCAATTGTTATGATTCTTTTGTTTTCGTTTTGTTTTGTAAATTAGAATATATGTAATAGAGTTTCTGTTTTTCCTGTAATCGCAGCCTGGGAATGATGAGCAGACGTGTTGGGTCTGCGCCGGATCGCTGATGCGTGCTGAACATGCTTCTTTCTGTGTTGGTTCATGTGTCGCAGCGTGTGTGACGGGCGACGGGCCTGAACGCCGCCAGGTTTTCCAAGGGAGCTGCATAAAAATGCTTCACTCTTATCAGATTCATCAGTGTGTTATGTTGTTATAGTACAATGATTCTGTCCCATATGGTTACATTCAATACAATACATTCCAAAAGGAGAAGCATTTGCTAAACCCCTTTGATTCGACAGCGCCTCCCAGTTGACTAAGGGCCAGCCTGCCATGGTATGAGAGGGGGCCGCCATCACTAAGGTTGCCGAGCATGTCCTGGGGGGTGCCAGGTTGGCAGCAAGACTTTGGCACGATCATTAATGATCATCATGCTTTGGGAGTAAAGGACTTTTTATTTTGCCAGATGTGTTTTTAGGAATAGCTTCAAGATCACCAGTCATGATGATGGAAAGTTTGCAGTGTATTTTATAAGTGATATGTGTGGAATGAAGCGAGGCACACAAGCTGTGTCTCTTGGCTGAAAGTGATTTCTGGGTGATAGGTTTCTTGGATTCAAGCCAATGAGACTAACAGTTGTGGGGTTCCAGACTTCTGCTGTGTGTGTGGGCCGCGCTCTGGCTTTCAACTTACATTTATTTATGCTGCAGATGCAGTAAGCAGGATCAGCCAGTGCCTGGTGCAGTCCAGAGCTAGGGGCCTCACTGAAGGCAGCTGAAGGGCCTGGCGGTGCTACGATTACTCTTACAGACCCAGGGTGTGGAGCCCACAACCTTCTGGACTTGGGCACTGATCCCTATCCTGCTGAGCCACTCCCCGCCCTCGTTGTTGACTTTTATAGTTAATTACTGCTTTCCTGGAATCCAGATACAAAGAAAACGCAATAAAAGAGCAAATTAAACTAAGAAAGTCTCCTCTTTGTATGCTGGCTGGGTGGCTGCACTACTTCATGGCCCTGGTCATTGTCTCCAGCTGATCATGGGGGGGGAGGAGGAGGAGGGAGGCCCCCAGCCTCCGGGAGGCATTGGGGTCTCGCTCCATCTGCCAGCGGCTGACTGATGGTCCAGCTTATAGGCTGCCAGGGCCCTGGGCTGCTCCCTCCGCGCCTCCCTCTGCACCTCCCTCCACGCCTCCCTCTGCACCTCCCTCCACGCCTGCAGGCTTAGTCTGTCTCTGTCTCTCTG
Organism: Paramormyrops kingsleyae; assembly: GCF_048594095.1. NCBI lineage: Eukaryota > Metazoa > Chordata > Actinopteri > Osteoglossiformes > Mormyridae > Paramormyrops > Paramormyrops kingsleyae. The sequence continues at coordinate 558,866 of NC_132815.1, read as the reverse complement.
TCCCAGGAGTACATGGTGCACCGGAAGCACACCTACATGCGCCTGGACGGCTCCTCCAAGATCTCCGAGCGTCGCGACATGGTGGCCGACTTTCAGAGCCGGTGAGTAGCGGCCCAATGGACTCTGGCTGCAGAGGGTGCTGCAGCTTAATATGAAGTCAGCACAGGAAGAGCCTCACAGACTTGAGTGTCGGCCGCTGTTTAGCACAGCTGGCCTTTATTTTCAGTGGTTCTGCAGTGAATCCACTGCCATGAAGTGTATTGCACACTTCAGATCTCCATTTCAAGTTATTGTGGCTAAATGTTTTGTGTGTAATTTTGAATACGAGTTATGAATTGAAGAGTCTGACTGCAGGTAGTTTTCTTTGGAAGCGGGTGAGATGTCTCCCAGGATTCTGTGCGAGTTTCTCCAGTGTCTCTTCTCACCTGCGGCTCTCGCTCTCTGTGTCGTACACAGGACAGATATCTTTGTCTTCCTGCTGAGCACACGCGCTGGAGGCCTCGGCATTAACCTCACTGCAGCTGACACTGTAAGTCTGCAGGACCTCAGGATGAGGCTGCCCTAAGCGATGCCTGTCTGCTGGCAGAACACACAGGTGCTTGTGAAGATCAGGAGTGACCAGCGTGGCCTTTAAGCCGAGGCTATGAGAGATTCTGTCTAGCCATTTGGACGACAAAAACAAGAATAGCTAATCATTTTATTCATATAATATTTTAAGCTGAGATAATGCCTTTAGTAATGTTTTAGTTAGTGTTTTTCTTACTGTGTTTCTTTGTAGCTCAAGTGAAAGATGACAAATTTATGATTAGCAGTGCTGTAAGGCAGAGTCAGTCAACCCATTGGCCGACACTAGCAGCTGCCAAGGGCACCATCTTGTGAGAGGGTGCCAACTTAGCAGGACAATTACACTTTGCCCCTCAAAGGGGCACCAGCGGTGAAGCTGGCCTAGGGTGCCGCATGGGTTTGGACCGGTACCAGTGTAAGGGAACAGATTTCAGTACAGCAGTCCTGGGTGTGCCTCTGCTCGTGGCCGTGGGTGACGGAGCCTGACTGCCCCGCTGCAGGTGATCTTCTACGACAGTGACTGGAACCCCACGGTGGACCAGCAGGCCATGGACCGCGCCCACCGGCTCGGGCAGACCAAGCAGGTGACTGTGTACCGCCTCATCTGCCAGGGCACCATCGAGGAGCGCATCCTGCAGCGGGCCAAGGAGAAGAGCGAGGTGAGGGCTGTGGGCGCCGGGGTGGGGGGGCAGGGGCTGTGTAGCCCAACCCAGCGATGTGCAGGTGGGCGGAACGCTTAGCCTGCAGTAATAACCATTATGGATGCTTAAACCCGAATGCTCAAGCATGGAGTGAATGTTCTGGATCTCGGAGGTTCTCCTGGTGTCATTTGGAAGGAACCGTCTATGGAATCAGAAGAGCAGAAGGATTAGGCGATAACCTCAGAGTTCAGCACCTGAATGAGACCATACCTCTCTTTTGGCCACAGATCCAGAGAATGGTTATATCCGGGGGGAACTTTAAGCCTGACACCCTGAAGCCCAAGGAGGTAGTGAGCCTCCTCCTGGACGACGAGGAGCTGGAGAAAAAGCGTGAGTTTCTTCATGACACACCTACCTATACTTGCAGCGTTGAGCTCTGGAAAGTGCACTTTAGAACAGTTCCCATTCTTCATGGTTCTGTGTGGTTTCATGCCAGCATTATTAGGGTGTTATGTACAGGCTGGAGAAGGTAAGTGCTTATAAACACCTTGTTAGTATCGGTCTTAAAAGGTCTTTGATTTGCTATTAATGACTATTTTGACTGTAAACCAAAGCTGCACCTCCATGGCTGTGAATTAAAGTGTTTCTCTGTGATTGGCTGTAAACCAAAGTTGGGTCTCTGCAACTGACTGCTGTTATGGTGTTTTGGTTTCCTTCCAGTGCGGCTGAGGCAGGAAGAGAAGAGGCAGCAGGAGGAGAGCACCAAGGTGAAGGACCGCAAGAGGAAGCGGGAAAAGTATGCGGAGAAGGTAACCTGCACTGAGAACAACACAAGTTTGTGACCCCCGCTGAGGAGTATTGAGTAGCTAAAGCAGAACCTGGCTGGGAAACTTTCAAGACTTTGTGAGGCTGAAGAGCTGCTCCTGTGTTGTGCGCTGCAGAGGAAAAGGGAGGATGAGATGGACGTGAAGAAGAGGAAGGAGGGTGTGAACATTGTCATCCCCTTTGCACCATCGGCAGACAATTCCAACCTCTCGGCGGATGGAGATGACTCCTTCATCAGCGTGGACATGGACTCGGCCATGCCCAGCCCATTCAGCGAGGTGACGAGGGCAAGAAGACAAGGAGGACTCATTGGGGGGATAGAGGGAGACAGTGAGAGAGTGATAGTGGGAGAGTGAGGGAGTGACAGTGAGACAATAGGAGCGTGACAGTGGGAGACAGAGAGAGAGTGAGAGTGGCACAGACAGTGAGGGAGTGACTGAGAAAGTGAGAGTGACAGTGAGAAAGTGAGAGAGCAGCAGTGTGTGACAGTGAGAGAGCGACAGTGAGAAATTGAGGGAGTGACAGTGGGAGAGCGAGGGAGTGAAAGTGAGAGAGTGGCAGTGTGACAGAGAGTGAGGGAGTGACAGTGGAAGATAGGGAGTGACAGAGTGAGGGAGTGATAGTGCGAAAGCGAGGGAGTGACAGTAAGAGAGAAAGTGGATATAGGAGGGATGAAGTTGACATAGGAGGGAGCTGTGAAGTTGAATATGCTCAGAGGAGTAAAACTAATATAAAACACAATTAAACAAGGCAAAAAAGACATAACTATGTCACAGCTAAATAAATGATGTATTTATACGAGACAGCACTGGCCCCGCATGGAGAAAGTCACAGAGTTTTCCCAGTGAAGATGCAGATCTCTGTACAGTGATTTTGCCCCAGCTGCTCTGCTCACCGCCCCTTCCTCTGGTCCTGACATGGCTGCCCTTCCTTCCTCACCCTTTACCCCCCAGATCTCCCTGAGCAGCGAGCTGCAGCCCGGCTCCATCCCTCCTGACGAAAGCAGCAGTGACATGCTTGTCATTGTGGATGACCCGGTGTCGTCCGCCCCGCAGTCTCGAGCCACCAACTCGCCAGTGTCTGTTGCCGGCTCCGTGTCGGACAACATGAATGGTGAGCTGTGTTCATGCGGGTCTGATAGGAAGTAAAACCATCCAAAACAAAATCATTCAAAGTAAAATGTTAACCACTACTTATCAATAAAAACTGTTATTACGGACGCGTATTACTGCCATGACCTAATAAAAAATATATTCTCATAATTGAAAATGATTAAAATATTACATTATAACGTGAAAATATCACGCTAAAACGAGAAATCGTATCACGTGATAACGTGAACATATCACGTTATAACGAGAACCTATCCTGATAGGATTAAAAGTTAAATTGATCAGGGGCGGTGGTATGCCGAAAAAGGCATCCCCTTTGATTTTGCATTTCTGCAGCTCTCATCATCAAGTACATGAGAAATATATCCCCTCACCGACTTCATTGCATTTGCACTGACCCCAGCATGAAGCGCATTTTCTTAATACAATTATTTGGAGACAAGTATCATCTGAGCTACATGGTGCAACACTATTTACACTATTTTAGCCATATATATATAATATGAGGTACCCTGAGCAAGGTACCACCTCCAAGCACTGCTCCCCGGGTGCTGAATTAGCTGCCCCCTGCTATATCACATATGGGTTAAATGCAGAGGACACATTTCGTTATTGTGTGCTGTGGTGTGTCAACAATGACAATTACTAAATTCTAAATATATCTTGTATGTGTGTATATATATATATACACACACACACACACACACACACACTATTTTAGCCATAGATTAGAACGAGACAGATGTTTTAAAAAGATTGACTTTTTTTTCCGTGAAAAGAAGTGTTACCGTGCATCTGATACAATGTAACAAGCGCTTTATTGCCAAGTTCATGTCTGCTGTTTTGAACTTTTCGATCGATATTAACGGGCGTTTGACAGCCTGTTAAGTAACAAACCGTTTTCAGATCCGCGACTTATTTTATTAGTTTTATGCTCTATATCTGTACTTTAACAAAATACAATGTTGTGTGATGTGTTATATACGTTTTATGAGTTTACATACACAGAAACCATCATTTACACGAGTTACAAAAGAGAGCTTTCCTTTCGCTGTTTTTAGTGGTGCGCGCTCCAGAGACAGGCATGCATTCTACGGCAGGGAAGCCTTTTTCGGCACAACACTGCCCCTGATCAATTTCACTTCTGATCCTATCGGGATAGGTTTTCTCGTTATAACGTAATATTTTCATGTTATGACGTGATACGGTTTCACGTTAAAACATGATGTTTTCATGTTATCACGTGATACGATTTCTCGTTTTAATGTGATTTTTTCACGTTATAACGTGATAGTGAGAATATTTTTCTTCTTATGTCGTGGCAGTAATACGCTCCCGTAAGTGATATATCGGTTGGTATCATTAATCCAGTTGGGCTGCAATCCTTTATTGAGCATACCTACTGTATATTTTCTGTACTGCCCAACTATTGGCCTGTGACCTGCATAGGAGAATGTCTGTCTGGCTATCTGTGTCTGTCTGTCTGTCCATCTGTCTGTGTCTGTCTGTTTTTGTCTGCCTATCTGTCTGTCTATGTTCGCCTGCCCATCTGCCTGTCTGTGGGTCTACCTGTGTCTGTCTGTCTGCTTGTCTTTTTATGTCTGTCATCCTGTCCCTGTCTGCCTCCCTGCCTGTCTTGTCTGCCTGTCTGACTGCCAGATTACCTGTGTCTGCCTGCCTGTCTGTCTCTGAGTCTGCTTGCCTAGCTGCTTGTCTGTATCTGTCTGCCTGCCTGTCTATCTGTCTGTTTGTGTGCCTACCTGCCTGTCTGTCTGGCTGTCAGTGTCTGTCTATCTGTTTCTGCCTGTTTGTCTGTATGCCTCTCAGTCTCTGTCTCCCTGCCTATATCCCTGTCTTTCTCTATGCCTGTGTACTTGCCTGTCTGGCTGTCTGCCTGCCTGTCTATCTCTCATTCTTTCTTTCTGCCTGCCTGTCTGTCTGTCTGTCCATCTTCTGGCACTAACCCTATTCTGAATTTGTCTTCCTTCCCAGGTGTTGCTGCTCAGGACACCTCCAGTCCAGGCCGTGGGAGGGGGGGCCGGAGTCGGGGCCGACCCAAGGGTTCGGGAGGAGGAGGGAAGTCAGGGGGGAAAGGGCGTGGCCGCAAATCCACGGCAGGCAGCGCGGCAGCAATGGCAGGGGCCATGGCGGGGGCGGCGGCAGCATCAGCGGCCGCTTACGCAGCTTATGGCTACAGCGTAGCAAAAGGTACGAGAATCGTGACCCTGACCCTATAATCTGTGTGATAGAGATTGTGTGCCAACACCCTGTCACTCCCATCTGCCCTCAGGGATGCAGGCGTCCGGATCCCTGCCGCCCTCGCTGGCCCGTCCCACAGCTGCCACCTTCATACCCAGCGGGACGTCCGCCGCTCTGGCCACCACCCAAAACAAGAGCACGGCTTTCGGCAAACGCTGAACTGTCACGGCGTTTTCAGCCCTATTGTCCCTTATCTTCCTCTATGGACTCAGGGCAGGTAGGGTGGGGGTTGCTGGCAGAATAAACCCCCACTCACCAGCTCGCATTGAGAGATCTTATGTAAAAAACAAATCATTTGCTGTCAGTCCGTAAATGCCTTCGTATCGTGGAGGGCCTGTTACCCTTTCAGATGCAGAGACGACTTTCAGCATACTGTCCCTTGTAAGTAAATTAAGGAGATTGTAATCTGTGATTTTTTAAAGATTTTAGGTTATTGTAATATGAGCTAAAACAGAACAGTCTAGATGGTTTTAAATGCCAGTTTTGCAGTTTACGTAGCTTTGAGTGAAATTCAGCACATACCCATCTGGTTCCTTTGTGTCGCATTTCCCGGGGATCCGCCCAGTGAGCCGAGATGTCCCTGTCACACTGCTTGCTTTTGTCTGCAGATTGGCAGCAAGTCAGAGATACGTTTGTCTGATAGCACTTCCTGTTACTAAATATCCATGAGAATCAGGGGGGTGTGCTTTATTATTATTATTGTTGTTGTTTGTTATTATTATTATTATTATTATTATTAAGCTTTGTAATTAAAATCAAATGTAGAAATGTACATTTTTTTTCCACTGTATTTGCACTTTAATACGGTGAGGTCTACTTGTGCCAAACCCTGCCCTGTCCTCATCCCAGACATTATGCTGCAGGGACCAGCAACATGAATGAAAGGAGGACCTGCGACACTGAGAGGGATACAGGGGGGTGCTGAAGGGGACACTGACAGGGATGCAGGGGGACGCTGAGGGGGACACTGACAGGGATGCAGGGGGACGCTGAGGGGGACACTGACAGGGATGCCAGCAGTACACAGTAACACCTGAGCAGTGCTCATTTGGCATAGTACAGAAACCCATTTAGTACAACAGTTTAAGGGCTAAATAATTTTTTTTGGTTCCCTGTTGGGGGTGTCTCAGCCTCCTTTTAGAGGAAGAACAAAAAATGCATTGTGATCATTGTTGTTATATAGTGATCATTTAAAAATGTTGACTTTTTTTTCTTGCTGAGCCACTTAAACTGTTTACAGATCGGACCCTGATTAGTAAATTGCATCACTGTTGATCTGTTTCGTATTTTATGTTTTATATTTTTGCTGTAAAAATGTTTTCTGTAAAAAGTTAAGATCTCAACTAATACAATTAAACGTATCCATTTGCAGAGTATTTACTCTACATTGTACAAAGAAGCGAGTGAAATTGTCACAAGTTAAGCACTGATTTCCTTTGTCCCACACTTCAGGAGACATGCTAATTGAATTACACTGTGTGTAAGAGATAATGTACAGGGGAACTGCAGTTAGAATGGATCATTATTAAGCTACTTCAGAGGTTCATCCACATTCAAATTGTTGTGTACTATTAATCAGACTGAAGATTGTTAAATATCTGCTTCGGGAATGAAAACGGAGGGTGTCTGAATAATTAGGGCGGGCGGTGGGCAGGTGCATAGGGTCAGGTTAGCATATTGCTTTCCGTTTTCTGATATATGCTTGAATGTCAAGGCGGAAGGACCATATATGGCCCTTCCGCTACGCCAGCCCACTCACCTCTGAGGGCACTGCCTTCTCAGCTGATCAGACCAGCGATCCTTCACAAACAGCGCCTCATTAGATATGACTACTATCAAAAATTATGGGTATTACTGTTTGTATTATGATATACGTATTAATTTATATTATTCATATAGATTCTGAATTGTGAAATCTTTGTAGGATTTCTCCAACTTTCATAATGGAAAAATGTATAAAATACAAGAAAAAGCTTTATGGATTTTTTTTCCCTGTTTTATTCTGTCTACTAAATGAATAAATGGCTCATGTAGTCAGTTGTCTGTGGTGAGGAGAAACACTACATTAATTGGGGTTGCCATACTTCCATATATACATAGATCAAGTGCAAATCATGCCGCGTTATGGTTAATGTCAGCTGGCTGCCATGTGGGGTCATGGTCGGCACTGACCTGCTTGGTGAAACCAATCTGTAGGCATCATAATTAAAGAGTAAACACTTGGCACCAATGCTGTTCTTAAAGGCATATATTTTGATTAATTGCAACACCGAATGAATCACAGCTGGCAAGCAAAAGAAACCCTGGTCACTGGTGAACCAAAGTGCAGACCAGCATTTGTAAGATACAGGCAGAGAACAGAAGCAGATGTACAGTGATCATGTGGAAAGACTTTATTGACATTTTCTTCCATTAGATATGAGCACACAGGTGCCACAATAGACACTCAGCATCAGACTCCACAAAACTGCTAAACAGCACTGACATTGAAGCTACAGCACCATATGACGATGACTATTAATGAATAGCAGCAGTACATCTGAATCTTTGTTCTCTACAGACTGGACATGTGGCTAATCACAGCCAGACTGCAGAGGCTGGAGGCTACTTGAAACCGAAGAGGTAGTGCACCAGGTGTAAGGTGCAGGCCTCGATGGAGAAGAGGTGCCGGTCTTCTACCTCGGGGCACTGCTGCCGCATGAACTGAGCCAGACGTTGGAGATACTCGATGTTGTGTCCGGCCTTGCCCTTGCAGACTGCAATCTGGGCGGCGATCTCCCCGTGGCCTGCACGTCCCAGGTAGTTGGCTGCATCTGCAGTGGCGATGTAGACCAGCGCCTGGTGGCAGGGCTGACTGTCACCCCGAGGCACAAACTCCACCATCTTGGTGACATATCCACCAAGCACAGCCTCTCTAACATTCAGGTACTTCATGGATTCCTCGATCTGGGAGCCGGTCACTTCATAAGCCACTCCCCACGTGCAGGCCTACAGGGCAAAGCCAAGCAGAGGTCAGTCAGGAAAGAGGAATCATGCCATATCAGGTAATCTTAAACATTCACCTTTAGTGTAAATACACTGACAATTTGTGAACTCTACAAAAGCATGATCTGTGATGAGACAGAAGGAAATAAATTATATAAAGGCTGCCGTCGTGCCATTACGACAATGCCGGAAGGAAAAGAAAAAACACTTACGTCATCATCTTCAACCAAAGTCACCACCCGACCGGGCTAGAAAGAGGAACGTCAGAAAAAAAAAATAAGTATAGCTGTGTTTCTCATATTCATTTAAAGCTCATTTTAGTCATATGATGTATTTAAACGTCGATACTGTTAATAATTACATAGTGTAAGATCAATGATTCGCATTTTGTAAAGCAGCTTACCATTTCATCGTTTCCACGGTGAAAATTGTCCCCGTGCCAAAACCGTCTCTTGTAGCCTTGGATATACCCGACTTTGCTCCTTTTGTATTTAAAATCGGGTTTCCAAACCAAGGAACCGTACCCGAATATCCACAGGCTCTTCTCCGACAGTATGTCTTTTAACTTCATTGTGGTTAGGTTTTACAGATGTGTTGATGGAGTAGAGTACAGACTAGGTGGCAAATTCAAGGTGCTGAATATTTCCTTCGATCGAGCAGTAGTGGTATTGGATGGCTCGCAGAAATACCGCGGACGGTATTTGAGCCAAACTGCTGAGCAGTTTTAGCGGTGCAGCTTTGCCTTGTACGATGCATGCCGATGCAGTAGTGTTACCGCATTTTCCAATTACAGAATCATTTTGATCTCTAATTCGAGCAAAAAATAATTAAGAGTAATAACTGTTACTATCCAACCGCTTACACTAATTACCAGTAGCTAGATAAATCTTAAACGACTATAATCTCCCCTACTGCTGTCTACTCGGTCTTAACTTAAGACAACGTACCCTAAACGTTACACGCCTTCAATATGAAGGAATTGCACCGGCTACCGTCTCTTTCTGCGGTTCGTTTGAGATGTTCTGTTATATATATACATGGGTTCCGCATAGCGTGTGACGCCTATTTAAAGAATAACCAATCATATTACAGAAATTGAAATGAGGAAGTAATTTTAACCAATCAAATCCCTCTACAAACTTAGAACAACGCGTCCCAAGGATTTTAAGCATTTCAATTGGGCAAACGAAGCATGACCATATAACGGCATTACTGGTAAAATCAAGTGTCAGTCAAAAGAGATCGTTCTGGATTGGATTGCAACACTGTCATTTATAATTCTTTTTTTTTGGAATCGGCTGATGCAACAAGACGCAGTGTTTCAGTCAGTGGAAAGCAGGCAATGACCTCAAGTATTGCGTCAGTTGATTTTACTGCAGTGTCAAAAAGAAGCATTTCTAGAAATAACGAAGACGACATTTATCCATCTGAAGATTTATCCATTACTTTAAAGAACAATACTAGTAATTTAATATAGTATTTGATCGAATACGTTATAATATTACATGTATAATGGAATTTAATAAAACACCGAAGTGTACTAGATTGATGGATGAGCGAATATTAATATTTAATGGTACAAATGGAAATATAAGTTTCTAAATACTTGTATACAAATTGAAAGCAACTTGTAACGTGTGGTAAAATGGTTTTAAACCGAAACATGGGTTTTTTCGCATGGAAATTCTTAAAAACATATCTATATTCTGTGTATGCTAAAACGACAAACATAGGTATGATGCAGGGATGGTTTAATAAAACATCGTAATTATAGTGTAGTGACATATAAAACTTAATAGCTAAATGAAGTTCGATTTTATCAAGTCCCACTGGTCCTAATTTTTTGTATACACAGCTAAAACGTAATTAATTTGTAAATGATTACAAACGACGTAGGTTGTATATGTTCAATTCTTATTTTCCCCGCTGTATTAGTCAAAGAATTATTATTTTAACACCTACTGTTCTATTTTGGACTCTTGGAAAAAATTACTGGATGTAAACAGGTAGTTAAGTTGTTGCAGGTGAGTGGGAGGTAGGTAGTGTCACTGTTGGGGTACTTGAGCAAGGCCCTTAAATGCAAAAACTGACCAGGGTATTTGTCAAATGGCTGGCTGCTCACTCTCACCTCCAGGGTATATGTCAAATGGCTGACTGCTCACTCTCACCTCAGACTTTGCTCTCATCTCTCTGTCCCTCTCATGGAGAGCAAGAAGGGATATATTAGGGTCGCGAACTTCGGTCAGCTGGCTGGAGTGAGATTTTCAGTTCAGAATCAGAACAAACTTTATTAATCCCAAAGAGAAATTGCTTCGAGACAAGTCTGCACAGGCATTTACACATATATAACAGTTCCATTACCTGATATATCTGAAATATGATGCGTTATCTATCTTATATTAGGAAGCAGTGATTCTTCATGCCAGGAGCATCTGTAATGCTGTGCACTTTCAGTACAACAAAGTGCTGTGTGATTTCCTCATTGTTTCTAATACACTGCTTTTATTCTACATTACTGTATGTGATTTCTTCATTGTTTATAACACTGCTCACAATATATATTACTGCATGTGATTTCCTGTGTTACTGTAACTTGCTTGTTAATGCCTATTTTCCAATATCCTCTCCACTTGCGCCCGATGCACTTTTGAAAGCATCCTAACCAGCTGCATCTCAGTGTGGTACAGTAACTGCACATCAGCTGACCAGAAGGCCCTGCAGCGGCTCGTGAGGTCGACCCAGAACAGTATCGGTACCCAGCTCCCTGCAATAAAAGACATCTACCACAAACAGTATCGGTACCCAGCTCCCTGCAATAAAAGACATCTACCACAAACAGTATCGGTACCCAGCTCCCTGCAATAAAAGACATCTACCACAAACTGTATCGGTACCCAGCTCCCTGCAATAAAAGACATCTACCACAAACTGTATCGGTACCCAGCTCCCTGCAATAAAAGACATCTACCACAAACTGTATCGGTACCCAGCTCCCTGCAATAAAAGACATCTACCACAAACTGTATCGGTACCCAGCTCCCTGCAATAAAAGACATCTACCACAAACTGTATCGGTACCCAGCTCCCTGCAATAAAAGACATCTACCACAAACTGTATCGGTACCCAGCTCCCTGCAATAAAAGACATCTACCACAAACTGTATCGGTACCCAGCTCCCTGCAATAAAAGACATCTACCACAAACAGTATCGGTACCCAGCTCCCTGCAATAAAAGACATCTACCACAAACAGTGCCTTTGCAGAGGTCTCAGCGTCAGTAGAGACCCCTCCCACCCCCAAACATGGTCTCTTCTCCCTCCTGCCCTCTGGGAGGCGCTACAGGAGACTTCCAGGCTCAGTAACAGCTTTTTCCCTCAAGCTTTTTAGCCACCTGAACTGTCTACTCACTGAACACTGAACTCTTCTCACTCCCCCTCCAAGTAAACCCTCATAACCCCCCACACACACTCATTCAATAATATGTACTGTATTCACATTGGCTGCTTTCAGCTTCATATTAGAACCGTGCAGCACCAATATCCTCTCAAAAAATACATAGCAGAAATATTCATTGTGCAGCGTTTAAAAAAATGCATGTGCTGTACTTTTATTCGTATTAACAACTTCCAGCTTCACAATAGTCTACACGCGGGCATGCGTGCCGCGGCTTCATCTGCCCCTTTCCAAATTTTGCTCGGGTCAAACACACAAAGGTTCCGCGTTTGCTGCATTCATTCAGTACATTTGCGTACTGAACCGAAAGACCCGTACTGAAATTTTTCGGTACGAATACATGTACCGTTAAACTCTTAGTTGATATGTATATCTGTATCGGTAGGCATAACCTGTATGTGTAATTTATTTATGCATTTATAATTTATGTATAATGTACTTAACATATTTCTAATTTCTGTATGTTATATATGTATATTTACATACATTCTCATCCCTGTCCCCCTATGTCTCCCATGTTTTTCATGTTCTGGTGAAGCCGCTACTCTTTTCATGTAAACACATGCCTACACATTGTGTTAATGACAATAAAAATGTATTGAATTGAACTGAATTGTCATTGCTATCTAATTGTCACAAAAGGTTTCAAGGTGATTCAAGCTATGCTGTTTTGAGAGACTATTCTAATGTATGATACTGTGTGTTACTGCATGTGATTTCCTCATTGTTTCTAACACACTTCTCACAGTTGGTGTTACTGTGTCTTGCTTGTCATTGCCATCTAATGGCCCTAGAAAGTTGCAAAGTTATGTAAACTATGCTAATTTGAGAGATTATTCTAAGGTAGTATGGTAGTATAAATATGCTGGATTAATGATCCATTAATGGACTGGCACCCATCTCCAGCAAAAGGCTGGTCATGACCTACGTCCCATTTTGCATTCTTTGGTAAGCGAACCAATGCCGCTTGGAGGTCCCTCCACCATGTGGGCAGTCTCACCCCAGCCGTTTCTCACGTGTGGTCCCCTGATGTTGGAAGGAGCCACCGAACCACATCTGGTCATCACATCCCCTCTCCGCTTTAAAGAAATGCCTGAATTTCTTGGAATTCTTCTGGCAACCTGATTGTTTCTTGAATGCTCTTCTGCTGCGGTTACTGGCCCTTGGTCCTGCTCCAGACCTGTTTACACCACTACGCGAGCTTTCATTGGAAGCTCAGCTTAACCATACTTACTGTAAGTCTCGTTGATCCCTGGACAGTATTTGTGTTTGTAATGTTCTATTTGCCTTACATGTCACTTTGTACAAAACTAAACATGTCTGCTAAATATGTAAATGTAAATAATAAAATAATAATAATAAATTTTTACATGGGAGGGGGCACCCTAGACAGGACACCCCAGTCCATCTCAGGGCATGCACTCACAATCACATACTATTTCAAGTGTTATTGGGCTTTTTGAGTCTTGGTGACCAGTGATGGAAATTATGTGTCATTAAGTGTGGGATGTTTCCATGCTAAACATAAACACAAATAACAATGTTGTGTTATTAATTATATGCACACATTTCAGGAAGAAAATGTGACCCTTTTTGCTGTTTATGAGAGAATTTCCTGAATGAAGGGCTTTTGGAATTACAGCATTGAGAAGCAGTGCATGAGGAAAAACAGTCAGGCCAGTGTGTTCTGCGTTTTAATCAGAACGGATGCAGAAAGTTATGTCATGCAGTGACAAACAGGATACTGTGATTGTAACACAATGAAAATGCTTGGCTGTGTGCTGGGAACCCAAAGGCTGGGTCGGTCAGGAACGCTCGCCGTCTGTTGGTGGGCGCCGGGGCTGCCTCAGTCAGGAACGCTCGCCGTCTGTTGGTGGGCGCTGGGGCAGGCCGCAGCCCAGCTTCCTCACAAAATGTGTGGCTGAGTGTGCGAGGCCTCTTTCATACACAGAAACTCGGGGATCTTAGAATAAACAGGATGTGTGAACTGAGCTTCTGGATTTATTGCCTCTAAAATTAGTTTTGCTGCCCCTCTTGGCACATTTTCTCTGTTTGCCAAATATCTTGAAAATCAACTAGACAGTAAGATTCAAATGAACTTCTTAATAGTTCATTTTGGTTTGTCAAATAGTAGAATTTATTGCATTATACAGTTTTTATGATCGTTTTTTTTTTTTTTTTTTTTTGCTGCCTCCTGAACTTTTTTTTTTAGTTCTGTATTTGTTATTGTTCTTCATAGGGGGAGACAATGTTCTTGCATTTAAAGAGCCAAATGCTGAAATTGCTTCAAATTCCAAAAGCATTGTGTCATGCCCTTGTAAGCTCACCAGCTGAACAGCGGAGATCGGATGCACCTGCGGATGACTGCTTATAAGAGTTTGCCCACTGTGAGGTATTGTTGATTCCATGCAACAGTGATTCTGAGTGATTATCTCGTCTTCCGTGTAGCCCTGACCCAGCCTCCCTGTGGTGCTTCTATTCCTGTATCAACTCCCCGGATCCCTGCCATGTGTAATTCTCCCTCATGTGCCTTTTTCGTCGGACTGACCCGCCTGGCTTCCTCGACCCTACGCTCGCTACCCCGACCACGATCTGGCTCGCCGTTTCTGTTTGCCCTTTGCTTAATAAACCTTTTGTGGTCACAACGCTTTGTGCCTTTTCGAGTGTTCTGTGATGTGACAGAATACCTCGCCTCACAAATGGATCCAGCAGACGTTCAACACCAGCTGCAAGACACCCTGGTGCAAATCGATCAGCTTACCAACCTGGTCCGTCAGCTTCAGAGACTCCCTGTGCGCTGTCCACATAATCTCCCACTGAAGCGGAGCCAATGCAGCTGGGCCGCGCCCCACTCTACCCTGTGGAGCGACAATGCCGCATGCAGTTGCACCTGTGAGGGAGAGGCTGGCCACCTGATCGGCACCTGTCCAGTTCGCCCGAGCTCTTCCCTGTCCCCTTAGGCTCAGGTAGGTGTGCTGGGTCTTCTCACTATCTCAGCTAAGCAGATGGCTGTCCCAGTGTCCTTTTCCTGGTCAGGCAGTAAGTTTGATTGGCGGGCCCTGGTGGATTCTTGTGCTGTGGGGAACTTCATTGACCGGCAACTTGTGATACTCCACGCCATCTCCTTGGAGACCCCATTATTGGAGTTGATGGTGCCCGCCTTGCTGCAGGTCAGGTACTCCACCATACCAGCTCACTCCGAATGCAGGTGGGAGCCACCCACAGGGAGGAGATCCAGTTTTGTTTTTGTCCACCATAAGATGGGCTTATCCTAGGCCATGGTTACAACGTCATAATCCACACATAGATTGGAGGAAGGGAGAAATCCTTACCTGGGCCCTGTTGTGTTTCGCCCACTGTATCACGTTACCCTGTCTAGTGTCATCCGTAGATAGCCCCCTTCCAGAAGGACACGCCCAGATTCCACCAGAGTACAGTGACTTTGCAGATGCCTTCAGTAAATCTCAGGCCTTTGGGCTACCGCCACACTGCAGTTTGGATGGTGCCATCAAATTAGATGAAGGTGCAACTTAGCTAAGAGGACGCCTCTACGCACTGTCCCAACCCAAGGAGGAGGCCATGAGGATGTATATAAAGGAGGCCCTCACTCAAGGTATCATCCATTCCTCTACCTCTCCCATCTCCTCAGGCATCTTCTTTGTAAAGAAAAGGGAAGGAGGTCTGAGAACCTGTATCGATTACCAGGGCCTCAATTCCATCACCCGCAAGAATTGGGAGCCCCTGCTTCTAGTTCCCCCAGCTCTGGAGCAACTTTGGGAGGTCACCAAACTAGACCTGTGGAGAACTTACAATCTATTGCGCATTTGAGAGGGCGACGAATAGAAAACATCCAGTGGTGGTGATGAAGGACAGTATGAGTATCTTGTCATGCCATACGGATTGGCTAACAGTACATCCATTTTCCAGAATTTTTGTGCCAGGTGTTGGCTGACATGCTCCATCGCTTTGATATAATGTACATTGACAATATCCTCATCTATTCCCCTTCTTTCAATGTCCACATGGGACACGTCAGACAGGTGCTACAATGCCTTCAAGACAACCACCTCTATGTGAAAGGTGAGAAGTGTGAATTCCAACTCTTGGTGTACCAGATCCAACCCGGAGGTGTGGGGATGGATAAGGGGAAGGTAAAACCGTGTGGGAGTAGCCCAAACCCTGCACAGTGAAAGACCTCCAGCAGTTCTTAGGCTTTGCCAATTTCTACCACCGGTTCATTCGTGGTTTCAGTACTGTGGCTGTATCCAGGGGGGCACACATCCCACGTGGTCCTGGACTTCATTACGGACATTCCTCGGTCCCAGGGACATACAGCAATTCTGACCACCATAGACCGATTCTCTGGGATGTGCACATCCATGACCATGGCAGCTCTGGAGACACTTGCCTATTTAGGACCGCACCCATCCTCCAGAAACCAGACCCCTTTGTGGTGAAAGTGGATGCCTCTGCGGTATAACTGTAAACCAGAATTTCAGTGCTCTCTTTTATGGTTAAGATTGATTTGTTGATTTGTACTTATTACTTCAAAAAGAAAAAACATGTTATTTGGTCAATTAACAGCTTAATGCAGAAAAGTTTCTGTAGATAGTCCAGACGACACCAGCTCATCTGTCTTATGTGTGTGTGGGATTATTGTGCCAGTGCTGCTTCGCATCCTGATTGTCAGTGGCATCATGATGCTTCACTGGCCATGCAGTGAAGGGATGGTCAATGGCTGCAGTGAAGGAACTGTGTGCTGCACAGGGGGGGCTATGTGCTACAGTGAAGCGGTTGTATGCTGCATTGAAGGAACTATGCTGCAGGGGAGGCGCTGTGTGCTGCAGTGATGGGGCTGCATGTTGCACAGGAGGGACTGCATGCTGCATTGAAGGGGCCACTAAACTGATAGTCCAAGAATTACAACACAACAAAAAAAATTACACTTTTCCAGAGCATGAGATTATGAGTTTGAAATAATACCATTTACATTTGGTACTTGTTCCTTAAACAGGCACTATGTACAAAATCATCTGTTAAAACACTGCTGAAGTACTGAAATGAAATTACAGTCTTACATGGAGTGACACCTGACTGAGTCACGTCCAACTTCTCAGGTGCATAGTAAATAATACACACTGATCAAGAGACGCCTGAAAGCGGATGTTAGCGGGTAACAGTCAGTAACAGTGTAGAGTAACAGCGTAGAGTAACAGGTGCAGGCCAGAGCTGCCAGCCATACAATGACGCACTGCCCATGTCTGACCTGTAATACAGTATGCATGCAGTAATGTGTACACGATGGACAGCTACAATACTGAGATACACCCAAAGTGACTTGAGTGCAGTGGGCCTGGTCCCAAATCCGAACGCAAGTCAATGCAAGGCTGTAGTACATTATTATTAGCGAGTGACCGAAGTGCTTCCAGGCTGCACCATTATTTCTTTAAGGTCGCTGTCATCTTTCAGGCTGGAGTGTTTAAACTGTATTGCATATGTTCCATGAAAAGCAGGGAAACTGAGCATTATAAGTGTTTGATTTATTCATATGAAGTGTAAAATATGGGTAGCTGTCCAAATTATTTCCTAAGACCTCATACTTGATTAACCATATATTTGATGAAACAGTTTATTGTGTTATAGTTTTGCATAGGAGGGGTTCACAATCAGCGACGTCTCCTGTCGCTGTTCCATGGCTGATTTTTGGGCCAAAATCACCCAAATTAATTTTCTTGTTTAGTCTCTGGGACATTTTTACCATGAATAAATCACGTCGCCTTAACGTGACACGTGTCCATTCTCTTCAGTCCTTAAGAGCAGCGATACATTATTAACTCCAACATCTCCAACATGTACAGTATTTGCACACACACTCGCACATGTAAACAGGTCTGAGGGCTGTCGCCTTGGTGCCTCTTCTATTCAGTCCTTCTGAGTTTAAACCTGAAGAAAGGGAGCGGAAGCAATGTGTCACAAAAGGAAAAGGAAGCACTGCATACATATGAGTACAAGTGACCCTTTTTATCCAGCAAAAGAGAATCGGTGGGGGTGTCACAGTGAGGCCTGTCTGTGGCAGAGGAAGAGCAGAATGGTGCGCCTGCCCCCCACCTTCCTACAGAGGCCTGCCTGACAACAGTCATGAGCACGCAAGTGGACTTCAGGAAAAAATAATAGCTCTTATTTTAAGAATTGCCAAAGAAACCTAGTTACACAGTAGTGTTTCAGTAGCTTTTCTCCAACAAAAATAAATCTGGCTCCAACAAAATTTAGAGGACAAGGTCATATTCACCTCAGTTACTGTAAAACACCGGTTACTCCTGTCTGCTATTAAAAACAGAGCCTGATATGTTGACTCTCCAGGGGAGCATATTGTTGATATTTTACACTTCGGCGTCTCGCTGCAATCACAAATCACATCACTGTGGGTCAAATTAAAACACATGACACAGATTTTTATTGCACGCTGCAGTTGTGCTTAGCAGCAGAGATAGTAACAAAACTGCAATATTCACATACACATTTAATGTCCATTTCTCCAGTCAATGTTTAATTATCATGTAGCCTCAAGACATTGGATCTTTTTCTGAAGTCAAAAAAATGACAATTTTTTTCCTGATATATGGCCAACTGTTCCCATTTCTACAAAAACACTTACTAGATGTACTTACAATTGACAGGGTGGGACTCTTCTGGGACAGTTTCCTGTAAGAATCCTCTTACCTGTACATTCTACTTAAAGGTATTTTCCCTCCTATCCTTCTTTCATTGCTCTGTCTCTTTTCACCAGCTGCCCAGTCGTCCTTGAAGTCTTTAGCGGAGTTGTAGTCCAAGTGGTAGCTGCTGTGTCTTTGGTTGGATTTCCCCTGAGTGCAGCCGTCCTCCACGGCGACCTTCTCGTTGGTCTTCTTTAGCTGAAGGGTGGGTATCAGGTTGTCCTTGTCCACATGAGGCATGTTGTTCACAGCATCGCCGTCGCGTCTCTCCTCATTTCGCTGCCGATGGATTTTGTTCAGTGCGACAGCCACCATGCTTAACAGCAGCAGCAGGATGACCAGCCCGACTCCCATGGACATGGCCGCCCACTGGAGGGCGCTCCTGGGCTCTTCTTGGCTAGGAGCGAGAGGCAGGGTCATGACGTGGTACTGGCAGTTGGGGCCGGTGTAGTGGGTGGGGCAGACGCAGGATGGTGATTGGCCGGTACTGTTGCCAAGACAGGTGCCGCCGTGTAGGCAGGGCTGGGCGACGCATGGCTCGGTTGGTGTGTCACAGCGCCGGCCCGTGTGCCCGGGGGGGCAGGCGCAGCTGTAGTCCTTGGCTTGAGGCACGCAGGTGCCCCCATTGGCACAGGGGCTTCCATTGCACCAGTTGGTGTTGATCTCGCAGCGAGGACCCGTGAATCCTGCCGGACAGCTACATACAGGCCGGCCGCTCTGAAGGACGCACCAGCCACCTGGGGGGGCAAGACACCTTGTTACCCTGTGGCCACATAGTGCATTAATGCTAGTCTCCAGGAAGGGGCGGAAAATGCATAGAAATTGTGGTTATGGTCTTACACTAATGACTCACTAAGAATTCAAACCACACACTCTGCAGACCTGTGATAGTTCCAGCTGTAGATGGACCCATGTTTGTTTCTGAAAATGGCTTCACCACCAGCACATGCAGCGGCACACCTGCAGGAAATGCGGCTGCCACTGACGCAGTTCTTTCCCCAGAGGAACTTCACCAGTTACATATTAAGTTTCCCCTCATGGGCCCTACACATAATAGCAGCACTAAGCGGTCAGGGCGAGCTGGCCACGTGAGGATTCCTCTGCTTGGAGAGCACAAGGACAAATACGGGGAGAGTGGCCCCTTCTGAGGGCTTATAGAGACTCGGCTGGGCCAGCGTCAACTCAAGGAGACCTTGGGGAGGGAAAAACATGAAAGGGTAACAGGATTCAGAACAGGCATTTAGCGGTCTGGCTGGATGTACAGAGGGTGACAAAAAGCAGACCACACCAATTCATTTGTTTAGCCATGCACAAGGGACGTGTCACCAGAACCCCCCACCCCACCCCCCAAACAGATCTGCAGTGGCACCGATTTGCCGCCGTGATAAGTATGCTGTGAGAGGCCCTGGCCTGCTTACCATTAGCACATGGCAGCAATGAGCACCGGTCCAGCCTCCTCTCACAGTTAAGCCCGGTGAAGCCCCAGGGGCACTCGCAGACATAACCCTGCCCGCCCTGCTTGTCCCTGCACCTCCCACTGTGGAAGCAGGGGACGTCGGCACAAGTGAGCAGCCGGTGCTGGCAGTGGGCCCCGTCCGTGCCTCTTGGACAGATGCACCGGTAGCCATCTTCCAGGTCCTGCGTACAGAACAAAAGCGGCCAGTGTCAGGGCCCTGGACAGTCTGTAAAATGACAGTAAGTACATCCAGCAGGAGGGTGGGGTGCAGAGGTGCCCAGTGGCGTACAGAGGTGCCCACATTGTATCAGGTAACTAACCGTGTCCCCCAAGGCTCTGTTCTTGGTCCTCTCCATATCACTCTTTACATGACCTCTCAGTCTCATGGCTTCTCCTACCACTGCTATGCCAGTGACATCTCGATCTACAGTACTTGACCTTCTCTCCTGTTGACACCACAGTCTATGCTCGGGTATCTGCATGCTTAGCTGACAATGCAGGATAGATGAGGGACCATCACCTCCAACTTAATCTCTCCAAGATTGAGCTTCTTGTGCTCCCTGCCAACCTTACCGTCCACCATAACATCATTGTTCGGCTTGAATCAACCACACTATTTCTATAAAGGTCTGCTAGGAAGTGAGGGGTGATGACAGATGACCAGCTGTCCATTGCTGAGCACATACCAGTGCTCTCCCAATCTTGCAGGTTTACCCTGTATACCATTTCTGTCTGAGGTTGCAGCTCAGCTTCTAGTCCAGGTTACTCTCCACTAGCAGGTCTACCAGCTTGTCATGTCAGACCACTACAGATGATTCAAAAGGCAGTTGAATGTCTCATACTCATTCAGCCTAAATGATCCTGTGTCACATCTCTCTCAGTCTTCACTGGCTCCCTATTGGCACTCAGATGAAATTCAACTCCTTGGTGCCACTGCATGCTTCACTGGTCATTGGCAGAAAGGGAATTGGTTCTTTTGGTTCCTAAAATGCGAATCGCATTCCGAGAGTTACGAAGGGAAATGGGCTGTGAGTGCGAGCCGACACCCACCACACACTCCCCCCCATTCTGGCAGGGGCTGCTGCTGCACTCCGGCGCCCCCAGCTGGCAGTCGGCACCGGTGAAGCCAGGTGGGCAGGTGCAGGTGTAGCTGCCCTGGCCTGTGTTCATGCAGGTGGCGCCATTGCGACAGGGCTTATGGTGGGTGCAGTAGTTCAGATCTGCGAATGTGCATGATAACATGTGATCTTCCTTGCAGCTCTGACAGACGGAGAGGTGATCAGTGACATTTCCTGGTTCGTCTCTCCCTTATTCTGCATTTATGGCCTTTTCCAAGCATCTGACTGACTGCGTTTAGCATTTAGCTGCCACAGCACAGCAGAGATCAGACTGCAGTGTGAGGGTTCAAATTCCAGTGCTGCACTGAACCCTCCCCTGCAGGTTTTATCTGGACTAGTTACACTCTTGCTCTGCCACAGACATTTATAAATATAACCTTGTGGGCATTGAAAGAAATTACTTACGTTCCAGAGACTGACAGTTCAGATACAGCTCTGGAAAAAAAATGAGAGACCGCTCCATATTTTTTAACAATCTGCATTGTAAAATCCTGAGTTAATGCTAGTTCTGCTGGCACAAGGCTATGCTGTGAGGCATCTTGTTTCCAGGTTCAAAGTATGTAAGACACTGAAACAATGTGAAGCAGGAGACACTGGCAATAACCAAAAACCAGCCAGACAGAGGGAGAAGTGACTATTTAATGCCTGAGATAACCGTCAATTTATCCTACAGTGTCCCATAAATCGGAGGATGACCTCAAGTGGCCTTCAAAAAGAATGGGAAACATTTACTTGTGTGAAGTGCACAGCTCAGAAAATTCATAACTGGCTCTTAGAAGCAGGGCTGAACACTCATAAAACAAGCCCTTCGTCAATGAGGAGCAGGGAAGAGTCAGGCCAGAGCTTGCATACATACATACATATACACACACACACACATAAAATTCACAGACGCACACCAATAAATTGAGAAATTAATGAAACGAAGAATTGTGCTGTGGTCTCTTATTTTTTCCCAGAGCTGTATGGGTTATAATTGTTTATTAATGCTATTCTTATGTGTCAAATAAGCAGTTGATATGAATAATGTCAATGTCCTCTGCTGTGTTTTGCCACACTGTGGTGGAAAAAGTGTCAGATGAAGGAGTAAAATCAGTGATATCATCGGTACTTAATAAAAGGCCCATCCCAACTCACCCTGGTCACAGAGGAGCCCCCCCCAGCCCTCCTCACAGTTGCACTGCCAGGGCTGTTGGCAGGTGCCGTGTTTACAGGTGGGGTACTTCCTGCACTGGTCACAGAGGGCGCCCTGCCAGCCATCTCTGCACCTGTCGCCACAGAGCACCACATCACACTCAAATTTTCCTTTTGCTGCTTTTCCTGGTATCTGTAGTCACTGCACTTATAATTTCAGGATTAAGCGAGGAAGGACACAAGTGGCAAGGTTTCATCTCCATCTCCTATCTATCTGGAAGGGGCAAAGCTACAGCATCAAGTGGACAGATGTGTGAGAAACGCACTGGGAGCAAACTTACAGACATTCACCGGGTCTAGAGCAGTTTCCATTTTGCTTGCTGCACCCCTCAAGACAGATTGCTGCAGATGGGGGGAATGCGCATGAGAGAGAGAGAGAGATAGATAGAGAGAGAGAGAGAGAGAGAGAGAGAGAGAGATAAAGTTATCAGTAGTGATAGATGTATAGAGATGATTCAGTCTGCAGTCACCACAGTTGCTTTCAGTTTAGCCGTCTCAGTAGCCCATCTGTTTTTTTTCACTGCCAACCAAGCTGTCATAAAACCAATTAGAAACGTAACCCGTATGAAGTAGAAAGCATGTTGTTTATCCCAGCTGAGAGCTGAATTGGACTGTTTCTCATTATTTCCATGTGTAGCACCACGGAAGACTGGACCTGGTCATGTGAAGTTAGGGGCCCTGTCCTTTTCTGTGGTATTTGCATCTGGTTTTTATTCAATGAACTGAGCAAATAAGCCAAGCTTTTCTGCAATAATTAATATAATGAATCATATATAATAGAGCAGTAGAATAGCAGTTAAAGAGATGGATATGTGACTGAGATATTCCACAAGCCTTGAGAGGTTCTAGGAGCTTCTGTATGAATCCACATCAAGCTCTTCGGGGTGGACTGACCCCCCGGCATGGGGATGGCGGCTCTAAGGGGGGCATCTGAGCAATTTTGGAGCCAACAGACAAATAGGATGGAATTTTATCTCTAATCAAAGCCGGGGGTGTCAGCAGTAAAACTTACAGATCAGGGTAGGGGCAGGAGTGATTTTGGTAAAATTCATCCAATCGGGGTATATTATATTATTATAGATATAATGGTTTGGGGTAGACATTTAGTCTATGTGTCTTGCTACTTAAAAAAAAGTGCTACTTAAAAAAAATACCATCCCTGAAGCCCAAACTGGCGAGCAACCCCTGGTAAAAAATTAAATATAATAATAATTATGGCACATCTGGACTGTGAAGCATTAGTGGTAATTGGTGCCAGTTGGAGAGCCTGCCTCTGCAAGGAGGCTGTTGGATGGCCCTGCATTTGTGAAATGTCTGTTACCAGGATACCGCATCTAGCACATCTGCACGCGTGTACCCCACGTGTGAGCCGTATGATACCAGGATACCGCATCTAGCACATCTGCACGCGTGTACCCCACGTGTGAGCCGTATGATACCAGGATACCGCATCTAGCACATCTGCACGCGTGTACCCCGCGTGTGAGCCGTATGATACCAGGATACCGCATCTAGCACATCTGCACGCGTGTACCCCGCGTGTGAGCCGTATGATACCAGAATCCGCATCTGGCACATTTGCCTGCGTGTACCCCGCGTGTGAGCCGTATGATACCAGGATGCTGCATCTAGCACATCTGCCTGCGTGTACCCCGCGTGTGAGCCGTATGATACCAGGATACCGCATCTAGCACATCTGCACGCGTGTATCCCACGTGTGAGCCGTATGATACCAGGATACCGCATCTAGCACATCTGCACGCGTGTACCCCGCGTGTGAGCCGTATGATACCAGGATGCCGCATCTACCACGTCTGCATGCGTGTACCCCATGTGTGAGCCGTATGATACCAGGATACCGCATCTGGCACATTTGCCTGCGTGTACCCCGCGTGTTAGCCGTACAATACCAGGATGCCGCATCTAGCACATCTGCCTGCGTGTACCCCGCGTGTGAGCCGTACGATACCAGGATGCCGCATCTAGCACGTCTGCATGCGTGTACCCCGCGTGTAAGCCGTACGATACCAGGATGCCGCATCTAGCACCTCTGCCTGCGTGTATCCTGCGTGTGAGTCACCGCTCCTGTTCACACCCCTTCCATACACTTACGCTCTACACAGTATTCTCCCTTCCAGCCCGGGAGGCAGGAAATATAGCCGTCTGCGGTGCAGGTATAGTGGCCGAAGCGGTCGTCCCGGGGGGAGCATTTTCTGGAGCAGCTGTCGCCATAGTAATGCTCACTGCAGACAAAGCGGTAGGAGTAGCGGAGCTGCGTCTGCCTCCCAATCTGCATCTCCTCACGCCACCCATCACCCACGTCCAACTTTCTCTGGATAGCAAAGAGGCTTATCAATAACTCAGGGTCATTTGGGCCTGAAAGAAAAAAGACAATGCAATTCATTAGGTGATGGACTTGAAGTGTAACCAATTTAGTCAACAGAATCAACATTTTATACTCATCGCATAAAATAATGTTAAAGTTGTTAAAGTCTTTGAGCAATTAGGTCAGTTTGGATTCATTTTTCATTTCCGTTCATTAAATACTTAAAATTTAAATCACGGTTGGAATGTAAAAGGTGTAAAATACAGGAAAAGGCAGTCCTAAGATTTTGGCAAGGTTAAGTATTCTCGCCAAAGAACAGATCTCTTTCCCACGCCAAAAATAATTCAAAGGAAGTGCAATTGTTTTTTTTTTCCTAGAACACAAAAGGCCCATGTGACGTACTACAGGATTATAAGAAAAAGCAGAAATAAATAAGAAAAGAATAAAGTCCAAATCTAAAAAAAAAAACAATCCACGAAGTACAATCTTGTACGTCTATACACAGTAAGAAAGATATTTCAAATTTCGAACTTCTTGCATAAGTTAAACATTAAAAAGTTCTCCCTCTGCTGGGAAAATAAAAACACTTACCGGTAGGTACGTCTGTTAAAAGCGAATGCCACGCTTCAATAATTAGAGAAAATGACCCCTAGAAGTTTTAAAACAAACAACAAATAAACAAAAGTCTTATGGTGTTCTAAATGCATATTGCAATAAAATTAACTTAAAACACATTGTATGAAAAATAGCATGTATAGTTATGAAACAGACGTGGTAAAACAATGCAAATGACTTCTGCATGGTAAAAAAAATCTCAGCTAAATGTATTTGTTTATTTATTTTTAAGTGAAATCTGAGGGCATTTGAAAATTTCATAATGTAGCATAATGTATCTTACCGGCCATCCGAAAGTGAACGGCAGGCGAATCAGTCTGTTTACGCTGCCACCTTCCGTTGCGCTGAAAGAGTTTGTCCCCAAGACGGGAGTAACGACACTGCCGAAGATACAGTTACCTGGGGACACCACAGTCTGGTAATTCTTCAGGCAAACTCGGAAAAAAGTCCTGCAGTCTGGTTTGCACGTATTGCCATTCGCCAGCAACCCCATATTATTCTTAAACTCAAGAAGATTAAGCTCGAAAACACCGGATTCGAACACCTTCAAAGAAAAGAACATCATTTAAAGACATTTCGTTAATTCAGAACATAACAGAGACACATTTAGCTTTTTACATAGGCCTAATACAGATGTTGTAAAACAGCAAACATGCTTCAAAATCAACGTCAGTTTACCTGTGCTAAAACGATCGGGTTAAATGCAACCGCAAAGGTGAGCCAAGCTGACATCCTGTCCACTTCCCCAGAACAGACGAGTTTGTCTTTAAAAGACCCGAGAGATTATATTCCAGGTCCACGCAGCAAACTTTAAAACTGACAGCAACAGTTTAAGTGGACACATCCATTTTCAACAACAAATATTGTTCATCCAGTTGTAAGAACTTCAGACGATCTGAAATCCCAGTTATTCACATGCGCATACCCAGTCTGAGCTTTTCGTTTTCCTTATTTTGCACTCCCAATTATCACGGAGTAGGCGGCCTATGCACTGTCGAGGAGGAAATGTCCTCTGAATTTCTTCAGAAAAACGCACAAAAGCTCTTTGCCGGCGCACAGTCTCTATAAGCAAACGGCATGTTGTTCTCCGTGGTTTATATATATATATGCTTTCTGTCCGCGAGCTCATTATATAAATTGTCCATCTGTAAACCCCGCCCACTTTACATTAACAACACCCCCCCCAAATACAGACGCACTCACTATTCCGGTAAACTCATTTACGATGTAATATCTCACTGCGGTTTTGAACGAAGCAGATGTCTTAACAATTACATCTTTTTGAAGAAAAAAATATGCTATACACAAGATTAGACGTACAAGGTATAAATATAAGCACACAAATCCTCACGAACAAGAGATACGCACATAATAAAATATTTATGTTATTAATTGTTCAGGCTTTTACCAGTAACATTTTATTTGGATTTATATAAAATGTTGCAACAACAAAGGTGATTAGTAGAAAGTATATTACAAAATTATATAGTACGTGAATGTTTTATACTATATGAGTCAAGTCTAATTCGGTTACCCGCCTTTGCATTCCCTCTAGTATTTCCTTTCCGTTCGTTATTATTATTATTATTATTATTATTATTATTATTATTATTATTATTATTATTATTATTATTATTAGCATTAGGGCCCTCGTAATAAGCGATTAGACTGATGGATGGTACATTAAAGTTATAGGTAATTCGATTCGATTAATTCGGTAATGTGTGATATTGCTTTATTAACTTTATTAATATGAAATTAGAAAGAATTTGTCTAAAAACAAAAGGGTCGTGACTAATATAAAAGGCATTCTGCTAAATAATTCATAAAAGGCGAGGGCTGCTTATTTCGTTTGTGTGTTTAAAAAACAGGACATTACAAACGAATGTTTTTAATTGCAGTCATGTATTTGACGGACTATCACGGTCAAAAATGTAAATTCTTAAATAGTTTCTGGATTGAATGTTTAATTTTTAATGCACAGATGTATTAATGGGGATGGGGTGTCTGCAATCACAATAAGTGCGATTCTATCAAAACAGACAGAGAGATAGCTAAAACTGTTTGTGACGGTATCAAAATAATAATAATAAATACTTTTTGACAGGAATAATCCGAAACTACAGTTGTCGGCTTAATTCATTCCATTGGCTCCATTGCAATTTAACCGCTAGTTATGCCTCTTGGCTGAATTGTCTTGCTGTTGTTGTTAAGCACAAAGGATTTTGATGTCCTGTATAGTACAAGACAGTAGGCTTCCTGTTTGACATGAAAGCTTGATGTAACAGGACGTGCCTGTATTGCAGGTAATATGTGGCGTTGCTGTGTTGCTTGTGTAGTACTAAGTGAATTATACAGATCTGTCATAAACAAGTTACACGCAGCTTCTCTAACTACAGAGCAAACATCCATTTTGTATATTTATGTTTTGTGGCCCAGGTGACAGGAAGTCATCAACTATGCAATTAACTGCGATATGCAAAGCAACTCAGAATAAACACTGCAGATTTGAACTAATAAGTGTTGGTTTGTATGTTACTATTCAGTAACTGTAAGTTAGCTGTGAATAAATGTTTGAACAAATACACCTCTAAAAATTAGGCTGTGATTTTAAATCTGTATTATGATTAAATTAACAATGTGTGCTATGAAATCATTAACATCCTCCAGTTATATAAATTAGGCATAAAACAGTGATCCACTTAAAATTGTGAGAACCATTTTCCGAAGCTTCACTGCTTGTACTCATTCCAGTGAGATTTTCTAATTGTGTGTGTTCTGTATTTTAAAAAATAGAAGCTCATGAACACAGATTTTATTTTAAACTTCTGCTCAATTTGTCTCTGTGAAATGTGTTATGGAAGCAAACATTGATTAGTTTTACTGAGAGTCGGCAGCTTTACTTTAAGCTTTTTCTAGGACCCCGGATCTCATTTTAAATGTTAAACATTGCATGTAATGATCCAGAAGGGGGGTCCACATTTCTTGAAACATTCAAGGTCTCATTGGTCCACAACTCAAACAGCTGCCATCTTTAATATGTTTCCTGTAGTCTGCTCTTATTTGCTGCAGTGTGCAGATTTTCTTCACTCTGTTTTCTGCAGTTTTCTTTCATTCTGCTTTTTGCAGTTTTCCTTTTCTCCGTTTTTGGCAGTTTTTCTTCACTCTGCAGCTCTTCACTGAAACCAAGGCCAATGAGATGCCTTGACACCAAAAGTGTTCAAACAGATAAATGGGTGTGACGATGCAGCTTTCATATACAATAACATTCACAGTGTTTTGGTTTTTAAACTCAAATATTAGAATTTAGTTTTAGAATTTAGTGATCATTGTCAACACACCACAGCACACAGTGTGCAACAACGAAATGTGACCTCTGCATTTGACCCATATGTGACTTTCGTGACATAGCAGGGGGCAGCTAATTAAGCGCCCGGGGAGCAGTGCTTGGGGACGGTACCTTGCTCAGGGTATCTCAGTGGTGACTTGCTGGTGGGGGATTCGAACCTGCAATCTTTCAATTACAAGTGCGCTACCCTAACCATCAAGCCACCACTGCCCACATATATGACCATATCTAATACAGAAACCTCACAGTGTCTAGGGCTGCTGGGCAAATTAACCTTCCAGCTAAGCCATCACCTCGTGTTCCAACTTTTTAAATGTCCTGTAAATTCATATGTCAATATGATAAAACACATAGAAAAAAATTGATGCTGGATGAATAATACCAATGCTACTGTTAGCAGACCCCATCCACTAGAGGGCAGAGTCTCTCGTTTCTCTGGGTCATAAAACAGTGAGGAACCTCAGTATTATTTTCTCTTTTGAGTGACTTTTCTTTAGCATTTATACCTTTACCTGGGAAGGAGAGTATTTGGGAAATGCACTGTGATACTTATTTTTATCTGGTTTATGATAATTTTATCGGGTGAGATATAGGATCCACTTTCGAAAACAAATTTACGGGGCATGTTATGGGCCAATGGAGGGCTGTGTTGTCTGCTTGGCACAGTCTAATTGTGATTCTTCCTTTTCCACCAAGCAGAGGACTGGCATTTCTACAAAATGCCACCATGAGATTTTTTTCCATCCCCAGTGTAAGTTGTGTAGAAGCTTCGCTTGCTGGACGTCTCCCTTCAGCACCTGCCATCTTCTCTCTGGTCCTGCTCTTCCATCCAGCTTGCCAGTCCTGTAAACAGACCCCATCACTCCTAATGCTAGCAAAATGTCCAAGGTTCAACTGAAAGTGCCTCCATGCTCTTATGTGTGAAATGATGTTCACATGGACCCTGGGCTCTGGGCAGGTTGTTCTGTATTCAGTTTGCCTTTCAGCATTTTCTGTTTGACTAGCAATCCCACATTGACCACAAAGTCAGGACCATGCATTGTGCTGCCGTTTTGTTCTCTGTGCTGTGTGCTAACTGTATTTGTGTTATAGATTGCATTTGTTCTTGTCCATCTCTAGGTCCACCAACTATTCATTCTTGAGACCTGTCAGGTTCAGCACCTGTCTGTCCCAGCCTTTCGTGTCTCCTCCCCGTTTGGCCAGCGGGTGTCACTGGCCATCCTGTCCTCCCTGTTGTTCTTAGTGTGTTTCCCTTGCTCCCTAAACTGCCGCATCACTCCATGGGTTGAGTTTGCCCCTTGAAACCCCATAGTCATGAGTTTGAATCTAGCTGCCTCTGTTTTCGTATTTATTAGATATTGTTCCCCAGTGTTTATTTTGTATTAGTTTTCTTGTCCAAGGTTTTCCCTGCTTGTGCCCTGTGATGGGTTGGCGCCCCTTCCTGTGTTGTTGTCTGCCTTGCACCCAAAGCCTTCAGGATAGGCTCCAAACCCCCTACAACCCTGAATAGGATAAACCATTACAGAAGATGGATGGATGGAACTATTTATTTGACTACATAATTTTGTCTCCTCTGTTGTTATGATGTAGCTTCCTGATTGGATGGGCATGCCGGCCATCCATCCATCCATATCTTGCTTAGGGTTGTGAGCTGGAGCCTAGTTAACATTGCTTATTACACAGAAGTAAGCTGCAGACTGAATTAAAGCATAAAATTCATTTTTATGTGGACTTCAATGCTTTTATCTTCTGTAATGATGTCTTGCTTTGTCCCTGTGCCCATTTACTATTAGAACAAATGGACAGGCTTTTGATACCCTCTTTGAAACCATAACCATTTAACAGACTGCTGCCTGGCTCTGATGCCAGAGAGCTTGAGACTAACTGTTACTCATTTTGAAATGTTTCATCTGAGTACCCACATCACCAGCTGCCCATCATGAAACGCTAATGAAGATAAATATGGTGGAAGACAGGCCTAATGCAAGGTAATGCTTATCAGAATAGCAGTCTTACACATTAACATCAAAAAGGCTCCAGATCTTGTATGTTATCATTGATTAGTTTTACGGTTATTGAGCTGTGTCACAGGTTTTATAGAAATATTACCATGTTTTAGCGCCACCTGTGATTTCTAACGCAAGGGAATAAAGCCTTTAAGGACCAGATGTCGTTTTCTTCTGAGCCCCCTAAGAAGAATAGAACAAATAAATAATCCATCTTTTATATTTTACATTTAAATTTTACCAGAAAATAAGAGGACGTCACAACTTGGACTTTGGATTTTACTGGTTAAAAACATTTATTAGCCTCCATAAAGAAGGTCTGTGACAGAACATCTCACCCTGGGCCATCGACCCATCCATCCATCCATCCATCCACCCATCCATTACACCAGGTCTTCTGCTCCCTCACTTCTGTGACCAACAGTCTAAACCAGGGTTCTTCAACTCTGGACCTCGATTCCAAATCCAGGCCGTGTTTTCAGTTCTCCCAGGTAGTTGTTTAATAATTACTGATTCTGATTGGTCAGAGGCTTCACAGCTGACTGACAGGTAAAGGAAGGCTGAAAAACCAGCAGTGCTCAGACCTCGAGGACCGTGAGTTGAATAACACTGGTCTAAACGTTACTGGACACAGGGAACCAGGGGGACTTGGGCCTCTGACTGGATTGATGGCTTCAGGATGAGGTGAACCAGAAGGCAGACTCAAATGCAGAGAACCGGAAAACCTGTCTGGGAACCAGGGAAGCTAAAAAGGGCTAGGTGCTCAAAATCCAGGACACACACATAGAAAAAATCTAAAGAGGACACCAGTGGCACAGCACACTAGCTATAGGATGCCAGCTACTAGGGACCATAGATCCCCAAAGCAAGATGCCACTCAAGAGCTCTTACCCCCAAGCCATCCAAAGCACCAAGCCAGTACCTGCTGGCATCTGACAGGCACAAAGAAAACAAACAAACCTACTCCATCTAGCCCTATAAAACAACCCTCTGACTAAGACGCAACTGAGCACTATGCTGACAAAGCGGTGAAAATCAACTACCCAGTGCTCTGCTTTAATAATGGTGCTTTTCCACTGGAAAACAGGAACCGACCCACCATACCGTGCAGAGTTACTAGTTACAGCACTGTTCCAGCTTACTTCGGCAGAAGGGGCAGCCCATTAAAGGTGTTGCTAAGTGGGGGGCAGATATGCTGAGGCCCTTCTTTGGGGGGACTCAAGGACTGATTTGGTTTCCTCTCCCGCAGGTTTCATACTCATGCTCCTTCCTAATGCCCGCAGCTCTGTGGGAATCTTCGAAAGCTGTTTACAACTGCAGTTTTTTCTGTTCTTTTCCTTCAGATTTACAATAATGAATACAATAATTAACATTAATAAACACACACACCCACTCTCCACATGAGCGTGTTAGCTATATCAACATTCGTGAGGACTCCATTGCCTCCAAACTATTAACTCAAAAACAATTACAAATAATTATTAACCAATAGTCTCTTTAGGCAGTTAAAGTTGGAAAAATAAACATGATCTATTATTTGTATTTTAAGCAACAAAATGTCCAACAGGTTCACCTCTAGCTTTAGACAGGCTTAGCCAAACTCAGAGTGAATCCATCCATCCATCCATCCATCACCCACCATACTCCCATACTCCTGTACCCTCCTATACTCTGTCCAGCGTGCCGCAGAGTCTCTTCCTGGTTGGACAGGCCTGAAACACCTCCTCAGGGAGGCATCCTAGATAGATACCCAAACCACCTCAACTGGCTCCTTTCAATGCGGAGGAGCAGCAGCTCTACGCTGAGCCTCTCCCAAGTGTCCGAGCTCCTCGCCGTATTGTTGCATTCTCACATGCATGAACCGAAGTTAACTTTAGTGAAGTCCTGCAAACTGGTGTCTTTATCCAAGGAGAAGTTCTTCAATATGCATAAAGCCATCATAAACTGGCTTCAGAAAATCATTTCTTAAATGTGAATCCTGATTTCTAATAGAGTTTCTCGCTCTGGTGTAAGCAGTCCTGCAGTCTGTGGTTATATATGAAGTCAGTCAGCTTCAGACATCCTCGTGATTTGCTTTGAAATGGAAGAGGCCAACTGGGCTAATGAAGGTAACAAAGTAGCACAAGACGCCCTTGACACTAATGGTATTTTCCAAGCTGCAGATGTGGGATTTTTTCCCCCCTTGTTCTAATGCTGGAGGTCTTCACAGAACCCTTTATATATGTATTGTAAGCTACAGTATGATACAGGTTCACAGGGACTTTTACCTCGAAGTTATGAGTACATTGTGGGGGCTGTGCTGTATGCAGATACTTTATCTGAATACCTCACTCTCGAGTTCCAGCAAATCCATGAACATGGATGAACATAGGAAATTTTAGCCAGTTTCCCACCTTATTGTCATTTCCTTGCTTCCAACAGCCCGAACCTGGGAATGGAATTCTAGGTGCAGCTTTCCATGTGAATGGCGGAGCTCCAGCGCACAGCTGTGACGCCACGGCATTGTTGGGGGAGATGCCTGAGATGAGGTGCTTCCTGCTCCGGCCCAAAACACGGGCACTTTCTCACAGCAGCTTCCTTCCCGCTGGGTGGCTCCAAACGATCTGAGACTGAGCAGGTGGAGAAGATCAGCAGGATGCCGAGTGGGGATGGAGGGCTGCTGGAGCTCGGTAAGTGTGTAGACGCTCTCGGGGCTCCGTAGGGATGGGTGGGGGTGTCGGAGCTCGGTCAGCATGCAGATGCTCTCGGGGCTCCGTGGGAATGAGGGAGGCACCAGAGCTCGGTCAGTGTGCAGTCGCTCTCGGGGCTCCGTGGGGATGGTGGCGCCAGAGCTCGGTCAGCGTGCAGACGCTCTCGGGGCTCCGTAGGGATGGGGGCACCGGAGCTCGGTCAGCATGCAGACGCTCTCGGGGCTCTGTGGGAATGAGGGAGGCACCAGAGCTCGGTCAGTGTGCAGACGCTCTCGGGGCTCCGTGGGGATGGTGGCGCCAGAGCTCGGTCAGCGTGCAGACGCTCTCGGGGCTCCGTAGGGATGGGTGGGGGTGCCGGAGCTCGGTCAGTGTGCAGACGCTCTCAGGGCTCCGTAGGGATGGGGGCGCCGGAGCTCGGTCAGCATGCAGACGCTCTCAGGGCTCTGTGGGAATGAGGGAGGCACCAGAGCTCGGTCAGCGTGCAGACGCTCTCGGGGCTCCGTGGGAATGAGGGGGGCACCAGAGCTCGGTCAGTGTGCAGACGCTCTCGGGGCTCCGTGGGGATGGGTGGGGGCGCCGGAGCTCGGTCAGCATGCAGACGCTCTTGGGGCTCCGTGGGAATGAGGGGGGCACCAGAGCTCGGTCAGTGTGCTGACGCTCTCGGGGCTCCGTGGGGATGGGGGGGGCGCCAGAACTTGGTGAGTGTGCAGACGCTCTCGGGGCTCCGTCAGGATGGGTGGGGGTGCAGTAGCACGGTCAGTGTGCAGACGCTCTCGGGGCTCCATGGGGACGGGGTGCCGGAGCTCGGTCAGCTTGCAGACGCTCTTGGGGCTCCGTGGGGATGAGTGGGGGCGCAGTAGCATGGTCAGTGTGCAGACGCTCTTGGGGCTCCGTGGGGATGGGGATGGTGCCGGAGCTCGGTCAGCTTGCAGACACTCTCAGGGATCCATGGGGATGGGGGGTGCCGGAGCTCAGTCAGCATGCAGACGCTCTCGGGGTTCTGTGTTCTGCAGCAAACAAAGTGCTAATACGGTATCACGCTCCACTGCACCATCATAACAGGAATGAAGCTCAAATGCTCAAGTCAGGATTCCCATCAAGATTGAATGTAATTAGGGCCAGAAGTTTCCAGAAAATCCCATATAGGGTAATATACACATTATCTGTGAATGCCACTATTACATACAATAAAAAACACCCTCTCATTTGTATTGGTCCAGTTAGTTAGTATCCTGTGTGCCTGTTGAATGAGCATCAGTTTGCACATGGATTTCAGGAGTTCAGGAGCTGGAAAGCTTCTTGTTGAGAGGGGCCCTTACTGACATCACAAAGCTGGCAATGCAGCCTGATATTTACTCACTTTGCTGACTGGCACACAGAGGGACATATGCAGTGACTGTGATACGCCAGGCGCAGCATGTGAACTGAGCTTCAGTGGCGGCTGTATAGAGACTTCCTCTCCTCTGTCACCGGAGTATTTCCAGTATGTTGGCAATTTTCTTATTTAAGCTCCATAAGATTACAAAAAATAAAATGTTCTATAGAAACCACTTCGGAACTTAATTTCTGCATGTATTCCGACCCCTTTTGAAATTCTGCACCATGAAATGTATCAGATAGTGGCTCCGTGGGAATTTTAAACATCTTTGATTTTGATGTCAATGGAAAGTTAATGTACCAAATGTCCTTTATTATATTTTTTCTTTGATTCATGGACATTGTTAAGAAGGGCACACCCGTTCTGACTCAGGCGGGAAATGGCTGTTGAATGTCATGAGTATTTTGGAGTGTGAGCAAAAATTTTGTGGAGAAAGAAAAAACAGGTTTCGCTGTCAAGACTTTCCTGACTGGGCTCTAGGAATGTGTGAGATGCTGAGTTACTGTGGCGGCAGCTCAGGAAGCACCTGGCCGGCTACAGCAGGTGCTCCCCCCCGCAAAGCCAGTGGCGTTCCGTGGCTGGGCCCCCTGACCTCATCACACCCTCCACTGACGGAACCCACGGCCCCCTCCAATACTCTGAGAAATATGGGCGACGAGCCATTTTTCACCATTAAATGAAATATGAGTCAGATTTCATTGACTACTACTATTTGCCCTTCACCTTTGTAAAGTGTGCTGATAATTGACTCAGATATTAATCAGTATTCTTCCTTGCTCATTTTTTGTCACGTTTTAACTGCAAGAGATCTTGGAAATTGTCCAAATTTAAATTCTAGAAATGTATAGAAATTGAAAAAAATTGAGAAAAGCAGCTGAGATATTTATGAAATAATTGCCTCTACGGAGGTCCTCACCAACACAGTGTTTATTATTCTTCATTTTCATTAAGCTTCATTCTGATATTGTGGATTTTTCCCTCTGATGGACTGACATCCTCCCCAGGCTGTCCCTGCCTTTTTCTGAGGAGAACAGCATAGCTCTGCACTGGATAAGTGGATGCATGGATGGATGGATGGATGGATGTTATATAGTTTGTGAACTTGTATATGAGGCAAACAGGGCCTTCATTTTGCTTGTTGTGAGAGTGTTGGGTTCTGCCCCCCCCCCCCCCCCCCCCACAAGTGTTCCTCCTAACGGCCTGTAGAGAATTCCATTAACATTCTCCCGTCTCTTCCAAAAACTCACCGGCCCTCTCTGACCATGTTCCTCGTGTGACCTCTTGATCAAGAATCACTCAACAATTCAAAATGGAGAATAACAAGAAATACAAATATTAAAGCTGACCTCACAGACATAATGCATGAGCTAATGCAGAGCTTTTACTGTAACAGCTGCCCTTTAATCCCCAAAGACGTTGTACCATGTTGGTTAAATATGTGGACTAATTGGTTGGTAATTTCCAATTTCATGCCTCGCTGTACGCAGTAATGTGCGGAACCCCCCCGTCACGCCATCTGTGGGTTACAGGGACACTGGCTTTAGCTGTAATTCTTTCCAGCCCTTACCAATTAGTGGATTCTAAATGCCTATAGAATTTAATCAAATTTAACTAATTATTTGAATACAAAGTAGAGCTATAAGGAAAACCTCTTTTGTTTGCTTCTCTTTTTATTTTGGACTATTGTGGTGCTGAGGTATCACCCGCCACACGGCTGCACTTAGGTTCTCATCCCTGAGGTGGTTTGTCGTGTGGTGGGTGTGGCAACACACTGTAATCAGTGCATGCTCCTTACACACTGTAATCAGTGCATGCTCCTTACACACTGTAATCTGTGCATGCTCCTTACACACTGTAATCAGTGCATGCTCCTTACACACTGTAATCAGTGCATGCTCCTTACACACTGTAATCTGTGCATGCTCCTTACACACTGTAATCAGTGCATGCTCCTTACACACTGTAATCTGTGCATGCTCCTTACACACTGTAATCTGTGCATGCTCCTTACACACTGTAATCAGTGCATGCTCCTTACACACTGTAATCAGTGCATGCTCCTTACACACTGTAATCAGTGCATGCTCCTTACACACTGTAATCTGTGCATGCTCCTTACACACTGTAATCAGTGCATGCTCCTTACACACTGTAATCTGTGCATGCTCCTAACCTCTGTCTGATTTTGCAGGGTGTATTTTTAATAGTTCAGATTCAATCAGTTTTTATCCTTTATCTCAAAAAAGCTGCTTTTAAAGTATAATCTATAACCACCCTTTTCCAATATGAAGTGGCTTAATAAAAAACAGATTAAATGGGTAATAATAATAAATTAGATTCGCTAAGCAAATATGTAAAGTGATTCTCAGGTGTGGTATTATGCTCCTGTCCCAGATCGCAAGTTGAACACCATTTTCCACTGTATGCTCCCAGAATGTGCTGTAATTAAGGAGTTTTGCTCATGCTCAACACTGATGGTGTCTTGAATGGGCTATAGATATCTGTCCTAGACAAAAAAAGACTATTCCAGCAGCTAGTTCCTGTAGCTTCTTTGACTTTGAAGGATCTTTGTGACACACCATTCTTGTTCTAGCTGCTGAAGGCAGATCTGTCAATGCACATATAAATGTATTTATGAATCCACTTATAGCGAAATTGTTTGCTGAGGGCAAAATAACTGTAGCACCCCCACAATGAGCTCAAAGCGTAGAACATTTCTTGATTATCTCAAATTGGACGAAGTTCACGCTTAGGTCAACATTGATATAACATTTTATCTTGGTTTTCACATTCCAGTTTAACGTGCAATAAAGTAATCAACTGAATGTTGCTTTCCTCATATTAAGAATTTGTTGTGTTACTCCCACAAGGGAGCCATTTTGCGTGCCATAGTTCCTGTGCCATTGTTCCAGTGACCCATAATGACAGAATCAGCCACAAAAGAGAAAACTAAACAATTTCTTCCATTGTAAGTCTGCCAGTTCAAAAGTTTGCTTATTCCTGTAGACGCCTTAAGAAGTTGGAGCTGATAAAATGAACTGCGCAATTTGGAGCCTGAAATCAGTCATCAGGCTTAATGGATATCAATGCACTGTGTCAGTGTCCTCTGAAATGTCTGTGCTGTGCTGACCAGATATAAACTTAGAAATAGAAACACGCACACATTTGTATTCATATCTTTGTGGGGACTGTCCATTCATTTCTATTAGAAAAACCCTAATCCCAGCTATGACTACCTGAACCACTACCCAGTCCTAACAAAAAAAAATTACCAGGCATACAGAAGAAGATTACAAAAATGACTGCAGACATTATTCTACTTTTGTGTATCATTTTGGGATGGTTAGTAGATACATACATAAAGAGGTGTATCATTTTGGGATGGTTAGTAGATACATACATAAAGAGGTGTATCATTTTGGGATGGTTAGTAGATACATACATAAAGAGGTGTATCATTTTGGGATGGTTAGTAGATACATACATAAAGAGGTGTATAATTTTGGGATGGTTAGTAGATACATACATTACGAGGTGTATCATTTTGGGATGGTTAGTAGATACATACATAAAGAGGTGTATCATTTTGGGATGTTAGTAGATACACACATAAAGAGGTGTATCATTTTGGGATGGTTAGTAGATACATACATAACGAGGTGTATCATTTTGGGATGGTTAGTAGATACATACATAAAGAGGTGTATCATTTTGGGATGGTTAGTAGATACATACATAAAGAGGTGTATCATTTTGGGATGGTTAGTAGATACATACATAAAGAGGTGTATCATTTTGGGATGGTTAGTAGATACATACATAAAGAGGTGTATCATTTTGGGATGGTTAGTAGATACATACATAAAGAGGTGTATCATTTTGGGATGGTTAGTAGATACATACATAAAGAGGTGTATCATTTTGGGATGGTTAGTAGATACATACATAAAGAGGTGTATCATTTTGGGATGGTTAGTAGATACATACATAAAGAGGTGTATCATTTTGGGATGGTTAGTAGATACATACATAAAGAGGTGTATCATTTTGGGATGTTAGTAGATACATACATAAAGAGGTGTATCATTTTGGGATGTTAGTAGATACATACATAAAGAGGTGTATCATTTTGGGATGGTTAGTAGATACATACATAAAGAGGTGTATCATTTTGGGATGTTAGTAGATACATACATAACGAGGTGTATCATTTTGGGATGTTAGTAGATACACACATAAAGAGGTGTATCATTTTGGGATGGTTAGTAGATACATACATAACGAGGTGTATCATTTTGGGATGTTAGTAGATACATACATAAAGAGGTGTATCATTTTGGGATGGTTAGTAGATACATACATAAAGAGGTGTATCATTTTGGGATGTTAGTAGATACATACATAACGAGGTGTATCATTTTGGGATGTTAGTAGATACATACATAACGAGGTGTATCATTTTGGGATGTTAGTAGATACATACATAACGAGGTGTATCATTTTGGGATGTTAGTAGATACATACATAACGAGGTGTATCATTTTGGGATGTTAGTAGATACATACATAACGAGGTGTATCATTTTGGGATGTTAGTAGATACATACATAACGAGGTGTATCATTTTGGGATGGTTAGTAGATACATACATAAAGAGGTGTATCATTTTGGGATGTTAGTAGATACATACATAACGAGGTGTATCATTTTGGGATGTTAGTAGATACATACATAACGAGGTGTATCATTTTGGGATGTTAGTAGATACATACATAACGAGGTGTATCATTTTGGGATGTTAGTAGATACATACATAACGAGGTGTATCATTTTGGGATGTTAGTAGATACATACATAACGAGGTGTATAATTTTGGGATGGTTAGTAGATACATACATTACGAGGTGTATCATTTTGGGATGTTAGTAGATACATACATAACGAGGTGTATCATTTTGGGATGTTAGTAGATACATACATAACGAGGTGTATCATTTTGGGATGTTAGTAGATACATACATAACGAGGTGTATCATTTTGGGATGTTAGTAGATACACACATAAAGAGGTGTATCATTTTGGGATGGTTAGTAGATACATACATAACGAGGTGTATCATTTTGGGATGTTAGTAGATACACACATAAAGAGGTGTATCATTTTGGGATGTTAGTAGATACATACATAACGAGGTGTATCATTTTGGGATGTTAGTAGATACACACATAAAGAGGTGTATCATTTTGGGATGTTAGTAGATACACACATAAAGAGGTGTATCATTTTGGGATGTTAGTAGATACACACATAAAGAGGTGTATCATTTTGGGATGGTTAGTAGATACATACATAACGAGGTGTATCATTTTGGGATGTTAGTAGATGCACAAATAAAGAGGTGTCTCATTTTGGGCACAGGCAAATGTGACACACACAAAAGGGGCACAGGCAAATGTGACACAGACAAAAGGGGCACAGGCAAATGTGACACAGACAAAAGGGGCACAGGCAAAAGGCCAAGCTGCAAGCTGCAGAAACCTGTGTGGCCAGACAAAGGTAAGGTTGCAGGCAATTAGCAAATGCTGGGCAAAGCCACAAACCAGATACAAACCAATGGTCAGAACCTGAACAAATCAAGAAATCAAAACCACTAAACTCAACAGAACCAAAAGGTAAGTTTAAATCAGAAGACAGGACTAAGACCCAGCCTACAACAGCTGAGCATAATTAAACCACCAGAACTGAAGGAAAAAAAGAAAAAAATAATAATTATAAGCATATGAATGGATTGTTGACTTCAGAAGTGGATGGTTATTGGCTACAAATTGGAACCATCTGGAGATGGGTGTGGTCATAGAGCAGGACCATGCCTGTAGCAGGTAACTTGGTTCTGGATTGGATGTGATGATTAGGCATTATGGGAATGACTCATGGCAACTAAATTATACTCCTATTCAGCTGATTGTGGGTTGTTAATCTATAATAGTTTAATTTAAGAAATGCTATCCATCCATCATCTACTGTGCATCTGGGGTCAGGCTGTGGGAGCACCAGATTTACGTGCTACTTATATCAACATTCACAAAGACGTCCCACTGACTCCAAAATATTAACTTGAAAACAATTATTAATCTTAAGTTTTTTTAAGCAGTTAAAGTTGTAAAAATAAACATTTTAAGCAACAAAATGTCCAACAGGTTCACCTCTAGCTTTAGACAGGCTTAGCCAAACTCAGAGTGACTCCACCCATCCATCCATCCATCCATCCATCTCCCGCTTATCCAGGGTCGGTTTACGGGGGCAGCAGTCTAAGCAGGAATGCCCAGACCTCCCTCTCACCAGCCACCTCCTCCAGCTCCTCTGGGGGAATCCCAAGGCGTTCCCAGGCCAGCCCAGAGATATAATCTCTCCAGTGTGTCCTGATGCTGCCCCAGGGTCTTCTTCCATAAAAGTTATGAACAGAATCGGTGACAAGGGGCAGCCCTGGTAGAGTCCAACACCCACCAGGAATAAGTTAGACTTCCTACTGACCAAACTCTCACGCTAGCTATACAGGCACCTGATGGCCCATAACAATGGACCCTGTGCCCCGTACTCCTGAAACCCCCCCACAGGACCCCCGAGGGACACGACTGTATAGACTGGGTGGGCAAACTCCCATGAACCCTCCTTGTGAGGGTGAAATGCTGGTCCAGTGTTCCACGACCAGGAT
This sequence comes from Paramormyrops kingsleyae, assembly GCF_048594095.1. NCBI lineage: Eukaryota > Metazoa > Chordata > Actinopteri > Osteoglossiformes > Mormyridae > Paramormyrops > Paramormyrops kingsleyae. Next base: position 517,470 of record NC_132815.1, on the reverse strand, counting down.
CGAAACTACATTGTTCCTCCTGGATTGGAGGTTCAACCAAGCCCAGTTTAAAGTATTCTGTACAAATAAATGCTCATATAGTCAGCAATGAAGCAGATCACTCCCTGTGTTTTCCTGTAAATTCAGATGTAGCAATAAATTGTGGCAGTTTCCCCAACTTTGCTGCTTTAAAATGACACTTTGGGCCCCTCCCACTCCCCTCTGGGAGGCTGTCTTGTGCCATCAACACATCCGGTTCCATACAGATTACAGATTTTCCTTGTCAGACGCAGAGGCTGGTGTTATGGCAGAAGATGGAACATTGCACAACACATAGGAATTGCCTTCAATACTTGAAATCATTACTTTTCCACACTTGTATATGGTTGTCTATAGGTTAAACACACTTGTATATGGTTATCTATAGGTTAATCACACTTGTATATGGTTATCTATAGGTTAAACACAATTGTATATGGTTGTCTATAGGTTAATCACACTTGTATATGGTTATCTATAGGTTAATCACACTTGTATATGGTTATCTATAGGTTAAACACAATTGTATATGGTTGTCTATAGGTTAAACACACTTGTATATGGTTATCTATAGGTTAATCACACTTGTAAATGGTTATCTATAGGTTAAACACACTTGTATATGGTTATCTATAGGTTAAACACACTTGTATATGGTTATCTATAGGTTAATCACACTTGTATATGGTTATCTATAGGTTAAACACACTTGTATATGGTTGTCTATAGGTTAATCACACTTGTATATGGTTATCTATAGGTTAAACATCTTACCTAAGAATACTTTAAGAATAAGGCCCACCCTAATACTTCTAATTAATACTAATTAATACTAAACAACAATCTTTTTACGATTTTTTCTTGTCATTAAGCTATGAAGCTATGAAATGATAATCAGAAATGAATTAAACGTAAATATTTAGCAATAGCTTGCTGATATGATATTTTATCATATGTTCCTCCATGTATGTCCTCAGTAGTCGAGAGGCACCGTGTTCCTGGCACAGTATAAAAGTCATTCCCCAGAGGGAGCTCACCATCACAAAGAACCTGCAGCGGGGCTCCCTGACCCCACCGCCGCGGGCAGCAGTGAGCCCCGACAGTTCAGGACACCCGGCCTCTGCTCCGTCCTCGCATGCCTGAGAAACAGGAAGCGGAGTTCGTTATGTGCCGCTGTGACAGACAGGAAGTGTGAGGGTTCTGGGAAGCCCGCTGGACATCATTCAGCAGGCAGCTCGCCGTCCACAAATAGCGCAGCACACCCTCGGCGCGTACTTCCTGCCCTGCGGCAACCTGATAGGACGCGGAAAACAAAAGACAGACAGCGCTGCACGGGTGCATTATGAACTCCCCAGGCCATGCTGTGTGAGGAGGCGGGGAAACGTGCCGCTGACAGAGACTGACAGACAGGGGGGGGGCTCCGTTCCTGGTGGGGAGTGAGGTCTTATGCAGGTTAATCCGAGTCTTACAGCTTAAACTGGGCACCATCCATGCATATGATTATTCTGGAATGCAATGGAGACATAACGTGTAGCAAACCTATTTCTGTGTGGTTCTCAGTTTTGCAAACCTAAAGAGCAAATACCTATCATTCGAGTAGCTGTCAAAGGTGACGACCCTTCCTCTCTTTCAAGCCTTCAGTGACTTTATCCCGAGTAACAGTCCTGCCTTTTACACCTATAATATCTCGCCTGTATCCTAGGGAGTTCATTCAGTTTTTCATGATTAAATTTTATGAATCATCCTTATAAAACAAAATGAATTCACTGCTTTAATAGTATTGTAAAAAAACATTGAATTGCTCTCCCTTTTTGCAGAAATGATATCATTGTTTTTCAAAATAACCAATAAATACCTTATAAGTAATATGGCCCCCAGAATAGCTCAGATCTTGGAGAGCTGATGTATTGGTGATATGGGTTTACGAATGAATATAATGGTGGTGAGTGACCCAGCAGGCTAATGGTGGTGAGTGACCCAGCAGGCTAATGGTGGTGAGTGACCCAGTAGGCTAAGTCTTTGTGGCTCTGATCAGAAGGTTGTCGCTTCAAGCACTGGCCTCGGCAGAACAGTCACATGTCTGTGGGCCCTTGAGCAAGGCCCTTAACCCCCAGCTCCAGGTGCTGCATGTTAGCTGACCCTGCACTGTGACCCCCCCCAGCTAATAATAATAATTGATACTTTATTGATCCCCATGGGGAAATTGCCTTTATGCCACCCCCAACTTGCTCTTTGTAGAGTAAGCTGTCTGCGAAGGGCAGCCACATTTTGGGGCGCCCAGGGAGCTGGGGGTTAAGGGCCTTGCTCAAAGAGCCACGGACATGCTGAGGCTGGGTTTGAATTGGTGACCTTCTGATTACAGGCACACAGGCTCAGCCCACAGAGCCACATGCTGCCCCCTATGGAGAGCAAAATGGGGTCAGTGAAGTGAAGCATTCCAGTGTACTTGTGTATGGCAAATTAACCATGTTTAAATTTGAATTTTCATTTGATATATTTTTTTTATATTTGCTTACAGCATTAATTACTTTAAATTTTGTTTTAACTCCCTTGTCCGCAGCAGATGAGAAACACACTCACCTTTATGGTATTATGTAGTGAATCATCAACCAGCTTAGTGCTGGGGACTCAGGGGTCCTGCCACCGCCTGATATGGCACCAGAGAGGCTCTCCGCTCGGCAGCCAAGATGACCTGGCTGATTAGCCCCTTCGTTCCCACAGCAGAACAAAACCAGTTAATTTTCCCAGGCATAGTTAGGGATTGATATGGCTGAAATTCAAACCGCGGGCTGAGCTGTAGGGCAGGGTCTGTCCTAGGAAGGGTGGCTTAGTGCAGGAGAGCTGGACACATTAGCATCTGTCAGCAGTGCATTCTATAGCCGCAGCCGTAAACAGGCGGTTAAATCTCTGACATGCGCATTTGAGTAGCTATTAGAGTGCTGAAATGTAATAGGTGCAATTACAAAAAATGTCAACTATCTGTGCTTATTCACTCAGTGCAAGTCTGATCCATATTTTTTTCTATAAATGCTTTAAAAAATTGATACCAGATTATACTTGTTTATCTGTCATCTTGCAAAATGAAAGGTGTTACTTCATAATCTAAATGTGTTTTAAAAATTTGCAACAGAAAATTTATGGTAGACGTGTCTCATTACCAAGTAAAAAATGCACATCTCATTCCGTTAATTTGCTAAGTAACGAAACTGAGCATTTATTCTGTGTGATTTCTGAGGCTGGTGCTGAATGGCTATAGTCCCAAACTGGAACACGGACATGAGCGACCTGCTCAGAAGTGAGATTCACATCCATTCTGTTTTATTACTATTGTCTCGATACAGGACTATATTCAGCATTTTTTGTGTGTTTTTGAGGATTAATCACATATGCAACCAAAATGACACCTGTGTGAGACTATCTACTATTCAAAGCAGTATTTCAATATAACTAGTAAGGTGCTGTCTATAGCACGCTACTGCCCCCAACTGGTAATTATCTTATTGGCACAATATCTACCAGCACATACCTTCTGGAGATGTTTACTTGTTTTGTATATAAAACATTGTTGCAAGCCAAACAGGCTTCATTGTGTAAATTAAAAATTTTGATCAAATATAACAGAACAAAAATGTTTTGTAACAATGTGAAACTCTGTTTCAGGAAATCTGAGTATTTATTGTTTACCACTCTAGGCATAGGGTTATCATAACAACACTATGGAAAGTCCTGTAAATGAATGTAAACAAAATCTGAATAGCTTATACAGCACTGTGAGACCACACAGCAAGGCCAAAACTGCAGGTATTTGTTCTTGTGCTCAGCCTATGCTGTTATGTTCCACTGGGCACCACTAGGGGGTCTGAGTGCTGTGTTAAACGGCAGCCCCTACTGTACGTCAACAGTAGGCAGAACCGTCTGTGTGGCGCGTCTCCTTATTCCCAGTGCAACTGACAAGCCCGGAGCATGGAATGGCTGACTGGATCCAATTTGTCAAGCCATCAGGTCGCCTGCCAAAGCTCCAGAAGCAGCACATTGCTAACATTCTCAGTGCCAGAACAAGTCTTTGACCATCCATTCTATTTGATCAAAAACGTAAAAATTTTGTCTTTAAAATTTAAGAAATGAAATTTAAAATTTTAGGCTTTGTAGCTACGTTCTCTACATTGGGGGGGGGGGGGCATCGCCAATGGCTGGAATGATCTGGAGGGAGCAGCTGGGTGGTTATTAATGGTTTCTTTGTACCCCCCCAGGTTGCAGATCTACCATGAGCTTTATGTTTATGGAATTTGCATGGACTCCCCACATTGGCTTCCCGTGTGCCAGTGATAGATTTACAGTAAATCAGTGGCTCTACATTTACCTTAATTTGTCTGAAAATATATGTATGCATGTCCTGCAAATGGCTGTAGTTCATCTAAAGGCCTGTCCTCTGTGCTCTCCATCACTGAAACATGTATATCATGAGGTAGCTGAAATGAATCACAAAATACAATGTCTGTTCACAAAAATGTTCAGCAAACTACAGTCACTACCAAATGCTTGATCCCCTGAGAGATTAAACAAAGGGTTTTTGCTCCTAGTAAGTGCAGCTATGAGTGAGTTGCTAGTAGGCTTGATTATGGATGCAATTTTTATCCTTTCATGTGACAGATTGTGTTTTGTTTTTGTCTTCTTTTATCTTGTTTACTTTCACAGTGTAGCAGAGCCTCTTAAATTCTCTGACATATAAGTGGTATTCCGCAGGCTGTACCTATACCAGGTCTGTCCACCAGATGGCAGCAAATGCACAACCTCTAATGATGAGTAACAGTTTGGCTCTGCTGGGCTCAGAAGACGTTCCACAATGGTAATGTGAAGTGAGAAACACTGGTTATGTGTAGTCAAAAGTGGGGTGTGATACTGTATGTTTGGCTACTGGAACATTCTGGATGGCATGGAAAAAGATCAGACCGAGAGAAATGCAAATTAACTGAAGACGTAAAAATATACACTTTTTTCGCATTACTTTTGTTGCAGCTCATCTATTACAGTAATTATAAAATCGTTAAAATCTTACAAAGAAAAAGAGACACATGTTACACTTGACTCCCATGTACACATATAAATGCAAACAACATGCCCCCCAAATGGTGAATCATGTGGCTGCAGCAGAATACATACAGTATGGTGACAGAGGCAGGAGGTCCAGTCACATTAGAGTAGCTAAGATACTAAGTGACCTAAGTGATTTTACACTCGGTGTGAGTGTTGGTGTCACAGATGCTGGTTCCGGCATCTTAGAGACAGCCTCCCACCTGGGATTTTCACACTCGACACCAGTGTTTCCCAACCCAGTCCTCGGGGAACCTTGACAGTCCACGTCTTAGCTTCCTCTCAGCTCCCAGCGCACCTCTACCAGGTATTCGGTGTTCTTGATTGGCTGGGAGGAGGGAGGAATCAAAAACGTGGACTGTCTGGTTCCCCGAGGACTGGTTTGGGAAACAGTGCTCTACATTATCTTGAGTTTACAGAGACTGGTGTGATAGCAACAAAACATCATCCAAAAAAACATCAGTAACACTTTACTTGAGGGGACATGAATAATGTAGTACTACATGCTTACTTAATGCATTAATTAACTATTTAGTCATTTTTGCCCCCTCAAGTGAAATCTTACCAATATTAACTAATTAGATAAATGTTAATAAACATAGTGGCTGAATGGAGTATATGAACCATCACGATTGATTGATGGTGAACAAGTACCTAACTAACATTTGGTTAATCAATGCATTAAGTAAGCATGTACTACTACATTATTTATGTCCCCTCAAGAAATGTATGACCAAAACATCGAATAAGAGGCAGCGTTGTGGGTGGGGAACGACCAGACTCATTAGAGCTAACAGGAAGGCCACAGGAGCCAAAATAACTGCTTAGTACAGCACCGGCATGCACCGCTGAGCAGATGAAAATGCAATTTGAACATTTTAAGTGGAACAAAATTAAATTGTGTTATAAAGTAATATTTGGAAAATGTGACTTGTGTTAATCATAGCAATGTGTAATAATAATTTACTGTATATGTATTTATTTTTGACAAATTAATTTATCTGAATGAATGATCTCTTGCACACCCTGGGAGAAGCGCTCGATCGGACTCACCTCTGGGATTGCAGAAAGGCTGCTCCCAATGCACGGTCCCTTGGATGTTACCTTACCTGGGACTGCAAAAAGGCTGCTCCCAATGCACGGTCCCTTGGATGTTACCTTACCTGGGACTGCAAAAAGGCTGCTCCCAATGCACGGTCCCTTGGATGTTACCTTACATGGGACTGCAGAAAGGCTGCTCCCAATGCACGGCCCCTGGGATGTTACCTTATCTGGGACTGCAGAAAGGCTGCTCCCAATGCAGAGATGTCTAACAAAGTGGTCACTGACTGTATGTGACATGCAGTGGCCTCTTCATCCATCTCCTCCAGGCAGGAAAAGAAGGGCTGCGCGGTAGCCTACCATGACTCATTCACACAGACCAGCAAAATATATGAACAGCTTAACAGCGTAAATAAACAAACCACTTCCACACGCCACTTTCACTCATGGAGGAAGAAATAAATTCAAAACAAAGAGGAGGAATCAGTTTTCATTACTGGAAATATGAAGTGTTTTAGACACTTGATTGAGCAAGCCCAGTGCCAACATCCTGCTTTCTCTTACGTGGATGATCTTGTCCCGGTTTGTCTCTTCATGACCCTGCACTGAGGTGTAGTCTCTGGCTCACACTAACAGGCAAATGTGGTTCACCTGGCTTCCCCTGCGCCGATGGATTTGGACTCAGGAGCCCTGAAATTCAATGTTTCGATGGCAATGGCAAGTGCTGGAATCGCAGCCTCCATGCTCAGCAACAGCTAAAGGACAGTGCTTGTGGATTTTTCCATCATATTCTGTGCCAGAATAATTCTGTAACATTCTGTGATTATGCAGTGCACACAGATTTACTAAAAATAAAAATGAGGTTTAGTGCTTTGCCTCCTGTTGCGTCTTTGGCAAGTGAACAGAAAATCATCCTACCTGACGCTGTGTTTATAAAATTCTCCTTCAGTCAGAAATGACATCAATACATGCAATTCTCCTACCCCCATTACCACTTTGAAAGTATCACCCCTGGACTGCAGAATGCATCTGGGTGGGGAGGGGGCAGGTCCACCTGTCTGTTTGCTTTTTTAAAAAACTCAGATACTGTATATTCTCCTTATGTTATTTATTTGATTAAAATATTACAATTTAATTTTAATTCTTTATTTTTACCTTGTTTATTGTATTATTGTTTTGGATTTGATTTAAATTTTATTACTATGCTATTTATTTTGCTACCTATACTGAGACCTGAGTATGTCATTCGTTACCTTCAGGTACAACATGTTTCAGAATAACAATAAACATCCTTAAAAAATGTTTTGACTTCAGACTGGTGCTGGTGCTGCTTCTGATGGCAGGACAAACAGTTGAACAGAAGCAGGGCATTCAGGAGAGACGTCACAGGCAGAGGGACAGACAGGCTGGATGGACGTCACAGGCAGAGGGACAGGAAGGCTGGATGGACGTCACAGGCAGAGGGACAGGCAGGCTGGATGGACGTCACAGGCAGAGGGACAGGAAGGCTGGATGGACGTCACAGGCAGAGGGACAGGAAGGCTGGAAGGACGTCACAGGTAGTGGAGGCCTCGCAGGCAGCAGGGTAGGCAGGATATCTTGAACATTTGTGGTCTCCAGACAGCACAGCCCAGGAGGGGAAATACAATGTGCAATTTTGTGCAAGAGGCTGGAAGAATCACACGACCAAGCAGTTACCCGGGCCCCCAATGCAGTGAAAATTACCGGCAAGTTGACACTGGGACCCAGCCCTGCAGTCAGCACCACTGTGTTTACGGCTGCTGGAATGTAACATTAAAAACACACCATTCCTGTAGGGGGGGTCTTCTACAACCAAGAGTTCTTAGTCAATAATGATTCTGTGGCCTCCAGCCTATAACGTAAGTGATTATAAACATCTTAACACGCATTTAAACTCAATATGTGTCATATTCATTGTATTATGCAGGTAATAACCACATTTATCCATCCATCCATCCATCCATTTTCTGTAACCGATTGTCCTTTTTTTTTGGGGGGGGGGGGGCAATGTCATGTGCGCCTGCCGTTCTGATATAACCTTCTGCCTAAACTGCCGAGGCCACTCACACTTTTCTCCCTTACGATGCATGTTGACGTTTGGCTAATGCTGCCGATGATGTTAACTCCACACATACAATCTAATTTACCAAATCTCAACATTCAATATCTATCCAATATTGTTTGCTTCGCCTGAAATTCACATTTTCGTTTTAAAAATCAAAGGTTTGCTGCAAACTTTTATTAATAAAGTTTTTTTCGGTTTGCATTAAATCATTTCTTGGTAATTCTTGATTATTCATCGCTACCTTTTAAATGATGTTTCAGAAGTCACCCGGGCACAGCTCCTCCGCTTTGCAGTCCATGGTATCAAAGGGCTGCAGCACAACTGCATTTCTTTGCAGCTCAAATTGAACTTCTTTAGACTGATTCCTAAGAGGCACGACAGACGTTTCCCCACATTCTGAACACAATTTATGAAGAAAAAGAAAGAAGTGCAAAGTCGCCTCTGACATTTCAGCTGTAAATGAAGCATAAAAATTTGCATATTGAAATTTGTTTGTGTGTTTTACATCAAGTGTGAAAAAGTATGAGTCCTCAGAAAATTCTCCAATTCAATTCTAATTAACCAGGACCATGGAACATACAGCATTTTTCCTTCATCCAGGATCTGGGCTGCTCTTTAACGTCTCTGAGACATGGCCAGACTCAAACGGAGTCATAAATGTTTGTGCAGAAACAGTCAGAGAACTAAAATGTGTGCCGTGGATGATGCAGCATGCCTGGATGTCGGCGATAAATCCTGCCACAGATCTCTGCCTTGAAAAACTCCAAACACAGCAAACCGTCTGAATCTTCAACGGAAACCTGGAGTAACATCCGGAAGCATTCAAAGCTTTCAATCTGAAAGAGATTCAACTTTGGTCTTAATCTGAGTGCAGCACACCTTAGCTTGCAATCTGTGCCTCAATCCTCCAAAGGAGATCCATTGCTTAGAAGTTGCTACTCTAGTATGTAGGGCTTGGCTTATCTTGGCTTGGCTTGACTTGGCTTGGCTTGACTTGCCTTAGCTTGCCACACCTACTAACGTGGAGCTCTATGGTAGGGTCTTGTAGAATGAGGTTGTTCTGATCAAGGCCCAGAAAAGGTTCTGCTGTACCTTGGAAAAGCTTAAATTGGGCAATTGAAAGTCTATGACCATAAAAAGTGCACATTGTTGTGGTTTAAATCACCTGCTAAAAAGCTATACCAAAAACGAATCATTACCAAGCACGTTAGCAGAACTATAGGGCTTTGAACGCAAAATCTGTCACAAAGCGAAATCTGGGCTGCTCTTCTTTCAGCAGAAACATCCCCAATAGTCCAAAGACAACCACACTGTTGTCTCTCACAGAGATTAAACTAGGGTGATAATCCATGTCAAGGAGGACACTTTGAGCTATTTCAGGTCTTACAAACACCCTTAAAACTGAGAAGCTCCTGTACTCGGCTAAATAGTTCCATTCTTTTTGTGCTTTGATTTGTTTCCTTGACTGAAAGACTCATCCAGCTGTTGCAAGACTGAATAAATTGATACATTCTCAGCGATACACAGGCTAAAAACTCATCCTCAAAAGACACCCTTGTGTCCCAGGAATAAACCTGCAATTATATCTAAAGTCCCAGCTGTTATCGGGGTGACGGGGTCCTTCAGGGACTCTTCAAAATCCATTAAATTAAAGACTCATGAAGGTAAAATAGAGGCAATGAAAAAAAAACCAAGTCTGCCGCACATAAACAATCATAGGACAAATCAACTAAAATTAGACACCTATTCATAACTAAAGAGAACTATTCACAAAGCATGAGAGCGCATTTGAACGTGCAGCCAAGAGATGCTCTTCAATCAGATTGGAGTTGTCCACTCTTTTAAATGGAAAGGTACTTGAGTGCAGCACACATATCCAGCAGAATAATCCAGACTTTCACAAACAATCCCCAGACTAGTTTATATGGGGAAGACAAACTACCTTACTGGGTCGCTAGAAGTATTAGCACTTAAAATGGACATAACAATTCTGTTCCCATGGAGTAGGAATGTAAGTTGGGGCTTGTTGTTATGTGACACAAGGGCTAAACAGGGAGTAATTCAATAATTATTACATTGCGGAGACAGAGTTCTCTTCAGACTGGCCATTTTGGACTGCACCCCTTATGTTCTATTTGTTAATTGCCTGTTTTCATTAAATTATTACATAATGAAAGAGATCAGCACATCCTTGATTTTTCATATGTATAATATGGTTCCTGGTACTTACCTGTAAAAGAAGTTTGAAGCAAACAGTATTAATCCATTTTGAGAAAATATAGGGTCCAAATTCAACCCCAAACTGCTTTTTATTCTACTGTAGTGGCATTTTCATGGCACAGTGGAGCTTCTGCCTTTTTATGAAGGAGAACAAAATGTTTAAACTTGACAGCTTTGTAAAATCTGGGAAAGATTTATAAATTTTTTCCCCCTGAAAAATTAACTGCAACTATTTCATTTTATTATTTTTTGTTTGTTAGCTGTGCTATAAGTGGGATAAACCACTTTGTTAGTTATGCTAGTTTTAGTCACCTGACAATGTTTAAAAGACTTTGGTTTCATTTTAAAACTAGTAATCTGATTAAATCAAACTCTGTAACACCATTTATCTACCATCTTTCGTAGGAGAAATGAGACCATTGAATGTCGCTAATTTATTTCATAGCTATGCACGTCCTATCAGTGTGGCACATTAGTCCTGCCCTTTTCCACGTAACTATACACGCAGTACTATACACCGGCCTGAAGTCTATTCCACGAGGCAGAGCATGCCAGTCTGCACGCCAGTCTGCACGCCAGTCTGCACTCACTCCCACACACAATGGACACGTCATACTCGCCAATTCCCCTAAATTTCACAGCTGTCTTCACAATAGCTCCCTTATAATAAAACACTACATAGAATGTCTGCCAATTTGTAGTGTTGTTTGAATTATCAACAGCAAACTGGCTGACTGTAGTGTACTATGAAGGACCCATAATGCACAGCAAAATGCATTACACCAGGGTTCCCCATTTCCAGTCCTGCATGATCAGACTCCAGCTCCCTGCTGAGACACACATAATGCAGCAGGTAATTGACTGATTAAGGTGTGTTTAACAGGGACCCTTTTAGCCAATGACATGTCAGTAAGCAGCGCGCACAGGGCACTGCTGCGTCGGGATGCTTTCAGGGCCGCTGCCAGAGCTTTTAGCCAATGACATGTCAGTAAGCAGCGCGCACAGGGCACTGCTGCGTCGGGATGCTTTAAGGGCCGATGCCAGAGCTTTTAGCCAATGACATGTCAGTAAGCAGCGCGCACAGGGCACTGCTGCGTCGGGATGCTTTAAGGGCCGCTGCCAGAGCTTTTAGCCAATGACATGTCAGTAAGCAGCGCGTACAGGGCACTGCTGCGTCGGGATGCTTTAAGGGCCGCTGCCAGAGCTTTTAGCCAATGACATGTCAGTAAGCAGCGCGCACAGGGCACTGCTGCGTCGGGATGCTTTAAGGGCCGCTGCCAGAGCTTTTAGCCAATGACATGTCAGTAAGCAGCGCGCACAGGGCACTGCTGCGTCGGGATGCTTTAAGGGCCGCTGCCAGAGCTTTTAGCCAATGACATGTCAGTAAGCAGCGCGTACAGGGCACTGCTGCGTCGGGATGCTTTAAGGGCCGATGCCAGAGCTTTTAGCCAATGACATGTCAGTAAGCAGCGCGCACAGGGCACTGCTGCGTCGGGATGCTTTAAGGGCCGCTGCCAGAGCTTTTAGCCAATGACATGTCAGTAAGCAGCGCGCACAGGGCACTGCTGCGTCGGGATGCTTTAAGGGCCGCTGCCAGAGCTTTTAGCCAATGACATGTCAGTAAGCAGCGCGCACAGGGCACTGCTGCGTCGGGATGCTTTAAGGGCCGCTGCCAGAGCTTTTAGCCAATGACATGTCAGTAAGCAGCGCGTACAGGGCACTGCTGCGTCGGGATGCTTTAAGGGCCGATGCCAGAGCTTTTAGCCAATGACATGTCAGTAAGCAGCGCGTACAGGGCACTGCTGCGTCGGGATGCTTTAAGGGCCGATGCCAGAGCTTTTAGCCAATGACATGTCAGTAAGCAGCGCGTACAGGGCACTGCTGCGTCGGGATGCTTTAAGGGCCGCTGCCAGAGCTTTTAGCCAATGACATGTCACTAAGCAGCGCGTACAGGGCACTGCTGCGTCGGGATGCTTTAAGGGCCGCTGCCAGAGCTTTTAGCCAATGACATGTCAGTAAGCAGCGCGCACAGGGCACTGCTGCGTCGGGATGCTTTAAGGGCCGCTGCCAGAGCTTTTAGCCAATGACATGTCAGTAAGCAGCGCGCACAGGGCACTGCTGCGTCGGGATGCTTTAAGGGCCGATGCCAGAGCTTTTAGCCAATGACATGTCAGTAAGCAGCGCGCACAGGGCACTGCTGCGTCGGGATGCTTTAAGGGCCGCTGCCAGAGCTTTTAGCCAATGACATGTCAGTAAGCAGCGCGCACAGGGCACTGCTGCGTCGGGATGCTTTAAGGGCCGCTGCCAGAGCTTTTAGCCAATGACATGTCAGTAAGCAGCGCGCACAGGGCACTGCTGCGTCGGGATGCTTTAAGGGCCGCTGCCAGAGCTTTTAGCCAATGACATGTCAGTAAGCAGCGCGTACAGGGCACTGCTGCGTCGGGATGCTTTAAGGGCCGATGCCAGAGCTTTTAGCCAATGACATGTCAGTAAGCAGCGCGTACAGGGCACTGCTGCGTCGGGATGCTTTAAGGGCCGCTGCCAGAGCTTTTAGCCAATGACATGTCAGTAAGCAGCGCGTACAGGGCACTGCTGCGTCGGGATGCTTTAAGGGCCGCTGCCAGAGCTTTTAGCCAATGACATGTCAGTAAGCAGCGCGTACAGGGCACTGCTGCGTCGGGATGCTTTAAGGGCCGCTGCCAGAGCTTTTAGCCAATGACATGTCAGTAAGCAGCGCGCACAGGGCACTGCTGCGTCGGGATGCTTTAAGGGCCGCTGCCAGAGCTTTTAGCCAATGACATGTCAGTAAGCAGCGCGTACAGGGCACTGCTGCGTCGGGATGCTTTAAGGGCCGCTGCCAGAGCTTTTAGCCAATGACATGTCAGTAAGCAGCGCGCACAGGGCACTGCTGCGTCGGGATGCTTTAAGGGCCGCTGCCAGAGCTTTTAGCCAATGACATGTCAGTAAGCAGCGCGCACAGGGCACTGCTGCGTCGGGATGCTTTAAGGGCCGATGCCAGAGCTTTTAGCCAATGACATGTCAGTAAGCAGCGCGCACAGGGCACTGCTGCATCGGGATGCCTTCAGCTGCATTCGGAAATTACAGTTTTCCGCTCAAATCTTTGCCCGATCTCCTCATTGGTATATTTTAATGTTCAGAGACTGAGAAAACTGATTGATGCAATAGTTAAACTGCACATATACAGATGATTCAAACAAAAGCGTAGATTGTATAAGTAGATATTCCTATAGATAGAGTCAGAAGGTGTGAGCTGGATGCTGAAATTTTATGGAAGAAATTGCTACATTATTCAGGTATAGTTGTCTTTTTGAAACCATACATTCTACTTAAATACTGGACATTATTCAGAAACAACAATCTTAAAGTCCATTCACACTGAGGTTTGTACATGAAGCCCAGATTCTCAAAGTTTATGGTATGATTCATTTGCAGCTCTATGCAGACACACAGTATTTTCCTGTGTGATGCAATAGGACAACTTAACTTACACTCAAATAGTGTTACTATGACCTTCAAAATGAAGCGGTGAGACAGACTGACAAGTGAGAGAGAGAAAGAGAGAGAGAGACAGAGTGAGCGAGTGCAAAGACAATGAAAAGGTAAATGCAGCAGTGGAGTGGAAGGAGGTGCAAGCAGAGAGACTGCAGGAGGTATGAGTCAGTCCCAGCCTGCATGCTTTAGATAAGAGAAGCTGATTGTCAGTCACTATTTTTGGGTGTCAGATATGTCACTGTAGAATCATTACCTGAAGGTGACAAGGTGCCGTTCAATGGACTGCAATGGATGGACAGTGGGGTGTTCGTGTCTGAGTGGCCAAATGAGAAAGATCTGCACCTCTATCAGTACTCCACAAACACAGATGCATGGTCAGTAATGTTTGATGCATGAAAGTAAATTGTTAAAATAAATCAGTGTGACCCTGGAGGCTTATCACACACGTTGGGTAGGACCTTACTCTTATATGACCAAGGTCAACTTTTTATATTTCAGCATATGAATCAGTCACTAGCAACTGCAAAAGTAACTAGTAAAAGTAACTAGTAAAAGTAATCTGCTCGGAGCAAAGCTACTCCACACCAGCTGGTACTACAGGGCAAGAGAACCCGATGTCTCATTTTTTACATGAAAAAATCCACACTGGTTATACAAGGATGGCAGATCAATAGATATTCATAGTTGCATTTGTTATACAACAAAAAGGAAAATGATTTGAAGAGAAAAATATGAAATGTGACATATTGCATGTCGTAGTTCGATAGTTATGAAGAAATCCCATAAAGCGCTGAATGACAGTTATATGGGGGTTCAGTCTGAAGCCTGAACGCACATTCTGTCTCTGGACTGTGAGCCAGCGGGTACAGACTCAGGGGCTCAGTGAGGTATGTGGGGTTGCCCACCGTGGAAAATACTTGACACACAGGGCTACCAACTGTCACGCATCTGGAGTGACACTTTCAGACTCTCATACTCATGCAAGAAATCTTATGGCAAACCCGTATTATTCCATCATAAGCCTAACATTAGCTACATCGAAAGCGTTGGAGTGGTTTGCAAACCTTACAGATTAATGTCATACAAACATGTAAATGTGTGGGCAGACTTGTCTTGATTTGAAAAACTGGCATGGCAACTCTATGGTAGTTCCCCGTGGAACCCTATGGTAGTTCCCTGTGGTATATTATGGCAGTTCCCCGTGGTATGCTATGGTAGTTCCCTGTGGAACCCTATGGTAGCACCCTGCAGTGACCTCTAATCAAAATGACAAAGAGAACCAATGCAAACTCAGTTTTCCCACTCATTGCCTTGAAGGAAGGATTTTTTCTATATAAGATGCACCATTCTGTTAACCAGCAAATCCTAGAGGTCAAGAGGCATGAGAGATTTATATGAAATAAAAAAGGGTAAAAAGTGAAGCAATTTGCTTTTAAATGTCAGTCAGTTACAAAGTCTGCTGTGGCTTAAAGGCTGGTAAACATATCAATATCCTGTTTAATCTGCGAAGATAAACATTCATTATCAAAACGGAAGAAGATTCTGGCCTGATAAAAATGTGGCCTTTATGTCTCCATCATTGACTGGCACGCCTCCTCTTTAGGCAATGTGAACCGATACTCTTCTGTCTGTGTTTCAATAGATGCACATGACTGACATTTACTTCCTGAAAGATGCTTTTGTTTGCAGAACATCTCTTTCATGAGCATCACAGATTTTGTATTGACCCTGAATCATCAGGAGACGGTGTGGAGTGCTTTGCCAAACATACCAACCAGTGCACAGCTCTGAGAAAAGTATAATAAACAAATAATTGGCATAATTACTGGTGGCAACAAGATACTTTCCATTCCCCTATTAATTAACAATGATGACTTCTTGATTGCTTGATAATTACTTTATCGGTGAGATTAACTTGCTCACGATTGACTGTTTAGTTTAGTACTTGCACCAATAAAATAATTTTTCCTGCCAGCTTTTCTCGCTCTTCCTTCCCTAGCACTTGCACTACAGATGGTTTTTCTAGAAAAAAGGTTCCTGTCTTCCTTTAACCTTAAAAGACCAGGGGGGAAAAATCCAATGTGCTGTTTATATAATTAAGCCCCTCGGGGTCTTTCTGCGGGAGAGGAATCACGAGTTCATAGGCGAGTGAGAGAGCACAGTCGCATGAAGACATACGTGGATATATTTGTGGAAACACATGGCAAGAAACTGTGACCCCGGTAGGAAGCGAAACATCATTAATCGTATGCGACTGCACTCCGGGAGCAGCTTTAAAGCCTGTTTATTACTTCTCCGCACACGTACTATAAGACGTACCCGCTCTAACGTTTATGATGCGTTTGACGTCACTGTCCGCCTCTGTGGACGAACACCTGCTGCGCTCCAAGTTTGTTTACGCGCTGCGCTGCACAAACTGTGCATGATCGATTCGCTAGCGTCCACTTAAATACCAACATGGATGCTGTTGACAAGCGTTATGGTAGTTTTCAGACGCTACAGACCATTTACAAGGTAATAAAACTATTACATACGTGTAAATGTGTGTGTGTGAGTGCAGACCTATCTCGAATTGAAAATCTCACGCCAGCCAGCTCACCAAAGTTGGCAACCCTGTGAGCTGGCTCTCTGAATTTGCGAAACGGACACAAAACTCACTGCTGTGGTACGTGTGCAGAGAATATCAGAATAATTTAATTTATTTAAGCAATATAAATACAACACGTTGTGCGCATGTGCTAAGTAAGCGGCTTGACCGGAGAACTATGAACGTTTCCGTGTACGCATACGCACAGTGGATACGCGAGTGTTGCGCTTCTGCGGAGAAGTATGAACCAGCCTGTAGCGAAGAATATACATATAACAAATAATATAAGATTGGTCTTGGACCTGTTAGATTACCCAGAATTGATTAATGATGATGGATTTATTCTTTTTGTTGATTCTTATAAGGCATTTGACTCTGTAGAACACCTATTCATTTTTGATACACTTATGAAATTTGGCTTTTGAAATTACTTTTCTGCAGCTATCAAAGCTCTTTATAGTAACACTAACAGCTCTGTAAAACTTGTAGGCGGTATTTCCCGTAGATATATCCAGAGGAATCAGACAGGGTTGCCAAGTCTCTCCAAACCTCTCTGTTATTTGGTCAAGTGAAGTCCTTGCTTACCATATGAAGGCTAGTGCTCTAGGCTTAATGGTCAGAGAATTGATAATAACCAAATTAGCTGATGATGCTATTTTTCTACAGGACGAAAAGCAGATTCATATTCCTATTGAAGTCATACATTAATTTTCCAAAGCCTCTGGAGTGTCTCTGAATTTATCTAAATGTGATGCCTTATGGTGAATGATGATCAGGTTAATCTAGTCAAGAATGAACTGTCAGAGAATGTTGTGAACCCTATTATTATAACATTCCTGTTAAAAATTGTATACTAAGGAGTAACTATTACTAAGGACCAACATTGGAGAAGTACCCTAAATTTGAACCCTATTATTCAAAAAACAAAAAAAGACTAAATCAAACTGCTGTCATTTTGTGTAGATGAATAAGACACACTATATTAAAAAAACAGTTGGAACTTTTTGAATTTTCAAAATTAATTTGATTTAGCAGCTGTCTCAATATCCTAACTCTATTTGGAATGTCATTCCACTCCATATCTTATCTAAACTGGGAGGTATTCATTTTTGCATGATTTGTTATTATAATGTCAATAAAATTCCTGTTAAATTTCACAGTCAGGCTTTCTTAACTTGGACTTTCATTTACAAACACAATTTTTCACCCCATTAGTTCTTAATGTGGAACAATCAGGATATTATATATAAACACAAGTCTCTTTTTTTAGAACACTGTTTTTCCAACAGTATTATATTGGTGGATCAATTATTTAATGTTACTGGTTTTCCTGTTACTTATGATGAGTTTCTGTCTTGCTATGGTATTCCTGTAACACCAGGGGAACACGCAAGCGTTTTGGGGCTATCCCTCTGGGCTCTGTGCGCTGTTTAAACAGCAGCCACCATTTACCAATCAGCAGCTTCCCTCCCTTACTCCAATACACTCTTCTGCTGGAAAAATTCGTTTCTCATATTACTCACGTAAAAGCAAAAATCCTATGAGATCTTTATTTCAAAAAGATTCAGTCACATTGCTATACACAATATCATGCTGGAACAGATTTGTAGAGAACATTGATTGGGAAGAGGTCTGGCGTTTGTTAAATGTTTTCGAAATATAAAGTGAACATTGACTTAAATTGTACCTTATGTTCTGAATGTCCAGAAACTGTTGTTCGTTTATTCTGGAACTGCCTCTTTGTTAAAACATTTTGGCAAAGTGCATGTGACTTTATTTCGATAAATATTTTGGTTGATTTTGTTCTTCTATGGAAACATGTTATTTGGGCTTAATGGGAATCAGCAAAAGCCCAATTCCTAGAAATATTTGATAAATCTTATTGTTTTTATGGCTAAGTTTCATATTCACAATGTCTTTATAGGAAACGCTGTTTTCTCTCCTTTAAGAAAGAAACTAAATATGTTCAATTAGGCCCTCTTCAAACCGTAAAGCAGTGAAAACTTTAATAATATGTTTAATTTATTTCTTTAGAATTGTATATAGTGCTCTCTAGCATGTATTTTTTTCTTATTTTATTATGGTTATATAACTGTACTCTGCAATGTTCATTTATTTAAAAAACAAAAAAAGCAGCCTTTAGCTGGAAGAGGCCGCGCGAGTCCCCGGACCCGCTGGTGGCCGTACGAGTCCCCGGACCCGCAGGTGGCCGTGCGAGTCCCCGGACCCGCAGGTGGCCGTGCGAGTCCCCTGACCCGCAGGTGGCCGTGCGAGTCCCCTGACCCGCAGGTGGCCGTGCGAGTCCCCGGACCCGCAGGTGGCCGTGCCAGTCCCCGGACCCGCAGGTGGCCGTGCGAGTCCCCGGACCCGCTGGTGGCCGTGCCAGTCCCCGGACCCGCTGGTGGCCGTGCCAGTCCCCGGACCCGCTGGTGGCCGTGCCAGTCCCCGGACCCGCTGGTGGCCGTGCCAGTCCCCGGACCCGCTGGTGGCCGTACGAGTTCGCAGTCCTTAATGAAGCCCCTTAACTGCACTGTGCAGCTTCCTGACATTTGGTTAGGTATTTTCAATATGACAGGAGGGAGAAAAGGTGCTCCTGTCACATGCTGGGAGCTGGACGTTCAATCCCATGACCTGCTTAGAGCTCAGGAACCCGAATGTCACATTTCTCAGTATGCGCTATTTACATGATTCGTGGCAGATGCGTCACCTCTGTTATATGTAATCATTTCTGTATCTACTTTTTGTGGAACACCATGAAATGTCATTAAAGTCCTTAACATGAACAAGAACAAAATGAAAAGACACCCCTTTGAATTTCTGTGGCCAAAGTTTATTGTAATTTATGTGTAGAAGCATTTGATTAAATGCTGTAAATATCCGTCCCTTACTGTCCTGTACAAAACACTGCAAGCATAGTGACTCCAGGTTATATTGGTCAGTGATCCTGTCCAAATGCTGCTTCTATTGAGCGTGTATGAGTGTTGATTTTGCTGAATGCGGGGAATCAGCCATAATTAGGGAGGGAGGGAGGGAGGGAGAGAGAGAGAAAGAAAGAAAGAAATAAAGAAAGAAAGAAAGAGAAAAATCTCAGTTGTTTTTGAACTGTCATTCAGTATTGGTCATGCAGATCTAACAAACTGAGAATAAACAGCATTCCCCGACAGATCAAACACAAGAGAAAAACTGCAGAATTGTAAAGAACAGCTTTCATTATTGGCTTTGTTCATGGTTTCTGGTTGAAAAAAAACATTTTTCCAGAAGCAAAATTCAAAGGCATACAAAGAAGTGAAGACTAGGAACAAAATGCTCAGATCGAATTGTTTTATAAAAAAGAGATTTAAAGTATTTATGGAGGTTAAAGCATATTTGGAATTCACTTTGTTTTTATTTTGCATATTTCAGTATAACGTGTGCTTTAAAAAGGCTGAGGTAAAATTAGTTATTAATTCTGTTTAACAATATCAATTTCACTGAAATTGTGAAAAGGCATTAAGCCAGTCTAGCATTAAACTAAAATATAATGCAATATAAATTATTACCAAATGAAATTAGCAATATGACAAAAAATAATACAAAAAAATGAAAAGATTCTAGTGCCATTCATATAAATGTGAAATTCCATTAAGAACAACACATTAGCCAATGGAATGAGTTAGTAAGACAACATTGTAACAGAGAGTTTCCTTTTCAGTCCTGTCTGCACTCCTGACAGGTCTTTCTGTTTCACCAGGAGCCTCAGATAAACAGCTCAATCCGACCATCAGGCGTCGTTACCAGCACAGCCTTTCTGAGGCAGCCCACTGCAAACTGGAAATCTATTTTACAGATTTCAGTCACATGTATTAAGGTAAGGTCTATGCTATGCAGGACTGTCAACCTGTCCGTACGCAAAGTGTCCATGGCAAGACTTGTCTGTGATAAAAAGAAAATGTAGGCTACATCTCTAAATACCTTGTCTGTGGTAAAAAATTCATTTTGATCAAATTGTGTGTGAGAATTCGCTATGGTTCTGAGTGTTGTGTATACCGTCTGCACGCACTTCATTATAAATGCTGCCTCAGTCATTTACTTTGGTTCATTTTCCGACATACAACCTCTTACAGTCACTAGGTTACCTTGAGACGTTAGTAAGCCTTAGTCACGCCTCATGGTGAATGATGATCAGGTTAATCTAGTCAAGAATGAATCTAGGCAACATCTATGTTATAGCTGTTTATCTCTGTATTGAGTATATATTTGCTCAGAAAAAAACAAGGTTTAACATTAGAATATATTAATTAACTGAATTAGTGGTAACTTCCTGAGGTATCGATTACCCAAAGAAGGTGTATTGGTTGGTGAGTTCTGCAAATGCATGGGCATATCTGATGGTTACTGCAAATAGCAGGGTGACTTTCAGAGAGTTTTTGAAATGTATCTACTGGCAGACTTCTACAGATTTAGTTTTATACCTAAATAAGCATCATCTCAAAATGATGTCCTTTGATTGCCTAAGACTTTTGCACAGTATTGCATTTATATTCTGAACGGTGGATAATGAGGATGCAGAAAAGAAACAGATAAATGTAGCAGCTAATATAAAGGGTGGGGGAGAGCTAATGAGGCCAAATAAGCACTGACCATCTGCCATATCACATACTGGATAGCAGTGGTTCTCAACCTGTTTGAACCTAGAACCTAGAATTTTTTCTGTGCCAGCTCAGTCGCGACCCTATATCGAGTACAGGTTTAAATGAACATTATGATCAAGCACACAGTGCAATTTATGCCAATCCAATTACTATCTCACAAATCTGATTGGATGTGCCAGTGACTTTTAAATTATGCATCTGTGGTTTGGCTTCTTGGATTGGTTGACTGTTCACTATTTTTGCTCTAAGCATTTTCAGACCCAAGACCCATTTATACAGGTTAATTCTAGGATTGGAGCTGGGAAATTTGATTGTGGATCACCATAGGAGCTTGCTGGTTTTAAAATGCTTACATTTCCAACTCTTCATCATGATCCTTTCAGAATTTGCCATGACCCATATTTGGGTCGTGATCCATGGGTTGAGAATCACTGCTATAGTATAGCTATATTTGTCATTTTAAACATCCTACATACCTCGAGCCCATAGACTCCACTTAACATGCTACCTAAGCAGGAGCCTTTGAGTTCTACTGCTGGAATAAACATCTGTGCCAGTCAAGTGCCAAGTTTACTCATACCTACATGTGTGTTACAGAGAGCAAGACAGGGTGAGTCTGTTACAGAGAGCAAGACAGGTTGAGTCTGTTACGGAGAGCAAGGCAGGGTGAGTCTGTTACGGAGAGGAAGGCAGGGTGAGTCTGTTACGGAGAGGAAGGCAGGGTGAGTCTGTTACGGAGAGTAAGGCAGGGTGAGTCTGTTACGGAGAGCAAGGCAGGGTGAGTCTGTTACGGAGAGCAAGACAGGGTGAGTCTGTTACGGAGAGGAAGGCAGGGTGAGTCTGTTACGGAGAGCAAGGCAGGGTGAGTCTGTTACGGAGAGCAAGGCAGGGTGAGTCTGTTACGGAGAGCAAGGCAGGGTGAGTCTGTTACGGAGAGCAAGGCAGGGTGAGTCTGTTACGGAGAGCAAGGCAGGGTGAGTCTGTTACGGAGAGCAAGACAGGGTGAGTCTGTTACGGAGAGGAAGGCAGGGTGAGTCTGTTACGGAGAGCAAGGCAGGGTGAGTCTTACGGAGAGCAAGGCAGGGTGAGTCTGTTACGGAGAGCAAGGCAGGGTGAGTCTGTTACGGAGAGCAAGACAGGGTGAGTCTGTTACGGAGAGTAAGACAGGGTGAGTCTGTTACGGAGAGTAAGGCAGGGTGAGTCTGTTACGGAGAGTAAGGCAGGGTGAGTCTGTTACGGAGAGCAAGGCAGGGTGAGTCTGTTACGGAGAGCAAGACAGGGTGAGTCTGTTACGGAGAGTAAGGCAGGGTGAGTCTGTTACGGAGAGCAAGGCAGGGTGAGTCTGTTACGGAGAGCAAGGCAGGGTGAGTCTGTTACGGAGAGCAAGGCAGGGTGAGTCTGTTACGGAGAGCAAGACAGGGTGAGTCTGTTACGGAGAGCAAGACAGGGTGAGTCTGTTACGGAGAGTAAGGCAGGGTGAGTCTGTTACGGAGAGCAAGGCAGGGTGAGTCTGTTACGGAGAGCAAGGCAGGGTGAGTCTGTTACGGAGAGCAAGACAGGGTGAGTCTGTTACGGAGAGTAAGGCAGGGTGAGTCTGTTACGGAGAGCAAGGCAGGGTGAGTCTGTTACGGAGAGCAAGACAGGGTGAGTCTGTTACGGAGAGCAAGACAGGGTGAGTCTGTTACGGAGAGCAAGACAGGGTGAGTCTGTTACGGAGAGTAAGACAGGGTGAGTCTGTTATGGAGAGCAAGACAGGGTGAGTCTGTTAGAGTTAGTTTACACTAAATACTAGAAGCTAATTGCATGAAAATGTAGATGCAGCTTTTTGTGAACCACTTCAGGTCAGCTTTTTACATAAACTAGACCAGCCGGAAATTAATGTTTCTACAAAAAAAGAATAAAAAAGAACTGCTGAACCTAGGAGACAAATTAGCAATAAAAGAAAGCCAGTTCTCTCTAATCACAGATGGGATCTCGGATCACCGGAAAGTTCCCGTGTGAATTACTGACGTGCATCATGTTGGTGAAGAGAACGATTTTGCTGCTGCTGTCCGACACAATACAGTAAGGCCCAAATGGCAGACTGGGATCTCTGACAGTACACTAAGGCCCAAATGGCAGACTGGGATCTCTGACAGTACACTAAGGCCCAAATGGCAGACTGGGATCTCTGACAGTACACTAAGGCCCAAATGGCAGACTGGGATCTCTGACAGTACACTAAGGCCCAAATGGCAGACTGGGATCTCTGACAGTACACTAAGGCCCAAATGGCAGACTGGGATCTCTGACAGTACACCTACATGGAGGCATCAGTCGGTTTAGCTGATGTGTGGGAGTCGTCTGCACTGCAGACAGAAATAGCTGTAGGTGCGATCCAATCCCGGGAACAACGGGCGCAGGCGGGAACCAACCCTGGGCGGGCACCAACACACTGCAGGGCAAACACACTCACACAGCCACACGCACACGCTCACCCAGCCACAAGCACACGCTCACACAGCCACACACTCACACAGCCACACACACATGCTCACACAGCCACACGCTCACATAGTGACACGCTCACACAGCTACACGCTCACACAGCCACACGCTCACCCAGCCACATTCTCACCCAGCCACACGCACACGCTCACACAGCCACACGCACACGCTCACAAAGCCACACGCTCACACAGCCACACGCTCACCCAGCCACATTCTCACCCAGCCACACGCACACGCTCACACAGCCACACACTCACACAGCCACACGCACACGCTCACCCAGCCACACGCGCACGCTCACACAGCCACACACTCACACAGCCACACGCACATGCTCACCCAGCCACACGCTCACACAGCCACATGCTCACCCAGCCACACGCTCACCCTGCCACACGCACACGCTCACACAGCCACACGCACACAACTACAGTGCCAATTTAGACACGCCAATCAGACTGCCCAGATTTTTAAAAGATTTTCTTTATTATTCAAAATCGTGCTTAAATTGAAATCCGTTCTAGTTTTTTTGCAAAGTTCAGTTTTATCGCTGGCGGCTGTTAGCTAAGTTATATCGGACCATCTTGCCTTTTTGGCACCAAACTGTTTTTCTGCAGCTCTGATTTGTCCTCATGGACAGGCACACAAACTGTTTGCTAGGTAAAAGGCACAAAGTTTTATTTACATTTCAGCACAATTACTTGATTTTTACTTACTTTCTAACAATTGTAAATTTACATCTATGCCATCCATCCATCCATTTTCTCCTGCTTATCCGAGGTTGGGTCGCGGGGGCAGCAGTCTCAGCAGGGAGACCCAGACTTCCCTCTCCCCGGCCACTTCATCCAGCTCCTCTGGGGGAATCCCGAGGCGTTCCCAGGCCAGCCGATAGACATAGTCCCTCCAGCATGTCCTGGGTCTTCCCCGGGGCCACCTCCCAGTGGGATATACCCGGAACACCAAACCTGGGAGGCATCCAGGAGGCATCCTAAACAGATGCCCGAGCCACCTCATCTGGCTCCTCTCAATGCGGAGGAGCAGCGGCTCTACTCTGAGTCCCTCCCGAATGACTGAGCTCCTCACCCTATCTCTAAGGGAGAGCCCAGCCACCCTGCGGAGGAAACTCATTTCGGCCGCTTGTACTCGCGATCTCGTTCTTTCGGTCACTACCCACAGCTCGTGACCATAGGTGAGGGTAGGAACGTAGATTGACTGGTAAATCGAGAGCTTTGCCTTTTGGCTCATCTCCTTCTTTACCATGACAGACTGATGCAGCGCCCGCATCACTGCGGATGCTGCACCGATCCGCCTGTCGATCTCCCGTTCCATCGTCCCCCCACTCGTGAACAAGACCCCGAGGTACTTAAACTCCTCCCCTTGGGGGAGGACACGATCCCCGACCCGCAGAGAGCATTCCACCCTTTTCCGGCTGAGGACCATGGTCTCGGACTTGGAGGTGCTGATTCTCATCCCAGCCGCTTCACACTCAGCTGCGAACTGTCCCAGTGAGAGCTGAAGGTCACGGTCCGATGAGGCCAACAGAACCACATCATCTGCAAAAAGCAGAGACCTAATCCTGAGGTCACCAAACCGGACACCCTCAACGCCCTGGCTGCGCCTAGAAATTCTGTCCATAAAAACTATGAAAAGAATCGGTGACAAAGGGCAGCCCTGACGGAGTCCGACCCTCACCGGAAAGAAGTCCGACTTATTGCCGCCCATGTGGACCAAGCCCTGGCACCGGTCATACAGGGACCGAACAGCCCTTAAAAGGAAGCCCGGCACCCCATACTCCCGGAGCACCTCCCACAGGACCCCCCTAGGGACCCGGTCGAATGCCTTCTCCAAGTCCACAAAACACATGTAGACTGGTTGGGCAAACTCCCATGAACCCTCCAGAACCCTGCGGAGAGTGTAGAGCTGGTCCACTGTTCTACGGCCAGGGCGAAAACCACACTGCTCCACCTGAATCCGAGGTTCAACAATCCGGCGAATACAATAGACCTTACCAGGGATGCTGAGGAGTGTGATCCCCCTATAGTTGGAGCACACCCTCTGGTCCCCCTTCTTAGAGGGGGACCACCGCCCCGGTCTGCCAGTCCAGAGGCACTGCCCCCGATGTCCACGCGATGCTGCAGATGCGTGTCAACCAAGACAGCCCCGCAGCATCCAGAGCCTTAAGGAACTCCGGGTGGATCTCATCCACCCCCGGGGCCCGGCCACTGAGGAGCTTTTTAACCACCTCAGCGACCTCCGCCCCAGAGATAGGGGAGTCCACACCCAAGTCCCCATACTCTGCTTCCACATTGGAAGGCGTGTCGGTGGGATTGAGGAGGTCTTCGAAGTATTCCTTCCACTGGCCCAAAACGTCCCGAGTTGAGGTCAGCAGCACCCCATCCCCACCATAAACAGTGTTGATGTTGCACCACTTTCCCGCCCGGAGTCGCCGGATGGTGGACCAGAATCGCCTCGAAGCCGTCCGGAAGTCGTTTTCCATGGCATCGCCAAACTCCTCCCACACCCGAGTTCTTGCCTCAGCGACCGCTGAAGCCGCACCCCGTTTGGCCTGCCGGTACCTGTCAGCTGCCTCTGGAGTCCCACAGGCTAAAAAGGCCCGATAGGACTCCTTCTTCAGCTTGACGGCATCCCTCACCACTGGTGTCCACCAGCGGGTTCGCGGATTGCCGCCGCGACAGGCACCGACCACCTTACGGCCACAGCTCCGGCCAGCTGCCTCCACAATGGAGGCGCGGAACATGGCCCATTCGGACTCAATGTCCCGCTCCTCCCCCGCGACATGGGAGAAGTTCTGCCGGAGGTACTGTAGGAGTTGAAACTCCTCCTGACAGGGGATTGTTTGCCTTGGGTGACCCTACCAGGGGCATAAAGCCCCGGGCAACTTAGCTCCTGGGATCATTGGAACACGCAAACCCCTCCACCACGATGAGGTGTCGGCTCCATCTATGATGTTTCCTTAATCTCCTTACACAAAAATGTTAATTTTGTATCGAAATTTGTTAGTGTTGGAGCAACAGATGCATTTATAGACTCTGGGAGCAATAATATATTCATGAATAAAACATTACTGGGTCATCTTAAGGCCTCCAAATTGTGGGTGGCTGATATACCATAAAAGCAGATTGTTGGCTGCCTGCATTTTGCTGGCCATTAACTGAAGCACTTTCTGACAGATGCGGAGGAGGCTTCTGGCTAATCTGGAGGGGGGAGCTGTTTTTGCAGCTATTGTCCTCCCCCAGCACTGATTGCCTTAATGGATCAGTGAGGCTGTTACCCAGAGCAGCAGCGATGGAGGCTGGGGCTCTCATGCTTTCTGCTCTGCTTTGAATTCAGTAACCATTGATTTTTATTAGCATTTAGCTGCCGCCTTTTATAAGGCCTGATGAAAGAGTTTAAAAAGTTTCTGAGTTGATTGCACGGGGCAGACAGGGACACAACAGAGCCTTCAGCAGGGATATGTGTGTGTGTTTGACTGTACCACACGAGGTGTGTGTAAAGAGACCCACGGGGCAGACAGGGACACGACAGAGCCTCCAGCAGGGATTTGTGTGTGTGTTTGACTGTACCACACGAGGTGTGTGTAAAGAGAGCCCACGGGGCAGACAGGGACACGACAGAGCCTCCAGCAGGGATTTGTGTGTGTGTTTGACTGTACCACACGAGGTGTGTGTAAAGAGAGCCCACGGGGCAGACAGGGACACGACAGAGCCTCCAGCAGGGATTTGTGTGTGTGTTTGACTGTACCACACGAGGTGTGTGTGAAGAGAGCCCACGGGGCAGACAGGGACACGACAGAGCCTTCAGCAGGGATATGTGTGTGTGTTTGACTGTACCACACGAGGTGTGTGTAAAGAGACCCCATGGGGCAGACAGGGACACGACAGAGCCTCCAGCAGGGATATGTGTGTGTGTTTGACTGTACCACACGAGGTGTGTGTAAAGAGAGCCCACGGGGCAGACAGGGACACAACAGAGCCTCCAGCAGGGATTTGTGTGTGTGTTTGACTGTACCACACGAGGTGTGTGTAAAGAGAGCCCACGGGGCAGACAGGGACACGACAGAGCCTCCAGCAGGGATTTGTATGTGTGTTTGACTGTACCGCACGAGGTGTGTGTAAAGAGAGCCCACGGGGCAGACAGGGACACGACAGAGCCTCCAGCAGGCATTCAACAGATTCAGGCTTGTGGCTACCAAAGAGAAAAGGGCTAAAAAGGAATGACATTTATTTTTAAACAAATCAAATCAACCAATTCATGCTGCATGCATTGTAATGGAAATATATATAAATGGATAATTCAAAAGTTGTGCTGATGTATCAATATACTACAAGTGAAATGGTTGCATTTTAAAAGATTAAAAACATAAAAGTTGTGGGTATGGGTGAGGTTGCCATAGGAACAGACAGTACTCACATTTGCTTGATCCCAGTGGTAAGATGACAATCGCGCCGAAACAACGCGAGTAATATGAAAAAAGCAATGTATGATTTGGGAGTCACTAGCTTGGGCTGTTTCGCTACGGCTTGTGATACACGACAGGCTGCGATCACAGCAAAGTGCAAGTGACGCTGTTAACGGTAGGAGAAAAATTGTGGGGCATTTTAAGCTTTCGCCACCTGTTTATCCTGGAAGATATTCAAACTGAACCTCAAATGACTGAAAAACACTTAAAACAAGATGTATAAATGAGGTGGAACAGAGTATGTTATGTCTGTTTCTAGTAGCCTAATTAAAGCTTTTTTGGCTTACATTTTTTCATTTGTATTTACTAGTTTAAAAAAAGAGCTCTGATTGGTACTCGTATGGGCCGATACCCTCTGTTCAGGTATCAGGATTGTAGCGCCACTGAAAAAGTGGGATCAGTGCACCTCAAATGATATTATTAAAGTAAAAAGAACCCTTGTATTGGAATCGGATCAGAACTGAAAAAATGTGGATCGGCCCATTCCTAATCACAACATAGTAGAATCTATTATTATACAGAATTATATAGAAAATGCTGCACCTGCCCAGAATCTACATGTGCAGAGTTTGCATGTTCTACATGCGTCGTTTGTGAAGAAGCTTAAGTTAGTTACTTATTCGCAGCTTCCAAATTGTTTGGCTTTTTATTCATAGTTTCTGATTTGTTTGGCTTTTATTTGCAGCGTCTGTCCTCCAGTTTCTCCCCACAGTCCAAAAACATACTGAGGTGAATTGAAGTTACCAATTTCCCTATGTGAGAGTGAATGGTGTGAGAGTGACTGGTGTGTGAGTGACTGGTGTGTGAGTGACTGGTGTGTGAGTGACTGGTGTGAGTGAATTCTGTGAGTGATTGGTGTGTGAGTGATTGGTGTGTGAGTGAATGGTGTGTGAGTGAATGGTGTGAGAGTGACTGGTGTGAGAGTGACTGGTGTGTGAGTGAATGGTGTGAGAGTGACTGGTGTGAGTGTGACTGGTGTGAGTGTGACTGGTGTGAGTGTGACTGGTGTGTGAGTGAATGGTGTGAGTGTGACTGGTGTGAGTGTGACTGGTGTGTGAGTGACTGGTGTGTGAGTGAATGGTGTGAGAGTGAATGGTGTGAGAGTGACTGGTGTGAGTGTGACTGGTGTGTGAGTGACTGGTGTGAGAGTGACTGGTGTGAGAGTGACTGGTGTGAGAGTGACTGGTGTGAGTGTGACTGGTGTGAGTGTGACTGGACTGGTGTGTGAGTGAATGGTGTGAGAGTGACTGGTGTGAGTGTGAATGGTGTGAGTGTGAATGGTGTGAGTGTGAATGGTGTGAGTGTGACTGGTGTGTGAGTGACTGGTGTGAGTGTGACTGGTGTGTGAGTGACTGGTGTGTGAGTGACTGGTGTGAGTGTGACTGGTGTGTGAGTGACTGGTGTGTGAGTGACTGGTGTGTGAGTGAATGGTGTGAGAGTGACTGGTGTGAGAGTGACTGGTGTGAGTGTGACTGGTGTGTGAGTGAATGTTGTGTGAGTGAACGGTGTGTGAGTGAATGAAAGTGAGTGAATGGTGTGTGAGTGACATGTGTGAATGACTGGTGTGTGAGTGAATGAAGGTGAGTGAATGGAGATGAGTGAATGGTGCGAGAGTGAATGATGTGTGAGTGATTGAGGTGAGTGAATGGTGTGTGAGTGACGTGTGTGAATGACTGGTGTGTGAGTGAATGAAGGTGAGTGAATGAGGTGTGAGTGACGTGTGTGAATGACTGGTGTGTGAGTGAATGAAGGTGAGTGAATGGTGTGTGAGTGAATGAAGATGAGTGAATGGTGTGAGAGTGAATGGTGTGAGAGTGACTGGTGTGTGAGTGATTGAGGTGAGTGAATGGTGTGTGAGTGAATGAAGTGTGAGTGAATGGTGTGTGAGTGATTGAGGTGAGTGAATGATGTGTGAGTGAATGAAGTGTGAGTGAATGGTGTGTCAGTGACTGGTGTGTGAGTGAAGAAGGTGAGTGAATTGTGTGTGTTTCAGATTTAACTGTATTTGACTCTCCCTGCCGGCCCCTGGAGGATGGGCTCCCCCTTTGAGTCTGGTCCCTCCCAAGGTTTCTTCCTTCTAGGGAGTTTTTCCTTGCCACTGTCGCCTATGGCTTACTCACTGGGGGCTTTGGGTGGGGATGCTGTAAAGCACTTTGGGACAATGTAATGTTGTGATAATGCGCTATACAAAAATAAATTTGTTGTTGTTGTTGTTGTTGAATCCGACAAATCTGGCTGGGCGACCATGAATAGGACAAACAGTTACAGAAAATGGATGGATGGATGGAATTTTCAATATTGACTTATATGAAAATAATCATTATGATAAAACACTTTGCCATATCGCCCATCCCTACTGAATGCCCTCCCTCATTGTTAGACTTGCAGACACTCACCTTGAAGTCACACGCCTCACTGACGTTCATTTTTTGTGTGCATGATGCAACGTGAGTAAAATCGAGCATCAGAACAATGTGGTAATTTAGTAACTAAACGAGTGAAATCCATCAAAGTTTTGAGTGAGTTTGTGGTGATGAAGTAGGACAATCTCCATGAAGGTCATACAGCGACGGCAGCCTTTTATGTCTTCAGGCCATAAACACCTGATTTAAAGTCAGATGAAGACTCAGAGTCAGACATGAATGCTCTAAAGTGCCATCCTAAGAAAATCTCATCATGCAGCTGCATGAGATTAGTAAGGAAATGTGATTTGTCATTTATCGCTTTCATTTTCACTGTGAGTCAATGCCTGATCACTAATTCAGCCCTAATTCCGCTACTTAAAGTTTTACCATGTACTAATGCTCTTTCCCAGAAATCTATTTAGACACTATAAATAATATGAAAACAATCTTTCAACTGTGATATATGTATAACAGCAGATATCAGTATCTTCTTAATATCTGTTTTACAAATTACATTTTCAATGATATGCTATCTTTTTCTCAAAAACAGTTCTGATAGTGAGAAAAAATGCATAACAAGCACTGATATACTAGTTTGGAAAATAGGTGTTTATGAAAATGTTAAGCTGTTGTACTGAGTGAGTCTCATGCAAAACTCACAGTCAGACCTACTGGTGTCAACATCTGGGCATTTTTAGCAGACACCATGCATTGCATTTACATGACATACTGTGGAAAAAAAATCACTATCACCATTTTTCTGACTGTTTATCATCCAGCACAATCAGGAGTTCCTATTCCAGCTGTTTTGCTCACTGGGAATGTCCTCAGGGTATTCTGCAGCCACAGCAGCTACACGGCTTGTAAAGCCGGCTGTTAGTGACAGAGGGCATTATTAATGCAGCATGAACGTTCTGTCTGCCTGGAGCAACTGCTTTGCCCACACTGTAGATCCCCTGCAAGCTGTGATCCAAAGTACATCTGTTAAAATATGAAATCATGATTCTTGAAATGCGATGATATTTTCCTAGCATGTAGTACTAAATCAAGCAGATATGTGTTTGAGGCAGAATAATTGTATTAAGCAGCTGCCAGGACTAAGTGACACCATGGCCTTTCGCTAGAGCCGACACGGCTCTCTCTCGGCAGTACGGCCTTTCACCAGCGGCGGCACGGCTCTCTCTCGGCACCACGGCCTTTCACTAGAGCCGACACGGCTCTCTCTCAGCACCACAGCCTTTCACTAGAGGCGGCATGGCTCTCTCTCGGCACCGCGGCCTTTCACTAGAGCCGACACGGCTCTCTCTCAGCACCACAGCCTTTCACCAGAGGCGGCACGGCTCTCTCTCGGCACCGCGGCCTTTCACCTTTTTGAGGTTCTGAGTGCCCCCTTTAAGGTCCCAAGTGCTGCCTTTGAGGTTCTGAGTTCCCTTTTTCAGGTTCTATGTGCCCTCCTTTGAGGTCCTGATTGCCGCCTTTTAAGGTTCTGAGTGCCGCCTTTGAGGTTCTGAGTTCCCCTTTTCAGGTTCTATGTGCCCCCTTGAGGTTCTGAGTGCTACCTTTTGAGGTCCTGAGTGCTGCCTTTTGAGATTCTGAGTGCCCCCTTTGAGGTTCTAAGTGTCTGCTTTTGAGGTTTTAAATTCCACTTTTAAATTACCTAGGGTGATTCATTCGGGGGGACACATTGCAGCCAACAAAATTTACCCCCAGTCGGCAAGTCTCACCAATCATCAACCATCATTCTAAATTAACTGCGGAGAACCCATACCACCCACCAACCCCCAGCTGGCAAAAAAACATCACCCAGTCAAGTTTCCTTGTGGCACTGTTCTGCATAACGGTGTGCAGATGATATTGTGTATGATCTCTGTTATATTACATCAAATACAGTGAAGTACGTGGAGCACCTCAGTAAACAGTAGACATTAGAACTAGTTTTTGGTGTCTTTATATTCTTTACTTACATGACGAGTCCTGTTGCTCTGTTCTCAGAGGAACAGATATTAGTTGAATTACACTGCCCAGCCAAAAAAAAAAGTCGTCATTTGAATGTATATCAGCAAATACTGGATCATTATTACAGCTCAGCTACGCTATGCAGCAATAAAGTGAAGTCAGCTGAGTACATGAATCTACTGAATGGCCAGGTTACACCTCCATCCATCAACAATGGATGTTTTTCTTCCCTGTTGGCATGGGCATATTCCAGGACAAGAATGCCAAGATTCATTGGGTTCAAATTGTCAAAAAGTGGTTCAGGAAGCATGAGGAATCATTTTCACGCGTGACTTGGTCACCACAGAGTTGTGACCTTAACCTCATTGAAGGTCTTTGGGATGTGCTGAAGGAGGCTTTACGGAGTGGTTCAACTCACTTGTCAATGCAGGATCTCGGTGAGAAATTAATGCAAATATGGATTAAAATAAAGGGTGAGATGTTGCTTAAGCCTGTGGAAACAATGCCATGAGAAATGTGGGCCATAATCAAAGCTAAAGACAGAGTGTTGGCAACAAGCAATTATGCTATCGCTCTAATCTAGCAGATAGAATCCACATACATCTAGAGGACATTTAGCAGGAGAAATGTGAGAGGTGTTTGTCAGTGTGCATGTACTAACACTTCTGTCTTTTTTGCCGTAAATGTGTGAGGCCAACAGAGCCTGTATTTCCCACTTTGTTGATTCCTCCTACTCAGAACCCAGAAGATGCACCTAATGACACAGTTATATCACAGCCCAAGAACAGAGTTAGCAAGCCAACCTAGAGGTCCACAAGTGGGCCAGCTGTTAAATAAAATTATAGATAACTTTTGCCAAAATATTGTCAGTTTACAAGAAGAAATTGCAGCATAGCAAAGAAGAAAGCTTAGGGTGAATGACTGCTAACGCTTGGGCAAAAAAGTCTATATGATAAAAACAGGATGTTCTCTTGGCTTGCTGAGTTCCTAGTAGGAGGATGAGTGGGAAGTATTGGCTGTGGAATTAGTCAGGGTTCTTTGAAGAAAGAAGCAGAAAGACAATGTTGGTGTTATGGATGGAGGAAGCTGGGGCCCTGGACCAGCCCAGCAAAGCAGGCATTGTGCTCTCCATTAAACTGGTGCACTATTAGTTCAGCTGATGGAGCTGTCACACCACGCTCCAGAGGGCCCTTCACGGCATTCTGAAGCACTGCTTCAGCTCTCCATACGCTGGCAGCAAGGCTTCACACTGATGCACTCTAACAGGCTGTGGGAGGCATCAGGACTCCGAGAATCTGGGCTGGGGAGATTTCAGATCCGAAGGTTGTGAGAAGAGCACTGGGTCAGGTTGTTAGCACATACAGACACTTTCAGGGGGCATGACTGCAAAGAACCAAAGTCATACATTTCACTACAATTTTTAAATCCACACCTATTTATCCACATAAAATTAAAGTGCAGTTCTGTTATATTGAAAGTGTTCGAAAAACACATGACAGAACATATAAATTCTGCAAAATATGGACTAAAAATCTAGTACAGCATCAAATTCCAAGTGTTACATTCTCAACGTATAATTTTTTTTAATTCTGTATTAAAGATGAATTTCTTAAATGTATCATAGATTTAATAATTGAAGAAAAGCACATTTGGCGAGCAAGGGCATTGGCAGCCATGGATAACTTGGCAAATTCAAGACTTTATACCTGAGAAATTTTTTTTTTACACATTTACCCTCCTGACACCTGACAGAACCCGAGAGACCCGTACTGTCCCAACAGCACCTCATATCGAGAGACCTGTGCCCTCCCAGCCCCCAAAAGAAACCGACACTGAAGGAACCATGCCCTTTCGATACCAAAAGAACATGACATGTAGGTACCTGTGCCCTTCTGATATCCGACAGAACCTGACACCAAGGGACCGGTGCACTCCCGATACTCGACAGAACCTGACAGCCAGGGACTTGTGCTGCCTTCCGAATCAGCATCTACAGCCCTTTGTCATTCCTTCCCATATCCCTACTTCCCTAAACAAACCTCTCCACTTCTGGGGCTTCCTGCACATCCACATCTGCCACACCTCCTTGCCTGTCACAGTAGATGGATGTGGTTTAAATTACATCGAAGTAAATGATGTACGGAAAGAAAAGAAACCATTTTTAAAAATAACTATGTTGTTATAAATAATTATGTTGTGCTCGCGTTGACTTATTGCTAATATCTTGTCAGGTTGTACTGAGAATGGATAGTTTTAAGGCAAACTGCCCCAAAGACCAGGTGTACTGTGATGAAAATAAAGTAGGGGGCAGTGTATAGGATGCTTAGTGTTTCTATGGGAACTGTAAAGAACCCAGTTCTCTGTTGCATATGAATAATGCTGGAAATATGAAGGGGGAGAATTCCAAGACTTTACCTTGGCTGAGCAAAGGCTGGTGATGTTACAGACAGCCTTATCAAGTCCTAGCATGCAGGTATTGTAGAAGACAGGATACACTTCTTAGTAATACTCTGCCAAAGCTTTTAAAAGTATAAACCTCTTTAAGGGGACAGCATCAGAACAGTGCATGACTCCATGTTACATTTACAAACTAAATATTTTCATTGTTGCCTGTGACGTCTGCCTCAAGGTTCATCCTTCCCTGCCATTAAATACAAAAATTCAAGCACAGAGCGCTTGTGACTTTAAGTGACTTAACATTACTCATGCAGTACAGAGGAGTGAAAGGTGACTTAACATCGCTCATAGGTTAACACAGAGATGCAGAACAGCAGAATGTTAAGTGAGGTGTTATGTGAGAAAATGCTAGAGCTGTCCTTTTTCAATGACAATTTCCATAATGATTAGCAGATATCTGTGCTGCGTTTACTGACACTGCAATTTTTTCAAAGATGTCATTCATACTTCTGCCATATTAGGTTCTTTCATGCTGTCCTCCTTTCAGACATGGAGAGAGTGATAAATGTTGGATTATGATTAATACTGTCAGAGAGATCCAGATCAATTGACGTCATATCTGAGGTGAGCTTGCTGTCTGAACACGCAGTAACTGCACAGGCAGTCTATTCAAAGGCTTGCTAAACACAGCAGGATGGTAAGTCTATAGCACAGGCAAGGTTATCTGTCTGTCTGTCTGGAAGCAGGTGCCAGTATGTTTGTGGGATAATAGTGGCAGGGAATTCCCTCAGTAGGAGATGAAGTAAAAAAACATAAAGACAGCTATGTGTTTAACGGGGGGCTTGGTCAACTGCGTGCATATGGATGTGTCCCCACTGGCCTGTGTCTTTGCAGAAGTGTTTCTGAAATGCTCTGTCTTTGCGCTTCCTGTCTGCTGATGTGTGGAGAGACCTATTCCCATGTGCTGCAGTTTTCCTACCCTCACAGACACTGAACAGATCCCAGAAACATCTCTGATGGCTCTCTGTAAGTGCGTACAAATGTTCCAGTACAACCTGCCCTCTGCACTCTATGGGTGTCTGTTTTGGACTGGAATGGACTGATATATTACTTTTGCACCCACAAGGACACACACACACAAGGAATTTGTTTCCAGCAGTTGGTGTCTCATCGGTACATTGCAATACAATAGAACAAAACAGTACAGATTAAATACAATATAAAAGGCATCTTATTTGCAGACAGAAAATGAACATAAAGTGCAAACAACATGCAGGGTGCAAAGTGCATGGGATGTCTTAGATTCAGTTCAGTGGTGCCTTGTGAGTGGAGCAGGGTGTAGCAGTCAGGGATATTAATAAGGAAACTGAGCCTCCTCCGGGATGGGTTCAGTTATAGGCCAAGCTGAGCCTCCTCCGGGATGGGTTCAGTTATAGGCCAAGCTGAGCCTCCTCCGGGATGGGTTCAGTTATAGGCCAAGCTGAGCCTGCTCCGGGATGAGTTCAGTTATAGGCCAAACTGAGCCTGCTCCGGGATGGGTTCAGTTATAGGCCAAACTGAGCCTGCTCCGGGATGGGTTCAGTTATAGGCCAAGCTGAGCCTGCTCCGGGATGGGTTCAGTTATAGGCCAAGCTGAGCCTTCTCCGGGATGGGTTCAGTTATAGGCCAAGCTGAGCCTGCTCCGGGATGGGTTCAGTTATAGGCCAAACTGAGCCTGCTCCGGGATGGGTTCAGTTATAGGCCAAACTGAGCCTGCTCCGGGATGGGTTCAGTTATAGGCCAAGCTGAGCCTGCTCCGGGATGGGTTCAGTTATAGGCCAAGCTGAGCCTGCTCCGGGATGGGTTCAGTTATAGGCCAAGCTGAGCCTGCTCTGGGATGGGTTCAGTTATAAGCCAAGCTGAGTGCTGAGTCCGAGGCGCGACTGAATTCGTCTGAAGAGAAGCTTATTGCAACCATTAAAATTTGAAATGTAGAAATAACTGAATTAATTTTAAATAAACCAAACATATATTATTTGACCGTTTTAGAAATACAGACACAGTAGAGCATAAAAACCTCACTAAGGTTGTTTTTATCTTTTACGAAGCCGTGTTCCTTTGACCCCCAGCTGCTGGGAAGCAAATGCTAACCTTTCATTCTTCATTGATTGTGAACTGCCATTCTCAGGCCAGCTGGGTGAGGAATTAAACATGATGAAATACATAAGGAGCGGTGGCCTGTCAGTAAGATATAAGCCAGTCCGGCTGCTTTTTCTCAGTCATCTGGCAGCACACCAACTTATCAGATCCACTGGGTCATATAAACTCCAGAACCGGCTCATGATTTTAAGTTCTTCAATACGTTTAAAATTCCTGTCAATAGTTTTCCTCTCTCAATATAAATAGGAGATATCTCAGAAAACATACCTGCAATATTACTTCATATTTTATTGCAATCTCTAAGTATGAATAAAATGCATGTGTGCCAGATGCGGGGAGAGTAGGGTGGCTGCCTTAATAACTGTGTCATATCTCATATAGTACAATTACTACACAAACATTCATAATTGATATTTGGCTTATGCAGGTATTAATATAGCTTTCCTTACAATGCTCACAGCTGCACACATCACAGCCATTTCTGTGCTGGGAGCAGGCTGCGATCTGCCATTTATGATGCATCAATACTTGTACGGTGCAATGTACCAGCTTTGCATCAGCCAGGGTCAGTTTGTGCTACTGTACTTACAATTTGGTGAAATTGATTCTTTTTTATGATTCACATTTTAAAAATGGGCCAGTGCTATTTGGGACTTTGCCATCTTGCTCATTTGACTTCCTCTGCTGCCCCCTGGAGGACGGGCTCCTCCTTTGCGTCTGGTTAGGGTTAGGGCTTCCTCTGCTGCCCCCTGGAGGATGGGCTCCCCCTTTGGGTCTGGTTAGGGTTAGGGCTTCCTCTTCCGCCCCCTGGAGGACGGGCTCCCCTTTGGGTCTGGTTAGGGTTAGGGCTTCCTCTGCTGCCCCCTGGAGGATGGGCTCCCCCTTTGGGTCTGGTTAGGGCTTCCTCTGCTGCCCCCTGGTGGACGGGCTTCCCCTTTGAGTCTGGTTAGGGTTAGGGCTTCCTCTGCTGCCCCCAGGAGGACAGTCTGGTTCCTCCCAAGGTTTCTTCCTTCTAGGGAGTTTTTCTTGCCACTGTCGCCTCTGTCTTGCTCACTGGGGGCTTTGGGCAGGGATAATGTGAAGCTCTTTGACACAATGTATGTTCTGAAAATGTGCTAAAAATTGTGTTGAACTGAATTGTTGAGGGAAACAAGGAAAGGCAGAGTGTAAGAAGGCAGAGATCACAGCAGAGAGCAGGACTCTGCTTTGGTGTGACTCACCTTTCTCCTCTCCAACTGATGGCTTCCTTGTTCTCACAATCCATCAAAACCGAATCATTAATCAACATCCAAGACATCAGCGATAACATGAGAAAGTACACTCTTCATCGTCATCACTATTTTCATTGTGGACTCTGATAAATGGGTGTCCCAATTATGGATATCAGCATAACACCATCACTTCCCAGATAAAATTAGGCAGTGCTCTATAGAAGAGCATGATGCATGCCGCCTCTGCACCAGTCTTTTAATAAATGCTGTTCTCCATAACAAGCTGACCCTAAGGAAGGAACCTGCTTTATACTATACAGTCTGTGAAGTCTGAACATAATTTGTTTTCCCTGTTTTGTCGTTCATAGTGAATTTGAATCTATTATTCCTACATGTTTGATCTGCTTATCCTGCTCGGGGTTTGCTGGAGTGATGCCTGACTGCTTATCTTTGGACTGCAGAAGGACTCCTGTTTGACACAGGGAGAGCATGAAAACTCCACACAGCCACACACACACACATGCAGACACACACAGACACACACATAGACACTGAGACACACAAACAGACATACAGTCACACACACAGACATACAGACACACACATAGACACTGAGACACACACACAGCCACACAAACAGACATACAGTCACACTCACACGTACACACACACAGCCACACAGACATACAGTCACATACACACAAACAGACATACACACTCACACATATACACACACACAGACATAGTCACACACACACACACAGCCACACAAACAGACATACAGTCACACATGTATACACACAGACATACAGCCACACACAAACAGACATACAGTCACACATGCATACACACACACACACAGCCACACAAACAGACATACAGTCACACATGTATACACACAGACATACAGCCACACACAAACAGACATACAGTCACACATGCATACACACAGACATAGTCACACACACAGCCACACAGACATACAGCCACACAAACATACAGTCACACATGCATACACACACACAGACATACAGCCACACACACACACAGACATACAGCCACACACACAGACATACAGCCACACACACAGACATACAGCCACACACAAACAGACATACAATCACACACGCATACACACAGACATACAGCCACACACACACAGACATACAGCCACACACACACAGACATACAGTCACAAACACACGTATACACAGTGCCTGCCTCAGTGTAACTGTCAGCGGTGTGACGCTCAGTGCCTGCCTCAGTGTAACTCTCAGTGGTGTGATGCTCAGTGGTGTGACGCTCAGTGCCTGCCTCAGTGTAACTCTCAGCGGTGTCACGCATAGTGCCAGCTACAGTGTAATGCTCAACACTGGCTGTGATGAAACACTCAGCGTCTGCTGCGGTGGAGCCGGAAAGAACCCAAAACCAATCCTCGGTTACTAAAACTGGCTTTCTGGATAGATGGACATCAATGGAACCTTCTAAATATTTTGGGACTTATAATACAGAACACATGACCTGAAATTTCTAGCATCCTTCAGTCCAACAAAATAACATTTTTATGCCACAGTGATAAAACATTTCTCATATATGCTGGTGATGCAGACTATGAACTTTTCTTTCTGCTCACATTCAGGTTTACTGATAATCATTCTTTATATTGTCTGATTTTTTTTGTATATTGTTTAGGCTTTGCTTGTAATGTCACAGAATACAGTACTGATGAGGCAAGCAGTATTGGAACATAAGAACATAAGAAATTTATAAACGACTAGAGCGCATATTGGATGTACCATCTTATTATGTTTTCAAATTGTTTGCATTTCTGACATACTGATGGTTAAACCGGGAAAAATTGTACTTGCAGTTTCAGTTCTGAGTTTACCAGCTTGCTTTTGGTAATAATTATAAAGGGAAACATGATTTTATTATATAGGTACTTATTATTATTATTATTATTATTAAAATTATATAAATTCAGTGGTCACTTCATAAGATTTACTTAACTAGTACCAGGTACTAGGTGTTTCCAGAACTGCTTCTTTATTCTGTGTTCTTTATTCAGAGAGACCTTTCTGCACACCACTGCTGTAATGAGCTGCTATTTTTACACTTCTGGTGGTCTCTTAGCTTTAATGAGTCTTCTCTGACTTCTGCCATTAAAATGGGGGTTTCTGCCATAGACCTGCCCCTGATTGGATGTTTGTTTGTTTGTTTGTTTGATTGAACATTCTCTGTAGTGGGTGGAAATCCCAGAAACAGGGTCGCTGTTTCTGAAATGCTGGAATATTTGGCATCGAAAATCATATCGCGTTCAAAATCATTTAAATCACTCATATTAACCATTCTAATGCTTAGCCAAACAGTGAGTGAACCTTCTGGCCTGGCACAATATTTTCTAAAATGATGCTAAGAATAGTAAGGAAATACATATATGTGACATACCTTGCATAAAACGCACAGGGAGCGCTGCTTAACGTGCCTTGAATAAACATAAAGAGTCGATTGTGAGTCCGGACTTGCACGATACGCTGTATCGTTATTGGTGCGGAGGGTTTGTCCCTCTTTACCTTGGGATGAAAAGACGAAAACACACGTCAAGGCCCGCAGTCTGAATTATGAAGGGCTCAAGCGGTTATAATTAGGAGCAGCCTAGATGAACGTTCACCATCCATCTCCCATTCCAATATGCACAGCAGCCCCTGTGGCCAGCACTTACAAACATACTGCTCCGCAGTGGCATTCGTTGTATTCCTCAGTTGTTTGATTGTCGTTTGCTCTAAAGCCAAACCACACAAATATTAAAAATGCGTACATGTGGGAGAACAGAAACAAAACACTGCTGGCAGACAGGGCTTAGGTTCGACAGAATTCCACTTAACAGCTGCAATACAGAATGACATGGTGGAGCGATGGATGTTCTCTCTCCTGAAACATTTGGCTCGAATACCTACTCGTTTCAAAGCCCTGTGCTGGTTCATTGTGCAGCCAGCATGATTAGGCCTGATGGAAAAGATTGTAATGGTTATTCCGCTCAGGAAATTAACAAGGAACCAAGAGGTATAGTAGTAGGACAAAAAATAACTCCTGCGACATTCCGGTGACTCATTGGCATATTAGAATACCAGAAGTAATAATAATTAAATTAATATAACAAATGGACTGTCAAAGATCAAAATAATAAATGATGTTTGCAAACTCCGTTGTAGTGGCTGTTTTATTATTGATGACAAATATATTCGTCATTCTTGTAGCACAATCCCAGACTCTTTCTTTAAAATGCTTCTATGTTAAAAAAGTACCGTAGTGAGGCATGGTTAATTTGTTATGAAACAGAGTTATAAATTACCTGGATATCTTCAAGAGTCGTTTGTCATTTTTGCCTTCATCCATTCTTTACAACCACTGATCCAGTGATATCAGTCAGTGCGTTTACATGACGTTAGAAAATATCCAGTTATTGTGTTAGTCTGATTAAAACTGGACTTTAAAACTACATGCAAACAATAATAATAATAATAATAACAAGTCAGTCCAACTGAAATCATACTAAATTGGATTTCTTGAAGTCGGACTAAGACACCCAGATTGGGAGTCGATTTATATATACGCCCAATTGGACTCAAACCAGCCTAGGCGCTTTGCAAATGGTCCACAGTTTCCAGAGTTACTAATAGACCATGGAGGGTGTGCCCCAGCCTTGTGTCCTTTGACAGAAACATACTGATAGACCATGCAGGGTGTGCCCCAGCCTTGTGTCCCTTGATAGAAATACACTTATAGCCCATGCAGGGTGTGCCCCAGCCTTGTGTCCCTTGATAGAAATACACTTATAGCCCACGCAGGGTGTGCCAGATCCATATTCATTACATGAAAATTTGTCTTAGTTTTTTCTCAGATTCACTCATCACTCTCATGCACAGTTCCTTTCTCTATCACACGTTGCTGCTGTATACACATCTGGTGAGTTTACTAGAAGCTGCTTCATTTAACTGTGCCACACTTATTTGGCTCACGTCAACAAGCACCTGCAGAAACTTTAATACATTTTTGATTATTTTGATCGCAGCCACCATTGTTGCAGATAGCACTACACCATAGCAGACTTTTATCAGATTTATTCAATAGGTTTACCTTTTTCCCAGAAGAAATTTATTCATCTGTATTGGTCTAAGCTGCTCTAGGGACAGCCAGTATATGAAAAGACTTTTGAAGGCTAATAAAAAATCAGCCAATAATAAAGCAGTGGTTCTCTGAAGCCGGTGCTGGATGGCAAAAAATTTCCTAATGTTAAACACAGAAAAAACAGAAGTACTGGTGATTGGTCCCAAGGCTGCAAGAAATAAGTTCCACCATCTCAGCATTAGTGGCCTTGCTACACAACCTAACACGGTGGTTAGAAATCTTGGTCTTCTAGTTGATTCAGATCTATGTTTTGATGCTCACATAAGAAGTATTACTAGAACAGCGTTTTATCATCTACGGAACAT
This sequence comes from Paramormyrops kingsleyae, assembly GCF_048594095.1. Taxonomy (NCBI): domain Eukaryota; kingdom Metazoa; phylum Chordata; class Actinopteri; order Osteoglossiformes; family Mormyridae; genus Paramormyrops; species Paramormyrops kingsleyae. The sequence goes on along the minus strand of NC_132815.1, from coordinate 474,712 downwards.
AGCCAAGCTTAGTAAGATGCTCTCACTTTGTGATGCAGAAAAATTAATACATGCCTTTGTAACTTCCAGACTGGACTACTGTAATGCCCTCCTTTCTGGTTGCCCGTCTGGATCCTTACATAAACTTCAGCTGGTACAGAATGCAGCAGCCAGAGTTCTCACAAACACTAAAAAATTTGATCACATTACACCAGTCTTATCCTCCCTTCATTGGTTACCAGTTAAGTCTCAGATTGACTATAAAATACGGCTATTAACTTATAAAGCACTGAATGGCCTTCAATCAGAATACAGTGATCTGCTGACCTCATACAACCCCTTGCGCTTGCTTCGTTCTCAAGGTGCGGGATATCTGTTGGTACCTAGGGTAGAAAGAGCTACGGCAGGCTGCAGAGCTTTCTCCTATAGAGTTCCTCAGCTGTGGAACGGTCTTCCACTGGATCTGCGGATTTCAGGCTCACTCTCAATATTCAAGTCTAGACTAAAAACACACCTGTTTAGTTCAGCTTATAGGGACACTATAGTTCTAACTCTAGCTAACTTCTCACTCCCAGTTAGACCTATAGTGTGAGGTGTAGAGCTGGGTGGGGATCGGTGCCATTGGCTTTGGATAAACTGAATTGACAGCGCTGTCACTCTAGCTTCACAATCGCTTGTGGGATTGGAGTGCTGTCATTTCAGGGACTCCCCATGCCTGCATTCCCACCTGCCTCTCCCTCCTACTTATGCTGCCATAGCCATATCTGCCAGAGCATTGCACTTCATATTGCACTCATCTAACTTTTAGCACTGCCTATTGTCTCCCCTACTTTGACTAATGGCACATTTTATTTCCCCTACTCCTCCTGGGGGGTGCTGCCTGGAGCCCTCAATCTATCAAGCTGTCCAGCACACCCTGCTACATTTGACGTCGCCTCTACCAATGACGTCCGTGCATCCAGCTCGCCGTTCTGGCTGTGTCATCTTCCTTGTATGACCCACTCCCTGCCTTCTGGTTGCCTGGTGATTGGAGGGAGCGTTGGCACCGGCTTGCCATCTTCCCCCTGCTGCCCATTTGTGTCTCAAAATTTTCTGTATTTGACTCTCCCTGCCGGCCCCTGGAGGATGGGCTCCCCCTTTGAGTCTGGTCCCTCCCAAGGTTTCTTCCTTCTAGGGAGTTTTTCCTTGCCACTGTCACCTATGGCTTACTCACTGGGGGCTTTGGGTGGGGATGCTGTAAAGCGCTTTGAGACGGTGTAATGTTGTGATAATGCGCTATACAAAAATAAATTTGTTGTTGTTGTTGTTGTTGAAGCCGACAAATCTGGCTGGGCGACCAGGCAGGAGGCGATGGAGCCAACCCCGGACCAGGACGAGGAGCCGAAGGTGGTGGAGGGGAGGAGGCAGGCGGACCGAATAGCTGCAATGGCAAAGAAGTGGGTTAGACTCACTCTTTATATAAAACCTAGATCGATGTGTTTGGACATGCTTGCATTCATTAGGTCTCTTAATTTGAACTTTCGTATTAACTTTCATATATACACAATATACATATATACACAAACACAACATACAGATATACACAAACACAGACACACATACACACAGACACACATGTACACTCACATACACACAGACACACACATGCAGACTATTAAATCTAGCTAATTACTTAGGATGCTTTTTATATTTCACACAAGATCTGTGGTTTATTTTTTGATGAAATGATAAACATTAATAAATAAATAGAAATATGTATTAATAATAAACCAGGCCATATAATTAAAATGGCATTTCTCACTTCACCAACCATGCTGTCTCTATTTACCTGAAACGGCCTCTTGAGAAAGAAACCTGTACTCATCTTATTTGAATGTCTGATTTTTTTTTTATTATTAAAACCTATATTACCTCTAAAAACATAGGTCAAGGACTCCAGAGACCTTTAAAATTTTATTAAAAAGCATTACAGTAAGTGGATTTGTTTTAGGTAGATTTTAAACATTTTAGCAAAAAAGTGTTCCATTTTTCAGAATTGAATTGTCCACTCAAAATCCTTGAGAGTAATTTGGAGAAAATATGCATTTGCGAAGAAAGCCACACTTTATATTCTGTCGCTCAAAAGCAGCGGGTGTTATGCACAGAAGCGTCACACGCCGATGAAATTCACAGCAGATGCGTCGGCGAGGACGGTCACCATTTACCAGTGCAGAGGCGGTACTTCGCATTAAGTCGCTAGCACCGAAGGATGCTTCTGGGATTAATGAACAAGTTACTGCGGTTTATTACTGAGAGTCCTAATAAAAAACCTAAGGATGATCATTAAAAGGGAATGAAATGTCGCTTGGTTTGAAATGAGCTAGGGTGAAACGCAACTAATGGTGCACTACTTGGGAAACAAGCTCCGGCGCGAACAGGTTCAGAATTCTTTACATGTATTTTTTAAAGAATAAAATATTTTAAAAGCCGCATACCGATATAAATCCATCAAAAATCGTTATGCGGCTGAAGATCATTTTCTGGAAAACCGTGAAGATGTAGCCTATGTTACCTTGTAAACTTTATCGATTTCGGCAATAACTTACAATGTTTCAAAGCCTAGTAAGCTACTTTATTATAAAAATGCGAGGTAAAAGTATGGAGTAAATGATGGGTTAACACCCTGGCGTAGAGCGACAAAAACATTCACGAAGAAGCAGAAATTGAAGTTATGATAGAATTACCTGGGGAGCGAGGTCACTTTCAGAAAGCGCTCCTGAAATATTGAAATAAACACACGTGTGCGTTTTGTATGAAACAAATCCGTGCCATTTTTTCCTGGAGGGAGAGTAAGCAGCGGTCTTATCTTTGCATGGAACATTCAACTGCGGAGGGCATGATTATAATGGAAATAAGCACTGGATTCTCTGGGAGAAGGAGGTAGGGTTTGTTCTTGTTACTATTATTTTAGTTATTGCTGTTGATAGTATTGGTGTTGTTGTTACTTAAATGTAGTATATTTATTAATATTCTTGTAGAAAAGGTGGCATCTTCTGTACTATAAATTAACCCAGGTATTCCGATGTAGGGGGCATGTGGGGGACCCCTAAACATACCCCCCCCCCCCAACCCGGTCGGCAAAATTTATCGTTCAGTAAAAACGATGAGGCCCCAAAGTCCAGGGTCGATAATTTAAGTCGATAATCAGTCTGTCCGCATACAGACATTCGTATATTGAAATGCTTACTTTATGTGCTTAACGTGGGCTGTTGGTGCAGTCTGCTGGGGTAATTGTCAGTACCCTGTGAACAGAAGGCTGGTGTGAAACGTTATCCCAGTGTGCTGCAGGTGGACAGAATTAGTTTTCCAGACACATCGGTGTGAAATTAAGCTATTAAAATAGAAATGAGAAAATGTAACGACTGATCAGTTAAACTTGTTTTTCGACTAAACAGTATGTACAGTATGCTGCACTAGCAAACGGTAGTCTTGAAGGTCTATTCCCAATTTTCCCATTAGTTTTGTTGCGTCTCCACCTTTGAATACTGTAAATAGGCTTAAACCCAAGGTTTTAAATGAAGCAAACTGATATTGCAGATCATATAGATATTTAGATATTTGATAGATATTTAGATCATATAGATATTTGTGTATTGCGTATATTTTATATACATTTGTGTTCTATGTGTATTTTGTATGCAGTCATTAAGGGTTGTGTAATTTTTCTTTCCCATGTGGATACTGGAACCGTTTTTTTTTTAGGGTTTTTCGGTTATCGCATTAAGTGCAAGCTAAGCTAAGAAGACATGGTTTCCCTTTACGGTTTAAGTTTATGTAAACGGTGCCGATAAAGGCACCAGCTCTTACGCTGGTTTCGGTTTTTAAATTTTATTTAAATAAATTGTGAATGACCAGTTAAGTAGCCTATTCGGCCATCATTTTGAAGGCTACAAATATGGTGTAATCATGATTGGTTCAGTGATAATGTGAGTATTGATATGATTGGCTGTCAGGGTTAATATGTGTATTGATATAAATCTGGATAAATGTCTCTTCTGTATACTCACCTTATTACATTTTTAGTCAGATGGTGGACGAAGAACACAGGGAGGGTGAAGTCAGCTCAGACGATTCTGATACTGATATGATTCATACTTTAAGAGGAAAACGTTTCTGAATATGTGTATATTTGGCGTGTATGTCTTTGTGGTAATTTTAGAGACTAACATTAAATATATTTTGATCTCGCCAATATCCTTTAAAAGCAGGAATGTCCATAACTATGTCAAATGTTATCTAAACAAATGTCATTTTGAATTATGTATGAGCTGTAAGCTGCCTGCACCGTGCTCCCCCCCCCCCCACCACCGTAACCACCATTCATGACGAAGTTCAGCTCTGAGGAGCACGTTTCTCACATTCCATTCCTCGGACATTATAACCCAGCGCTGCAAATTGATTATCATTTTTCTATTTTACCCTGCAAAGACAAACTCTGGGTCTGGCTTTGGGTGACATTATCACTCTGGCATTTAAACAAGTTGTCCTGGTTGCCCATAAATTGTAGTGGCCTTGTCTCATCTCGACATGTTATCAATGTTCAGCAACAGAGAAATTGAAATAACTGAAATACAGTTTGTCATAACAGCAAAAAAGAAAAACTGTCCATAAACTTGAGAATGGCATTTATACAATGAGGATGAAGTTAAAAACATAAAAAATACATATATGTGAGAGATTGTTGTCTTTTTCCAGTGTGCTGAATGCTGAATAAAGTGTCTCACCATTCGGTTTCTATCAATGAGACAGAAATGTCTGTGTCTGCAGTTGGTTACCTGAGGTGCTGTTCTGTAATGTACAAGGATATTGCAGACAGCCAATGGAGCAGCATGCACACGTAGCACTGGGCCTACACCCTCCCTCTAATCCTTTAAGAGAAATTATATCATTGCACTCACCCGCTGCCTGTCATCTTCATGTATGGGGGGCAGTATGTAGCTCAGCCTCTGTGCCTGTGATTAAAAGCTCATTGGTTCAAGCCCAGCCTCAGCAGAATAGTCACATGTCCTTGGGCCCTTAAGCAAGGCCCTTAACCCCCAGCTCTGTTTTCTCTTCCTGAGAAAATATTATATTCAGTAACCCCCTTTTTCATTCTACCTGTCCTTCCACAGCTTCTAATGTGTCTGGTCACATTGGTGCTGGTCAGACATTTACTCTGTCGTCTGACATCACCCCCTTTGCACACCTGGCCGAGTCCTACCCCCATCATGGAGAGCTTGAGCGAGCTGCAGAACCCCCTTCTGGATAAAAGCAGCATGCACGTGGGGGAGGGAAGATACAACTATCAGGGCGACTTCTCCAGCAGCCAGTACCAAGAGAATATCATCAACTACTTTGTGGCGGGAAGCTGTGGCAGTAGCAAGGCCAAAGCCCAGCAGCTGCTGGATGCCACGTCTCTACACCTGGCTGTTGAAGCCTTCTACAGGCCCGACTTCATTCTATACAAAGACAACCTCAATCTGAAAAACAGCAACTTAAACAGCGAGTGCTGTGAGACGACCTTCACAGAGGACAAGAATGCAGCAGCAGACGTTGATGGCTCTGAGGAACCTCAGGTTGGATTGGCGGGAGAGTGCAATGGTAAAATCCAGACAGTGTCTTATGAAGTGGAGGAGGAAGACTACCTGGAGTGTGAGGTAAGAGAGCAGATTTGCTCAGATATGCATAAACACTGTTCGCTCTTGTAGGAGTAATCCCAGTAGATATATGGACAAACACTGTTGGCTGTCGTATGAGTAATCCCAGTAGATATATCCACAAACACTGTTGGCTGTGGTAGGAGTAATCCCAGTAGATATATGCATAAACACTGTTGGCTGTGGTAGGAGTAATCCCAGTAGATATGTCCACAAACACTGTTGGCTGTGGTAGGAGTAATCCCAGTAGATATATGCATAAACACTGTTGGCTGTGGTAGGAGTAATCCCAGTAGATATGTCCACAAACACTGTTGGCTGTGGTAGGAGTAATCCCAGTAGATATGTCCACAAACACTGTTGGCTGTGGTAGGAGTAATCCCAGTAGATATATGCATAAACACTGTTGGCTGTGGTAGGAGTAATCCCAGTAGATATATGGACAAACACTGTTGGCTGTCATACAGTATGAGTAATCCCAGTAGATATATGCATAAACACTGTTGGCTGTGGTAGGAGTAATCCCAGTAGATATGTCCACAAACACTGTTGGCTGTCGTATGAGTAATCCCAGTAGATATATGCATAAACACTGTTGGCTGTCGTATGAGTAATCCCAGTAGATATATGCATAAACACTGTTGGCTGTCATATGAGTAATCCCAGTAGATATGTCCACAAACACTGTTGGCTGTCGTATGAGTAATCCCAGTAGATATATGCATAAACACTGTTGGCTGTCGTATGAGTAATCCCAGTAGATATATGCATAAACACTGTTGGCTGTCATATGAGTAATCCCAGTAGATATGTCCACAAACACTGTTGGCTGTCATTTGAGTAATCCCAGTAGATATATGCATAAACACTGTTGGCTGTGGTAGGAGTAATCCCAGTAGATATGTCCACAAACACTGTTGGCTATTGTAGGAGTAATCCCAGTAGATATATGCATAAACACTGTTGGCTGTGGTAGGAGTAATCCCAGTAGATATGTCCACAAACACTGTTGGCTGTCATTTGAGTAATCCCAGTAGATATATGCATAAACACTGTTGGCTGTGGTAGGAGTAATCCCAGTAGATATGTCCACAAACACTGTTGGCTATTGTAGGAGTAATCCCAGTAGATATGTCCACAAACACTGTTGGCTGTCATTTGAGTAATCCCAGTAGATACAGTATATGCATAAACATTGTTGGCTGTGGTAGGAGTAATCCCAGTAGATATATCCATGAACACTGTTGGCTGTTGCAGGACTAATCCCAGGAGATATAGCAATAAATACTGTTGGCTATTGTAGGAGTAATCCCAGTAGATATATGCATAAATACTGTTGGCTCTAATATGAGTAATCCCAGTAGATATATCCATCATTTTCAGACTTGCTAAGTATGATTAAATTTCCCCATGAGATTTAAATCTCATGTTTATTATTTTTCACAGCTGTGAATGTGCTCATAATATAGAATTCTAAGTGTCCATTCACACCAATGCACTCCGATTGTGTTGGCTCTTTATAAAATAAAAAACTTTGTGGTGACTCTCCATTCATTTCTACGGGACAAACTCTTATCCCAACTATGACAAACTTAACCCCTACCCAGCCTGATACTTAACCATAAATAACCAAAGAAAATGCAAGTTTTGCATTTTTAGTTTATTGATTGCAGTCATTGATTTTTATAAAATTGTGTTTCCCCTTGCAGGGACCGAAAAACTGGTCCTCACAATGTCAAAATAACAGTTTTTTTATCCCAATGCTTTGGTCCGCATAATGTAATATATGCCTGACTCACACACACACCCCGTTTGAGTCATGCCCACAGTATTTTGCAGGCCATTTTATGGTATTTTATAGATGTTTCCCTTGTTTGTTGTTGGATTGGCAGGTATGAATCATCCTTAACAGCTCTCTCATTGTCATTTTTATTATTAATTTGATACAGTGTATAGCAGCTGTAGTAAGCAGTAAAAATAAGGAGCAGCATAGTGAATGAGCAGTAAAAGCAGCAATAACTGTGTGCATTAGTAGTGTGACCAGGATGGAGTATTCTGTGAGAGCATGAAAGCACACTCAGGAAGTACTGGGGCTGGAACAAAGAACATAAAGCAGTAACCAGGGTGCAGCAGGAGCCACGCATACTAAGGTCTACTTGTGTACTAACATGTGGATGCAACTTAACATTACCTACACTAATTTGCACATTTACACACATACAATAACTGCACAAATACACCACTTATGAGTGGATCATTCATACTATGGATACTGACAGCTGATTCCGATAGCCAAAGTAATGAAAAGGAAAGTTTTACCTTTGACCTCCTCTGCTCGAATTTTGTCAGCAACTTTAAGAAGATCCCACATATTTTGATAGCTCACTGTCAGGTTACACAGGTTTTTTTATCCCCCATCTTACTGTTCTCACTGCAGCCAGACTGAGATGCATGCAGAGAAGATATTCAACAATTAACCTTCCTGTCATGTTGGGCAGCCCCAGTAAATCTGATGGAAACCCTCCATACAGCTGCCTTGGTACCAGATGCATCTCCATACCCCTGCCTACACAGTACTCCCAGCACTCTGCTCAATCCTGGGCTAAGGTATACAATACTCCCAGAGAGCAGCACTGCTCAGTCCTAGGCTAAGGTATACGATACTCCCAGAGAGCAGCACTGCTCAGTCCTAGGCTAAGGTATACGATACTCCCAGAGAGTAGCACTGCTCAGTCCTAGGCTAAGGTATACGATACTCCCAGAGAGCAGCACTGCTCAATCCTGGGCTAAGGTATACGATACTCCCAGAGAGCAGCACTGCTCAATCCTGGGCTAAGGTATACGATACTCCCAGAGAGCAGCACTACTCAATCCTGGGCTAAGGTATATATACTCCCAGAGAGCAGCACTGCTCAGTCCTAGGCTAAGGTATACGATACTCCCAGAGAGCAGCACTGCTCAGTCCTAGGCTAAGGTATACAATACTCCCAGAGAGCAGCACTGTTCAGTCTTAGGCTAAGGTATACAATACTCCCAGAGAGCAGCGCTGCTCAATCCACTCCGTACTGACTGGCCAGGGCACCTTCCCTTATGCCCCGCCTCCTGACTGGCCAGGGTTCTTTCTCTTATACCCCACCTCCTGTCTGGCCTGGGTTCTCTCTCTTATGTCCTGCCTCCTCACCGGTCAGGTCGCCTTCCCTTATGTCCCCGCCTCCTGTCCGGCCTGGGTTCTCTCCCTTATGTCCCCGCCTCCTGTCCGGCCTGGGTTCTCTCTCTGATGTCCTGCCTCCTCACCGGTCAAGTCGCCTTCCCTTATGCTCCACCTCCTGTCCAGCCTGGGTTCTCTCTCTGATGTCCTGCCTCCTCACCGGCCAGGTTGCCTTCCCTTATGTCCCCGCCTCCTGTCCGGCCTGGGTTCTCTCCCTTATGTCCCCGCCTCCTGTCCGGCCTGGGTTCTCTCCCTTATGTCCTGCCTCCTCACCGGCCAGGTTGCCTTCCCTTATGTCCCCGCCTCCTGTCCGGCCTGGGTTCTCTCCCTTATGTCCCCGCCTCCTGTCCGGCCTGGGTTCTCTCTCTGATGTCCTGCCTCCTCACCGGCCAGGTTGCCTTCCCTTATGTCCCCGCCTCCTGTCCGGCCTGGGTTCTCTCCCTTATGTCCTGCCTCCTCACCGGCCAGGTTGCCTTCCCTTATGTCCCCGCCTCCTGTCCGGCCTGGGTTCTCTCCCTTATGTCCCCGCCTCCTGTCCGGCCTGGGTTCTCTCTCTGATGTCCTGCCTCCTCACCGGTCAAGTCGCCTTCCCTTATGCTCCACCTCCTGTCCGGCCTGGGTTCTCTCCCTTATGTCCCCGCCTCCTGTCCGGCCTGGGTTCTCTCCCTTACGTCCCCGCCTCCTGTCCAGCCTGGGCCCTACTCCTGATGCTACATGACACTAATTGCTCAGGTGATTCTTGAAAAACGACTGAATGGATGAAGGGGAGGATGGATGGAGCCATGAACACGCTCTGCATTGCCAGCCGCAATGTCTGAGGTTGACTTTGTTTGTCAAGTCAGTTCATGAGTCATTTAACTGCTCTCGGGGAAGAGAAACTGGTGCTTAAGTGTTTTTCTGGGGCTCCTGTCTTAGAGACGTGTGCTACCTACTGCACGTGTTAGTGAATAATGTAATAGAGGCTATTTTTGTCTTCCCAGAGGACAGTGCAAATTGATGATTTTACCATCCCTTGATGGTGAAATCTACCTCATAGTAATATTTTATTGCTGAATTTTTCCCTCGATGTTGACATGCATTATGCTGTTGGAATGAGTCTCTGAGAGCGTTTTCTGTAAATGTTTAAAAAGTATGAACTCTTTCCTTCAGGGAAAACGCCCATAAGCTTATCTTAATAAAGCCAGGACTATGTCACATTGAGTAACAGCTGACTCATTATATAAAAATCTAATTGCTTTCACAGGTGTTGAATACAGAAATTTCTCCCTCATATGTTCCACATATATTACAAAATGATATAAAGATATTGAAGCGAAGATTTTAAACTCATTACACATTAAAAAGAAGTGTGCTGAGTTAATTGTTATAAGCAGCTCTGATACTATTCGTTAACGACACCCGTCTCCACCCCCGTCTACTTGTCTGATGGTTCTGTCCAGGAAGGGGGTCGACAGCCTGCCTACAGGGATAGGAGTGATTGCTACAGATGACTCCCACCCACAAAAGCAATGTCGTTTGCTGGCACATACTGGTGTTCTGGAGTGCACTGATTAAGATCACGCCACAAAATGCAGGGAGCTTTCCATTGGACAGTAAACTCCAGAACATTCTACGGGCAGCCAGTGAAACCCCAGCTTGTGATCCATTTGCAGGTTTCAGGCTTGGCATATGTTAACATTTCTATGGCTGAAGTAAAGCATCACAGTGAGTTTAGCTCATTATATTGGAGCTTCCTAACAAGCAAACTGGGATATTACATAATGTTGCTGTTTATGCTTTGTGTATAGTGAGATGCATTTATCACAAAGAATCATACAGCAAAGGAATGAGTTACCAGTCTGTGCCAGGCAGCATTAAGCCACACAGAACAGTGAGGGCTCAAATGCTCCTCTGTACTCAGCTTAACATCATTTTGTTACAAAATAATAATGGTAATAATGTTGTGTTGCTAGTAGAGTTTAGATTCTCTGCCCGAGCCCGAGCCCAGACCCGACCCGACCCGACCCGTGGGCCGGGTCGGGCCGATATTTCCTGCCACTATCTTCGGGCCGGGCCGGGCCGGGCCGGGCTGGGCGGGGCCATGATCAAGCATTTGTGTGTGGTTTTTTTTTTTTAAATCATTACTTAATTAGCCTAATTGGGTGGAGAGCTATGCCATAATTATAAATGTAGCTCCCTCCCGTAAGACACGAGCACAAGAGTCCTTTGCATTTAACTGAGCCGACGGTTTATTCGAAAGACAGTGGCTTCATTATTATCACCATCATGGCAGACGTGAGAACTAAATACAGATACGGAAACACAAAATCAAGCACATTTACTTACAATATTAGCTAACAAACATTGAAATTCAAATGAAATATAAACATAAATAACAATAAAGACAGCTTAGAGAATTCATATACAGTTAACACGAACCTCAGTTAGCATTTACATTTACATGGCTAAATACAACAAACTTAACTAAAACTTAATTAACACATACCTCGTTGGCTGCTTACGGAAAGATTTAACCTTTTTCTTAACCCTTTACTTAAAGTTCGATGCCGAGCACACAAACTGGTTCCAGCAGCAAGCGAACTGGATAAGTGAAAACGTGCTTTTCTTCTAAACGTGTCTCAAAAATCCATTCTGAATAAACAAACAATGCAGTTTACATGCTTCGTCCTTGTTGCATTTTTCATTAAGATAAATCTAAACTAATTTCTGTAGTTCAAACAACTTAGAATTGTAGTTGAGAACGTCTGTTACAACGGCTCACGTATTAAAAAATAGTCGGGTTTAAATCGGGCTCGGGCTCATAATTACAGTTAATGTGTCGGACCGGGTCGGGCTCGGACACAAGGTGCACGGGCTCGGGTAGGGTCGGGTTTAATTTTTTGGGCCCGATCTAAGCTCTAGTTGCTAGCAAGATTCACCCAGCCTGTGTTGCCCTTGAGGAGTAGTGTGTGAATCACCGTGGAGATGGTCCCTGGGTCAGTCTTAAATGCAACATAACTGCTTGGTTTGAGGCTTGTTAAATTGCTGTAGATGTCGTGCCACAGCACCACCAGGTATACGGCCAGGGAGCAAAGGCGTCATAATCACTGGCAGTAACTGGAAACACACTGTGGTGCAATAGGTGTGTTAATGTTGGTTCATGTAAAGAGAATGAATATATTTTCAGAATGGACGCTAAAGTGTGTGTGTGTGAAATACATGCTATAATTCATACCATAACTGCCATTTTTAAGAGATGATGTTTATTATTATATATTAATGGTTTAGTAGTATCTACAAACTTACTGTAATATTTTAACTTATGCACTTGCTAATTAACTCCCCATCCACCTTCCATACTCTAGGTCTTCTTACTCCATACTCAGAGTCAGAGAGTGTGAGTGGCACGCCCGATGAGTGAGAGAGTCAGAGAGCATGAGTGGCACGCCCGATGAGTGAGAGAGTCAGAGAGCATGAGTGGCACGCCCGATGAGTGAAAGAGTCAGAGAGCGTGAGTGACACACCTGATAAGTGAGAGAGTCAGAGAGCGTGAATGGCATGCCCGATGATTGAAAGAGTCAGAGAGCGTGAGTGACACGCCCGATGATTGAAAGAGTCAGAGAGCGTGAGTGACACGCCTGATAAGTGAGAGAGTCAGAGAGCGTGAGTGGCACGCCTAATAAATGAGAGAGTCAGAGAGCGTGAGTGACACGCCTGATAAGTGAGAGAGTCAGAGAGCGTGAGTGGCACGCCCGATGACTGAAAGAGTCAGAGAGCGTGAATGGCATGCCCGATGATTGAAAGAGTCAGAGAGCATGAGTGACACGCCCGATGATTGAAAGAGTCAGAGAGCGTGAGTGGCACGCCCGATGACTGAAAGAGTCAGAGAGCGTGAGTGGCACACCTAAGTGAGAGAGTGAGAGAGTCATAGATAAGTGAGAGAGTCAGAGAGCGTGAATGGCACAGCTGATGACTGAGAGTTGGCAACCCCGGGTGCAGGTCATTAACAACTCAAACACAAAGGCTACGAATCACTATGTTCAGGTGTTCATAATCACGAAAGACTCTAGCAAAGGGGTGACCAGCGACACTAAATGACCAAATGTTTCTTCTCTTTAATTGTACCAAATAAGTGGTAACACTTTGACATAAACTAAAAAAAAACATAATCTAAGAAAAATGCAATCATGGAGAACGGACATGTCTCACAACCACACTATGTGACCAAAAGCTTGCTAATCCTAGAAAGTACAATGCTGTTGTACCTTTCAATCAGATCAAGTTCGTATATCGCAGTCAGACATTGTGTCAAAATGTAAAGCAGGTTGAACTGCACAAATGTCTCTCTTCCCTGCAGAGTGACGGCTCCAGTGACAGTGAGAGTGAAGACAACTTTGTTGTGGCGCCCCCTAGAGATCACCTGGGCCTGGCCATCTTCTCCATGCTCTGCTGCTTCTGGCCTCTGGGCATCGCAGCCTTCTACTTCTCGCAGGGGGTGAGTTCTTTCGCAGCACTCCCATAGGGAGCGTGGGCGTCGCCGCCTTCCAGGGGGTGCGTGGGCGTCTCCGTCTTCCAGGGGGTGCGTGGGCGTCGCCGCCTTCCGGGGGGCGCGTGGGCGTCTCAGTCTTCCAGGGGGTGCGTGGGCGTCTCCGTCTTCCGGGGGGCGCGTGGGCGTCTCAGTCTTCCAGGGGCGTCTCCGCCTTCCGGGGGGCGCGTGGGCGTCTCAGTCTTCCGGGGGCGTCTCCGTCTTCCGGGGCACGCGCGGGCGTCTCCACCTTCCGGGGGCGTCTCCGCCTTCCGGGGGGCGCGTGGGCGTCTCAGTCTTCCAGGGGCGTCTCCGCCTTCCGGGGGGACGCGCGGCCGTCTCCGCCTTCCGGGGGACGCGCGGGCGTCGCCGCCTTCTACTTCTCAGAGGGGCGTGAGGCCCTTATCCAGCACTCCCAGGGGGTCCAAGGGCGATGCTGTTATCAAGTAACTTGTATGAAGTAATCTTGTCTTGTACACATATTGAATAAGAGCAATTACTTATATAATGATTGACACCTCAAGCATGTTCTTTGCTATTTCCTGTAGGTTTTCTTCAGTCCAATTTTAATACTTTGCTTCTTTGGTTATTATGAAAGAAATTATGTTAGTGTTGGGTGAATGCAGGACACATTATGAATAATTTAAAAGAGAAACAACAGGGTGAATGATGCAAATTACTGCTAAAAACAGGAGAGAGACTGTTGTTTGTCTGTTTTCCATTTAATTTTTACTGGGAAAGTGTGAACTCAAAACAAGCTCCTTAAAGAATAAGTTACAGTAGATGTTTGCATTTTGCATTAATATTACATTCTTTGTAATGATCATTAAATTGTTTCATATATGACAGCTTGTGAATATCAAGAGATTAGACTTTCATTGACACTGATAGCTAGACAACAAATTTTGGGCATTTTTTTGGGCATTTTCGGGCACTTAATATCAATGTCCACGATTCCCACACATGGTTACAAATGCTACTGTCTTTGTTCAGCCATGAAAATGTCTCATTTCCAAATCCTGTTGCATTAAACAAACCCTGTTTTCTGTCACCAGCAAGTTCATCGTGATGAGCTGGAAGGTTCCACGCAGGCATAGGATATAAGGCAGGATCAGCCTGAATCAGAGGAGCACACACTGACTGCTGCCACAGACTGTGCACTTTTACACAAACATCCCAGTTGACACGGAACATTCTGGGAACCAGAAACTGTTAGCAGGGATGGTGATTGTTAGGGAAGCTGAGGGGGCAGCACTGATTCTGCCCCCCCACCCCACCACAGTTGTGTATGCCGTATGAGTTCCCTCCTGCAGTCTAAAGACGTGCAGTTTAGCTATCTGAAATTTCTGTAAGACCCTTAGTGTGTCTGAGTGTGCATGTGCAGCATGTGCTCTGTGATGGACTGGTATCCTGTCCAGGGTGTAGCCCAGCCCTCTGGGCTCCAGGCGACATTGACCAGGGTGAGCAGTTAGATGATAGGCTGTTGGACATTATTAATAGAACAAAACATTTATGTAAGCCAGAAGCATGCCGATATGGCCAGATAACACGTGCATCACCATCACTAAGCAACAAGGATTGGCATTTTTACAGATGGAAAGTTAAGGCACTATAATTAAAAGAACAGATAGCCTTCTTCACTGATGGCTGCTGTGCATGATGTATTACACATGCACGGGAATAGCTGGGTGTAAAAATACCCAGATCAGTGCTTGCCATTTTGGGGGGGAAGTCAATTTAACATTCAGAAAAATGACAGTGAATGACCTGGCCCACAGCAGATAGGGAGGAATCATATCCACATTACATGCAGAGAAATAAGACAAGACCATCCAGCTTCATTCAGCTGTGAAAGTCAGGTGGATCCTTGAGCTTCACAGAGTGTTGATGCATGCATGATACTGTCGTGCTGCTTCACCAGCCTAATCAGAACATTCATCAGGGTAGGGTTGGACTTTTATGCTAATGCTGATGAAAAGGTTGGGCTTTATATGCTGAACCTCCCTAAAGCGCTCCAGGCATCTTAATTCTCCTACGTGTGATTCATACTGCCTAATAAATGCAGTCTTCCAGCATACTGCTGTTAGTATGCTTTTATACTGCCCCAGGTTAAAGTGAAATTTAATTTCAAACTGTGTCTTCCATTATTCATCTAGATAGAGTATGTCTTTAGTAATAATTAAGTCACCAGTTAAAAGCATTTCTGGAAGAAAATGAGCCTGAGAGCAGCGGTATTCCATTAAAATACCATTTGGCATAGCAAGCTAACTCTTTATCTGATACCATTGACTGCTAACATAGCAGGCTAACTACACCTGAAACAGATGACTGCTAACATGGCATGCTAACTCTGCACCTGATACCGTTGACTGCTAACATAGCAGAGTAACTCTGCACCTGATACCGTTGACTGCTAACATAGCAGAGTAACTCTGCACCTGATACCGTTGACTGCTAACATAGCAGAGTAACTCTGCACCTGATACCGTTGACTGCTAACATAGCAGAGTAACTCTGCACCTGATACCGTTGACTGCTAACATAGCAGAGTAACTCTGCACCTGATACCGTTGACTGCTAACATAGCAGAGTAACTCTGCACCTGATACCTCTTGACTGCTAACATAGCAGAGTAACTCTGCACCTGATACCGTTGACTGCTAACATAGCAGAGTAACTCTGCACCTGATACCGTTGACTGCTAACATAGCAGAGTAACTCTGCACCTGATACCGTTGACTGCTAACATAGCAGAGTAACTCTGCACCTGATACCGTTGACTGCTAACATAGCAGAGTAACTCTGCACCTGATACCGTTGACTGCTAACATAGCAGAGTAACTCTGCACCTGATACCGTTGACTGCTAACATAGCAGAGTAACTCTACACCTGATATAAAGGACTTAGGATTACAATGCACCAACAGCACTGTAGTTACAGCAAGTGCTGGTAATTTGTTCCTTCTAGACATATATGACAGAGAAATATGTAGATGCAAGGCCTATAAAACAATGGTGTCTCACCGCAACCTAATTTTTACCATGCTAGCTCAGTCACGACCCTATATCAAGTATAGTTGTAAGCGAATGCTATGATCAAGCACGCAGGGCACTCTTCAATTTGTGCCCCTAACCCTATCACACAAATCTGATTGGATGTGCCAATGAATTTTAAATTAAGCATCTGTGGTTTAGATTCTTGGATTGGTTGAGTGTTCACTTGTTTTGCACTAAGCGTTTGCAGACCCAAGACCCATTTATACAGGTTAATTCTAGCATTGGGACTGGGAAATCTGATCGTGGATCAGTATAGGGGTTTGCTGGTTTTAAAATGCTTACATTTCCAACTCTGCCTCATGACCCTTTTAGAACTTGCCACGACCCAAATTTGGGTCGTGACCCATGGGTTGAGTGTCACTGCTGTAGGAGATAGCAGGACGATGGCAGCAGATACCTTTAAGATGGGTTTTTCTGCAGTGTGTTATGGCTATAGTTAGAACTTTGCTCTCATCATTTTCTGTTTTCTTCCTTTACAGACTAGCAAGGCCGTCACAAAGGGAGACTTTCCGCTGGCAAGCACAGCATCCCGAAGGGCCCTTTTCCTAGCTGCCCTCTCCATCACCGTTGGCACCGGAGTGTATGTAGGGGTGGTGGTGGCCCTCATCGCCTACCTATCCAAACCTGGGCCTGTATAGCAACCAGGTGCCTCGGAGGGGACGTCACGTCTCATCCCAGACATAGAGCACTTTCACTCCATCATGATTGTATTTTTCACTCGTGCCTCCCTGTCGGTTAACTTGGAGGAAAAGCAGGCAAACGTATCATATCACTATGTGTGGAAAAGAGGGTGACATTTTGGAATACTGACAGCTGAAGAGTCCATATTAACCTTGAAGGAACCGCACTGTAGCTTGCCTCTTGATGAGTGGAATTTCATATGAATGAAATGAGTATCGTGGAATAAAAGGAAAAGGGGCTGAGGAAATGGCTAATTAGCGGCCTTATCTCCCTACAGACTCAACAGGAGACCTGCAGCAAGATTTAATGAGAACGCAATCTGCCAGGTTCTGTTCTGTGAGGAGCCTGAATGTAATATCGGCTGCACTGGTAAACTGCATAATCTGTATAAAATGTCAAAGGTGTCATTGTCTGAGTTGTTTTTTTTTCTTTTGGAAATATCATGTATTTGTTTATATCTGGAAGTAAAACAAATTCTTATTCAGTTACAGATTACTAATATATATTCATATATTGTGAAATTGTGGAAAAACTCTCACCTTGGACAGATAATACTAAGATGAATAAGTCACTTGTTGTGTAATTGAAATAACCATTAAATAAAGTTGCTATAAATTAAATTGCTGGCTTATTGAGGCCTAGAATCGATAACTCTGTTTCTTGGGTACAGGTGCACAGTGATGTGAAACTAAATCTGCAACAAGGCATCAAATAATTGGTCTCCACCCCATTGTTCTGTCACTGTTTGGGTCTTCACCTTTAAATCACCTTTGATTTTATACACCGGTGGCAATGGGTCTGAATGAAACACCTGAATTCAGTGATTAAGAGGTGTGTCCCAATACTTTTGTCCATGTAGTGTATATCCTATTAATATTTGTATACAAATTACCAACACTGTAATTATATACAATGGTACCTCAGTTCTCGAACTCATTAGAACTCAAATTTCTTAAAAGTCGAACCAACCAGTTCGAAAAAAAAAAAAAGACCTAGAACTCGATCTGAATCTTAGAAGTCGAACCGTGAACGCTGACCTAAGATAACTTGTATGCGCAGGGAAATGAGTCACGCGGCACATCTCTCAGCGGAAACAAAAGGTAACGCTTCAGTCTCAGCCTCGCATTCGCTGTGAGAGCATCGTGCATGTTTACACTAGCTGAATACATATATTTATACAGTAAAAATACATTTAGACAATGATAGACAATAACAATAATTATTATATAATAAAATACATTTTAAAATAAAGATTTCTTATTCATTATTTTAATATCATTAATAATAAACAATTAATACTTTTAATTATAATAATATTGTCATGCCGAGTAGGGACGGAACAGAGACAAAGGCGCAGACGTCAGGGTATTGGGGAATATGGGGTTTAATTACAGGTAAGGCAGGCAAAACGCAGACAGACAATACAATGACCGGACTGGGGAAACAAACTGAAACGTGGACTAAATACAGAGGACTAATAACAACAACCAGAAACAGCTGATCACACGGGGATTCCACACGAGGTTAATGAGGGGGCGTGGCATTCAGAAGGAGCGGACGATCGGGGCAGGACACATTGGTATTTTTTTTTACTTTACATATTGTTTGGATACATTTATTTTCTTACTTTACAAATTACTGTTTTGATAAATGTGCTTAGATGTGTTTAGTGCAGTATATGCTCTTCTTGTTTTATCCTGTCCATTTTGTGCTTTAGTGCTGGAAAAAAAACATATTTAGGTGTAATATTTCTCAGATATATATTAATGCATGGGTCTGAACGATAAATACATAAGCATAGAAAAAGCTCTAAATGACTAGTTTTGCTTTAGGCTTTCATGGTCAAAGTGATGTGGATCCAGGAGGAATTTTGAGGTTCCAGTTGTGTGCAGTGGACTGTTACAAGCAACATTTTCCAGTTGTGAGGCTGTACATTAGTTCTAACTGACATTTAGTGCTTAGTGCTTTAGTTTTGCATAATGACTTTTTAAATCCTCTCATGTGCTCTGTAGAGCATAGCCTGTAACAATACAGTAGGACAAATGTACCAATTAATTCTCCTCTTTACTCCTGCTAGTCAGGCCAAGTAAATATATTTTCATCTCCAAGTCAAAATGATTTCACGACACAATAATGAGTTTGAGAAACCTACATTGCCTGGAATTGTTAGTTACAAGAATGGAACCTTCATTTGAAGGAAGTAATAGTTTTAGTTTTCAGTGACCTTCTGTGACTACAAAACAAGTATCTTAATCAACATAGCTGAATGAAACACTGAGCTCCACTTCAAGCATCATCTGCCAGAGTGCCTCAGCTCGTTGGCAATGGTTTTCACACAAAAAAGAAAAGGAAACACCTCTTTTTCCACATACCATTTTTTCACACTCTAGATAACACCTATGGTTTTCAACCATTACATTCAAGGATTCCATCTAAGGGCACAAAAGGCAGAGGTTCTGGGCAGCTATGAATTATTTCAAGACAGACATGACACAATCTACATAGACCAGGAGCTTTGAATTATGTTGTGGCATTGAATGTCATGTGAATTTATGTCACTGATGTCTCTACTGATGTTCAAACCAAACTTACACCCTTGCCAGGGACACTACAAGTCTCATAAATTTTTCAGAGAATAGATTTAACAAATATTAAGACAATATATAAATCATAAGGATATACAACATACAATGAGTATGAGTTAGAGTTAGAGAATACAGTACACTGCACACTATACACTACAGTATACTATACTATACAATCCAATAGTACGCACAGCAAATGTACAATACAGTACAACACTGCACTGATCACAGAACCTTCACAGTGCCATCCTTGCTGATAAGCTCTCCTAGCGTGCAGAACCCAGGCTGCAGAACCCCAAACGTTAAACCTATACTGGTGTGTTTCCAAGCTGGAACAGTGAGGACAAAGTGTATTGGATTCTTCTTTGTCTTTTTAAAATCTGAGTATCTCTCGTATAATATGTGTCCTGCGCTTTGCTATGACTCAAACAGCTCGGCTAGAACCCAAGGCTTGCGTTGCCATGTGAGAAAACTGTCCTGTGACCTTCTGCTAAGGGAGACTGTGCAGGATTAGCATGGCTGATGAATTTCTTGTATGACGCAGCTTGCATTGGACATATGAGTGCAGAAGCAATTTGTCTGGTGTTTCACAGCTTTTTCTTCTTTTAACAATTTCTTAATGTAATATTTACAAATCATCAGAAAAAGGCACGTGAAATTATTTAATTACATTTTAAAAATATGATTATTATCAAGATTGTTTTACCTACTAAGGATTAACGTATGTATATTTTTTCTTCAACCAAATGTATATCCATTAAAACATTTAATGAGGCATACACTGTATTTTTAACTGTCAAAAATATCAGACTGAAAAGTATAACTACTGAGAATAATTAATTTGATTACTCTTATTTTCAAAATGCTTTCATGGACTATGACCCTGCCGAAAAATCCAACACAAAATATAGATGTGTCATAATAAATTTGAGGCTTCAAAAGCTTCCACAGAGAGGAAAAACATCCGTGAAACTGGGTCTGCCTCCCACCACTCTGGTTGGGCACAATAGAGTAAATTATCTGCAGCACATCCTCCCCCTCAGACACAAAAAAAGAATAAATAAAAAGATGAGAGTTACTGTGGCAACGGGCTGTGGAATCCCGGCCCAGCGGGGTCACCTAATGAGCAGCAATGAAAGCTTAGGTACATTAGGGAATGATGGTCACTTTAGAAGGCTGAAAGCTCCAGGATCGCTAAACGGTTTTTAAAAAATTATTTTTGGAGGGGCTGAGTTGAAAAAGGATGAAAAATGTTAATCTTGCTTATCTACAAATTTTACTTGGATTGATGAATATATTCTGCTGATTAGAAACTACATACATTCTATTACAGTTTAACTATTACAAGAAATAATGGTGCTGTGCTGGCTTTATGCGCCAAAGTGGGTGTGTGTGTGTGTGTGTGTGGTGGGGGGGGTGTTCTGCAGAGTATTCAAGCAAGGGGGGGTGCATGCTTTGCTGCCATGAATTAGCAAATGAATCACCACAGCTACTCCTCTGCAGACAGCAGGTCGCAGGCCAGGCCAACGACACCAAGGCCACATGCAACTCTGTGCACAGAAAGCAATGACATCCATCCTGGGGAGGATGTCATAGGCTGGGGAAGCGGGGTGGCCATTTTGGCTGAGCCACTTCTGCACAGGCCAGGCCAACGACACCAAGGCCACATGCAACTCTGCGCACAGAAAGCAATGACATCCATCCTGGGGAGGATGTCATAGGCTGGGGAAGCGGGGTGGCCATTTTGGCTGAGCCACCTCTGCCAGGCCAGGCCAACGACACCAAGGCCACATGCAACTCTGCACACAGAAAGCAGTGATATCCATCCTGGGGAGGATGTCATAGGCTGGGGAAGCGGGGTGGCCATTTTGGCTGAGCCACCTCTGCACAGGCCAGGCCAACGACACCAAGGCCACATGCAACTCTGCGCACAGAAAGCAGTGACATCCATCCTGGGGAGGATGTCATAGGCTGGGGAAGCGGGGTGGCCATTTTGGCTGAGCCACCTCTGCACAGGCCAGGCCAACGACACCAAGGCCACATGCAACTCTGCGCACAGAAAGCAGTGACATCCATCCTGGGGAGGATGTCATAGGCTGGGGAAGCGGGGTGGCCTTTTTGGCTGAGCCACCTCTGCACAGGCCAGGTTCAAGGCCAGCAGAATCCTGAGGGATCTGCAGGGTGCAACCTCAAAACCCCAGTGAACAACGGTGGCTGCCCTTTGTCAGCTAATGACAGCTCCACCTACAGTAGCAACCATCTATTCTTCAAAGACTCATTTATCCTAACCATTTCTCGTAATGTCTCAATAGGATGGTTTAAAAAAATAATAATACAGTGGAAACTGCTTAAAGTGATCACGGTTATAATGATCAACCAATTATATAGATCAAAAATCTTAGGACAGAATCAATCCTGTTCAAATACTGTTTAAAATATTTGCTTATAGTAATCAAGTAGTATGCTTATGGTGTTCATTTTGGGTTTTGTTATACTGTACATGGCAGCATATGGAGAAAAGTAAAACAACAGCAATTCAGTTTTTTTTTTAACTTTACTTCAGTAGCCCTATTTTGTTTTGCTTCTGGCTAGCTTCCTGAGCCTAATGCTGTGTGAACAGAAAACATGACAGGAAAAAAGTCATTTTCTCTCAATGACAAATACAGAATCATCAAAACTTGTGATTGCCAAAAACGAGCTAAGATGTAGCAACAAAGCTACAATAAGCTGTATTTTATGTACAGTACTATACTGCTTTATGCAGTTCAGTAATTTAATTTGTAATTTGAAAAGTGTTTGAAACAGTTGTACTGTATTTTTAAAGAATGCCTCCTTTGTTTTTGGAACATGATACATCTACTGTCAAGAAGGTAAATTATATAATTGTTTTGCTGAGTTAAATGACTTTCCTGTGTTGTGTGTTTGCACTGAATTTCTTTTGAATTAAATTCTTGTTACTGTCATTCCAATTCAAATTGTCACGCCCACGCCCACAACTGGGAACAATCAGGGTTTCACTCGAGGTAACGAGGGGGTGTGGCACATGGAAGGATCGTAGGAGCAGGTCACTCCGGGCGCGCCTCAAGGGAGGCAAAGTACGAGATGGGACCGAGGACACGGGACCTGGAAGACAAAAGCAAGGAGCATCAACGAGGGACTGGGAACAGGATGGACACACAAAACAAGTACAAGGGCAAGAACCAGGATAGAACCTGACACAGAACGGGAAACACGAACAGACAAACCAGAAAAGAAGACACCGTGGAAACACCAACAGGTGGAACGAAAGGGTCAGGAGTGAACAAGAGAGACATTGAGGGATGAGGAGCAGAGACAGGAGGGACAAAACCAGGGGCCAGAAAGGGAAAGGATAGGTGGGAACCTCAGCAGGCGAGGAGTGGCAGTCGGAGGGGCCACAGGCGACCATGAGGCCGGAGCTGAGGGAGACCTCGCAGTGGGAGAGGAGGCAGGCGGAGGGACAGGCGAAGCAGATGAGGAGGGAGTTGGAGAAGGCACCAGGAGAGGCGAGGAGGAAGTCGGAGGGGACCACGGCGCAGGTGAGGAGGAAGGAGCAACCGCAGCAGGCAACGGCGCAGCCACAGCTGGAAAAAGCGCAGCCGACCGACGAGCCGTAGTGGGGTGAGCCACAGGTGACTGATGAGCTGAGGCGGGGGAACCCGCAGGCGACCAACAAGGCGGTGGAGGCGGGACCGGAGGCGGGACCGAAGGCGACCAACGAGTCCTCGGAGGGGGACCCGCAGGCGACAGCCGAACAGGAGCCGGTGGACCCGCAGGCGCCCCCTGAGCCCCAGCCAAGGTGAGAGAGGGCCATGTGTTTGAAGCACTGTTGGGGGCAAGTCACTCAGTTAGAGTAATAATGTTACTTTACGTATTACTTAGTATCAAAAGTAATTAGTTACTTTACTGGACAAAGACTTTACTCAAAGGTAACGTTGATGACAGACCTAGGGAAACATACTTGAATGTGGACTGAAATTCAAAGGATAAGCTGGAAATAACATCAAACAGCTGGGAACAATCAGGGTTTCACATGAGGTAACGAGGGGGTGTGGCACACGGAATGATCGTACGAGCAGGCCATGACACAGATAGCAAGCAGAATGTATTGATCATCTGCAAGAATAACCCTTTATGGATTTGATAGAAGGAAGTTGTGAACAGTATTTGCCATCTGTGTGCTTGTGAGTCAGAGTGCCAGATGGAAAACTATTACACCATCATTTATTCCCTTCTATAGTTTCAGCATCCATCTTATGTTGGAAGACTATCCTCTGTTCACATACATACAAACAGAACTATTGACAAAAAAAACAGTGCAAAATAAAGCACTTCTCTACAACGTGAGAAGATACTGTACAATGGAGATACTATACAGACAGTGCTTTGATGTTGAGTTAAACTCAACATCAACATCAGTGTCTGGCAGTTTTCTGCCAGATACAAGATACTAATCCAATTTCATTGAAATCTGGGGAAGATTCTGAGCAGATGGTGGTAGGCTTGTGAGTGAAGTGTCTCAGTACTCTGATCGGCATAGGTGGATCTGGCTGTAGTGGAAAGACACCATGTGTTTGAAGCACTGTTGAGGGCAAGTCACTCAGTAATAATATGTAATAATAATGTTACTTTACGTATTACTTAGTATCAAAAGTAATTAGTTACTTTACTTATTGTATTACTATAACAATGTTCTTTGCATCGTTGAGTGACACGAACTCAAAAAATGTCTTCCAGTTTTTGAAACTATACTCCTGTCTCCCACCTTCGTCATCCATCATTATTGAGCTTTTTAAGAAGCACTGGCCTGATCTGTCGCGCAGGTAACATTAAGTGTCATTGTTCTTTATAATTACTCTGAAGAAACATCTGCACCTCCTACATAAGCATTTTAGGCGTTAGACAGTTAATTTCACCCACAACCCTGTTTTTTATATTAAGTTTTATTTAATAATTCTGTTATTTACTTATACTGTGTTTTCGTTTCGTTATTATTTTTTTATTTGCTTGTAATAGGCCTCTGATCTGGTTGGTTACGTCGCTTCTTTGGGATTCGCACATCTTTCTTCATAATCGGTCGCGAGCCCTGCAGAGAACAGGTACGTTTATTCGCGCGCCACAGTTGGTCGCGAGGTCCTGCAGAGGAGAGGTACGTTTGTTCACGCGCCTCGATCAGTTGGTCGCGAGGTCCTGCAGAGGAGAGGTACCGGTAATATGTTTGAAAATTTCTTATGGTACGCCTACTCAAGATTTTATCAGGCTTCCAGAGGCTAACTGTTCGTATATATTTAAGACGCTAAAACGTAACATACGTGTTTGTTTTTCATTTTAATTAGACCTACCGCGATATACATTCACAAGAATCAGAGATGACTAGTATTTTTGATTGGTTATCCAAATAACCTGCCTCTGAAACGCAATACAAACGCCCCATTGAAGACACTTACGAACTCAAAACAATGACAAACGAAGTTAAAAAAAAAAAGTTAATCGCGATCTGGTCGGAAGAACTGAAAACAAAAAGATGACATGACAAGAAAAAGTATTGCTCTTAATACATTAGTTTAAATATACAGTATTCTGTTTAAATATACAGTATTAGGATCCTAGCGATGTGGTTTAAATATTGGGGTATCGGCGCGCTTCTCAGCTGGTGGCGAGCCCTGCTGAGAAGAGGTACGTTTGTTCACAGCGAAGATGAAAGCATGCCCCCCCAACCCGACTCTTTTAATCGGACGTTCGATTAATTTAAATGAACAGTTCGACAGAACCGGTTCTGTAACAATCAAACTTCCCCTCACTACCCCTCACGCCAGGGGTGTTGGGGACACTGGCTACGCGAGCAAGCGCACAGGTGGAAAAATGTTTGGAAGAATGGATTAGTAATACAGTATTCTCACAGCCAGATGGCGCTATTTTTTAAGCTATGTATTTTTTTTCTGTTGCCTCTCTTTGCTTTCAGGAGGAAATGCATTCAGTTTGAGCTTACATGAGTTTAGGAGAAAACCGTAAACACCAGAGGAGAGTATCAGCTGCGGAAAAGCATACTAAGTGTTCACCACACCTAGTTTTCTACATCAGAGTATGATCGACCTGTTAAAAGGCCCAGTTAGTACCTTTGATTCACAAAGCATTGAACTGCTGCTAAGTAAACATCTTTCATAACCTGAAAATCGAAGTTTAAAATCAGCGATCGGATATCTTCACCCAGCGGTTTGTCACGTGCTTCTGGACTTTACACTGTAGGGGATATTGTATATGTGTTAGTGAAAGAAACACCACGCATCGGCAGACGGCAACTGAAAGCTGACTTTACCTTGATATTATTGGTACTTTGGCGACGGCGTTCAGCTACTTTGCTGTCATGCAATAGGAGACTCAGAGAAGTTGCAACTATGTCACAGATTACGCGAGCTGCAGGGAAAAGACCCGAAAGGTAGGGTAGTTTTGAGAAACAAACACTTAACATTCATCAGAAACACGTCACATTAATCATTATGCACAGTGCACAATTGATGTTCACCAAACTAACGAGGTACATATGACTTGATTTTAAAGCTTTGGAGAAAGGTTCTCCGATGTTGAATATTTGTATTACTAACTAAGTGAGTCAACCTGCAGTAACCGGATTTTTGATTATTTGAAGTTACCCATATGCTTATAAAAAGGTGACATCTGTGTTCACTTTACACAGCACTCAGTTTTTTCTTTCTTCCCCCCTTCAGGCCAAAACTTGACCTGAAGTTTCTGCAGAGATTCTGCTCTATTCAGAGAGTCCTTTTCCCGACGTGGTCCAGTCAAAATGTGCTCATGTTTGGGACTTTGTTGGCTGTCACACTGTTTGGTACGGTCCACTTTGGGAAGGATACAGCTTAATGGGTGGTGTTGAGCCTTTTTTCACACATTTTCCAAAACACTTAAAAGTAACAATTTTTCAGTCAATGATACTATATCGACAACTTAAAATGTACTATTAATACAAATGGGCATTTTCATATATTGTGACATCTTTGTGCTTTCCAGAGCAGCTGATAATTTACCAAGTAGGTGTCATTCCAAGCAAGTTCTACAAAGTGCTTGCAAGCAAAGACTTTCCTGGTTTTAAAGGCCTCTTGTTGTTTGCTGGGCTTCTGATAGTGCTGAACTCCATGGTAAGTTCATGTCAAACTAGCAGCTGAATCATGTCTGAAGGCTTGTAAAGGTCAAGAGTCTGTAGTGTGACATCCACAGAGCTTATGGCTCCCTTAACCAGTAACCATCAGTAAACCATTTGTTAAACAGATGTCTGTTATCCTGCTGCTAACCAAGTTAGGAAACTTGCGGGGTTAAATGTGTGAAATTCTGATTCTCCTTCAGACCCGCTGAGTTTCCCTAGAGAGTACAGCAGCAGGACTGATACAGAACACTGACACTGATCTGTCCTTCATACATGGTTCTGGATGTTGCAGGCCGGGCTGCAGCACGCTCACAGCTGCAGGGTCTGATGGCAGTTTTGTGTTTTCGCTCAGCTGAAGAGCCTGGACCAGTACATCTGCAGCCTGATGTATGTGAGCTGGCGGAGGGCTCTGACTGAGCGGCTTCATGGCTCCTACTTCCAGGGCAGGGTCTACTACACGCTGAACGTGCTGCGTGAGGATCTGGACAACCCGTACGCCCCGGCTGCTGTGCTCAGTGACTGACTCGCGCCCGTGTATCAAACGCGGGGCGGTATTCAAATGGCCCTGTGTACAGTGATGCTTTGGCTTCAGCTGCTGTGTAATGATTTAGCATTTAATGTAGTTCAGTGCCATGAAACATCTGTTGCTCCGCCAGTTGCGGCCCTTTCTGTGTCGCCTGGCCCGGGTCTCTGGGCTCCTCCTAGCCCTGTGCTTCCTGCCCGAAGGCCTCTTTGAAGTGTGAATAAGTGTGCGGCATCTGAAACCACGCGTGATAAAGAGCGAGGGCCACACTGCCGCTGCCTGGACAGCCGGAGAGTGACGCTGCTGTCTGTGTGCCAGAGACCAGCGTATCAGCCAGGACGCGGAGAGGCTGTGTAAGCAGATGAGCGCCATGGCCAGCCGCCTCATCCTGTCCCCCTTCACCGTGGCCTATTACACCTACCAATGCTTCTACAGGTGACGCCGGTGACGGTCCCGCCGACCCTCCCCTCCCAATGAGTATCCAGCACAGACACCCTTGTCTGTATCATGTTCCTCTGCTTCCATCCGCAGCACCGGCTGGGTTGGACCCGTCAGCATCTTTGGCTACTTCGTCGTGGGGACCCTCACCAACAAAGTGCTGATGGGCCCCATCGTGGGCACACTGTTCGAGCAGGAGAAGCTGGAGGGAGACTTCAGGTACGGAGCTGCTGTGAGGCGCTCGGCCCTTTGCCAGCCGCCTGAGCTTTCCTGTGTCCTGGAGCCACTCTGCAGATTACAAAATCCTTGCTCACAGCATCACTTTCTACCTGAAGGAGCAGAGAGGATATTTCTTGCCTAAATATTGCTCTAAAAGGCATTCTAAAGTGAGATAATAGCCTACTAACAGGGCCACAGCTGAGGTGTAGTGGGTGTGACTGCAGCCTCTCCCGTAGTGACTGTTGCCTCATTGATTAGATATTGTCGCAGTATGTTTTCCGCGACTACGCTGGCTACAAGGCTGTGATTGGACAGATATTACATGATGATAGTGAAAACTCTGATAGCAAAGCAAACTGTCAGATCTGCTTTCCTGCTACGACAATGATCTAGATTTCATTGGTGTGTTTGTGTTGCACATGTAGAACAAAACGATTGTAAAGCTGTTTAGTGTGCTCATTTTAATCAGGTCACTCCATTAATGTTACTTATATCTCAATAATCACTGCATTTCAGAAAATGGAGCACCTGTTGAAAACTTATCAGGGTCAGTCTAGAAATTTCTTCAGTAAAAATTATGGTCAACTGCTGCCATTGGTTTTGCTAACTTAATACGGCTAGCTTTTGTTTATTTTTGTCTTGTATGTATTCTGCATTTTTATGTATAAAATGCTCAGTGAAAAGGACAGTTAACTGAATGTAATCATTTAAAGCTCTCACTAATTAAATACACACTATAAACAGCTATCAGCATTGCTTACAATGTGGTCTTCAATACAGTTTAAGATTAGTGCCTTGTTTTCTCCCAGATTCAAGCACATGCAGATCCGGGTTAATGCCGAATCTGCCGCCTTCTACAGGTACGTCAGCAGTCAGGTGGTCTTGTGCAGTAACAGCTGCTTTGGAAAGGAGTTGTATCCTTGTGTTTGACTTTGCTTTCCCTCTTAATGCTTAAGATGGATATCCCCAAAAAGTACATGCTTGCCTGCTAGTTGGTAGCAATTCATTGCCACTAATGGTAAAGTAAATTACTTAAATTTTTATTTAAAGCCAAACTAAGTACAGCGGTACCTCAGAACTCGAACTTAATCTGTTCAGAACACTGGATCGAATCCTAAAAAGTTCGAGTTCTGATCTAATTTTCCCCATAAGAAATAATGGAAGACCAATTAATTGGTTCCCGGCCCCAAAAAACAGAAATATATTTTTTTTAGCATTTAAACACAAAATGAACCGGATAAAGAGCATATACTGTACTAAACACATCTAAGCACATTTATCAAAACAGTAATTTTTAAAGTAAGAAAATAAATGTATCCAAACAATGTGTCCTGCCTCGATCGTCCGGTCCTTCCGTGTGCCACGCCCCCTCGTTAACCTTGTGTGGGATCCCCATGTGATCAGCTGTTTCTGGTTGTTGTCATTAGTCCTCTGTATTTCGTCCGCGTTTCAGTTTGTTTCCCCAGTCCGGTCATTATATTGTCCGTCTGTGTTTTGCCTGCCTTACCTGTAATTAAACCCCGTATTCCCCGATACCCTGACGTCTGCGCCTTTGTCTCTGTTCCGTCCCCACTCGGCACGACAATATTATTATAATTAAATGTATTAATTGTTTATTATTAATGATATTTAAATAATTAATAAGAAATCTTTATTTTTAAATGTATTTTATTATATAATAATTACTGTTATTGTCTATCATTGTCTAAATGTATTTTTACTGTCTAAATATATGTATTCAGCTAGTGTAAACATGCGAATGCGAGGCTGAGACTGAAGCGTTACCCTTTGTTTCCACTGAGAGACGTGCCGTGTGACTCATTTCCCCACGTGTACAAGTTATCTTAGGTCGGCGTTCACGGTTTGACTTCTGAGATTCAGATCGAGTTCTAGGTCATTTTTTTTCAAACTGGTTGGTTCGACTTTTAAGAAATTCAAGTTATAATGAGTTTGAGAACTGAGGTACCACTGTATTATGCATTTTTGAACAGGTTATTTGATAAATTTGTTTGTGCAGTTCCACAGTCAGGCACAGTGGGATGCTGTGGGCTCACCTGCCTGATGTGGTTGACTGTAGTAGCTTGTCTGTGTGTATGGACAGGGCTGGAAAGGTGG
Organism: Paramormyrops kingsleyae; assembly: GCF_048594095.1. Classification (NCBI taxonomy): domain Eukaryota; kingdom Metazoa; phylum Chordata; class Actinopteri; order Osteoglossiformes; family Mormyridae; genus Paramormyrops; species Paramormyrops kingsleyae. The sequence goes on along the minus strand of NC_132815.1, from coordinate 444,554 downwards.
AGCATATGAGGACAGACCGAAGACTGCAGCGCCTCCTGCAGACCCAGAGGAGCCTGATGACCAAGGAGTTCTGGCTATACAGTATGAAGCCCATCATTCCTGCTCTCAGCATGTGCTCATGCTTAGTAATATTAAACAAGAAGACTTTCTTGAGCAGGTGACTGTAGACGTCACTGTTTCAAAGCCGTTTTTATATCTATTTTTATCTTTCATCTTTAACAGGAATTCCCTCCACATGAGGCCCATCGATAACAATGTGAATTGCAGGTCTTTGGGTTCTTACTAAGGGCATCAGCATCCTTCGTACCTCTGACTCCTTTGTACTGTTGCAACTTTGCATGCATTAACTGGCAGTTTGGTTAAATAACGTCTAAGCGTGCTTGATTACACCAAACATGCCATAGAGTAGAATGGGAGACCCACGGGCAAGTCAGTGCACTCCAGAGCAGCACTGAGGCTTCCGTCTGCTGGCATAGTGACCGGCCAGTGAGTCAGTGCACTCCAGAACGGCACTGAGGCTTCCGTCTGCTGGCATAGTGACCGGCCAGTGAGTCAGTGCACTCCAGAGCGGCACTGAGGCTTCCGTCTGCTGGCATAGTGACCGGCCAGTGAGTCAGTGCACTCCAGAGCGGCACTGAGGCTTCCCTCTGCTGGCATAGTGACCGGCCAGTGAGTCAGTGCACTCCAGAGCGGCACTGAGGCTTCTGTCTGCTGGCATAGTGACCGGCCAGTGAGTCAGTGCACTCCAGAGCGGCACTGAGGCTTCTGTCTGCTGGCATAGTGACTGGCCAGTGAGTCAGTGCACTCCAGAGCGGCACTGAGGCTTCTGTCTGCTGGCATAGTGACCGGCCAGTGAGTCAGTGCACTCCAGAGCGGCACTGAGGCTTCTGTCTGCTGGCATAGTGACCGGCCAGTGAGTCAGTGCACTCCAGAGCGGCACTAAGGCCTCCATCGACTAACTGTGGATGCTGACCACACTGTGGCCCTTCTTCCATGCAGTTGGGGTGAACACCTTCGACTACCTGGGGGGCTTCCTGAGCTACATGGTCATCGCCATGCCCATCTTCACAGGGGTGTATGATGGGCTGAGTCCTGGGGAGCTCAGCGCCCTCATCAGTAGGGTGGGTGTGCCCGATGGCTCTCTCTCTCCCTCCTTCCTACCTCCCTCCAGAAAAACCACCATTACTTTTAAGAGATGTTCCAACTAGGGATGTAAATAAGCAATTTCAGCAGTTTCCTTCAGGATAATAAGTGTTCTGATTCTAATTCTGAAATCATTGGTGATTTGAGTTGATTATGATTACTTAGATTTGATGCATCGAAAATCTTTCATTTCTACCACAATTCGATTTCACTAATTGATTATTCGATTATTTTGATAACTTAAATTAATTTTTTAACTTTGCTGAAAATTCAAAAATATACAAATATGACCAGTGGAAAGTAATTTCATACCTAGGTTAACTAGTGCTGTGTGTGTGTGTGTGTGTGTGTGTGTGTGTGTAGGTGGGTGGGTGGGCCGTAAACATGATCCTAAGTGTTGGGGGGGGGGGTACCAGCTCAGAGAAGTGGAATGAGGTTACGTAGAGTTTCATTCGGTAGAAAATAAACTATTGGTTTGAGACCCAGATTTAATAATCGTGACAGGCCAGTGCTTTGAGACCTCTAATAAGTGATGAATGTGCAAATGAGATCTCTCATCCACCATCACAGAAACCTCCATGACTGATCTCCAATGCAGTCATCTGTTATTTGAGTAGGTGTGCAGGTAACTTTGAATGATATTTGTGCTACAAAAGAGAGGCATTGCCTTTATGAATATTAGTAAACCTGCTCCTGCAGTCCGGTTTCTTTGCTTGTCTGCCTGCATGGCATGAGTGATTGTGCATAATCCAGAAATAGGATTATCCTTAAGAAGGAATTTCCCCCCAAAATTGATCAGAACCGATTCTGAGTCACAGATCAATGCAGTTGGATCACGACTTTAATAACCGATCACAGTTCGTTAATACATCTTTACACCCCAAGTTTCAGCCCGAGTGATTGTCCGTAATGTGCCTCTTTCACTGACAGATTTACTTGTCAATAGTCATGCTCTATTTTTTTCCCAGAATGCTTTTGTCTGCATCTACTTGATAAACTGCTTCACTCAGCTGATGGACCTGTCCACAACACTGTCTGATGTGGCTGGATACACCCACAGGTATGTGTGCATGGCTAATCACCCTGTACAGCATGGAGCGGCCCAAGTTTCATCCAAGGCATCAGTGTCACGTGACACTGTGACCTTCAATCCCTGATGGTTGGGTGACCATTTGCAGGATTGGCGAGTTGATGGAGGTGATGGACGACATCATCCGGAAGCAGTGTGACTACGATCCTACATCCGGGGATTCGTATGACTTTGACAGGTGAGACCCGGGATATGTTTGGCAGGGAAGTGGGTGGAATATTCCGGTCACACTCCCCACGGATGGGTCCTCTTCTCCCTGGCAGCGATCTGGATGCCCCGCATTGCCATGTGGATACAGCTTTCATTCTGGACCGGCTATCCTACAAGTCTCCCCAGTCGGACAATCTCCTAGTGAAAGACCTGAGCCTGAAGATCAGCCAGGGGACACACCTCCTGGTTGTGGGCGACACAGGCACTGGGAAGACCTCCTTCCTGAGGGTCCTCAACAGGCTGTGGGAGTCTTCCAGTGGTTAGAGAGAATGTCACCTTTACTGCTTTTGTATTTTCACTTTATATATCCTTTTTAAATTCTACTCTCTTCTGCCTTTGGTCAAATCACAAGTTAGTCCAACTGCTAAAGGATTATATTACCGTAAATGAACATGTATAAACTCCACAGGAATATAACTGCTGTGCTTCCCTGTAATGCTGGAGGTTGTGTTTGAAGCACAGGTGACTTACTAGTTTTGAAGTAAATCTCTGGGTGCCGTTCTGCAGGCTTTGTCCAGATGACCACGTTCTTTGGACCCCGTGGCCTTATGTTTCTCCCTCAGAAGCCGTACCTGACTGATGGAACGTTGAGAGAGCAGGTGTCTTGGTTCATGAGATTATGCCAGTTTCACCAACAGGAATAAGAAATCATCATGTCCTAATCTCTGTCTTTCTCCCTCCCATTTCTCATAGGTTATCTACCCCTTAAAGGACACATACCCAGTCTCGGGTAAGATGTGCTTATTCATTTGGAAAGGCCTTGTGTAGTGATATGGTTGTGTAGGGATGGACTCTCATTATATTGATAGTAAATTTCTGGAGAGGCACCTGACAGGCCTCTTTCTACAGGCTCTGTGGACGACGAGAGAATCCTTCAGTTCCTCGAGTTGGCCGGCATTGTGAGTAGTTGGAGTGTAATTCCTCATGGTCCATGCTGACCCTGCATTTTGCTTACAGTCACTGTCATTGTCCTGTAGTCAAGTCTCTTGAAGAGGACAGGGGGCCTGGATGAGGAAGTGGACTGGAACTGGTAGGGTGACCCTCTTGGGTCTGCAGACACCGTCCTGTCTTCACAGATGGGTGGGATAAGACTCTTGGTTTGTTTGATCAGTCTGTGGTGATGTCTGCAAAGCTATGCATGTTTAATGATACAGGTACGATGTGCTGTCGCCGGGGGAAATGCAGCGGCTGTGTTTCGCCCGCCTCTTCTACCTGCAGCCCAAATACGCAGGTCAGGGTCAAAGCCTGACTCTCATTAACGTTACCAAGTCTCTAGCAGAGTCTGGGCAATATGGCTGAAATGTAAGCTAATGTGTGGTTTAGCATGTGTGCAGCCTACGTGAGATGTTAGCCAGCACTAGTGTGTGGGGCCACTTGCAACATGTCTGCTGACGTTAACGAGTCTCGTGTTAGTGCTGGATGAGGCCACCAGCGCATTGACTGAGGAGGCGGAGGGGAAGCTCTACCGAGCCTGTAAACAGCTGGGCATGACGCTGGTGAGCCTGGGTCACCGCAGCAGCCTGGACAAGGTCATTCTCCTCCAGATGCCACCACCCTGCTCCACAAGTTACATCCGTAGCACTGGTGCACGGCTACATAAATGATGGTGACGAGCTGTAGGTAATTATCACAGGAGTCACAGCGGCGGTCTGTCCTTTGCTCTGCAGCATCACGACATGAAACTGAGGCTCTGTGGAGACGGCAGATGGGAGGTGACCGAGCTGAAAGCGTGAACTGCAGAGAAGCCGCTGAGATCCAGCTTTTACCTCCCGCTTCCATAAAAGCACCTGATAGAGTTTTCGTGGACTCGGATACCTTCATAGGTGCTGACACTGCACATGCGAAAGGCCTTCAGCTGCTTTTTTATTACATTTGTATTCTGATTCATGCAGAGTTACAAAGGATGAGCGTGGCTGTTTGATGGCCGTGCCGACTATATTAATACTGGTTTTAAGGGTAAATATTGATGAACACGGCACGTTATATCGTTGTGTTGCGTCACAGAACACATCACAAGTATGTGAAACTCCAGCGGCAGCGTGTCTAAGCCCAATTGGCTGCTTACGTTACCTCTAAAAGGTTGCTGGCTTTCATATCTCAAACAAGGTTACTCATAATTCATACTCATGTTAAACTGTGTATATCATATTTTTTTTCTTCTTTTCTGTTGAGAGTTCTGCTGAACTCACTGCTTGACTCGTGAGGAACCCTACTGAACATGGGAGATGTGCAAATGGCACACGCACAGCTTTTTTTCCTCAATTTTTAGTTACATTTAACATTTCATTTAAGTTCATAAACTCTGTCTTGGTAGGTTAAAGGACCAAATAATGGACAGGCAACTGGGGATGTGGTAAATATAATTAGAAAATATAAAACTCTGAAAAGACTCATTCATCATGTCGTCATTCTCCCCTCTGACAACCAGTCATACACCCAACATACAAATGATAAAATATTTAGGATGATAAATATATCCACCTGTATGCATGCATAAATAACACAGCCATACAGACTATATATATGTACATTCATACATAATGTGACCATATAGACTATATATGCATAAATGCATGCATACATGACGTAGCCATGCAGACTATGTTCATATGTACATGCATACATAATAGTTTCTCAATTATTAGCAATTACTTCGCACAACATATGGCTCAGCAATGGGGATCCATTAATGTTTAACCAGGGAGAGTCCGGTCAATCTACCGACAATGAACATGAGAATTGACTTGCCTGCATCCTTTACTGGTGACGGGAGCTAAAGTTTCCTCTGCTGGGTGAGGCAACTGGAAGTGGCTGTTAAGGCATCATCAGGTTGTAGCCATGATTATTATGGCAAATTACTGAGGATTATCCCCACTTGTTTGACTGGGGCAGCTTTTCTGCTATGGGATGGTTAAACAGAAGCTTAAGCAGGCTTTTGGACAAAAACATGGAGTGCTTCAGAGGTTCTCTTTCTGCTCTCTTTTGAAGCAGATCAGTTTAACAATAGCATGACTACATGGAAGCAAAAATATCTGATTACATAAAACATTTAGAATGAGGGATGTGAGTCAATTACTACAAATTATATAATTGCTATCAATCAATCACTGATTAAAATGCTAAATGATAGTAAATAGAGCACACAAACACACAATGGTTATTTAAAAAGTAGTGATATTGAGACGACATATCAGACGGCCATAGCCATTTCTCCATTCATAACTGCCAAAGACTGGCAGTTGGTGCATGTCCCTAAAACCACGAATGGTCGCATCCACAACACTAATCATCTCTGCAACATCATGCATCAAGTCTCGCAAGTTGTCATGAATGTCGATCTCTTTCAGCTGATGCCCTCAACAGCTCTTAGGACCATTGCCAGTGGTGGTGGTTTTGGGGGGGACGTCACAATCGCTGTCACAATTACATTTTTCAGCCATAGTTTATACACTAATAAAGAATAAGGCACCAATAAAGAACTAATAAGGCAATAAAAAAGCATTAATAAAACACTATAAGGAAATAAACTGAATTGTACTGGTGAGTCACCGTTGGAACATGAGCTGGACCAACTTCTGTGTTTCGCTTCTTAAATTGGAAATCATTTCTCAACTTGGGGAAACTGCAGAAAAGCTGAAACAGTGGCTCAGATTAACTAACTGAACACATCACCTATTCGAGAAGCACCGGGAACAGCAAGAAGGACACATCTGAAGAGAAAATGTTTCTGGCTGGGTTTATAATGACGGTGCTCCTCCTCTCAGGTAAGACACAGGCTTTGGTGAAAATGGAATACAGCTAATATCCTTCAGCTCTGTATTACGTTGCTTACTGTTCCCATTCATGGCAGATTCGATCACTGCAGCTCTGTGTTCATGCCCAGGCCTCTCAGGCTGTGAGTGACCTGCTTGCCATGTTTCTCTCGCAGGTGTCAGTGTAAAGTCAGCTGCTGTAAACTCCCGGGAGGGAGATGATGTTACTCTGCTGTGTTACAATGTGGTTTATCCTGACTGCTCCTCCACCACATGGATATATTACCCCTTACAAAGTAAAAAAAGCATTGTACTGATTGATCGTGGAAAAATCAAAGACTCACACCGAAATGGGAAACTGAGGCAGCAAGCAGACTGTTCTCTGCACATTAATAATGTCAGCACTGTAGATGCTGGGCTCTATACATGTCAGCAGTTTGTTACCATCTTTAAGCATGGAGATGATGCCGAAGTTTATCTCTCTGTTCTTACCAGTAAGTTTGCTTTTTCCCTGAGAAATCTCATTACTGCTACTGTTTTACATCTTTATACTTCCTCCACACAAGCAGCTGTACATCCGTTCGGGTATTTAATGAAGCAATCAGGATATATGTCTGCGTGTTCTTTGTGTTTTTCTGAATTATGTAATTTCTAGTCACAAGACCACAGAGAGCAAAATTTGTGAAGTGCAGAAAGGGAGAACGGCTGGGTGTGTCACTCATTGGTGCAGCAGCAATATAATATAGTATCACAATAAAAGGCACCAAATTACAAGTGCAGCTCAACTGAAATATTATTTTCAGTTTAAGATATAGAAACAAAGGCAGAGAAATTTGTGAGATGGACATGATGATGATAGCAATTCCTCTCTATATCTAACTTTCATGTTCTCGTCTCGAGTTGCTCCAGTTCCAGGGCTGGAGGCTAGCAGGGCACTGCAGTGTCTGCTGTACACCCATGAAGGTCCTGGACGGTGTGATCGTCCCCCGTTTCAAACTCTGTCCCTGCGGTGGGTTAGTGACACAGACCCACTGGGGCAGAGAGATCTCAGCTCCCAGACACACACAGGCCCCTGTAACTCCACTCTGCGGATTAACCATCAGAGGACAGAGAACGACCAGACGAAATGGCGATGTCAGCTCCTTGATAAGAAGAAGGTGACGCTCACATACAACTACACATCTGGTAGGAAATCATACAAAAAAATATTACATGTGAAATTTAATATTTAGGCCTGTATTATAACTTTATGCCATATTTAATTGCACAGTATACATGTATCCAGTATTTTGGATTGGTTATTTTGAGGAAAATGTACATGTGCCTTTTGGTAATATCATAAACATAATTTATGCACAATGAGGTGGTGTTTATTATAAAGACATCCTTACCCATGCCATCCCAGCCAGCGTGTCCCCCTGCTTGTCGTCCTCAGCAGTCAGGACAGGCTCCAGACCCTACACAGTATGAGAAGATGGATGAAATTGTTCAGCTAAACTGCTAACAGTGAATTTTTGTCTTTTATCCGACTGACAGACAGCTCAGGCTACAGGCAGATGGCTGCTATAAACATAGGTATGGTGAGGTAGCCATCCGGACATTTCTCTTTATAAACAATTATCTGTACATTACAAAAATCCTTCAACTGATACTTTACAGTAAATTATAGTATAACAATATCACAGTATCAGCTATTAAAAGGTAATAAGTTGTACAATTCATATACATATATATATATATGTGTGTGTGTGTATGCAGGAGGGTGAAAACAAGTCCCTCCTTTTCTCCCAGAGCTTCCAGTGAGATTGACAGTCTTCTTCCTGGCCCTAATCACACCCCCCATCATTGGTGCCGCCCATTACATGAGGAGGAGGAAAATGCTTCCAAAAGGTGAGGAGTGTCTCCCTCCACTAGCGAGACACTGTGAGATGATACTGTATGTGCAATGGTGTTTGAGGCAGAATACTCTTGTATTTCAAATTATTATGTGTTACCATAGACTTTACTCTGCAAAAAAACAATTATATTTTGTTTTTCTCCCCAGGGAAAGAGTATGAAAACACTAGGACAACAGCATCTGCTTTATAGCAGTGCATTATTTTCACCTATATATTCATTATAATTGCTGGCTTTTGCATTAATGTTTATGATTATCCAGCATGTTTTACTGCTCAGGACTTATGCTTGACTACAGTTTGTGGGGCACCACTCAGGCATCTAAACAAACGTAAGCATTTCAGGATGGAAGGGCCTCATGCCATAAGCTCCAAGTCTATTAGATCAGGTTATGAAATACGGACGCAGAAAGCATGGGATTTAAGTATGAATTTCAATAGTTTCAGTACAAATCAAAAGAAATGAATGATGCATCCACACAATGGATGGCAGTTCTGTTGTGTGCTCAGGCATTGGACTGTTTTTTTCTTTCTCTTTTGTATATAGCAGGTGTGTCCCTGCCAAGTAATCAGATCTCCACAGTTTATATAATGAAAATTAAATGGTCCAGTATTCTTACACATTTCTTACATGAATTCGAATTTATTCTCCTATCATAAAGGACTCTATACAGTGTACAATGTTATTCATATCTTTAATAAAGTTTTCTAAGAGTAATACTCATTTACCTTCACAGACTCAATAATATTAACATATATAATGAAATACTGATGTTGACCAGGGCTGTGCAGAGACCTTCAGAGGGGCAAGATGTTAGAGTACCAACTATAGCATAACCTGCCAGAGCACTGCGACAGATATTCAAAGAGATTGGAAAATGGAGACACAACAAACCACATGAAACACTATAGGAGAGTTTGGCATTACTGCATTGTTGTAATTTTTATCTGAAGATTACTCCCAGAGCTGAAGAGTCCTTTCAGGCTGCTAAAGGACATGATCAGCTGGTGTACTCAGACTGTTTCTCGTCAGTGTCTGCTGGGGCTGTAAGCAGGCAAAAATGAAAACCAGAAGGCATGCTGGGCACAAAGCAGTCCCAGGTAAGTTAGGGAAGGCTGCCAATGTGAAAGGCTGGTCAGTTATGGATCTGTACTGTATGTAATACATAATGAAGCAAAAATTAAACAAAATAATTATATATTTTAGCTGTAGTTTATTAAAATACACACAGAACAACAAAATAAATACTAATAAACTGTAGATTGAATGTTCTGACAAAACTGAAAAATTCTGACAAAAATAGTGCACTGTGAAGGAAGACAATCTAGTTTTATTACATTAAGAAGCAAAAAAAAATTCGTATGATAAACATAATTATTTGTGTTTCGTTTCTTGAAGTTATTTCTCTCAAATGCAAATATATATATGGCCTAAAAAGGCTGACAGATATTGCAACAACAACGTTAAGGATTTTTATCACTAAACACATGCTGTCCAAAAAGCAAAGCAATTGTAGAACTAACTTGCCTAAAATGAATGTAGCTGCTTCTGCACAATTTTTTTTTTTTTTTTTTTTTTTTTTTTTTTTATATATTCCCTCCTCCACCCCCCCTCTGCGGGGGACTGTATCTATTTTTTTTTTTTTTTTTTTTTTTTAAATCATTATTTATTTATTTATTTTTTATTTTATTTTATATTTTTATTTACTTCCTCAAAAGAAGGAGAGGGAGGGGGGGGACAAAGGAGAAGGAGGGAAGAGAGAGAGAGGGAGAGAGAGGAATGGAAAGAAAACAGAAGAAAAAAAATAATAAACAAAAGAAAAACAAAAAAAAACAAAAAAACCAAGAAAAAAACAAAACAGATAATCTGCTTCCATGTCTGTTGAAAAGAGAAAGACAACATACAACATCTGTACTAATCACAACGACCATCAAACGTTAAATGTTGTTGAACAGCACACACAACCAGCCTTACAACCCATGCCCAGAAACAACAGCCGATCAAGACAGTGTGTGTCCGTGAGCACGTGTCCGTGAGCACCTGTGTGCACACCTGTGTGTCAGCGCGCTGGTGTTCCTAAGGTTTCTCCAAGTAATTGTCTAGTAGTGTGTGTGGGGAGCCACAGCCCCGCCCACCCAGGACATGAAGTCGACACGGGGGAGACCCGGGCCCCAGATATCCAGAGGCCCCCCAGGGCACGGGAACCCCAGGAGGACCAACGCAGGGACAATTGCAGCCCCCACCGAGAAAAGGGCAGAGGAGCGCTCCGGAGGGGGGCCATCCGGCAGCCACATCACAGGAGCCCCAGGGGGCCGTGGCGACGAGCACGCAGGCCCCGCCGGCGGCCGGCCACACCAGGGCAGACCGGACCCCGGGCCCAGAGATCCAAGGGACCCCCCACCCCCCAGCCAGGGCCCCGACAGAGCCGGAAGGGCCAGGCCCCGGCAGGCAACCGCCGAGAGTGAGCCAGCACACACCAGAGCATCCAGCCCCAGACATCGAGAACCACCAACGCATCGGCGGCCGGGGGCCTCATCCACCAGCAGGGAGTGTGGCGGGGGGTAATAGAGCCTGAGATGTTATTTCAGGTGGAGTCTAAGACCCAACCTGACACATACGTATAGACAGACAGGCACACACATACACAAGCATACGTTCCCACCCTCATGCACACATAAACAAATATTCACCCATTCGCCCAACATGAAGACACAGAAATGAACGCCGTACACACAGTCACACTCCCCATATATACTCTATACTCCGAGATCTAGGCACCACCGCCCCCAGAGGGGCAATCCGCCACCAGACCTCGGAGATGGATCCCTTTTTTCCTCTGGCATGGGGACAAGAAGACCACCCCGGACCCCACAGCAGCCGAGAAGCCCACCAGCCCAGACCCCGACCGGACGGCCAGCTCCTCCCAGCCCCCGGCCCCAGATGGTGAACAGAGAACGGGGGTGTGAAAAGACCCCATGCTTCCCTCCGCCCGCTCATATGTGGTGTTGGTGCGTGTTGTTCTAAAGTGCTTTAAAACAGGGGAAGGGCATGGTGCTAACCACCCTCTGCCAATCAGCAGCTGGTGTCAGCTCGGCCCCTCCCCAGAACCCTCAATGTCTATATGCAACTTAAAATTGAGAAGTGGGCACTGGCACCAGAGGTAAGGCTGAATGAACAGACCGCCCTCTGGACGCCATTCCTTGTGCCCACCCCCAAGGCCCTAAATGTATGTGTCATGAGAGAGTAAGTAATGAGAGTGTCTAAGTTGTGATGTGTGATTGAGACACAGGTGGCCACGGGAGGACAGAGGAAGAATCCCCTGCATCCCAGCGATGCACCTGCACCTCAAAGCCCTATATGTGTGTTGGGGTGACGGAGCGGGAGGAGGGAAGCATTTAGGGATGGGGAGGAAAGGATCGGGGGGGGCAAAGTACCCCCCCTCTGGAGCCAGCCCCCCCGCTGACCCCCATAAGCACCCCCGTTCCCCGAAATCCACCCAGGGCGGGAGAGCCGAGGCCCATCCAGTCCGGGGGCCCAGAGCAGCGGCACCACCGGGCACCACAGAGCCCGGGGCAGCCAACCAGACCCCACCACAGAGGGAAAAACTACACCCACCCCACCATTCAGTCAACTCCCAGACTACATAAGACAACAGACACCCAGGTTTGGTCCATTCTCCTACTCTATTGGATTCCCCCCCACCCCCGCAGAGTGGATACACCTGCGGGCAGATGGTAACAACCTCCCCACCAGCTAAAGAGGCCCCCAGCCCCTCCAATGCGCCGAAGGTCCCCGCGCCGGGGCCGGGCCCCAGTGCACGCGCCAGCCCACACCCCGGCGACCCACCCACCAGGACCCAAGCCCCCCCAGCCCAGCCGGAACCCCAGCCCGGAGGCAGAGCGCCCCCCGAACCCCAAGCCCGCCCCGGACCCACCCAGGAGCAGCACGGCCGCCAGGCTGGTACCCTACGTCCGCCGGCACAGGCTACCCCAGCAGCGCTGCATGCAGCCACCAGAAAGACGCCACCCAAGAGCCACCAAAGCCCCATCCAGGCCAGGACCGCAGTCCCAGCGCCGAACCCCCCCAGAAACCCCCCCCCCCCCCCCAGGGAACCCCCAGACACCCCAAGCCCATAGGCCCCCCCCCCCACACCAACAACAAAGACCGAAGCGGGACAAACCTGCGACCCCCCACCGCCACTAGGTGATGGAGCTGATCAAAGGAGCCCAGAGAGATTGGTCTAATGTGGCGGCAGAAGCTGTATCAAGACTAATATGGTCCAGCAAACTCTCTCTATATTGGTTGATATTAAGGTTATTTTTATTTTTCCAGTTCATGAGGACAGTCTTCTTAGCAATGCATAAAGCGGTGAAAGCCATGTGGGTTGTGTTAATCTCGGTAGTGACACCATCTAAGTCACCCAACAAGCAGACTGAAGGAGAGGCTGGAATGGTACATTTCAGACACTTTGATAAGTCCTCACAAATCCTGCGCCAAAACATCTGAACAGGTGGACAGAACCAAAGAGCATGGATGTAATTGTCAGGTGTATCCCCTTGACAGTGTGAGCAGTTGTTAGAAGATGTAAAACCCATCCTGAACATCCGATGCCCTGTATAGTGCACTCTATGCAGGATTTTGTATTGTATTAATTGTAAATTGGGACTTCTAATCAGTTCAAAAGTTTTTAAGCATGTCTTAGACCAGAAATTGTGGTTCCAGCTGATTGATAAATCTGCCTCCCATTTTGCAATAGGAAGGGATATTGAATCATCCATTTTAGAAAGTGTCCTGTATATTTTAGACAGTAATTTGGGGGTTTTGAGATTAAGGAATTCTGCCACCCTTGGTGGTATTTGTAATTTGATTTGAGTAGACTTGAATTTCCTTTTTACTATAGATTTAACTTGTTGATATTCTAAAAATCTATTCTTGTTAATCCCATGTCTTTTAACTAATAAGTCAAAGGGGATAAAGTCTATTTCTTCAAATATATGTTCCAAGTATTTAATACCTTTACAACTGCTTCTGCACAATTTACGGACTGCATTAAAACCCTCAGCGTCACGTAGTATGAAGTCTGTATTAAGCACTGCATACACTCACCTAAAGGATTATTAGGAACACCATACTAATACGGTGTTTGACCCCCTTTCGCCTTCAGAACTGCCTTAATTCTATGTGGCATTGATTCAACAAGGTGCTGAAAGCATTCTTTAGAAATGTTGGCCCATATTGATAGGATAGCATCTTGCAGTTGATGGAGATTTGTGGGATGCACATCCAGGGCACGAAGCTCCCATTCCACCACATCCCAAAAATGCTCTATTGGGTTGAGATCTGGTGACTGTGGGGGTCATTTTAGTACAGTGAACTCATTGTCATGTTCAAGAAACCAATTTGAAATGATTCCAGCTTTGTGACATGGTACATTATCCTGCTGGAAGTAGCCATCAGAGGATGGGTACATGGTTGTCATAAAGGGATGGACATGGTCAGAAACAATGCTCGGGTAGGCCGTGGCATTTAAACGATGCCCAATTGGCACTAAGGGGCCTAAAGTGTGCCAAGAAAACATCCCCCACACCATTACACCACCACCACCAGCCTGCACAGTGGTAACAAGGCATGATGGATCCATGTTCTCATTCTGTTTACGCCAAATTCTGACCATTTGAATGTCTCAACAGAAATCGAGACTCATCAGACCAGGCAACATTTTTCCAGTCTTCAACTGTCCAATTTTGGTGAGCTCGTGCAAATTGTAGCCTCTTTTTCCTATTTGTAGTGGAGATGAGTGGTACCCGGTGGGGTCTTCTGCTGTTGTAGCCCATCCGCCTCAAGGTTGTGCGTGTTGTGGCTTCACAAATGCTTTGCTGCATACCTCGGTTGTAACGAGTGGTTATTTCAGTCAAAGTTGCTCTTCTATCAGCTTGAATCAGTCGGCCCATTCTCCTCTGACCTCTAGCATCAACAAGGCATTTTCGCCCACTGGACTGCCGCATACTGGATGTTTTTCCCTTTGCACACCTTTCTTTGTAAACCCTAGAAATGGTTGTGCGTGAAAACCCCAGTAACTGAGCAGATTGTGAAATACTCAGACCGGCACGTCTGGCACCAACAACCATGCCACGCTCAAAATAGCTTAAATCACCTTTCTTTCCCATTCTGACATTCAGTTTGGAGTTCAGGAGATTGTCTTGACCAGGACCACACCCCTAAATGCATTGAAGCAACTGTCATGTGATTGGTTGATTAGATAATTGCATTAATGAGAAATTGAACAGGTGTTCCTAATAATCCTTTAGGTGAGTGTATATTACGACTCAGATTTTACGATTATATATTATAAAGATTGAGAACAAGAAATGCCATGCCGCCCTGTTTGCCAGTGTCCCCATATCGATCTATGAGTGTCACTGGCTGCTACTGCTTCACACCCACAGGCATATTATTCTTTGGTAAAATTCTTCTTGATAAAAGCAATGTACAGGCAAAAAAATTGCCTTGCCAAAAAGGGGAGAAGGGGCAGATGAATGAGCATCTAAAACATCCAACTTTGCGCGTGCATGTTGTTGGTAGAAGACAATATGATGTTCATGTAAAAAATCGGCTTCTCAGCGAAAGACCGGAGTTGGGACCTTTCCTGTTGTGTCTCGTTTTCACCTCGCAGACAAAAAAATGCAGTTTTAGCGAGATGTCATCTCTAAAATGCACGATATATGCGATCGTGTGTATTAGGGGTCCTCAACCATTCGATGATCGGTAAAATCTGCCGACCCAGGGGTGGGATGCTGGCGGTTAAATTTCTGGACCAGGATGGTTCTGGCACGCGAACCGATTCTTGGAAACCCAGAGCACTTGCATGTACAGTGGCCAGAGATTGTTGTCAATAAAGTTATTCAAACAGACGCATGCGCACTGACAAAATGACGTCTGCGTGCGTGTGCACGTAATCAAGGTGCAGCTGAACAGCGGGCGAGGTAGCTGAAGGAAATGGGGACGATGAAATTCATGTTGGTGACGGACTAGGCTTACATGAAAGGTGTGATTAAACGAGTTACTCACTTAATAAGTACTTGCTGTCGGACCGGTTTTATTGTGACCCCCCGGAAGCCCGAATTTCGACTTCAAGCATGTACCCCTCTTGGGGAAATTATGGCGGTGGTCATCAGCCTCCCCCGGGTCCTCCGCAGCATTTCGGAATGAGACCTCCGCATTTACGGGGACCGCCGCCTGCCGGAGGGGTGTTCGGGGGTTACAGCGCCCCTGCCCCCGCGGCACCAGCGTCCAACTTCTCCAGCCTCCGGGAGCAGCATCTTCAGCAAATGCAGCAGCTGCAGCAGCTGCATCAGAAACAACTTCAGTCAGTGCTGCACAACAACGGGCCGTACGGCAGCAACGCCGCCAGCGGCTCTTGGCAGGGTAGTGGCGCTGGTTATTCGGTTTCTGGTTCCAGTGCTCCGTCTTCAGCTTATCAAGGCCAGCAGCCCCCCAGAGGGCCCACATTCCCCGTGCAGCAAGAAGCACAGCCGCCGCCACCTGAGCCGGCGCCGTCGTTAGTGCACCAGAGCGGCTCCAGCACCCCGGGAAATGTTCATGAAAGCACCACGCAACCGGATCCCGCTGCTTCTGCCCGCTCGGAGAAGGACGAGAAGCCCGATTTCTCCTCTATGACCTTACAGGTGAGAGGCTCTGTTCTCTGACTTGACCTGCATTCTGTCTGAGAAGGATGTTATGTATATCAGATCTGGACAGACAGTTTTCGATGGACGTATGCTGTCTGAAATCAATCGCCTCTATTAAGCGTTTATTTTAAAGAACAAAACATTTGCATTTAAAGTTTTAGAAAGCACAAGGAAAACTAATTGGACAGTTCATTATTAATATAAGTTCGGCTCATCTTGTTTAAGAAGGACCTGTGGTGTGGTCCCTGTCTCCATGAATGGTTTAGCTTCTAGATTTAGACAACTGTTAGGTTTAGGTTTAAGCTAGGTTTGCTTGTCTCGTGAGCATCCATTAGTAACAAGTTATTTCTGAAACGTTTCACAATAAGGAGCAGCAGCAGTACTGGTACAAGCAGCACCTTCAGAATCTGCAGAGGCTGAAGACTGAAAAGGCCAAACAGAACCAGAACAATGGTGAAAGCCAGCAGACACCCAAAAATCAGGGCTCTGCTGCGCCTCCACCACCGGTGGAGCCTCCAAAAAGCATGCCCCCTCCACCTCCTCCCAAAGAGGAGCCTCCACCACCTCCTCCCCCTGAGGACTCTAAGGTAAGGAAAGATATCTCTCTAATTTGTGCTCATGACTTGCATTGAGTCATGTCTCAATGCAGACTTTTTTAGCTAAATGCAGTTATTCTGTTTGTGTGTTTCCTGTTCTTAAATTTAGTAGAAATCTTTGATAGGTTTAATCATGGTAACGTTTTAGTTTAAAAGGGGTCATTTCAGGACCTCCTCCAGTTGGGCATAATAAATGTCAGTGTGTTGTTCCTTTTTCTAGTCACCAAGGTATAGTTTCCTACTTGGAGACCTTGACAGGTTTCACATTCTTCAGGCCATAAGCTGACATTCAGCCCGTGTCCCCTGTCCCCCTCCTCAAATTATTCCATACATCATGTTATTTATTTACAGCCTGTGAGATAAATCCTGGAGTAAACGGCAATTCTTGTAGTTAACATTATGTTGTGACACTTTTTTTCCACTATCATTTCCACATTGTAAGACCCTTCTGGCAATAAATCATATTTTATTAGACACTTCTGCCTGTCGACATTAGACAGTGATTCTTTTCCAATGCTAAACGGTGTTTAGTAATGTCACTAAGAAGGGTTTTAGTTTTCATTGCAAGAACATTTTGATTCATAGCTTGTAGTATTAATTTTATGTATTTCACTTTTTTAAGCTTTTTTATTTTTTAGTCTTTTCATTTTTACTGCTTCTCTGTTCATTCGTTTATTTACCCATTTATATATCAGTTTTCTTGTTTCCAACCATATATCCTAGGTCGATGTAACAGGCCACACACAGTCTTCATCTTATCGGCTACTCTCTCTCTACAGTATTGGTGTATTATTTTGAAATATATTTAATTATTTCATTAGTATTTTTTTAAAAGTCTGCCGAAAAAACACAGTTTAACGTGTCACTGCCACTTCAGACCTTTTAGTTGTAAGCATTTTAACCATGCTTAAGGTAGCTAATAGCTGGAATTAAGTGTTTGCTGACATCAGGGCAGCTGAGCTGATTTTTTTTAAAAGATTAATCGTGAAAACAATATTTTTGTGCACCCTAACTACCTCTAACCAGTTTTAACCATAACCAGCTCACAGCCACAATTAGCATATTGTTTCTTATTTTAGGTTCTGTCCATGTCAAGAACTGAATTCATTCATTTCATTGTATGTACCAGACCGTAAATGATGTGCAGAACAGTAGACAACAAATACATATACTGTAGCAGCCCTAGTCTGTTTGCGCAACTTGTAGAAGCATCACCAGCTTATTTGATGCACTAGAGGTAGAAAGATTCTATCTGACTGTTGTCTAATCACACATCTGTGGGCCCCTGAGCGAGGCCCCTAACTCCCATCTCTGGGGGTGCTGCATGCTGGCTGACCCTGTGCTGTGACCCCAAGCTTGCTGTCATTTGTCTCTCAGAGAGGTTAGGAAACAAGAGAATTTTCACATGGGGATTAATAAAGTATCGCTGTTCTATTCTGTCTGAAATATCACATGGTCCTGGTCCGTATCTTTGTACTAAGTAACACATATAAAGACTCCCTGAGTACAGAAGTAAGACACGCTACATTTCTGTTTTGTTTTCTGTTTAAGTTTGTTATAAAAAGAAGTTTGTATCTGGTGGTCTTGTATCATATTCCAGTTTCCTGTTTGCAGTGTCCTCTTAAGTCATGATTTTTTTTTATCGCTTGACATGCTTATTTGCATTTGCAAAAAGTATATAAAATTTAAACATTGAAAATACTAAATTCTGACTCTTAATGAACTAAATCTTGTGTTCTCTTCTATCACATATGGTCGCCTGTCTTTAGCTGAATTTGTATAAATGCCATGAACAGCTACACTCATCACTCTTTCAGCTGCATAAATGTAGCCCTTTTTTTATTCCTTTATTTTCACTTTTTTTTTTATTTTTTAAACTGTCCCACGGCCCCTGCCGGGTGGCTGTCCCGTGGCCTCACGTGCATGTCCTGTGATCGCTTGCAGTCCCTCGTCACTGCCCCAGGGGACCCGGACGAAGTCGCTCGTCTGCAGCAGCTGCAGGCTGCCGCCGCACAGTGGCAGCAGGCCCAGCACCAGAGGGCGGGCTTCCAGTACCAGGCGCTCATGCAGCAGCACGCGCAGCTGCAGCAGATCCTGCAGCAGTACCAGCAGTTTGTCCAGCAGCCAACGCACTTACAGGTAAGGTCCCCCTGATGCCTTTGCTTGCCGCCTGTCCCCAGCAGCCTCCTGACGCCGCCCTAACCATAACCCTCTCTGCCTTCCAGAACATGCCAGTGGACGTGCAGCTGAGGCACTTCGAGATGCAACAGCAGCAGTTTGGCCCCGTTTATCAGGAGTGGAACCGTCAGTTCAAGCTGTGGCAGGATCAGTTCCAGTCGTACCCGCACCGGGACCAGCTGCAAGAGTATGAGGCGCAGTGGAAGCAGTGGCAGGAGCAGATGAAGTCCACATCCGTGCACCTGCAGGAAAGGGTCACCACCCTGCGGGCCATGCAGCATCAGTATGGTGGCGCCCCCTTTGGGGGAATGATGGGCATGCCGCCTTACGGGCAGTACCGGTCCCCTTCCTCGGAGACACGCATGCCCCCGCCCCACCCCATGAGCACGCCGCCCCCCCCACCCGTAAAAGTGGAGGCAACCCCGCCTCCTCAGTGTCCCCGCCCTCCAGTGCCACCTTCCATCCAGCCTCCCCCACAGGGTCCCTGCCCACCAGTGCCACCCTCCATCCAGCCAGCCCCACCCCCACAGGGTCCCCGCCCATTGGTGCCGCCCCCCAACCAGCAGGCCCCACCCCCACAGGGTCTCAGGCATCAAGTGCCACCCCCTGGCCAGCAGCCCCCGCCCTCACATGGTCTCCGCCCACCAGTGCCGCCCACTAGCCAGCCAGCCCTTCCAGCACAAGGTCCGCCCCCAACAGGGCTGCTCCCCGGTCAGTCGCCCCTACCCGCACAAGGTCCCCAGCAGCCAATGCCGCCCTCTAGCCAGCCGTCCCCACAAGGACCTCGGCAGCCAGTTTTGCCCCACAGCCAGCCAGCCCCATCCCCACAGGGTCCCCACCCACAAGTGCCCCTCCCCCCCAGCCAGCTGGCCCCCCAGGGTCTTCCCTCCGGACCCCGTGTGTCTCCTCCCCCTGGTGCTCCTGAGCCATGCCCCCCGGCTCCTACGGCACATGCGATGTCAGCCTCTCCGTCCTCTGCAGCCCCTTCTGCTCCTTTAGAAGCTCGCTCCTCTCCTGGTCCCTCGATGCAGCCACCCCGACCCTCGGGCCCCCAGGCTCGATTTGAAGGCCCCAGGGGACCCAGGTAGTTTGACACGTATAAATAACATTTTTATTATACATCTGAAATGCTCTTGCTGGGAAACACCTGGGATCCACACTAATGGATGATGTTTGCTTACAGGTTTGAAGGCCCTAGAGGAAATGGCGTCCTCAGGTTTGAGCAGAGATTCGGTCCCTCTCCTCGTTTTGAAGCCCATCAGAGGTTTGATCCCCCACCACGGGGACCCCATGCACCCCGTTTTGGTGGCCCAGTGAGGTTCGAACCACCCGTGAGGCAGAACCCACCCATGCGCTTTGAAAGGCCGCCTGGACCCCCCAGACCACCTCAACCCCAAATGGTAGAAGCTCCGGTGCTGGCAGGTCCTCTGTCAGATGGTGCTATTCAGGCCGGCGAGGCCCGGATGCCCAGAGCGACTCTTCCAGAGGAACCCGAAGCAGCAGCAGAGGAACCCGCAGCTACAGGGAGCTTGGCCTCCCAGGAACTTGTATCGGACGACATCTTGGACTCGTCAGATGGCTTCTTTGTTCAGAGTGACCCGATCCCGCAAACTACCGTCAAATCAGAGCCTCAGAAGAAGCCTGCCCAGCCATGTGAGGACACTGGCAAAAAAGAGAAGCCAGCTTTAGATACAGGTAAAGTGTCGGAGTCACCGACGGCGTCTCCCGCACCAAAAGCACCTCCTATAACCACAAACAGTGACTCCTTCAGTCAAGGGGGGGGGCCTGTCCGTGGCATGGGGCTGCCTCTAAAGCCCAAGGGCCCCGGGCCGGCTCCACCCAAACCTGACCTGGCAAAGCCCCCACCGACGTTCCCACACACAGACAGTGAGATGGCACCTCCCTCCTTGGGGCGGGGCAGGGGACGGGGCATGTTGCCCACGCCTGGGAGAGGGCGGGGCCGCGGACTTCTGATGGGGCCGCCGCATGGCTTTGGCCCCGGCAGCGGCCAGTGGGGAGAGGATGTGGAGATGATGCATCACAGTTACAGAGGGAAGGAGGATGCGCCGGAGTGGCAGGGCACGGAGGGTGGTGCAGAGGTGCGTGAGGAGGACATGTGGGAGCATGAAGATGATGGCCATTACCAGGAGGAGTATTATGAAGAGCCTGGCAGGAGAGGACCACTACCACCTTCCCGGGGGAGGCACTGGGACGAGCCACAGCCCGACTACTGGGGGCCCGGTGAGCCTTATTGGGCTGAGAGGAGGCCCCCGTTACGCTACAGACCCCCGTTTCCTCATGAGGAGCCGCGGCGCCCCCCACCTCCCCCTCACAGTTTTCTCCACCACGGCCCCAGAAGGCCGCCCCCTCCGCCTCATGAGATGATGGAGCGGGAAGCACGAGGGCTGCCGCCACA
Source organism: Paramormyrops kingsleyae (assembly GCF_048594095.1). Taxonomy (NCBI): domain Eukaryota; kingdom Metazoa; phylum Chordata; class Actinopteri; order Osteoglossiformes; family Mormyridae; genus Paramormyrops; species Paramormyrops kingsleyae. Next base: position 423,585 of record NC_132815.1, on the reverse strand, counting down.
CCGCCCCCCCATGGAGCCCCCAGGGCCCCCCCGTCACCGCGAGCCGCCACCCCCCCTACCGCCCATGCACCGCGACATGCCGGAGCGTGATCTGAGGCGCCCACCCCCCCCACAGCGGGAGATGCTGGAAAGGGAGCACAGGGGACCCCCCCTGTTCCACCACGACCCTGGTGACAGGGAGCCAGGTTGGCCCCCACGCCGCCCCCTACAGCCACATGACGGCATGGAGCGAGAGCAGCGGTGGCACGAGCCCCTGGAGAGGGAAGAGTGCCGGCCTGAGCAGGACTACCCTGATGAGTACGGTCCAGAGGGCGAGGAGTACCAGGAGCAGGACTATGAGCCCGAGGAGGGCCGCTACGGCCCCAGGGGCGAGTGGGACCGGGAATACCACAGCGCCTACCCCCAGTACCCGCAGCGGGGCCCACCGGAGCGCTTCCGCAAGGACCAATGGGGGGGTGAGCGGGAGCGGCCCTACCCCTTCGAGGGAGAGCCTGGAGAACGGGGAGAGTTACGGGTGCGAGAGTACCCTGGGGAGTCTGTGTTCCGGCGAGACGGCCTGCCCCCACCCTCTTACCCACCGCCGCCTCCTCCCCCACCTTCGATGCAGACACATGGCTGGGAGCCGCCCCTGCAGGACAGGAGCTTCCCCCCCGACGTGGAGCAACGGCCTCAGTTTGATGGCCGTGCGGAGCCCCGCCTTGAGCTGCAGCACCCCCCTCCAGTACCTGGAGCCCCCGGTGGTCTGTCAGAGCCTTCGGGGGAGCCGGCATCACCTGGAGCCGCAAAGGGCATCCTGGCTCTGTCCCAGAGGCAGCACGAGATCATCCTAAAGGCTGCACAAGAGCTCAAAATGATCAGGTAACACCATAGAGTGTGCATGCTGTCCTCAGCTGGAGACCCATCTCACCCCACTAAGACACATACCGAGGCTCCAGAGGGTGACCCGTTTGGTCGCACATATGACCAAAAATCAGACAAATTTTAAATATTTAATAACACCTTTTTAAAATCATTTGTTGATAATGGGCTATTTTATTAACACTTGCTGCCAATGTTGATCTCAGTATCCATTAATAATCTAATAAAACATGTTAGTTGTACTATCAAGCTAAATGTAAGTGATTTTTAAAAATAAACTCCTATAAACATTGAGAAATGTACAGTTTCAAAAATGCGGGGCTAAGAAACCCATCCTGTGTCACGTGTGAGACCTCCAGAGTGCCCCCCTCCCCCTGCAGCATTTCAGCAGCAAGCCGAAGCTCTTTCTGAGAGCAGAACACACTTTTAGGTCGTTTGAGTTTTAGAAATTTTCAGCTTGTCAAACACTTTAAACATTAGCATTTTTCAGTAATGAAGTTTTTGCAATTTTTTTTGTGCTGTGATTCAAATAGACATTGACCTGCACCTTTATTCCTCTTTCTGTCAAATCCCATACACATTGATAGTTACGTAAATGACTGTAAAGGTAACCCTCAATGTGTTATTGTGGCACTAAAGGTGCAGTGAAGAATTTGGGTGCATCTAAATTTTGTGGCAGTGCATCTAAATGAAAGTTATGCGCACCAGTTCAACAACGCAAAAAGTTTGTCTGGAGGCCTACGCATTCAGCCTTTTGTTTTTTGTCTTTGTCTATGTTGTCTTGTTTGCTTTTTGTTTTCAATTTTAACATTTACCTGATGTGTTCCAGTTTTGCATATTCTTTGCATATTGTACATATTGAGAAATTTGTGATTTTTAAATAACATTTTGCTTTGCTGGCAGAGAACTCCAGGAGACTAAGAACGCAATGGGCGAGTTTCCCAAACCAGAGGGAGTAGAGCCAAAACCAGAGATGAATGAGGGCCTCCTGGGTTTGGAAATTCCACCGGAAGTCAGGAGTGCCCTCCAGGTACCCCTCCCAATTTCATTTAGTCACCCTTGCCAGAATGGGCCGCCTCTCGTTTGCGGTGGGGTAGGGCCGCGCCTCGTTTGCGGTGAGGTAGGGCAGCGCCTCGTTTGCGGTGAGGTAGGGCAGCGCCTCGTTTGCGGTGAGGTAGGGCAGCGCCTCGTTTGCGGTGAGGTAGGGCAGCGCCTCTCGTTTGCGGTGGGGTAGGGCCGCCTCTCGTTTGCGGTGGGGTAGGGCCGCCTCTCGTTTGCGGTGGGGTAGGGCCGCCTCTCGTATATGGTGTCAGTCAGCTTTAGGTTGAAAGCAGTCTGTAATATTGACTTCTCTTTAGGCCACCAGCCTGCTGCCCGACTCCAGCCCGGCTCCTGCTGCTCCATCATGGGATACTGGAGGTGCAGCCCCAGCCTCAGAGCCGGGTTTCCTCTTGTCACAGGCACCCCCTCCTGCCCCCGCCAAGCCTCCGGTAATCTCTAGGACAGTGGACTATGGGCACGGACATGGTAGGTGCCCATATCTTATGATTAATCACATGCTTATTTCAGCCAGTCAGCTTCTTTTACCTTGTATCTCATCCTGTGTGCTAGTAAGGATTTTCATTGTACGATTGAAGATTCTTTGTCACATAAAGTGACACAAGTACAACATGTACCCTGATTTGGTCCTGGGACTGTGAGATAAAGTTGTATAAATTAAGTTAAATATGAAACGACTAAGGCAATGAAAATATAGAAGAAATATCCCAAATAAACATTACACAGTATCTGTAGTGTGCAAAATAATGTGTGTGTGTGTGTGTGTGTGTGTGTGTGTGTGTGTGTGTGTATATATAAATTTGTATTGTGAAATGCAGTGTGTGAGCTTGTTGGCATAAATGTCATAACTGCAGGTGACAGTGAGGCCGAGTTCCTTCAGAGTAGAGAGTGGTATTGTGAACAGTAAAGAAGGTTTGGTGGCACATCCTGATCTAGCATTCGTATGGCCAGAGGATAGAAGCTCTTCCTGAACCTCTCTGGACCATAATACTCCTGACACGTTTGCCTGACTGCTGCAGATCTAACAGGCAGTTAGTGGGGTGACATGGGTCTTTGATCCTGGTTGCTCTGAACCTGCTTCTCCAGGTGTAAATGTCCTGCCGAGACTGTAGATCCGATCTGGTGCACCACTCTGCCGCCTGGATCACACTCTGTAGACCTTTAATGTCCTGGACACACCTGCTGCAAAACCAGGAGGTGATGTTCTGGGTTAAGACACTTTTCACAGCACCAGAGTTAAAATTCAGTGGCATTCCTGCCACTGTCTGCTAGACTTTAACAGAGCTGTTGGTGAGAGTATTAATGTTTGTCTGCAGTTGGCGGCATTTTGACAAAAAAAAATGTGATGTTTCACTGCACAAGCAGCCTTTACATTTGCTGTGTGCAGGGCTTGTTTTGAGGGGGAATAGATCTGGAGATGTTAGTTGTTGACTGTTGGTCTGATTGTTAGGCTCAGGTTTTTAATTTTCAATTTGTTTGATTTTTGTCCCTAAAGCAGTATATAAATGTCATAGCATGTTGAATGTAAAATGTAAAATGCGCACACTTTGTGACATACGACTGTAGCCCTTCATTGTCTTGAGGTGCAGTACTGTATGTAGTTATGTACTCTACATTGGATTTGTAGGCAAATCGGAAAAATAAAGATCTCGTTTATATCCTGGGGACTACCTGTCTTCTCAAATGATGGTAATCGTGTCTCACTAAAACACATGCTGTAGCCGTGCATTTGACGGTGGCTTAAGTGCTTGAGTTTGTCAAACCTCTTTCAGATGCCGGAGCCACGGTGGAGCGAATATCCTACGGAGAGAGGATTGTCCTGAGGCCGGACCCTCCGCCTTTGGAGAGACCTTACGAGAAAGGTCAGCCATAACATCGCTCTGTGTCAGTGCGTGTGCGTCTGCATATTCTTGTAATTCTTACATTGTGGGGACCAGATTTCCTTATGTGATTAAAAAAAAAATTACCTTATGGGGCCATTTTTTTCATTCCGCAAGATGAAAAATCTGAACACAATTATAAAGTTAAATATGTAAAAAGTCTCGCATTTTATTTGGTTACTCATGGTTAAGTTTAGGGCTGGGTAGGGTTAACATTGTCATTGCTGGGATTAAGGTTTACCCCATACAACTTAATGGAAAGTCTCCATGAAGATGTGAGTGTTTCATATCCACCCCCCCGCAGAGGTGACACCAAGGTCATACAGCGTAATCAAACACCATTTTCATGCTTTAAAAATTGTCACGATCTCTCAATATAACAGTGAAATGTGATGTTAATGCAGAGTGCCAAGTAAGTTTTGCTTTTAGGTAATATTCCAAACAGAAAATGTTACAGCTGTATTTTATTTTTGCCTGTTAAGTTTGAGGCCATTTTTGCAGAATAAGAGTGCAAAATCATTAACAGAAATCTGCCCTCATGTGCATTAATGATTTTTTTTGGTATAATTGTCTTGAAGAGCCTCTGGGCTCCAGAGACCCATTCGAGCGAGACCCCTACTACGACCGGCGGCCTGATCCGTACATGGAGCGGCGGGATTATGGCCGTGAGCGGGACCCGTACCGCGACAAGCCACCCGGGGACTATGAGCGCGAGCGCTACGAGAGGGACCGATACACCAGAGATGACAGGTGCCAACCGACTTCAGTTCAGCTCGCGTGAACATTTCTGCAGTTTGCAGCCGGGAGGCGCTGTCTGCAATAATCACTGCCTGCTCTCTGCTTCTTTCCTTTTTAATTGCAAGCCAACATTCGGTGGCGCTTGAAGGAAGGTATGGCTCGCTGTGTTGCGCGGATCCCTGACAGTCGGTATCGGCTGAGGGGTGTCTGCTCAGTTTCTCGCTGGGTCTCTCTGCGTCGGCTCACCTTTCTGGCTCTTGCCTGTCGGCTGCAGGCTGCCCCCGGGACCCCCGCCCCGCCCAGGGCCCTTCAGGGAGCGAGAGCTACGGGAAGGCCGAGGCAGCCGGGACCGGGAAGACCATTATGGGAGGCCTCTCTACGATCGGCCGCCGCCGTATGAGCGGCTGGCAGATCACGGACCTCTGGGATACGGAGGTACAGGGCAGGGCTTGTTGTCAGTGTGTGCGTCCTGTGCATGGTACATATACAGAGGTGGACCAAAACCTTATGACCACCCCCACGTGGAGCAAATAATGCCGGCTTTCTCTTTGAAACGGTGCGTGTCACGTTCTGGAACATATTAGACATTAGGCTAATGTTCGGTACTCGTAGTCGACATGTTGAATGCAAAAGAAATTGGGCAGAGGTAAAAATCTGAGTGACTGACAAGGATCAGATCATTATGGCCAGACCTCTGGGTCAGAGCATCTCTGAAATGGCATGGTTTGTGGGGAGCTTGCGGTCAGCCATGGTGAGTGCCTGCTGAAAGTGATCCAAGGAGGGAAAAACCATGCAGCAGGGTCTTGGGTGGCTAGGACTCGACAGTGTGGGACAAGAGGGAAGGCTGTCGTGTCTGGTATGATCAGATGGCACAAATGGCAGATAGTTTCGATGATGATCATGACAGTAACGCATCACATTCAGTCCTGCTGTTTATGGCACTACGTAGTTGTGGATTGGACATGTCGGTCCAACCCATCCCTCAGCTGTTCAACATGGACCTGGCCGTCCACATGATGTGACAGCAAATGGGATTCAACTGACCATGGCTCCCTGCTCCAGTTCTGATGCTCTTGTGTCAGCTTGAGCACTCTGACCGGCCTGCATTTACATTGCCTTGTACGCAGCAGGCCTTGGTGTCTTGTGTCTCATGACACGACTCCCGTGATCATCTCCAAATTATCTGCCATGTGGCCTTTGGTCACATCGCACATGAACGAGTCCTGGCCACCCAACACTGTGATGGTGGTTCATGGTTTCATCGCTCCCAGTAAGTACTCACTATGGCTCACTGAGCTCCCCACAAACCTTGTCGTTTTGGCAATATTCTGGCCATAACGATTTGGCCCTTTTCAGAGTCACTAAGATCTTTACCCCTTCCCAATTTCTTCTGCATTCACCATGTCACCATATCTTAGCTTACCCTCAGATTTATCCCAGACCTTGACATGTGCTGTTTTCAGAAGTTAGTCAACGTTATTATTGTCATGTGGGTGTGGTCATAGTGTTTTGGGTCATTGGTATATAACCGATGGTAAAACAATCATTTTAATTTTGCTATGATGTGCCAGCTTAGCTATTTCAAAATGTCCCCTAAAGTCACCCCAGGATTTGCCGTAAACATGCCGTGTGTTTCATTCGCCAAACTTTCTACTAGTGGTTGAGTCAAGCGTCTCATCAAACTATTCAAGCTAATTCAGCTAAGTGAGTGGGTGGTGAAATTTTAAAAAGTACATGGGATGGTTGGGATTGCGCTGCAGAAAGGCATGGGAGTGGTATTGTAGCCATCCAAGAACACATCAGGAATATTTCAAGCAACAGAAGAAGGGGTTCTTGCTGTTTTGTTTTATTTTATTTTTTTAAATTAGTGAAATGTCCTGGCAGATATACCACTATGCACTGAGCCGTCGTCAGCCGTGTGCCGCGTAGCCTTGTCGGTCTTGTCTCTTGGCAGCGTTAGATTTTCTTTTGAGTGTTTAAATTTTTTTATTTTCTTCTGCTGCAAGCAGAATAGCCCATGCAGATGTGCCTTTTGACGCATGCCTGAGCGATAGCCGCATGTATGAGCTCTTCTGATGCCATCTGGTGGTTCCTCTTGCAGCTGACAGGAGGAGCTACCCGGAGGATCGAGTTCCTGTTCCTCCACCTTCGTTGGCACCACCGCCCGCCGCTCCACCACGCGTTGAGAAGAAGCCTGAAACAAAGAATGTGGAGGACATTCTGAAACCCCCTGGGAGAGAGAACCGCCCAGAAAGGGTACATCTCCGCAGTCTTTGCTGTTTTTAAAGTGTGCAAAACGTGAGATTTGCTTTTCTTCATTCTTTATTCCTCAATTCTGTTTTAGATTGTAATTATAATGAGAGGCCTTCCAGGCAGTGGGAAAACCCATGTAGCCAAGCTGATTAGGGTGAGTCTTTTCTTCTTGTCCTTATGGAGATGTAGTAGCTCTGAGTGCGTGAGATGTCAAGATGATGCTCCTCCTTTCTAAGGATAAGGAGGTGGAGTTTGGCGGTGCCCCGCCTCGCGTCCTGGGGCTGGACGACTATTTCATGACAGAGGTAGAAAAAACCGAGAAGGACCCAGACTCGGGAAAACGCGTCAAAAAGAAGGTGGGGATCTCTGCGCGGCTGGAGCGATGTGGGTGTGGGGTGCGGACTGCAGCATGGCTGTGCGGATGATGTGAGGTGCCGACGTCTTCTGCACTGTAGGTCCTGGAGTACGAGTATGAACCCGAGATGGAAGATGCCTATCGTAGCAGCATGCTGAAGACCTTTCGCAAGACGCTGGACGATGGCTTCTTCCCTTTCATCATCATCGACGCCATAAACGACAGAGTGAAATACTTTGATCAGTTCTGGAGTGCAGCCAAGACGAAAGGCTTTGAGGCAGGTCTTCATTATATAGCAGGCATATTCGTTGAAATGGCTTCAGGTCAAGGCTTTTCACGGCCTCATTTTGATGGCTTAGTTTTTCCCCCCTGTTCAGTTGCTTTTAGGTACCAAAGCCGTTCTTCATATTGGAAAATTAAGTTTGTAGCATTCGTTTGTCGTTCTCAGGTGTATCTGGCTGAAATCACTGCAGACAACCAGATGTGTGCGAAGAGAAACGTGCATGGGCGCAAGCTGAAGGACATCGCAAAGGTCTGCACACAACCGCAGCAGAAAAGCCAAATCGAATTCAATGTTCATTTGCATATCTAACATCTGAAATGGCCCCTTCAGCTCCCTGTAGAGAGAGATTCTCATTCTGGATTTAGCTTCGGCATGTAGTTGCAGGTAATCATCGGAATGTTCTGTTTTCAAAAGGTTTGAGCGCTAATATGGTGGTTTGCTGTCTTGCAGATGGCCAGTAACTGGGAACCTTCACCTCGTCACATGGTGCGTCTGGATATAAGATCCCTGTTACAGGATGCGGCCATAGAGGAGGTACAGTCTGCCGTAAGCTGCATAGTATAGCGTCCGGGCGATGGAAGAGCTGCGGCCTGCCGTAAGCTGTATAGTATAGCGTCCGGGCGATGGAGGAGCGGCGGCCTGCCGTAAGCTGTATAGTATAGCGTCCGGGCGATGGAGGAGCTGCGGCCTGCCGTAAGCTGCATAGTATAGCGTCCGGGCGATGGAGGAGCGGCGGCCTGCCGTAAGCTGTATAGTATAGCGTCCGGGCGATGGAGGAGCGGCGGCCTGCCGTAAGCTGTATAGTATAGCGTCCGGGCGATGGAGGAGCTGCGGCCTGCCGTAAGCTGTATAGTATAGCGTCCGGGCGATGGAGGAGCTGCGGCCTGCCGTAAGCTGCATAGTATAGCGTCCGGGCGATGGAGGAGCTGCGGCCTGCCGTAAGCTGCATAGTATAGCGTCCGGGCGATGGAGGAGCTGCGGCCTGCCGTAAGCTGTATAGTATAGCGTCCGGGCGATGGAGGAGCTGCGGCCTGCCGTAAGCTGTATAGTATAGCGTCCGGGCGATGGAGGAGCGGCGGCCTGCCGTAAGCTGTATAGTATAGCGTCCGGGCGATGGAGGAGTGGCGGCCTGCCGTAAGCTGTATAGTATAGCGTCCGGGCGATGGAGGAGCTGCGGCCTGCCGTAAGCTGTATAGTATAGCGTCCGGGCGATGGAGGAGCTGCGGCCTGCCGTAAGCTGTATAGTATAGCGTCCGGGCGATGGAGGAGCTGCGGCCTGCCGTAAGCTGTATAGTATAGCGTCCGGGCGATGGAGGAGCTGCGGCCTGCCGTAAGCTGTATAGTATAGCGTCCGGGCGATGGAGGAGCTGCGGCCTGCCGTAAGCTGTATAGTATAGCGTCCGGGCGATGGAGGAGCTGCGGCCTGCCGTAAGCTGTATAGTATGAAGTTTCCCTAAATGTAGTATTCTTAACTCTGTATGCACGTATCAAACTATTAACTGACTTTGCAAATGAAATTAACTTGATTGAACTCCTGGCCTACAGGTGGAGATGGAAGATTTCAACCCCTCGGAGGAAGAGCAGAAGACAGAGCCCACAGCGGCGGCCCCTGAGGAGGAGGACGGGGATTTGGTAGGATTCAGACTCGCTCTGCATGTCCCCCCCCCCCCCAGCATCACACGCTTCCCTAGTATCTCCATGTGTTTGTTTTAGCTGCATTGGTCGTAGGTTTAGTTACAGATCTAGTAAATTAGAAATACATTTTGGTTGCATTGCCATTGCAGTATGTCTCTTCCCTCTTTTTAACCTTGATATTACTCTGCTGTGTTTTACCTTGACATTAGTTATTTATTACCGAGCTTTTACAACAAAAAACAGCTTTTGACTAATTAGAAGGCATAGAATCGGGGAGTAATCCAAGTGAACGAGAATACCAGAACTGTTGCATGTAAGATCTTAAAATGTACATTTGCTGATTACGCCAAATATTCTACACTTAACTTTTAAAAGGCCAGTGGAACATCAGCTTGTGTCCTTTAAATAGTTTACATAATGCACATTATTTCCCCCCTCATGAAATCAGTTTTTTTTTTTTTAAATAATTGTTTTCATTGGAGGGGAAAATATCGTCATCAGGTTGATTTAACCTTGTAGCATATTTCAGTGCAGACACAATTTTCGCATTTGGGTTCATATTATTCATATTTATTTACATTCCGATGAGTTTCTCATTCTTTATATCGCTGTGCATACAGGAGATGCTTGACAGTGGTGATTGTTTTTCTGGTTTTTATAGCACAGTGCTGTAGTGATTGAAATGCACCATATAACTCGCCTTACTTTTAGATAATACATAACGAAGCACACAAGGGTTTCTGAAGGCCTGTTTTGTAAAATAGCATTAATTTCCACCTTATGCTGAACAGTAACCACAGGTTACACAGAAATACTGATTTTATTCCCTCTTTCCCCATTTAAAATTTTTATTCATTTAATATTTATTTTGTGCCTTTTTTTTTTTTAAGTATGCAGCTGAATAGACTTAACAGCATATAACCATAACGATGGGCTTTTTAAAGAGAGGCTGTGCTTTGAAAGTGAATATGATTCATTGATCAAAGTCGTATGAATTGACGTCGTGTGACATGCCTGAAGCCTCGGTGATGCAGGTCCAGCTGTTTGGGTTATATCGACATCTATAAACCCAGGCTTTTCCTGTTGCAGGACACAGTATGACCTTTGTAAGCGAAGCGTTACTTTATTTTACTAAGCGTAATACTGACTCGTATGTGTGCCATTTGGACGAAGCCAGCTGAGCTGAAGAGGTGGTCTGGATGGACGTAGCATCCTCTGGATTAATTAGCATATAATATGTGCTGGAATACATGATCACATTTTACAAATGGTTCCTATTGTAACCAGTTATTAGTGAAAGATTTTCATTTTTGTATAGAAATGTACTTATTTAAAAAATTCACATTCCAACTGCAATCTGGCAATCTATGTACATTTCCATACATTTACATGCATTTAATTCAGCAGATACTTTTGTCCAAAGTGACGTACATGTGAGGTAAATATAACATTACAAACGAGCACATTATTAATGAAACTGAAATCCCGTAACATACACGACTGCACTGACGAGCTCCCTGACTGTAGTTCATGGTGCATTGCCTGTGCTGTACTTGGGCTGCTCTGTGTTGCTTGTAGGAAGCGTGTGTTTGTATCTTGCTGTGGTGACTGGATCTCACAACTTGTGTACAGCATAAAATATAAATGATATTTAGTTGTAGTGGAGTCTGTTTTCATCGGTTTTATGTCACCCGTAACAGGATCTGAATAATTGTTGGGTTTTGTCCGAGGTGGAATGTCTATCAGGTGGAGTAGTGAACATGAAATCAGTGTTTTCATGACGTCAAATTAACTGGAAAAATTAAGAAAATAAAATGTGTCCTTCACATTTAGCTAATAGCTACTGCTACATAGCTGCATGCGGTTTCTATTGAAGCGCAAGTGGAAAGTATCACATGGTTCTTTTAGCACGCTTAGCAGGTCTCAGCCTAAAAATAAGTTATGATGCGCCTTCAGCGACATGTTTGCATGTCCACACACACACACACACACACACACACACACACACACACACACACACACGCCCGCGCACATGAGAAATTATGCATGCTGCATATGTTTTGATCCCAAGTGCTTTTTGGCTCTAATTTGGCAGAACATCACCCATGCACTGGCACTTAATTCCGTCTTGTCATGACTGGCAATGCGCGGAGTTTCTGCCAGAGGTGCCGTTGGGTAGCTCAGGATAACAACTAAAACTGTATTAAGTGTACAGCTTAGTATTCGGCTGCATTACATCACTGATTTAATTCAAGACTAGTATTGATATGCACTAATATTGAAAATGCAATAGAAAATATTAGCTTGTGTCCATTCTAAGGATTATGGGCAAGTGCCTTTTATTGCTTAACTGCTCATTGTTGTAAAATGTAATTACCTATGAATATATCTATGTGAAATAAGGGAAAGAGGAAACAAAAACAAATGCAGTGCAGGCATGGAGTATCTGGACGTGTTTCACTTTGGTGCAAATGTAACTTCCCAGGTTTATCTTAAGCTGCCTTGCCTGTGTTTAAGTAACAGGTCTTTCACAGTGTGCACGTGCTGAACCTCTGTGCCGTTAGATGTCAGGCGCCCAGGTTTACGGAGAGGCTAACAGTGTGTTCTCAGTGATCATTTCACAGTTGAGCTGAACTCGTCCCTTTTCAAACACCATGACCTGTTTGCATGCTGGTGTTTTTCTTTTTTTTTGGCACATGCAGTGAAATTATTTTCCTGTTGATGCTGTCTTACTAACTGCCATCTCCCTCCCAAATCCCGCTGCCCCCCTTCCCTCCCGAAATGTTCCAAGATCTAACTGTTGGAGTCTCTCTCTATGTATAATATAGGGTTACATTCCAAAAAGCAAATGGGAGATGGACACTTCTGAGGCCAAGCTTGGTAGGTATCGTTTGTTTTCTGTTTTTATCTTTTGTTTTCTTAGCCTTTTAGCCCCACTCTTCTGTGCATTGCAGTTTGAGGTTGATGACTCTTTGCACAGTGATGTCCAAGTTCCCCAGATTTCCAATATGGTGATGTGCAGTTTTGCACTGTGCATAAATGTTGTGTTTAAATGATTACTGTGCTTAAATAAATAACTTTTAAAAACTTCACAGAAGTGCTGCTCTTTGTTTCGTGCAGACTTCGCGATCGCTTTCCAGGGGCGGCTCTGTTGCTTTCGCCAAATGTTTTTGCTCTCCGAGCACAGAAAGCGACTTGGGTTACACTTGGCAATTGAGGAGCAGTAACCTGTGTAACCAGGTCCTCAGTGGCTGCGGTATTTGCGGAAAGGCGCATTTATCTCACCCCTTTCCACAAATACACAATGCAGCTGCCCAGAGTACAAAGCACGATGTACCACCAGCCGGTCATTACATTAAAACATCAGATAGGTTTCTTGTGTCACCAAACGGGAAAAATGACAAACTGTTTGTCCAGGAGTTAATGAAACAGAGTGTGAATCTCACACACCAGGTATCTCCAGCCAAATCGAGGTGCCCCTATAAACCCTAAAATGCAGATCGAGGTTTTGAAGTTGGACCGCTGCCATATACTCGCTTGATCATGCGTGTGAAGCAGTCTTCCGTTTCAAAACCAGGAACTCTGTTGTGCTGTGGTATCCTAAGGATCGTGGGTTTATTATTTTTATGTTTGTATATTTGGTTGGGCTATTAATTGGGATTTTATGAGGAGTAGGTAACAATCTTCAGTTGAAGCATTTCTGGGAACTGATCAAGCATTTTGGCTCTACTAAGCTATTACCAAACGATAAAACAAATCAAGGTTCGGTCGGGTATTTCTGCACTTGCGAACTCGTATGATGCTGAAACATTGGCAGATCGAGTGCTGAAGTATCTCTGTCAGGGGATAATGGATTCTCATGGAGTGTAAGTAGAGTTTCGTTCTTTCTGTTGCTGAGGCCAGGGCTGCAAACTGCTTTTGTCATGAGTTCCGGATGCGGGGGTCTGTCCTTTCGGGTCGGCACTCACCAGGCCAGCGGTGTTTCTTTGCAGACAAGCTCGACGGACTGGTGAGCGGTGGCAAGCGCAAGCGTGGCTATGACGGCGTGTCTGGCATGGAGGACTTCCTGCAGCTCCCTGATGACTACGCCACGCGCCTGTCCGAGCCAGGCAAGAAGAGGGTAATGGCCTGCTCCTCCATTGCGGGAGCGCTCCTCCCACGTAACAGAAAGGCAGCCCGACCAGTCGGCGGCGCCCCTGGGAATCGTTGGTAGTTGTCTGCTGGTGACACGGCCCGCCCGGGCCTCTTCCCCGTCTGCCATAGGTGCGGTGGGCCGATCTGGAGGAGAAAAAGGATGCGGATAGGAAACGTGCTATCGGCTTTGTAGTGGGCCAGACGGACTGGGAGAAAATCACCGATGAGAGCGGACAGCTCGCTCAGAGAGCTCTTAACCGCACAAAGTATTTCTAAGAAGAGGATTTTACAGCCAAATCAGTCGGGAGCTGCAGGCAAGTTTTCATACTCTGAGCTTAAGCTGCTTCTGTGTTGGACAGTCATACTGGACAATTTAGTATAGAGCACAGAGCTGGCAGAGTTTCAATTTATTTTTGGTTACTAATTGATATGAGCCTCTTCAGCATTTATTCAGACGCCCGTTTCTTTGTACAAATGAGTAAAATCTTGGTTGTTCCGCATAGGGAATGCACACTCATTTCTGTTTTTTTGCCTTTAAGTGTATTTTACATGTTTTTTTCCTCCAAATATATTTATATATATATATTTTATTTCAGCTGGTGTCGTCTTTCTTGCAGGTTGCTGACTGAAAATGAGCCCCCCCACAAACACTGAAAATGACCATGTACTGCAGTACCCTTGTAAATTTTGTCCCCGGATATCCCAAGTAGATATTCTTCAGTCTGCTTTCCCTGACACACCCAATTTCACAATTTAAAATGACAGTAATGCCAGTGGTCTCATTAGGCGGTGAATTAGTGCTTTTCATTTTGTACTTGATGTACTGTATGTACACCAGTGAGTACTGTTGCCTGTTTTAACATAAAACAATAAATGTCTGAAACCCCCTTCAGGAGCAGCTTGTGGGCGATCGTGTGGCTTCGTATCTTTTCTTAGTGCGAACTTCAGGTTTCTCTCCATGTGAAACTTGTACAAACAGAATAAAGTCTTTGTGTGGTGAACAAAAAATGCAACATCATCATATGCATCAAATACTAAAATTGTGGAAAAAAGTGGAAAATAATCTCATGGTTTTACTTGCCATTTCTCAGAATATAAAACAATCACTGTAGAAATTAAATTTCTTAAATGCCCTTACTAATGCAAATAGATGACATATTTAATAGAAATCTATCAGTCCGGTTTTATTTACTTTTGTCAGAAAGAAAAGTTCACAAAATGAACGCTTTGTACTGTGAAAGGCAGCTCGTGGTGCTGATGACCGGTCTGGACCAAAACAAGGTACCTCTGTGTTTGATCAACTCTGACCTCAATCCTGACCATGAATTTCATCAGGTGAGGAAAGAGACTTACGAGGGTTTGGGTTCTGTGACGCTGGTGCTGGGCTTTGACATTAAGACATGGTCTGCCTTGAATATGAACATGAAACGTTACTACAGAGGCTTGTCGTTTACAGATCATATACTCACTTTCATGTTATACAGGGTAGTTAAACGGTTGCAGTTTTTAATGTTTCAAAAGAAATCATGCACATTAATTGCATCTGTGTGTTAAGTTCAGCAACTGGAAAATAAACTTTAATGGCTAAACACAACTTAGAACTAATTTTCCCATATCCTATTTCAGTTAAATTTAAGGCTTTAAAATAAACTAGGATAAACCAATTAAAATTTTAGCATTCTAATCTTTTAATGTATTTTTCATATTGGATGTAATTTATAAATCGACTAGCATGAGTTACACATTTCAGGGATGTTTTTTTTTTTTGCTTTACACATCATTAACATGTACAAGCTTTACCTTGAGGATAAAATCATAAACATTTCAACCAACTAAATATTGTCACAATGATTGTTGGGTTTTGAATTCACAAAATGTAAATTGTCAAAATCTTGCGTTATGAAAAGTTTAAGGTGTGCTTCAGTGACTTGATCCAGCTGTGGGCAGGAAATGCCAGCTTTATATATGCAGTACTGTGTAAAAGTCTTAGGCAGTCAAAGAAAATGTTTGCTTGTCTTGGTAATATGTGTATATTTGCTCAGGGGGAAAAACAATTTAACATTATAACATGGGCAAATTAACAGTGACGATAAAAATGACCAAGAATTTCGTCGGTTCTCCCAAAAGTTACTGATGTCTTGCTGGATGAACATCGCTTCAGTTCCCTAACCTCTCCTCAGAGGAACCTCGGCCATTCTGTGTATTTATTAAATTTCACCACCAGCTCATTCAATTAATTTAATTAGTCAAGAAAAGTCAATATGATACTGATTAGTGAAACAAAGTGAGGAAGTGGTATGTATTGGATGGATGCTGCAAATACTGTTGTAATTTTAGGAGATGTTTTGAAATGGCTGGCACACTTTGACAGATATGTCAGTTTTACACCAACACGGAGATCATTTAAACATTTTCTGTGACTGCTTAAGACTTTTGCACAGTACTGTATGCAAAATCAATATCTAAGAACAGGCGAATGATTTAAAATAATCTGGCACATCTCCATCCAGTTTGCAGATGACTTTGTAGATTGCTTTCTTCCATGAAGGGTCTTTATCTTTAGCCTGTAAAATGGCATTGAAAAATTCTTTCAGTGTGACTTCGGCAACTTCTAGAAATCTCTCAGGAACCTGTGTTGAAAAGACAGAAAATACGGTAAATGACGACATCAGCGCAGGTGGGGTGTGCCTCACTTATTAGACTTTAAAGGGAAGATCAGCTTTCAGCTTGTCTCTACAAACAGGCTTCATTCTGCTTTTTGATGTTCCTTTGGGTGGAATCGGCAGCCATACTTTTGGAGTCCTGATCTTTTTCTCTGAGAAACAGAGCCTGCTCATGAACAGCACTGGGAAGGTCTCTTGAAATGTGATAGGTTACAGATTAGTAGTTACCCTGTTAAAATTGTAATAAGCAATCTTTGATGATTTCATCAAATAGTAACCTATTAAACTTGATTACCAAGGTTTTATACAGGGCAATAAAGCCAAAAAGTCCCAATGGCTCATTTCACTTTTTAAATATCTGCAGTTCATAAGTAGGATTAGGTACCTACTGAGAAATGAGCATTTCTCTGGGAAGATGGTCAGTACCATGCCATCTTTGGACAGAAAAGAGTGTCGAGGACATGTGTTCTGGGTTTATATCTGTGACATATTTGTTTCTTGCCGTTCTTCCTTAGTTAAATTTCTGTTTCTACTGTTTTCATAGATGGGGGGAAAAAAGCATATTCTTAACTGCTACATTTATGTCTGCATACATGCCGTGTGCTTTGCTGTCTTATGTACGATCAGTTAACATGAACATACAAAGGGTGCATATCCGACCAACCTGGAAGTCGTTGGCTTTATTGTAGTGCGTGTTGAGGGCTCGGAACAGCTCGGAGTCCCGGGTGACAGACAGGTCCCTCGTGCTGCCAGACCCATCCAGGATGGCCTGGCGGGCAAACTTCTCCATTTGGATGTAGTAAAATTCACGGAAATTGCTAAACCACTTGATGAGCTGGGAGGTAATGCAGCGATTAAACTGAGGAAATGAAGAAGCATGCTCAGGTCAGTATGAAATTACCTGCTGAAACATTTTACTGAAAATCCTGATGCCTCTGCCTGTTACACAGCCTTCCATGACATTTGCAATTTATTTTTCCAACCGAAAAGGTAATAATAAAATTGTTTATACTGTCTAATCTCTGGCTTGAGATTTAATGTTTTATTTAATGTTGTGATTAATGCATTAATGCACAAGGATTTCTTGCTAATAGCACAGCTTACATTGGCTCTTACGGATTGTGATATTTTTCCCCTTAAGATTGCAATTTAACTACAAGCTTTCCAAATTAACATTAGAGTACAGTAAAGCTCAATGTCTTGGGAGTCTAGTCTAATTTACTATTTTGCAATAAAGTCCAACTAAATAGGGCAAAAGAGCAAGAATTCTACTCATACAAGTCTTGGCTTTCCGGTGTAGAAGTGTTCCTGGGGACCGCCTCATTGTTAGCGTTAAAGGCCATTTTGCTAACCATTTGCATGTTTTTCCACTTTTTGTTTGGTGAATGATGAGTAAAAAGAGCAGAAGGCAGGACATACGTTTGACCTGGTCCTTGATTAACTTTTCACCAGGAACCCAGGCTTTCAAAATGAAATGGCCAAATGGGCAGGGTCATGCACTGTGACTGACTATGTACGTATTATTATTACAAAGGGGAAAAGTATGACTGCTTACCTTCACATCAGGGAAGAAAGATTTCAACACACTGGAGCTGGGATAGCGAGTGTAGAAGAACATTAACTTCGCCTTCTTCAAATGATTGGGAGTTAGACCTTCCTGAATGTTCCAAAGTTAAGGACTAGTTTTATATTTTAAAACGTGACTTTTTGGATTAAACACAGTCCAATAAATTGTAGTAAGATTGTATATGGCCTTTTGTAGGTCTGAACAATACAGTAATTTCCAGCCAGTTGATCATTTCTACCTGAATAGGACTCTTGAATCAATTATGCTAATTAATCAAATGGGTGCTGGAACACAACAAATGCAGAGTGCTTCTGGGACTTATCAAGCCCGAAGTGAAGGAAGAATTATTTGCAGTGCGGCCTCCAAGAATTAAAACTTGCATCAAACCCATGGTCGCTCATTTGAAGAATACAGCATGAAGAGACTGCCTGGGTTTCTAATTAAAAACACAATAGATGGACAGTGAATTCACAAAGGATTCAGCAGTAAATAATGACTCCTATTTACAAAATAGCTTTTGAAATGACTTAAGGGATTTTAATTAGAGACTTCATGGTTCTGCATGTAGGCTAATGTGCGCTGGCACCAGTTTATACTCTGTCGTCTTCCATGAGAAAGCATCCATCTTGTTAGATTTATACACTCACCCACACGTCTTTATATTCATATCTTTCAGGGGACCGTCCATTCATTTCTATAGGGGAAAAACCCTAATCCTGAATATAATAATTAATCCTAATTAATAATCCTACAAACCTTAACCATAAGTAACCAAATGAAATCTTTTGACATCTTTAGTTTTTTGATTGCAGTCATAGATTATTTATTAAATTAAATTTCCCCTTGTGGGGACTGAAAAAATGGTTCCTATAACATCAAAATGTCAGGTTTTTATCATTTGCTGGTGTATTTGGTTCCCACAATATAATATATACATAACAGACACACGTCACCTGCATAAAAACGTAACATTTACCACCGTTTTCAATGTTACTTTTTTTTTTTTTTTAAGGATGTTCCTCAAGGTTTGCTTCCATCTGTAGCTGTACTTTTTCAAATGTATCCTGTATGGATTTGAAATTGTTACCTAATATACAAACTATGTAGCTGGAGTTTGTTTATAAAGGTCCTAATCAGATGCCTTGAGTTCATTTGCCTTTGACATTCCTCGAATCATTGTGCTCTAATTATATAGGCTGCTGTAGTTTTCTTTGGACTTACCAAGATCAAAGGCTGCATTCTCCTTGAGGTCTGTATCCTTGATATTGCACCAGACCTCACCCAGTCATCAAGGCCTGGGAGGAAATTGGTGTAATCTTTCTGGTTTACCTTTGTTAACAAAGGCACTATTTGATCAAAATAAACCCATATATATCTCAGTACACCATTGTTAGTCAATATAAAACAGCAAAAGAGTGCATAAATGCAATATTAATATTGAATTTTGTTTTCAAAATCATTGCCTGTTTCATTTATAGTAGTATGTGTTTATATGACAGTGGCTGAACAGAAGACTTGCATGGTTGGTTTGGCATTTTCTAAAACATTAAACTATGGCCCACATTACTCACTGAGTATGAACCATGACTGCTCGCTGAATCTCAGAAACTAAACCATTGATATAAACCTGAAAACACACTTAGTTTTTGAACAAACTGCCAAGCATTATTAAAAACCCATAATCAGAATGAGGAATAATTTGACCTCGGTGTCTTTAAAGGATATGTTGAGTGACAGATATGGGTTCCTCTCCACCACACCCTGCAGATTTCCATGCTCCAACTTCACCTGAGAGAAGCAAGCAGCCTCCATCCTCTCCTGCCCCAGAGATGCTGGTTGGGTCTCCGTGGCTTCAGTGTCTATGTGACTGGAGCTCAGTTTGGAACATGCTTTGGAAGAAGACCAGGGTAAGTCCAGAATTTGCGGAGAGGACGTGTCTGTGGGCAGAATCCTTTGAAGGGGAACCCTGAGATCATCATGGGGCCCATATTTGAGGAGGTTTTCCAGAATCTCATTCTGAAAAGGGACATTCTGTTTGAATTGCAGTGTCAACTGTGTCATATCGTGGGGTTGTTTCAACACCTGGTTCATAGGGCATGGCCGAACAGAATGTGGATTGCGAATGACTAGAGGCAGTGCTTCAGTTTGATCTTCTGGATTTTGCATGTCTGCCCCCTTGGTAAACTCTGCTGACTGAGCTGTAATCACATCTGCTCCAAGTGATGGTTCTGGGGAACCACTAAGCTCAGAGTTACAGTCTAACCCTGCAAGCAGTCGTGGGTGTCGGTTAGATATTGCAGAGGAGAAGTTTTTAAAAACTAAATCCACACTTCTGCTTACAGCCCTTGATAGCTCATGTTTAAGCACCTCTAATAGTTCCTGATCCTCCTTATTGTGCATGATCTGAATGTTGCTCTTCTGCACTGTCTGTTTTTGACTCATCCTGACATGCCTGGTTTTCCTTTCAAACTCACTGTCTGGGTCCACCCGGAGTGCACAGTCTGGCCATTCCAAAAACTCCTTCTTCAACAAGGTGTTATGACAATACATGATGTTTGGAAGAACCTCTTCCATCCCATCCTCCTGCTGAGTTTCACTTAGATTGTCAATTTGGAGGAACCTCTCTTGGAGATGTTTGAGGAGCCTCTGCATGTTCTGTAACTGCTGCCTAAGACTGTGACGTTCCTCATCCTTAATGCTGCTGGTTCTTCTAGGCATACAGCCCCCTTCCAGAGTATGTGACATTTGCATCCACTTTTCTTCCCTTGACCCCTTGACGCTGGTGCCTGATATCTCCCACTCATGGTGTGGTCGTGCCTTGGGAGACCCTCCCATTCCTCGGATTATGTTCTCTACTCTTGCACGCTTGGCCTGGTGGTGCTCGTTGTGTGGTGGGTCTTCTTCAGAACCAGCTGCCATGGAATGTTGCTTGGTCAGATACATACCCTCCTTGAAGGAGCTACAGCTCCAGTTCACTTGGCTGGAGTCTGCAGTGTAGGAACTGGGCAGAGCAGTTGCAGGTAGGTAGAGGAAGCTTTCCTTCAAAGCCTTCTTGTTTTGGATAGTCTTCCGCAGGAGCTGGGAGATAATGGAGCTATTTGAATAGGATGTCAGAGAGTCCTTATACATTTTTCCATGAAAGCAAGAATGGAGAATCTCTGGTTTGTCCTTCCTCAGGTAAGTATCACTGGAAGAATCCATGCTGTTGCTCCTCACACTAATGTTCCTATGAAAATGATGTACTACATGTTAATGTCCATCGAAATGTAATATATCTGAAAATGACAAATATTGCTATATGTATCAGAATATGTCACTTTTGTTTCAGGGAAAACCTTGAATAAAAATTTCATTTCAAATTCACTGTCTCAGTTGTAACTTTGTATTTTTGGTTACTAAGACTGGGAAGATAAATACTATTAACTTATATTGATCAAGTGTAGTGCGTGTGACAGAAAAGGCTTTACAGTATGTATTTGCTTGAAAATACTTGACAGACAGACTATTAGTATTCAATGGGAAATAAAGGTGCTAACAGTGGCAACATGAAGCATTCAATAGTACAAACCGAAGACAAATACTAGAATAATTTATGACAAACATTGTAGTGTTGCTGATTATATGTAGGTAGCGGTGTTATATTGTCATCTTGCTGGTCTATTATATTATCTATCTTGTATTAATTACATGTCAAACCGCTTTACTTGAACTGCTGTTTAGAAAATGTAAAATGATAAAAACTGAATTTTAGATATTAATTGTATGGTGGGGAGGTTAAAATGGTACAGTAGCCTGTGTGCAGTCCTGTCCATTGGCGATCATGTTGCAAGGCTGTGCTCTCACAACAAATGACAGCTGTTTAGTTTAACATGAAAGTGTAATGTTAAGAAAATACTTACTTAACCCTTGACCTATAATCTGTGTAGGCCTACTGCCATATTTATGGCTTATTAAAATAAATATGAAAATAAGTGCATATTTTATTAAGTGTATTAACATTCGTTTCTAGATTTATTAAAATCAATCCACAGCAGTTTTTGTTGAAAATTTTACAGTTTGAGAATTCATTTTTTATTTAAATAAATGACTGAATGGTACTTTAGCGTTAAATAATTCTCAGAACGGAAAAAATGGTGACATACTGAAATATATCAGTAAAAAAAAAATCATATGACAAACAATTGCGTACTTTTGTGTCAGCTATTTTGCTCGACAAAGCCAAGTGTTATTTGCAAAAATAAGATACTGCAAATACATAAAGATTTTTGTGTAATCAAGCTTAATATTGGTAATGTGATTTCTGCGCTACGGAGGATATACAGTACTTTTTAAATTTAGTAGTAAGTTTCAAGTATTTTAGAAGCAATGCATGACTTTAAAAAATTTTAAGATGTCTACCTTATGTATTTTAAGAAAAACATGTAACATACTTTACATTAATAAAGCCTAAAAAGCTACAGATTTAATAAACATGCATCCAACAACAGAGAAAACGTGACGGTACGGAGAAGATGCTGCTCTACCTGTTTGCGGCTGTGAGACGCTGCGCCCGCGCCAGCGGTGACATCGGCCTCCAGCGAACGAAGGCGGCTATTTAGCCGGAGGAAGCCAGCGAAGGCGGAGAGGTGTGGCCAGACACAACAAATCAGTGCTCAGCCAGCTCATTATAATTACCCTTCTCGTGGAAAAACAGAAAGAAGTAAAGTTGTCGTGGTGTAAGTGGGTTGTGTGACTGACACATTAGGTATGCACAAAATGTTTTGCAGAGAAATTAATAAAATCTCTCTACCTTGTTTCACAGGAAAACAAAACAAATAGGCAAGTATATGTAACGACGGGAATTTGACGACTTCCGGCAACTTTTGAGAAAATGATATTTTTCTTAAGTTAAGGCTAACGTATGTGAGAATTACCTCAAGACATGTACCTCCTGTGAATATTATTTCTTTGTAGTTTACTACTACTGCCTCAGCTGCTACTACTAAGAACAACACCAACAGCAGTAAGGCTAGATAGATGGGTGGATGGGAAATAACATTTTTATTTGTTCAGTGAATGGATGAGTGATAGCGAGCGGCGCGACTGCCCCACCGCCGTTCGCTTCGCTCCGCCGCCTCCCCCGTTATCCTCCCGTTAGTCCTTCCCGCACTGCTCCCTCTTCGCCGCCACCCCCGTTATCCTCCCTTTAGTCCGGCCCGCACTGCTCCCTTTCCGGCGTGCTCGTCACTCACCGCGCTGTCCTGCTCCCGTTTTTCGGGTGCTCGCTCGCCGCATTCGGAGAAAGGGGACAGTCTGCTGCCGGAGGCCGGGGCCGCAGAGTTTGAAGTCTGATTCGTACGGCTGGCCGCTGGGCCAAACCAGAACCTCAGGGCAGCGTGACCCGGGATTCCCCAGCTCAAGTGAAAAGTACCGTGAATGTGAGCACTTCCGTAGCGATGATCTGAATCAGGGGCGCAGCTAGAGAATTTGGGCCCCCTAACCGGACAAATCCAACCCTATGCAACTGTCGTAGCTGCACACCTCCCAACCCGAAATCCAAATGAGCTATTCAAAAGTTTCACTTATTTTTGATTAACTTTACTTTTCTAATAGGTATGTAAATAATGGCCCTCAAGTCAATTCAAGTCAGTATAATGTTTAGTGAAAGAAGGACTCGATGCATCATAAATAAATTTATCTCACGATTTTACTATTTTGATAACCTAAATTCATACCTTTTTTTAGTCTCACAAAAAAAAAAATCATTTATTACCATGGGAACTTAATTACACGCTATTGATGTAATACAAAGAAAGTAGCACCTCAAAATTTTTTATTTTGTAAGATTGTTCAAAGGCCAACTGCTGAACTGTACAGAAAAAATTAAACCCCATAAAGCAGAGGTCTCCGGTCTCTTGTAGGATGAGTAAACATACTAATGCTCATTTTCAATGACATAATCTGTTTTACCTTGATCCTTGTCACTCACCAGGACTGTAGAGGGAACAGTGAATGTGTAATCATGATCGAATTATAAACCTGTTGCGGGTCACTACCTTGACTCATTTTATCTTATATTTATGAACAGAAAGACCCATCGCCCCATGACCTGATATTACATATTGTTGCGGTGTTCAGTGTTTTTGTTCAGGCGCATGTTGAGCTCTTGTTATATGTCATTGTATGTTGCAGCCGCTGATGACCATAAAGTACCTTGTACCTCAAACAAACTTTTGTACATTTTAAATGATATATTCTGTTTTAGCCTGATGCTTATTGTCATCCACCGGGATTGTAGATGAAACGGTGAATTGTGTATTAATGACCTGCATCATAAACCCACATAATAAGCCTGTTGTGGGTGGTGAATGGACCAAAATCCCCTGTCCTCCAGTACTGAAAATGGCTTATTGTTCAATGCATCATCTCCGTTATTTTCATAGTTGTCTTTTTATTATTACTGATAAAGTTTCAGTATTAGCTGGCAGTATTGACCAAGATGGGAACACTGGGCTGATGGCGATATCTTGATTTTTAATGAATGTCGGCCAGTACCAATATGTCGTGCATCTCTAGGGCAAACATTATTTTTCCTTAGCTATCTATTTAACTACCTCTGGGTCTTGAGCCTTGCTACCATAGCCCACAAAAAGAAAAGCTTTTTGTTATACAAAACAAAGGTGTGTCTCAAAAATATCATCAGTGTGAAGATCTTCACATGCAGGCTGGCTGTTGCTGGCTGACCAGTGCGTCATGAGGGCAAAGGCAGGGATGATTCCCTCTAGGTCAGGGGTGGCCAGTCTTGCCTGCAAAGGGCCGGTGTGTATGCAGGTTTTTGGGATAACCTGTAGGTCAGCTGTTCAAACCCAGGTGTGAGGACTTTTCAACCAATCAGTCGTCTAATTAGGGAGCGAAAACCCGCCACACACAGCGGCCCTTTGCGGATAAGATTGGCCACCCTGCTCTAGGTAAGACAGGAAGCGAGTACAGAAGACGTCTCATTTGATGGTGACGACACTTTATTGATCCTTGTGGGGAAATTGCTTTTTTGCCCTTTGACTTGCTCTGTAAAGGAGAGGGGGTAGTCGCCCATAGTAGCACCCTGGGAGCTAAGGGTCTTACTGAAGGACCTGCAGACAAGCGGAGGCTGGGCTCAAACCGGTAACCTTCTGATCCCCGTCACAGAGGCTTAGCTCCCTGAGACACACGCTGCTCCCATTTGGTTCTGTTTGTAAATAAATAAATAAATAAATAAATAAAGATAAAAATATTTACTTTGCATACAGTAACACATTGCGAAAACTAATTTCAGTGAGTCTTTAGTAAAAGATTATAGAATTATGCTCAAAATTTTAGGGACACTGTCACTGAGGGCTCCCTTTACCGTGCCTCTGATTTGAATGCAGCCACCTACATTGTCAGTGTGGGGCAGGCCTTGCTGACGTGGGGAAGTGCTCCCTTTAACACTGGGAGGATGCTCTCCACCACATACCTCAAGGAGGATGTGTGAGGGCTGAGCTGTCAAAGGCAGCATGCTTCAGGCACCTCAACAGGTAGCGGTGATGGTGGGCCTTCTTCTCAAGGCTGGTCGTGTTGATGCTCCAGGTGAGGTTCTCAAAGATGTGTGCCCCCAGATAATTAAAGGAGGAGACCCCCTCAACATCTGCACCTCCGATGTGAAGGGATGGGGGGGGGGGGGGGTGTGCGTCTCACCAGCCCTCTGATATTGTATTGGCATATTGGCAGTAGTATAGATTGGCACTAAAATACACATGGAATAAAATAGATGGCATTTTTCCTGCCACACCAAGCTTATTGGGTGAGCGTTATACTGGTTCTTCCCAGCTGCTAACACTGCTGTTACCTCATACAAGTTGAAAATCAATCCTGAATTTGTAGCTTTTTTTGCAGGGCAGCCTTGACGAGCGGATGACCTGGACATACCCAGGAGGTTCCCCCATGGACAACATGGAATGGAAAAATCCTTAAAAACGAGCACAGACTGATCAAAGGAACTAAAGTCACTGAGATATTCAGTCTTTTCCCCCCAGTACTATAGTCCTGAGTAATACCTAGAACTGCACGATACCGCATCATATTTGTGCTTAATATTATGTGATCTATAAAACAGAAAATGAGATGAAATTTACCAGGAATAATCCAAAAAAGCCAAACAGAACAGGAGGGTGTCAGATAAGTTGGTTGTGTGGATGCAAGTTGGCAGACATCAGTGCCAACAAATGTGATGCGATTGCAACGTTTTAGATGAAGAGCATAAAAATGTGCTGGGTCTCTGACTTTTGGGTGCTATATGAGTGTTTACTTATGGCCGCGATGTCATAAGAAGATCCGTATAGTACCGAGTTTACGCCCGTCATCTAAAGCCCTGGTGAAGGAAAAAAAAAAAAAAAAGATTATGAAGAGGTATTTTTCAAATTTGTTAAAGCTGGACAACACACAGTTTGCCAGAAAGGTTTTTAGTTTCATCAAGATTGTATCTGAATTATTAATTCGCTCATATTATTAAACAGCAAATCCATACTTGTGATTTTTAAAAACAGGGAAAAAATAATAATAATAATAGAGCCCTGGTGATTATTGTACATGCGCATATATGGCAATTATATTACAATGTGCTTTTGAGCAGCCATAGTAACATCTATTGGCTCACAGAATTGCATTTACCTGTTACTTTAAAAAACATGTTTTGTGTGCATGTGTGTACACATACCTTAAATTATGTATAATTAAAATTCATGCTGAATAAGGTATTTGTGTTGCTGTTTTTAGGGGAGATGCATGTTGGACTGACAGACTGAATCTGGTAAGTGAATTCAGCTGCCAATCTAGCATGTGACACAAAACTCTCAGCCAATCTTATTAACATATATTTATGATTTAACTACCTAGAAGAAGAGAAACTGTGTGGTCACCTGCTGTCCACCTGGACGCAGCCTAATACCACTGCACTGGAGAGATTTGTTTAGGGGCGTTAGCCACCTTGTAAACCGGTACAAAGAGGGTCTAACAGGCCCATTCTCAAACTCAAGAGTCAAAAACATAAGTGTCTTTAAGGTTGTTAACCCTCAATTTGGGACAGGGAGGGTTACGAATAAGGCTAGAATGACTTCTCACACACATCTGTGTTCTGGGTCCACGAAGCACTTTCTAACATCACCTAATAAAAATGAAACATGGTTAGTCATGAAGTGAATCTGATCATTAATAAATCCTCAAGTCAGATCTGATTATTACTCAGATTATAAGTACGGGATTCCACATAGGGACTTGGTCTTGCCCATCTGAATGAACTGGAAGGCTTTGTTTTGCAATGACTATCAATGAGTTGATCAGCAATTCATGGCGGAGCAGCATCCAGAAGATGATAATGCCCCAGAAGGACCTGAGGGTAATAATGCTTCTGAGAGGTTAAGTACGCCTCGCAACAGGCCACTCAAGCAGGCAGCGCCGTCCACTTCTGAAATAAATGTTTTGATAATTAGCTGTTGCTATTAGCTGATAATACTGCCGCTCTTTCAGCTGGTTAGCAGTCCGCCTACCTGGCCAACGGCTAAGTCTCCCCTTCCCAGGGTAATATGCTCCTTGGCGCTTCCTGCTCCCATTCCAAGCCCTGCCAGGCTGTGCCCTTCATTCTGTCCTTTATCTTATTTACATGGCGGACGCCGGTCATTGTAAAGCTCGTGTGGCTCAGCAATGTGTCATATGCTGCACGTTAGTGGGTAACGACCTGTTTTATTTGGTGTGTCCTGAGCGGCTGTCTTGTTGCAGCACTGGGAGGTGCCATGGCTCAGGACACACGCATGGTTTCATGGGGCAGTGGTGGCCTAATGGTTAGGGAAGTGCACTTGTGATTGAAACGTTGCTGGTCCAAATCCCTGACCAGCAAATCCTGACCCCAGGTGCTGAGTTAGTTACCCCCTGGTATATCACAATGTCACATATGGGTTAAATGCATTGTGAGCTGGGGTGTGTCAGCAATGATAACACAGGTCTATTAAAAAATGTTTTGTTTTGTTTTTTTTCAGGTGCCAAGGTTTTTTGAATGGATTTAGGGTTTTTTGAGCGCGCTGAATTTAAAAATCCCATTACTTTTGCTGAATTGGTTCTAGTTTTTGAGATAATAGACATCCATGAAAATAATGCATTCCCCCAATGCGACTTGTGTGTGATAACAAATGCAATAGCTTTTGGTCTGTCTTTTGACTCTTTAATGAAATATCCCAAATAATTTCAATTTGTAGGCCTACAATGCTATAAAATCGACTTTTTGAAGCCAGAATTCAACTGTGAATTTGCAGAGGAAAGAAGTCAGCTACAGTATAAGTTTGGTTTATACCCAAAAAGTTCTGTCTTAATAAGTATATAAATACATATAAAAATTATGACTTCATCAAGAAGAGCCTGCATCAACAATCCTGATGTATTCTGCTACATCTGTGGAGAGTACATGTTGTGAAGAATTACTTGGGTAATCACAGAGCAGACAATTATGAAGAACTGGTGCAAGATATGCTTGCTGACTTCAGAAATTTGGAAGTTAATATGAGCATAGCCATTTAAACAGATTTCCAGATAATCTTGGAGACTTTAGCGAGGAACAAGGCGAGAGGTTCCACTAGGGTTAGGGTTACTGTTGGAGTCTCATTTACATCCATCCATCCATCCATCCATCCATCATCTTCCGCTGGATCCGAAGTTGGGTCGCGGGGGCAGCAGTCTCAGCAGGGAAACCCAGACTTCCCTCTCCCCGGCCACTTCATCCAGCTCCTCTGGGAGAATCCCGAGGCGTTCCCAGGCCAGCCGAGAGACATAGTCCCTCCAGCATGTCCTGGGTCTTCCCCGGGGTCTCCTCCCAGTGGGACATGCCCGGAACACCTCATCAGGGAGGTGTCCAGGAGGCATCCTGACCAGATGCCGAGCCACCTCATCTGGCTCCTCTCAATGTGGAGGAGCAGCGACTCTATTCCGAGTCCCTCCCGAATGACCGAGCTCCTCACCCTATCTCTAAGGGAGAGCCCAGCCACCCTGCGGAGAAAACTCATTTCGGCCACTTGTACTCGCGATCTCGTTCTTTCGGTCACTACCCATAGCTCATGACCATAGGTGAGGGTAAGAATGTAGATCGACTGGTAAATCGAGAGCTTTGCCTTTTGGCTCAGCTCCTTCTTCACCACGACAGACCGATGCAGTGCCTGGCTTCACTGCTGATGCTGCACCGATCCGCCTGTCGATCTCCCGCTCCATCCTTCCCTCACTCGTGAACAAGACCCTGAGATACTTAAACTCCTCCACTTGGGGAAGGACCTCCTCCCTGACCCGGAGAGAGCACTATACCCTTTTCCGGCTGAGGACCATGCTCTCGGATTTGGAGGTGCTGATTTTCATCCCAGCCGCTTCACACTCGGCTGCGAACTGCTCCAGTGAGAGCCAAAGGTCACGGTCTGATGAGGCCAACAGAACCACATCATCTGCAAAAAGCAGAGACCTAATCCTGAGGTCACCAAACCGGACACCCTCAACGCCCTAGCTGCACCTAGAAATTCTGTCCATAAAAGTTATGAACAGAATCGGTGACAAAGGTCAGCCCTGGCGCAGACCAACACTCACCGGTTACTTACTGGCAACAATGCGGACCAAGCTCTGGCACCGGTTGTACAGGGACCGAACAGCCCTTATAAGGCAGCCCGGTACCCCATACTCCCGGAGCACTCCCCAGAGGACTCCCCGAGGGACGCGGTCGAATGCCTTCTCCAAGTCCACAAAACACATGTAGGCTGGTTGGGCAAACTCCCACGCACCCTTCAGGACCCTGCTGAGAGTATTGAGCTGGTCCACTGTTCCACAGCCAGTGCAAAAACCACACTGCTCCTCCTGAATCTGAGGTTCGACTATCCGACGGACCCTCCTCTCCAGCACCCCCGAATAGACCTTACCAGGGAGGCTGAGGAGTGTGATCCCCCTATAGTTGGAACACACTCTCCGGTCCCCCTTCTTGAAGAGGGGGACCACCACCCTGGTCTGCCAATCCAGAGGCACCGCCCCCGATGTCCACGCGATGCTGCAGATGCGTGTCAACCAAGACAGCCCTGCAATATCCAGAGCCTTGAGGAACTCCGGGTGGATCTCATCCACCCCTGGGGCCCGGTCACCAAGGAGCTTTTTAACCACCTTAGTGACCTCTGCCCCAGAGAGAGGTCGGGTTTTTATGTTGAACGTCGGGCTCAGATGAGGGTTAGGGTCGGGTTTTATGTTGAATGTCGGGCTCAGATGGGGTTCGGGGTTGGGTTTTTATGTTGAATGTCGGGCTCAGATGGGGTTCGGGGTCGGGTTTTTATGTTGAACATCGGGCTCAGATGGGGTTAAGGGTTGGGTTTTCATGTTGAACGTCGGGCTCAGAGGGGATTAAGGTTCGGGTTTTTATGTTGAACGTCGGGCTCAGAGGGGGTTAAGGGTCGGGTTTTTATGTTGAACGTCGGGCTCAGAGGGGGTTAAGGGTCGGGTTTTTATGTTGAACGTCGGGCTCAGATGGGGTTCGGGGTCGGGTTTTATGTTGAACGTCGAGCTTAGATGGGGTTTGAAGTTTTTTAATGTGATTTTTCTTTTATGTGCAAATTTCTTTCTGCATTTGCACGGTTCTCTGTTTGCACTTTCCATACCAACCCCTCCTTTTCTTTCTCCTCTACCAGCTACCTAGCCAGTAGTTCACTAGCAATGGAAGAAATACCACAAAACCACACAAATGTCTCCATATATGTGTATGACTAATATTTTCTCAGTTTTGGTTTCGAGTCAGGTTTGGGTTTGACATGTTCTAGTACTATTCTGCCTGGGTCGGGTTTGGTCTCACGGTCTCTGGCATGAGCCAAACCCGGGCTTTAATTTCAGCCCTGTACAGAACGCTAACGGAAACACCTTGCCTCCGCTTTCCTCCAGCATCTGGGGCCCACAGGAGCCCTGAAATTCTGCAGCCCGCTGTTCTTTCAGACTTTGCTGTGGGGACCTTCACCATCTGGTGGCATCACTGGGGCCCCACTGGTGCCAGAGGGAGGTGCTACTCTTCAGGCTCCACAGTGGCGCTCGGCTTATTCTCCCCTCAGCGGTCCCAGCCCCCCCTCCTTGGGAAGTGCAGTAAAGTAACATTTCATGGCAGGTCTGCTAAGCCGCATGGCCCCAGCAACACACTCTTAACACTAAGCTTACAGACTGTGTTACAATCAACACACTCAAAAGACATGGAGAAACAACACCAGGTCAGAGATGTTTTTTGGTTTTCAGTACCTGTGAATCATCAGTTCAGAGTGTACCATGTTATACTCTGGAAATGAAAACTACTTTAAACATTAAAGGTAGATATGGTTATGTTTTAATGCTTATATATTTAATGTAAAATTCAGAAAAGCCTTCAGAAAGCCTTCTGATGATACTTGAAATACAAGGACCCATTTTTCACCTTTGTACCCACAATATCCTGTTTATTCCATGTTATGCTACAGTTTTTTACTTTTGGATACATATCAAGTTATACCATTCAGTTCAATTCAACTTATTTTAGTATAGCACCTTTCACAGCAGTCGCCCCAAGGTGCTTTACATGGATGTGTTGTGATACATTAAACATCATTAGAGAGAGTAATACAGAATTGGAAAAAGGAAGGAAAGAAATGAAATAAAGAAAACCAGATGACCACAGAGGAGAGGAACCAAAATCTCCCAAGTAAGGAGAAAACAAACCTCTGGGGGTCCAAGGTCTATTGGCTGCCCCCCCCCTGGGCCATACTAACATTATTGTTACACCAAGTCCCTGTCCTAAACATGAGGACTTGGAGCACAGAATTGGAATTAGGCTTATAGAGATTTAAAATTTAATGCCAATTGGCTTCAGTGAGTTTGTGGTCAAGGTTTGCCTTTTTGCCAGTGGGCCGTTACGTGTTCACCAGCCGGCTGATCAGCATTGCCAAACGAACCGGCGATGGCAAGAAGCCAGGGACAGTCCTGTCACCCCACTCCCCCCCCCATCTCTCCCTGCGTCTCTGTCTGTCCAAGACTTTGAATAACGCTGGGGGGGGGGTTGGGGCGAGGGTGCCATCTTCGCCCCGAATGCCCGCTCAAGTGTGCACAGCTGCTCTGGCCTCCTTCACCACTGCGTTTACTTTGATAATCACGGGGCACAATGGCCCCTAATGCGCATCTTTGTTTCATTGCCCGCACCTACACAGCGTCGGAACAATGCCGCTGAGAGGAAAAACATAGGATTCATTATGGGCACAGGAACTCAGCTCAGTCAGATTACCATAAGAATGGAGCAAGCTTCAATGGGCATGAATAGGGTGGACAATGACGTGGGGGGGGCTCATTTATTTATTTACTTTTATTGCCACTCAAGATTCCATTAGCAGGACGGAGATTATTTTAATGTGTTGTATGTGCAGCAGAAAGGTGCATAGATATCTGTGGGTTTCTTTTTTCCCCCCAAAATTGTTTCCTTAATATTTGGCACAAGATGTGAATATCCCATCAGACCCTGTAATCGAGGAGGCCTTTATGGCTTTGTGTAGAGCCAGATGAAAGCTATGAGCATTGTAGTTTGCAGAAGATGCCTATTTGTTTTCATTAGACTCTTCAGAGGGGTAATTTACCTAAATTATTCCATCATTGTTTCTGTCTGGCTGGATCAGCGGGCGCTGGTGCTCGTGCCTGGATACGCAGGGGTTAAGGGTGTTCCTGCACGTCTTTCTCTCGATAGCTGCTTGTAGGACGTTGTTGGTCTTTACTATGCTGGCGGGGGGGGGACACTGAAGGCGCCCTTGATTAGAGAGGGCTTGGGCGCCTTGCTCCCATCGTATCCACTGCCTGCTGTATAATCGTGAACACAAACACTGCACTTACGGAGGGGATGCAACTTCAGTCGAATTCAGAAAACTCCAGCAATCATTTAATTTGTGACAATAAAGAGGTCCACCTCAGTAGAAGCCTATGACTTCAACAGTATAAATGAATTAATTTAAATGAATAAAATGCATTTGCCTTAATGCAGCACCTAAATGCTGGTAAATCTTAATCATGAAGTTTATGGCTGCATTGGCACATGTGCAATCGATGAACTGATGCTGGAGACCTAAAATTGTTTCACACATGATACATAATAATTATTTTTGTTTTGTTAGTTTAACATTTAAAATTCAGCCAATTTCCATTTTACCTTTTAAAATATTTTGTCTTTTAAGTAATACAGTATATTAATTGTAATACAGTATATTAATATTTAGTTTCACCATTACATTTTATCTGCAATTACCAGTTGGAATGAGGCGATACTCAACGAACAAGCTGAAATAAATTTTGTGGTCTTTGAACTTTGATTTTTCACATGACTGTCCAACTGGAAATGGAACATATCAATGAGCTAAAAGCGCTCGGTCCAAACCTGAAAGTGACCATCTGTCACATCAAACATTACGAGTGTGAAACGCATTGGAAATTAAGTGAGCCACAGCTTTTATAATTTACATTTTACAAATTGTAATTGCAGTTTTTCTGTCCTATATTATTTGACAGTGTGCCTCATATTCTATCTATCTATCTATCTATCTATCTATCTATCTATCTATCTATCTATCTATCTATCTAATCTATCTAATCTATCTAGTCTGTTAGAGAAGGATCTGTATGCTGCTGCCTTGCAGGAGAAGATATTCATTTCCGCCAGGCACTAACCTCACACTACTAAGCCATATAAAGGTCCCCAATGAAACCCCGGCATTCATACATCATAGACACTCTAATCTCAACACTTATAAGATTATATTTGTTGTGCCTGCAAATTTTTATATTAGATTAAACTAAAAATTTTCCCTCATAAGAAGGATGATATCAAGACTGTATCAGCATTTACACATGAAATTATGACATATCTGCATAGCCTAGAATGTCCTGAACACAAAAACATACAGCATATGTGGCTAATTCATGTACATACAATGTAAGAAGCCTAAAATCAAATGGATAGAAAAACACTTAAATATCCATGGGTTTCGAAGTGGTTGACACAGCAATGTGATTGGGTGTAAAATATCCTGCTTCAAAGTTCAAATGCAACCAATAAGATGCTACTTATTTGAATAACCGTTACATTTGTACAGAAGCATTTATATTGAAATTTTAAGAAGAAACATCCATGGTTCAAGTTATACTGTTACACAATTTTTAGGCCATAGTGCCTAGCTCTAGGATGGTGCCTGTGTTATAGTGTGTTGTGTTATGTACTCTGTTTCTGATCTTGACTTGGTCTAGCCCTGCCTTGGTCGCAGTCTTGTCTCGGTCTTGCCCAACCTTGGTCTTGGTCTTGTGTATATGTATGCATGTATGTGTAGAGTAAATAGTAAATATGTTAATCCAAATACGTGTGGTTAGTTGGGCACATAAATACAGTACTTGTATGGTGTTTGTCAGGTTTTTCCTTCATGGAACACATATTCTCCATGTCGACTTCTCTACTGTAAACATGGCAACCTGTGACATCTTAATTCTGTCAAATAATCCTCAATGCTTATTCTAAAACTTTGTTCATAGTTAAAATAGCGATATTAACATTTGAAAAATGTCTTCATATCATTGCTGTAATGAATATTCGGCAGCGTATTAGTCATACAAAGCTATTTTACAGTCTGTAAGGATTTCAAAAAAATATTTCACAATGCTGCAGGATGACAGAAGTGCTGTGTGATGCTGAAAGACCAAAGATGCCTCCAGCGTGTGAGGCAGAAGCCAGAGGTGCCGCCTGCTGTTTGTAGATGAAGGAGAGGCACAGACACACCTGCAGGATCCTGGGAAGCGTCTTTGATGACAAGACTTCAGAACATCAAACGGTCAGCTGTGGGGTCTTTTAATGTGGATGGCAGGGGGGTGGTGCATGTTCCGGAAGAACAGCACACAAAGCTTCCCTTTGTTACATTCAAATCAGGGAGATCCAGATTGTCTTTTCTTCCTTTTTTCTAGGAAGGCCATTAATATGAAAATATTTAAATGCCAAATGCTGACGGTTGTAGGGCTTCCCTTGCTACTCTTGCCCAGATCCGTTCGCCTCAGTCCTGAATACAGGGTGCAGCACCAGTTCTTTTCTGTAGCGTGAACCCAGATATCCATGATATTTTAGCTTCATTGCTTTGCTATGGATTTTGGAAGAAGCAGAGGAGAGGAATATAAATGTGTCTTGTATTAAGAGCAAGGTATGCTTGCTGTTTGCTTATTCTTTGGAAAATTAAAAGGGTGCTTTACCAAAAGTATGGTACCTGATGTGGTGGAAAAGTTCTTTTGGTATGGAACTTTCGGTACTTTTCCTTTTGTATTGAATACCAGTACCAAAAGTTCCAGTACCCGAAGTATCAATCCAGCTGGGGTACTTTTTTGGTACTTGGTCCTTTGGGGTGGGACTGGCAAATACTTTCTTTGTCGATTAGTTATGCAAATAGCCTGTTGCTGAAACACAATATAACCACTATCTTGAAAAAAGTTACAAATTCAGAAAACAATGATAAACTAAGTAAAAAAAAAAAAAAAAAGTAATAATAATGAATGTGTGGACAAATGAAATGACAGAAGCTTTAAATGCAATCTGGTCTGAAGAAGCAGAAGGTCTGGATTGCATTACCAGACATAAACAAGTATTTGCTATAATATACTAGGGCTACACAATAACGGAAAATTAAAATATCGCCATTTTGTTGTAATAAAAACTGAGATATGACAAAGTAAAAATATTTTAGCGAAGCTTAAACCCCCTGTGCTATAATGTCTGTACAGTATGAAGGTATGAAACAGCCTGATCTCAATCTAGCTGACTTTTGTTACTTTTTTGAAACACCTAATGTACAGTGTCTGGTGTGGTGGAAAAGCACCTTCATATTTGTGGCAGTGGTGTCTTAATGGTTAGGGACCATTACTTGTAATTGAAAGATTGCAGGTTTGAATCCCTGACCAGCAAGGCACCACTGAGGTACCCTGAGGTACCGCCCCCAAGCACTGCTCCCCAGGCGCTGAATTAGCTGCCCCCTGCTATGTCATGATGTCACATATGGGTTAAATGCAGAGGACACATTTTGTTGTTGTGCTGTGGTGTGTCATCAATGACCACTGATCACCAAATTCTAATTCTATTTCAAACTTGCTCTTGAGGCTTCTGGGTTAGGATCCAGAACCCTCACCCTGAATAGGACAAGTGGGTACAGATGGATGGATGGGTATTTCAAGCTTTTTGGGGTATTTTTTGTACAGTATATTAACACCTTCCTTCTTCACTCTGGTGGCAGGGAAGTTAGAAATAAAACAACCACATCACATCTGCAGAATGTCCTCTTCACTGCCTATAGAGATGAGTGTCTCATACTGAGTACTCATTATTATTTTTGATATTGTGTACTGGAGCAGTGGGTGTATGCTAGGGACTGGTTGATATGCAGGCATACTAACTGGAAGTCATTGTGGTAGGAAGTCCTGATGGACATAAGGAGAGACGCTGTGACCTAACTGTTAACTGATGGAAACCTCACTTTGTATTCAACTGTTCTGGGACTTGTTGTGGACTGAGTGCAGGGACAATAACGAGACAAGCGACACTTCTGAGGATTGTGGTTTGGATGAAAAGTTCCTGCAGCGAAAGCTGAAATCATTTCAGTGCTATTCCTTCCTAACAAGGCAAGATGACTTTCAGCTGATGTTACTGCACTGTGAAGGAAACGAGACCTTATCCCGCGAGGCACTGGGACGTTCCGAGACAGCAGTTCACAAGAATAAGGTGAAGCAGGAGACACTGGGAATGACCAGAAACCAGTCAGGTAGAGGGCAGAAGCTAATTTGTAATGGCAGAGATGACTGTTAACTTAGTTTCTCATGAATTGCAGAATGACATCAAGTGAGCTTCAAAAGGAATGGGAAACATTAAGTTCAGGTGTGAAATGCACTGCTGGGACAGTTTGTATCAGGCTCCTAGAAGCAGGACTGCAGTCCACATAAAGCAAGGAAGAAGCCCTTCATTAATGAGAAACAGAGAATAACCAGGCTGCAGTTGTGCTGTGGTCTCTTAATTTTTTCCATGGCTGTATATATTTTTTCATTGGCTAAATATAAAAATGTATATGCAATATTGTGTGTAGTTTTTTCCCCCAGCACATATGAACTACAGTAGGATGCTGCCTTTTAGTATATATAACTTTTGGTTTTTGGTTTCCGAGTTTGATTTTGATAGTTACAGGGTCACTATATGATGTTTTAAAATGTTTAAATATACCAGTTGCTCTTCTTTCTTTATGTTCTGCATAAATTATGATATGTTAATGCGTGTCCGCAAGAGTAAAGATATAAGATATTTTAAAACAAATCAATTTATCTATTTTTTTACAGCCTATGTACAGGTACTTGATAGAATGTTTCTCATTGTAAAATGTGTAACCTATGTTACATAAGTAGCCTATGATTTTTATTGTTCCTTCATCCTTTGTGGGTTATAAA
Organism: Paramormyrops kingsleyae; assembly: GCF_048594095.1. Lineage (NCBI taxonomy): Eukaryota > Metazoa > Chordata > Actinopteri > Osteoglossiformes > Mormyridae > Paramormyrops > Paramormyrops kingsleyae. Next base: position 386,657 of record NC_132815.1, on the reverse strand, counting down.
CAGCATGATTTTCATTGCTCAGTCACCCCTTGTTACATGATGGTTTTTCATTACAATATCGACTCTTGAGAATTAGGCTAAAACATCAGAATCCCTTTCATTAGAGAGAGAGAGAGTACAGTACTATACTGCAGAGTACAATAATGTAGGCCTACAATGTACTTTACTATTACTGTATGTAATTTATCAATTAAGCTTTGCCATATGTATGTAAATGAAAATCACCTTACAGTATGTAAGAAATCCGCTATTATATGCAGTTTCAGCTATCCATGATCGCTCTTGCATCACATCACCCGCAGATTTGGGGCATTACTGTACTTAAAGCTTTTGGGTTCTCTGTCATGTGTGGCCAGTAGATGAAGACAAACTCAATGACTCCATTAACTTGGTCCCATTACATAAGACTGGTGGATACTACCATCAGGACTGGCCCTGGCCGTCCAGTCACCATAGGCAAGGTTCTGCTGATAGGCCCAGGGCAATGATCAGCCCAGGGCAAGGCGCCAGGCCAGCACAGGGCAGGGATCCGCCCAGGGCAAGGCGCCAGGCCAGCACAGGGCACGGATCAGCCCAGGGCAAGGCGCCAGGCCAGCACAGGGCAGGGATCAGCCCAGGGCAGGGATCAGCCCAGGGCAAGGCGCCAGGCCAGCACAGGGCAGGGATCAGCCCAGGGCAAGGCGCCAGGCCAGCACAGGGTATGGTAAGGCTTGTCCAATAAAAATAGACTAACTGTAATGTTAGGTTTAACCTTTAAAATACTGTTCTTCTTCTGACTTGAACACTTGAATACCATAACTTACGATTATTCTATAAGATGAATTACATGCAAAAGGTTGTTTTGTAATACTTGTGTGGTATTAACAGAAAACTAAATCTCACTTGCTTTTGCATCATACCATCTATAAAGACCCTAGAAGGAGTCAGAGAGAATCTCAGTAGGTCATTGATATACAAACCTGGGTCTGTTACATAACTCTTGCATTAGCTTCAATAGATGCTATGCATATCCTAACTGACCATGATGTCAAATGCTTGCTGAGCTAAAAGGCTGTATGATAAGGAGCATTCCAGCAGGTGGCACTGTGGCCTCACCATTAGCAGATTTATAACTTTGACCACAGTCCAAGCTTTGACCAAAACAAAGGTTCATTCCAGTTTTGTGTGGGATCAACTGTCAAAATGTTTGCTATGCCACGGCGTTCTGGGTACTGGAATGGTTGAAAGGTTCTAGGTAAGCAGCAGGTCTATCTTTCATTAGTCTTGAGTATTTCAATGCGCAGCAGCTAACAGCATGATGTATTGCCATCACAGTGTCACAAGGGGGCTCTGTATTGTGTGCATGGTCTGAATTCTGTAAGTAATGGTGCTATAGCTAAATTAAATGTTCTGCTTCTAGGATTCCTAAAGGAGGGTCCTGATTGGCTAGCACTGGTTCCTCCCACTTGCAGAGTTGCAGGTTTGAGTCCTGCCTTCATCTGTGGGTGTAATGCTTAAATGGCTTTTCTCTTCAGATTTTTATCTGCAGTCCAAAAATATGCAGGGAGCTTAGCTGTCTAGTGTCTCAACATTGTCCATTTTCTTTGGAGTTGTACAATACAAGTCAAAAGTCTGGACACAGCTACTGAAAATGACCTTGGAGTTATCTTATTAACAAAGAATAAGATGGAGTGCTGTGACAGATGACCTGCTTTCCCCCCCCCCCCCCCCCCACCCACTAGAGGGCGCTAGGGGCACGCCACTAGTCTGCAGATCAGTGGTTAAGAAACACTGTGGCAGCTAATTATTATTTCAAGGAAACATTCATTCAAACTACAACATGAAGTTCTTTAAAGTCTGTTAATGTTTATGCTCCCAGGGTGCTGGATTACTCTGAGCCAATCAGTCTATATCCTGCTGTGTTAGATCCCAAAAGCATAATGAAGGACAGGGATTCTGAGGTGCTGTGGCAAATTTTGCGATTACCCCATTATGCTCAGTAAATGAGACCTGCAGCAGCATGCAGACCTGCACAAAATGGGGAATTACACATGTTCATGGACTATTCCGTACTGTCATGTACAACGACAATAACAAACTGAATCTTAAAAAGAAACGGCTTAACTGATTGTGGATAACTTGTGTCTTTGTAAAATGGAGTACCAAGGACCAATAAATTTATGCTTTTTCAACGGACGCTGAATATATTCTCCACTATAGATGTTTATGATTGTGCTAGGTCAGCCCCTGTGACTAGCGTGTTCTTCTTGGCTTGAAAGGTATAGCTTACCCACATTACAAGTATGTTTCCAGTGCAGTCATCCAAACTGATAATGGTCAGTGGAGAATGTGGTGAGTTTGCTCTCTATGTGGTTTTTAGTTCATGGAGCTGAACCACAAACCAGTCATGCACATAGTGTCTGATGAAAAGTGTGTGTGTGTGTCTGTGCGTGTGTATATACAGTATATTAATATATATATGTGTGTGTGTATAGATGCTTTATTGTTATTGTAGGTTCAATGAGATTTAGTTTGGAATGCGCCAGCACATGCACAGTACATTTACAATTAATGTAAATATATATGTGTGTGTGTGTGTGTGTGTGTGTGTGTCAAGCCGAGGTAAAAAGGAGGTCGGCTGATATCAGGCCTGGATTCATCACCAAGTGCTGTGAGGAGCTATATTGAGGATGTCTAATGAACTGAACTTACCTGAATAGTCAAAATTTTAATGTGCATTACTAAAGTCTGTATTTACAGTATAAAGAAACTTTAGAGTGTAACTTAGAATTTGCAGTGATTTTCATCATTGATGATAATTTGATTTCCCTTTTTGATGAAAATAAGTCAAGACAAATATAGATGATTATATCTTTTAATCGTTTAAAATTAAGCTGTTCCCATTATGTCTTTTTCTAGTACTATGCCTGCTAATTCTATTTAATGGTCTATTACAATTATCTAAGTCAATTAAAACCATAAGTATAGGCAGAAGAATTCAATTAAAAGGGATGTAGTTTTAATGAATCAAAGAAAATTGGCCTAATCAATTGGGTTTATATTGCAACAATGCAGAAGCACCACTACTGTGGGTAGCTGTGGGATTAGAGCCTTAATATAACAACATAACACGATGCCTCCCTCCACTGCTGTCAGCTGAAATCCCTGCTGGACAAACGCCAGTAGCAACAGTTACGAAACTAAACTTACAACAATAAATCTATTTCCAAAACTAGGACATCGTGTGCAACAACAGGGAAGGTATTTCATACGAATTGTTTCATGAGAAAATTCTTGCTGTTTGCTAGAAAAGCAGATATCTTTATTTTTATGTCAGATTATTGAATCATTGAAAAGTACAACTGTCTGCGGGAACAACTGTCTCCTGTACTCATCAATCACCTACCTCTGTAGGACAAATGCATGATGAGGCGGTTCACCTCTCTTTAATTCTAACATTGCATTTTAAGTGAAATTTAGTTGAAATTGTTGTGTAAAAGTCCTCCATCTCAGTACAGGACAGAGCAGTTTGGGCCATTTCACAATTTTATATCGTGATTGATCTTGAAGACGTCCATGATCTACTTTGCATGCAAATTGTAGAAATCATGATCTTTTATGTCCTCCTAAAATTACTTCCAAACTTCACATAAAACTTCGATGGTGAGTAACAATGTGTCACTACCCTGTCTCTCCCGTCACGTCTGCCATGCCAATAGCTCACATTGAATTGTTTTTCAAATACATCACATGAAGAGCTATATGGTTACAATGAATGCCACAGCTAAAATAAACAGACTGTGAAATGTCGGTAAACTGCTTGGCAGTTTGGCTAGCGTGAGAAAACAAAAATACAAAAAAATCAAACTGAATTACAGACAGAAATTAAACTCAGAATCAAGACTGTTATTATTCCCAAAATTATGTAACTGGTTAAACCATATCACTGTAGAAAAGAACCACCAGAATGAACCATGTCAAGGAAAAATTACACAGCACATATTTATTTATTTATTTGATTCTGATTCTCCATCATTATTTCAGTAAATACAGGCTTCAGCAAAAATGCACAAATACAGTGAACAAATAAGAGGCAAGAGCCAAATAGGAAATATGTTCCTAAAAAAACAGGAGCAGAATAATCCACTGTTGGATCACTTACTGGTTTTGTACAATAAACTTGAAATAACTCCTTGCAATTGCAGTCTCTATTGGGCAGTTGGGTTAACGTAGTGATTGTAGCTGTGTGTAGGGAGCACTTGGCATCATGGACACAGCTTGAAAGATCCTTATGAAAGATGATGATCGGTCTTAACTTTTACCTTAAGACTTTATTATTTGTTTTATCTCCTCAACATTATGGGTAGTAGCAGACAAAGTAAGAGTGACAGCTTGTTTACCTCATTGAGATAGCTACATGTATCATAACGATGTCAACACTTATTCACTCATAGCTTAACATTGCTAGTGTATCAGAAGATGGCAGCTAGATACTGTTCACCGTTTGAATGTCAGAAGCCACACTTGGGCTTCTGTGTCATAAGGAGCTAAATGTACAAACAGGCTACTCACTGCTAGATGTGCTACTGGGGTCCAACTCAATCCTGCAGTGGACTAGACCTTTCAACAAGCAGCAGAGTTTTTGAAAACCATTGTCTACACATGGAATGCCTTCTAGAATACCCCCACTCTCCAAATACTTTTCAGACCTTACGGTGCCTGGTGGATTGGTGAGTATTTTAAATGGAAAGTTTATTCTCTGTGGGGGATTGATCCTTTGGCAACACACAAAATAACAAATACATTCTCTGTCACTCATACTTTCTCACACACAGATACTGAATCACCATGACCACTGGCCAGGTCTCTCACAGTGTCCGAGAAGGTCTGTGGTTTAAGCTGCAAGACTCAGGTTCTCTGATCTCTTATTGCTGAGATTATACAGAAGAAACTAGCATATAGTACAATCAGCCTCCTGTTTAGACTTGACCTATTATTCACACAGCTATGTGAAGACTTGAAAGAGGTATGCCTTAGGTTTCTGCATCAATGACCCTCACAGAATGCATATTTGTCCATAAAACGTGAAAAAACTGCTCATTTTTCCAGACCTTTAAGATTGTTGAAAGTGTCTTGATAAGAAATGCATAGTGTTATGCATACAGAGAGAAAATACCCATCATAGGCCACAGGGCTTGGTTCCCTTTGGATATATGCAATGAGGTGAGGTTTGTTTTTGCATATTTGCACAGATCATATAGAACAGGGGTGCCAAACTCCAGTCCTGGGGGGCCGGAGCCCTGTGTAGCGTAGCCAGAAATGATTCCGCTCAAGAGCTGTGTGGTAAACAAGGAGTTGAATCAGGTGTGTTAAATGAGGGAAACCCAAAAATGTGCAGGGCTCTGGCCCCCCAGGACTGGAGTCTGACAATCCTGATATAGAACAACCAAAACTCACTTCCATCTTCAGTATAATGTACATATACAGTATAATGTTTAAATTAATCTCAAGCATTTCCATGAATCTGTTAAGTCAACTTCAGTCTGTCTTTCGCCCTTCATAAGGTACCCGTGCGTGTGTCTGTAAAGGGTAAAGGGCAGTTACGATGTCTTTGTCTCCCTGGGTAGTGCCAAGCTCCTTTTAGACCTTTGCCTCCAGCATCTCCAGGAAGAGTTTGTGCATGCGCACCCTGCCCTGCACTTTGACGCTGTAGAAATGCTGCACAGCCTTGCCTGAGACCTGCCGGAGGAGGGGCAGGGTCATCAGCAGCTTTCCTGCCCTCCATGGGTCTTCCGGGTGTCTGCTGCCTTCATGGTCCTGCAGGGCTTCATGTAGGGTGTCCTGCAGCTTTTGTACAGCCTCCACGTTTTCTATGTGCATAGAATCTGGGACAAAACGGGGCTTTCAGAGTAAAGACCACGGCAATAAAAAGGTACAATTCTGTATCATAACACTTTTACACTGATTCATTCACAGGAGGCTGTAATGTTTCTGATTTAGCCACCAGTAACTGACCCTCCCCTGCTACCACATTTACTAGTGATAATAGTGGTATGATCATTGCTGCTAATTGATTGGTTCTGATTATGATGATGTACAAAACAAAAAACATAAACAAATTACCCGCTTTCCTAAGTACATTTTTGATTCCGATTTATGATTTATGGTGTGAAGAAATTTATCAAAGACAAAAGGCAAAATCTGAATGAATGAATTGCCTGTTTAAGATGGGCTCCTAGGATCTGATCTGACTACAGTTCTCTCCTCAAACCATGGGAAAGGATGGGAGCTGGTCCCACCTCCCACAGAGCGGCCAATCGATACACTGCAGTGTCATCACATGAGCACAAGCTGGGCCCGCCGCCTCGCAGCACCACAGCGTCGATTTCACATGCATTTATTGACAGCACCGGCACTCCTTGTGAAAGGACAGATTTATCTGCAGCTGCGAGAGCCACTGTGCAGCTGGAGAGAAGGGCATCAGCCAGTGCACTGGACCGCATGGCCCATCACTCTGGATGTGCTCTGACACAGAGAGAAGGGCATCATGGTCATGCCATTCGCAGCTATCGGTTAAAGGCCCGTGCACTGGACCGCATGGCCTATCACTCTGGATGCGCTCTGACACAGAGAGAAGGGCATCATGGTCATGCCATTCGCAGCTATCGGTTAAAGGCCCGTGCACTGGACCGCATGGCCTATCACTCTGGATGTGCTCTGACACAGAGAGAAGGGCATCATGGTCATGCCATTCGCAGCTATCGGTTAAAGGCCCGTTCGCTGGACCGCATGGCCCATCACTCTGGATGTGCTCTGACACAGAGAGAAGGGCATCATGGTCATGCCATTCGCAGCTATCGGTTAAAGGCCTGTTCGCTGGACCGCATGGCCCATCACTCTGAATGTGCTCTGACACAGAGAGAAGGGCACCATGGTCATGCCATTCGCAGCTATCGGTTAAAGGCCCGTTCGCTGGACCGCATGGCCTATCACTCTCGATGTGCTCTGACACAGAGAGAAGGGCACCATGGTCATGCCATTCGCAGCTATCGGTTAAAGGCCCGTGCGCTGGACCGCATGGCCCATCACTCTGGATGCGCTCTGACACAGAGACAAACAGCCCCATCCTGGGTTCTTTCGTGTGCTCGTGTCTGTTTTTGCTCCTTTGTTCAATTTAATTTGGCTGCATCCAGTTTGCAAATACCCTGGCCGTTCTTTTTATTCTGTGACCCTCAACTTTTTTTCCATTTTTTGTTTCTGTGATAATGGAAACTCGGTCCTCACATTAGGAAAATCCACCCCTGTCATTCATTTATGTGGGTTTTTTTGTGATCACATGGGTTCTTTCAATAGGAGGCTTAAGAAAGAGCTTTCTGTGTCTCAAGGGCTGTATTTAGCCTGGCCTGCAGTTCAAAACTCATCATTCTGCTCGACTTACACAAAGGACACAGGAGGAGGGACTGCGTTCACCTGAGTTGGTGAGAGCGATGGCTTTGAGCGTGACAAACTCCTCCTTCTCCAGCCTCAGTTTCTTGTACCTGCGCACCAGCTGCAGGATGGAGCCATACAGGTGCAGCAGGCCGGTGAGGCGGGCGCTGCTTTCATCCATGACATAGTCCTCTGCATACACTAGCTCGTCATCACAGGGCAGCGAGCGGAACACTATGCTCAAGATCAGGATCTCCATCCAAGCGCTCTGCAGTAGATTCATCTGGTCTGTCAGTGACAGGTTGGGAAAGCCTGCAGGACGGGGACACAGTGAACCCTGATGAGTTATGACAGTGTGCGGTTGTGGTGTTGAAGTTATGACTGAAGTCCTGTTCTTGTGGGAGAGGTAATGTAGCAAGATTAATGGTTAAAGTTAATGCATCACTAAACCACTTATCAAGTACAGGCAGGACTGGCTGTAACTATAAACAGGACAGGCAGCTGCCTGAGGCCCCCATATTACATGCTGTGCGGAGGAAGTTACATGATCATTTGTTTTCTTGGTAGGGAGGCCGATTCACCATTTTGGGACTGTAGGAGAAAATTAGAGGAAATCCACTCAACAGCAGGACGGCATGCAGACTCCATACACTGAGAGCGGAGGCCTCAGTCCTGGAGGTGTGAGGCAGCAGTGCCCCGGTGCCACTGACACATATGACCTGTTATAAAGCCATGAATCTACAGCCAAGGGCTGCTAGGCCACTGCTATAAGTGAGCTTCTCCTGAGCTTACTGAGGCAGCTGGAATGGGCGAGACATTTCCCAGAAATATAAAGAGGAGATGATACATGGTAACATCTCCAAAAACATTGTTCCCTTAAGCTGTCAATACTCCTTTTATGGTTTCACTACCTGTCTGTCTCCCTGTCTCTCATGCCCCTTGTAAAGTCTGATGATTTAAATGGCGGCTTTTTACGAGTTCACTTTTACAGCACTTTTCAGTCCCTTAAAGTGACTGCTTTGAAAGGAAGGTGCTTCCTGTTTAGGAGATATGCATGATCTCTGTGGTGATGCGATGTTTGTCAGACTGACCCAACACTGTGGGGCTTTGGGGGCTGGGGGGAGCATTAAAGGGTTGGGTTTCTCTTATCGCAGTGACAAGCGCCGGGACCTGAGACGGCTGGAGCACTCATTAATTAACGGATCGCAATCACCCTTCAGAGTGTGAAGGGAAATCGATAACCATAAGGACACAGGCGTCACATCAAGCAGACAGGGGCCACAGATGGGGCAGCACATCCACGGCTACTGTCTACGCCCTCATAATTCCAGGATAATCATGGTAGCGAAGTAAATGAAAAGCTTGCAGTCATATAACATTATGTGCTGAACAGCACACATCATAGGTTTAGGTACAATGAGCTTCCACTGGACCATATGATTGCCTATTATAGGCAACAAGCAAACACTACAAAATCATGCTAGATGCTCAAACACTTTAGCTTACCTGTTGAAAATGTGAAATTTAAGTACCCAGGAATAATGGATTTTACTACAGTCTTCAAACCAAGAAAGTGTGCATTACATATCAGATAAAGTTTATATTTTTAAATTTGTTTTCACAGGAAGACAGCAAATATTGAATACACAGATGAAATAAAAAACAAAATATGTGAAAATATTATTTAAGATAGGCTCCGGACCCCTGGCGACAAGTGGTTTCAAAAAATGGATGGATGGATGGATGGATAGATGGAATATCACTCAAGATAACACATAAGCTGAGCCGGATAAATTATTAGATTTTGTCTCTATCATTAAACTGAAAAGCTTCAATTTTGACTTGCAGTTTGCAAAAACATTCAAAACGATTATTGGTCTGTAACAATATGGATATTAATATCTTCTAGAAAATAAAAAAACTGAAGAAATGCCTGATGACAGACAATAATTCCACGTTGTTGAGGTGGAGCGACACCCCCGTGGCTCCATCGCACACGCGTGACTGGATATTATCCTGGAGGTCCCTCCATGAGCTCTCAACTAGCAACCCTATGACCTCATGCCATTAACCTCTGATTCCAGCTTCCATTACCTGGTTCTTTTGGTTGTCTTTGTTGACATGTGGCTTCTTTCCAGGGCAGCACTACCAACACAGAATGACACTTTTTCAGTGCACACTAGAGCTTCAGCCAACTCCAATGGGAACAGTCGCACCACCTTGTAATCATGACAACCAACCATACCTTTACCAGGTGACATTCCTGTCCACACCTAGGGTCAGCACACAGAACTGGCCCTTTAATGCTGGGTACCAGCACAGACTGAAATGATGAAATCACAGCATCCCTATCAAGGCTAGGACATGCACACCAATGGGAACTTCAGGGATCAATAGAGAAGGTCCTAAGTACATTACAGGTAGCAGAGAATGGAATGCGGAGTACTGGATAGCTCTGGGCAATGATTTACATGGAAAGCCCTCCATGTAATCCTCTGGAGCCTACATCCTCTGGCTGTCCTGCACAGGACCCTTAGTGACCATACATCTTCACAGTACACCTTCCTCTTATTCACATGCGGAGGTTACTTGGCTTGGCACTCAGATACTGATGTTAACTCCAGCATATAAGCACTGATCAGCCACACCCACATCATCAGACTCTCCTGTATCATCAGCCACACCCACATCATCAGACTCTCCAGCATCGTCAGCCACACCCGCATCATCAGACTCTCCCGCATCGTCAGCCACACCCGCATCATCAGACTCTCCCGCATCGTCAGACTCTCCCACATCATCAGACTCTCCCACATCGTCAGCCACACCCGCATCATCAGACTCTCCCGCATCGTCAGCCACACCTGCATCATCAGACTCTCCCGCATCGTCACTCTCCCACATCATCAGACTCTCCCACATCGTCAGCCACACCCTCATCATCAGACTCTCCCGCATCGTCAGCCACACCTGCATCATCAGACTCTCCCGCATCGTCAGCCACACCCGCATCATCAGACTCTCCCACATCATCAGACTCTCCCGCATCATCAGCCACACCCGCATCATCAGACTCTCCCGCATCGTCAGACTCTCCCACATCATCAGACTCTCCCACATCGTCAGACTCTCCCACATCATCAGACTCTCCCACATCGTCAGCCACACCCGCATCATCAGACTCTCCCGCATCGTCAGCCACACCTGCATCATCAGACTCTCCCGCATCGTCACTCTCCCACATCATCAGACTCTCCCACATCGTCAGCCACACCCTCATCATCAGACTCTCCCGCATCGTCAGCCACACCCGCATCATCAGACTCTCCCACATCATCAGACTCCCCCACATCATCAGACTCTCCCACATCATCAGACTCTCCTGCATCATCAGCCACACCCGCATCATCAGACTCTCCCGCATCGTCAGCCACACCTGCATCATCAGACTCTCCCGCATCGTCAGCCACACCCACATCATCAGACTCTCCTGCATCATCAGACTCTCCCACATCATCAGACTCTCCCGCATCGTCAGACTCTCCCACATCATCAGACTCTCCCGCATCGTCAGACTCTCCCACATCATCAGACTCTCCCACATCATCACCTTATCCTTGGCCAAGCCAAACCATCATGAGCAATATTACCCACCTGATAAAAGAAAGTGTTTGTGAGCACATCCACACTTACAACCATGGAAGAATGCAGGTGGGACAGATTGCATTGCCAGGCTTTGAATTTCAGACAATAAAGGGGATTATTTATTTAATATATGTCAGAATAAAATCCCTACAAGGAAATGTAAAATCTGTGATTAAGAGCAGAATATTTCATACACTTAATAAAATAATCATGATTCAAACACATTTAATCATAAGAATTCATGGCCTCGGTCTATCAGCTGTATAAACATAAATAAATGTAATGAATACTGATAATATTATATGCATACAAATAAACACATTACACTGAAATAATCAACAAGAACACTGCAGTCATCTGTAGAGTTTCTAATGTCCAAAAGCTTTTACTGTGAAATATAAAGTTGGAGATATCCTTGCTGTTCTTGCAGTGATCACCAGCCAGAAAATGAGCCTCAAAAAATCAATGTGGATATTCCTGACTAGCTCTGCAATTGTGTAGCTCAAAACGGATCTCTAAATAAGTGTTTCATGTTTCATGATGGAGGACTGCTACTTTAAACGCCACTGGTCCAGCATCTGCGTACATTTATTGTGACATATCACATGTTTTTCCTTTCCTTTTGTTACATGGCCTGATTAGGATACAAAACTGCACTGTATCCTGAGAACCGTCATTAAGACATAGAATCGCAGTGTATCTTGAAGATGGTCATTAGGACATAGAATCGCAGTGTATCCTGAGGACCGTCATTTGGACATAGAATCGCAGTGTATCTTGAGGACAGTCATTAGGACATAGAATCGCAGTGTATCCTGAGGACCGCCATTAAGTCATAGAATCGCAGTGTATCCTGAGGACCGCCATTAAGTCATAGAATCGCAGTGTATCCTGAGGACCGCCATTAAGTCATAGAATCGCAGTGTATCCTGAGGACTAATATGTGTGGGCTGTTCAAGAACACATCCCCAGAAAAGATCCCAGAATTCCTACGTCATCATGTTAACTCAGTATCAACCTTGAACTTGGATACCTGGGCTTTGGACGGTGCTGTTCTTTCACCCACACATTTGAGTTATTCATAAAAAAAAAAACTTGGGTAGCCAAGATTTTTACACCAGGAAAGAGCCAAAAACACTTGAAGAGTTGGTACCTACTAATATTTATGCTTGTAGTCCCTGTTTATATTTATCAGGATGGACTGGCTCTAGTGTTCTAATGACTACAACTGAACTAGATCCGTATAATCTGCTTTGTGCTAATCACCAATCTATTAATCTCCTACCTGGCCAACTAAACTGCAATGGAAGTCTAAGCCAGGGCCAGCTCTAGCTGTAGGCAGAATTGGCAAGTGCCCAGGGCCCCAGATTACCTGCGATTACCCAGATTACTGTGGAGCAAGTGAAATGAATCATCAGTTTTCTTGCTGTGAGCCTCCCAAGTAAATTTGGCCTAGTGGACCCCTCAGAAGACTGAGCTGTGCCTACTCTAAGCTTTTCTCGGTAAAATTTCCCTCAATGTTTAGCTTTCACCTGCTTAAAAGGGCTTATCGAAAGTAAGTCTGTACACAACTGTTAAAGAAAAGTAAAGTCCTGCATGGTCTTTTTTAAACAGTTATTATTTAGTAAAATGAACAGCAGCGATCTCCAATCTTTTTTTGCACACCAAATAAAGCATAATAAAGTGCAAAAACACACCTCACCATAACGCAGAATCAATGGCACATTAATGATGTAGGCGAGTTAGTGTGTATGACCGCATAACACATTCCAGCTGACAATTTTATGTAAACTATAGAGTGAATGAAGTCACTGTTAAGTAAATATCATGTTTACCCCTAGTCACACAGTGGTTTTAACAGTTATTCATAGCGTTCTGTTTTCAGTAGGCAGCCATCATCAGGACGATGTCAGGCCATTTTCAGGATAGTCTGAAGTGATACTTACATAACAGTAACAAACAATAAGATTGCCACTTATTTGTGAGAAGTTATACTGCGATGCCCGTTGTTAAGGTTTCTTATTTTGTACCCCCAAGGGCTGCACATGCCTGCAGCATTTTTCCAAATGGTCTGCTATCAGTGACTCGAGAGATGAGCCCCCCAACATGGCGCCCACACAGACGCACATCCAACCGCACATATAGTTTCCATCTTTTTATATCTAAGATCAAACCTGTGAAAGGGGCACAGACGGAAATGATGGGAGATGATATGGTCATTTTTCAAAATAAAACACCCGGCAGACTCAATAAAATGGAAATTAAAAGATTTCTTCTTTCTTTCTGTGCGGCCCGGTACCAGTCCGTGACTCTGTGGTTGAAGACCGCTGATGAACAGCAATAACAAGGGCTGGGAACCAGTAAATACTGAAGGTAGGGCATTATATGAAATAACCTACATCAAAGCTTTTTTCAACTGTAAATGCTGCATAGACCATTGCTTTCCAATATCAAAAGCTGTAATTGGCTGGTAGAGCATATAGAGGAGTCTCTTGCGCAATGTTTGGGCATTTGACGAGCGCGTGACCCAGTCAGGCCACCCTGACCTGACGAGCCCCAGGCCAGATACAGGCGACTGAGCTACTGGGTCACGGGAAATCTCTGCTCATGTAAGCGGCTCTCAGAGCTCCATGCTGAGCCAGCGCTAGATAGCCACCCCATCACCTAAGCGGATGAGCACCCCTGCAGTGCCCATGGTTGACCATGCTCAGTTGTCTCCATTAGTATACCAGTCAACACTGGGGTGAATGACCCAACCATTGAGAATGAAAGCCATCCTTCATTTATAATGAATGGACAACCATACCAGAAGTATAGCAGGCATTACTAATATATCAATGAAAGTGGACTTCAAAACCCAGGGTGGGTGGGATTATCACACACTACCATTCGCAGACCACCAATGACAGACTGCTTTTGGCTACTTCCCGTCAGTTACCTGACTGGTTAAACCAGGCACTGAATGAGCACTCACGTGTGCCATCCATGCCTCCCACACCAATCAATAACAGGATCCATGATTAGTTCCATTAAGAATTCTGTTTTCCCTCTTTTGAACAAAGCACTTGCCTTCTTCCCAGTGGAGCCTTGTGTACATCTGAATGTCCCCATCGATTATGGAGCACATCGACCGCCTGTCACTGCACCCCCCCACTGAGAAAGACACTCTATTGATTTGAGCCTTTCAGGCAATTTATGATTCTCCTGCAGGTATATTACAGCGACAGGTGTGTAATTATCACGTGTCAGTGTGTGAATATCCACTGTGCTTAACTGCACACTTTACATATGGGAGACCCTTAAATTAACCAAAAACCTTTATCATCTTCATTGGTAAGAGAATGAGCATCAAAGCTGTAAAATCTGCAAATAGTGTAATGTGTGCAAATGAATGCATTTGTAAATGTGTGCATAAATACTATACAGTTATGGTTTTTGGAGTCAAAATATAAAATGTAAATATAGAATATAAAGATATGAAAAACAGTCAAGAAGCAGTAAGGAAGCAGCTGAAACAAGTGACCAGGCCAAAACCATCCTGCTGGTCTGCACTGCATTGGTAATCAGCATATGGATGCCTGGGCATCCTGCTGTCCAGCCATACCTGGCACATGCTTGGCCCAGCTGATGACGACAACCAGTTCCCGATCGGCCAGATCACACAGTGTTGTCAGGGCCTTGATGTCTCCTTCAGGCAGGCTGGGGTCGGGCATGGCATAGATCTTCTCTGGCTCTGCTACCAGCAGACGGGACACCATCTTTGTCACTAGAGAACGAGATGAGGGAATAGTCCTTTAGCTCGATGTATTGGGACAGATACCGTTTGGCGCGTATCTATGATATTGGTGAGGTTTCTGGGTGTCCAGCTTCTGGCAGGTCTTACTGTGGGTGGTGCTAAGAGTACGGGTGCAGTGTAGGAACTCACGTGGCTTTTTGTCTGGGGGAGGCAGTGCGAGGCCTAGGTAGGTGAGGTTCTCAGCATCCAGCCTCCGCTTGTACTTTTGCCTGCCACCTCGCACGCGGTCCAGGCGTACCCCTGCATGCAGGAATGCACATCAGTAATGGGAGACAGAAACACACAGCTGTCGCAGGAGATACACTGATCACCTTAGCTTAGCAAAGCTCTAAACCAGCGAATACCCAGCAGTGCCAGTGACCTCACTGACAGGAGTAGGGCTGGGTACCTATCTCTGGTACTTTTATGGTGCAGACCGAAATTCTCCTATCCTATAGAGGATCGAAAAATTAATTATCTTTCGGTGCCAAATTCCCTTACCCAAAAAGTAAATCTCGGCATCTGTGAGCTAATAAGCATACAACATACTTGTGTAAAGATTTAAAGTTACTGGTGACTGGCCGTCTAACGTAACGTTACACAAACACGGCATATAGGCTGGAATGACGTATACCCAGAGACAAACCTGTGAACTTGTTCGAGTGTGTGTTGTTTTTCTTTGTTGCGTAGTGTAAAAAACGCGTAAGAAACTATTGTGACTATTTAGTTACATTTTGCGACCATTTTTGCAGACAGTGCGACTAAATTTTAGAACTAGGCACACCTGAGGGAGTTGTAGATATGCCCCCCATATAGCGGCTGACCACATCGTCCTATACCACGTGAAACACCCACAGACAGCGAGAATTGGTGTGTATGTATATGCATGTGTGTGTATGTGGGAGATCATCGGAGCTTCCTGCAGGTTCTCGGAGGCACTAATGACGAGGCATTTACAGCGATAAACTTGCTGAATTCTTGGTCACAATTCTCGGAGTTAACATGGAAGTTACGTGGAAGTGCAGAAAAAAGACAGAGTAGATGGAATTGTTTTGTACCTCAATAAGATTGAATACCTTTTGCCTGCGTCTCCAGCTGGTGCCGGTGTTGAAACGTGCCAGTGCTTATTACATTGTTTTTTTAATTCTGTGGAAAATCAAGGATCGATCTGCTGGGCAGATTCATTTATTAAGTATCAACATGTCACGAGTCGTATAAGTAAAGTCAGGGCTCTCAAGTCTCTCAGACAGGTGTCTGCAGCTGGACCCATCTCAGATCAGATCTGGCCTGGACCCTATCCGGATCCACTCATTAAGCGCCTCATCCGGTTTGGATCCTGTTTGGACCTATTCATAAAGCACCTCATCCAGCCCGGGTCCGGTTTGAACCCATTTATGATTCCCGTATCTGATCTGAACTCATTTGGTCCAATACCTTTATTTATAATGAATTAATTGCCAAAAGTAGCTACAGACAAAAACTTGCTCACCAACTATAGATTGCTCTATAATAGTCAGAACACCTTCCACCAGTTTAACTTTAAACACATTAAAATGCTTTTATAGTGAAGCAGCAAAAGAAGTAAAATTGGGTTAATATTAGCAGGAAATGAATATAGTTCTGATAGGGCTATAAATTTCTGAATTATGACCAGTCTTAGGGAGGAGCATTTCACCGCTCATCGGCAGATGTACGGCTCTAACTCCTTAGAGCCTGAAAGCAGGTCCCAGTCACACATCTCTTTACCCCTGACTAAAATAAAGACAGTGCCAATAACTGTGCAGCCTCCGATAACATCTGCTCACTTTCACTTTTGTCTAGCAGAGCCTCTTTAAGCCCTTATCATTCAAAGACATTGATGTAATGACCAATTTCAGTAGAATCACAAATAAATGGGATGTCAGGTATGTCCATAACATTGGATTTATGATTCTGTTATAAGACCGCACGTGCCAGTTACGGAGATGTAGTGTTCGATTGCTGCTAGTGGAACAGTCTCTCTGCTGTTCATTACTGACCCCAGGCACTGGGGGTGTTGTGCAGCTCAGCATGTCCGGGACTGGTGGTGTCGTGGTACAGTATATAGACATCACCGACTTCCACACCTGACCAAATGTCCTGTCTTATCCCAGTCTTGGAACCTAGTAGCCCAGAGAGAATGCCAGTGCATCACTGGGCACACAGATACAGTAGCTGTCCAGACAGTAATGATGGAGAGCAAACCGTCATGGCAGAAAGCTCACCTCTCACTGCAAAAAGCTCCTCAGTCCATGAACAGCCCATCTCGTGAGCAGCGAATGCAAGAGCACCAACACATTTGTTAACATCGACAAGCTGCTCATCTGAAAGCTGCTCTTGTTTTATTTAACCCTTACCACCAGTGCTACGTTTTTCTTCAGTTCCCGTTAACATTGTTCTGCATGGAACCCTACATTAAAAAATCAGGCCATATTGCGCGGTGAAAATGAATTATATAAGTACATTACAGTGAATACGTTTCACGCATAAAAGTATGTACATTAAAAATGAAAAAAATATTATGCACTGAACAGATACACTTTAGAAATTTCTGAAATATATGAAAAAATATGATGGTCTGCTGCTTTTCCTGCATCCATCTCTAATAGTCAGGATGTTTGCATGGGTCAGTATACTTTATTATCTGAGTGTAACTGAGTATAGCCAAGAGATTTGCCTACTTATATACATTCCATGATTCCCTGGAAACACAAATCTGATTAGGATTGTCTTTCAATTTCCTGACACTGGCAACCCACTAACCTAATTACCCACAATCCCCAAGAGGACAATCTTTCCTCCCAGCAAAATCTGATAGATCCACAGCTAGGTGGTTTCTATGAAGCCTAATTCCTTCTCTCAAAATCTACATTACTTTCACATTCAAGATCACGGACAAACTAAGTATATCCAAGACACACCGTCTTTTTTTTAGAGCACAGACTAAGTATAATGTCAGATTATCCTCCGAAATTAAGTATTATTACTGCTTTTGGAATTTCACATAATTTTGGCAGCCCTTTTTCTTTCAAACATGCCGTGTAACATAAAAATAATCTTTCTTCTCATGCTTCGGAAAGCATCATCCTTTTTCCACTGGCTGCTGAAAGAAGCATTTTCATTGCGCTGCAGAGTCATGTTCTCTGTAAGGCTTTCAGGAAATCCTATCGCTTGGAAAATGGCCAGAACCCAGCAAGCGACACGCCGACTGGTCCTGCTGTCCACTTCAGGTGCTGCACTTACTCAGTGGCCGACTGCAGACACTCCCCGGCATGGCCGCTGAAGGCATTTCCGTCTGTTCACGCTGCCCTTGTGAGCATGACACCTCCAGCTTTCGAACAGCTGCTCACTCAGACTGGGGGAAAGACCTCAAGTCTGAGAAGTGTCCAGGAGGAAATCACTGTTGACTTTGTCTGACTTTTTGTGGATTGTGGTACGTGGAGCTGCTTTCGTGGTTGCCATGGTGACGTAGTGGCTAACACAGCACCCTTAGCTTCCAGTGTTGCATCCCCTCTCTGGTCTGCTGACGTTTGCATGAATTCTCCATGTTACATGGGTTCCTCCTGCATATACTGAATGTGTAGTATGAAAGTTTGCAGTGGTTTGTGTCCACCGCTTACAACCAGGAGAGATGCCTGGCATTTGTCTTTGTTTGTTTTTACGTGACAATAAGAGTCAAGAGCATAGCGGCACATGGAGCCCACTGAGATTTTTCTGGAACTTTCATTGCCTCCTTCAGGACATGTGACTGAGGACATGATGGCCGAGTGGCTTAAGCACTGCACATTCCTGCTGCGTGACTGACAGTGTGGCCAGGGAAGTAAAGCGGGGTTGGGGTGTCAGTTCTTCACAGAGAAGGGTGTGGGGCGCCCCCTGTGGGCGGGGCGCTTGCACGGGGATATTGCAGCCGTAAGTGCCGGGTCTCCACCTGACACCGGTGCTCCTGTTTATCTCCAAAAACAATAAGCGGGCCCTTTATAAGGACCTGCTGGCCAGGTGGGGGCTCTATTTCGAGCTTCACACCTGCTCTGGGTGTCACTTTCGAGGGAGCATGTTGGAATCGCATGTGGTGCTGGGGGCAACTTGGGGGAGGAGGAGGGGGGCCACAGCCAAACCTCAAAAGCCCAAAGTTGGAGTGTTTCAGGGCTGCTGTTTCAGTGATTGTTGTCACCCCTTCACTTACTGGCTTTTCAAAGCCACACCCCTAAAAAGGCCCGCCCACATATACCGCTTCCATGAATGACATGTTGCTGCACCAAGCCTGCTTGGGCAGGGTCCACCTTCAATCTTAAAATGTCACATGCAGCCTGGCTTCTACTAGCCTGCTGTCTCTCTTTCTTCCCTGAATGCTCTTAATGTTGCACTTGTCATCACTGAATAGTCTTAGCTATTCTCATCACTGAATAGTCTTAGCTATTCTCATCACTGAATAGTCTTAGCTATTCTCATCATTCAATAGTCTTAGCTATTCTCATCACTGAATAGTCTTAGCTATTCTCATCACTGAATAGTCTTAGCTATTCTCATCACTGAATAGTCTTAGCTATTCTCATCACTGAATAGTCTTAGCTATTCTCATCACTGAATAGTCTTAGCTATTCTCATCATTCAATAGTCTTAGCTATTCTCATCACTGAATAGTCTTAGCTATTCTCATCACTGAATAGTCTTAGCTATTATCATCATTCAATAGTCTTAGCTATTCTCATCATTCAATAGTCTTAGCTATTCTCATCACTGAATAGTCTTAGCTATTCTCATCACTGAATAGTCTTAGCTATTCTCATCATTCAATAGTCTTAGCTATTCTCATCATTCAATAGTCTTAGCTTCTTGCTTCCTGCTTGGTTGGACATTGTTGTGTAGCTTTTGCTCCAGTACTGCTCACATTTGTACCTGCCCATTCACTGGATGCTCAGCTTAGCTGCTGCCTAGTTACCTGGTTTTAGCAATAATTTCTCTTGTAGCCTTTGATTACTTCATTTGAAGCACTTCAACAAAAATAAAATGCTCAGCTGTATAAATAAAATTAAATTTTGATAAGATCAACTCAAATTTAGCTAGAAATTTTGTGTTGCATAACGTAACACTGCATGTGCTGCATAGTTGACTAACCTGAGTATTCTGCGACTGTGACTATATTTAACTGGTTGATTTAAATGAAGTCTTGGTTTGGATTTTTACTTTCTGCACCTGAACTATCCCCCTGTGACACTGAGACATCTAGCAATGTAGCATGACTAATGGGATGATGAGGCTAAGTGCTGACAGCAAAGGAAGAGCTTGAACAAATGGGAATAATTCGGTCATGATTTTAGGGCAATAGAGTGTTTGGAGGAATGATTTCTGTTTTTGCATCCACATGGGTTTCTTCCCACATCTGAATTCATGATGAATTTGCTGAAAGTGTAGCCATGAATGACCTTAAGTAGATTGTACCCCCATATGAATCAGTGTTGCCTGCCTTGTACCCTTACGTCGTATCATCACCGTAAGTATAAATAAGAACTTGGATGGAGGCTCCATATAGACCGTTTTATGAATCTCAGTTAGACCTGAACATCGCCAAGCGCAGTATAATAATTTAGCTTTTAGCTTTCCTCGGAATTTATCTTCATTTTCTATACAGCAGAAATGATTATGATAAAGGACACTTTTGCGATGATACGGGTGCTTAAAACAGCTCTGTCTAAAAGACGGCAGAGTCACCTCTCTTGTTGTCTGGGTTCGGTGCCCAGCCTTGTGATGTTATCCCTACCCCTCTCTGATCTCAGCCCATCGATTAGATAACAGACCTGCTCCCCCAGACATCTGATTCCATGATCGATTGCTTCCTCTTTGTGCAATAGCCCAGATGCCTCCCCTTAACTCATGTGCACTCCTCTTTTTATGAAGATCAAGCGCATACCGACCGAGTCCAAAAGCGGCCTATTTCAGACAGATATGCAGTCGATGGGATACACTAGTGTAAACCATCCTTGGAACCACTGGGTCCCTGGTTGTGCTGCATTTATATTTTAAGGATAAAGACGGGAGGAGAGAGGAAGATGAATTTCTGTTTTACCAAAAGAAACCCTGGCATGTCTCTCACAATGACATCACCAAGACCATGTCTCTCACAATGACATCACCAAGACCATGTCTCTCACAATGACATCAGCAAGACCATGTCTCTCACAATGACATCACCAAGACCTCATATCAATACTCTTTTTTCATGGCTGAATCACTTCATCTTTACAGTATGTTCACTGATGCTGCCACGTGAAGTGATGCTTTCACTAAGCCTCTCACTAATGCTGGGACTCCCATGCCCGACTCTCCTGGCATCTCCTCACCTTCCTTAAGCATCCCCACTTTCAGACACTTGGTGAAGCGGCAGGCCTGGCAAGACTTGCGTCTCCGTTTTGTGATCTCACACTCGCTTGTGGCTGGGCAGCTGTACTCGATGTTTCCTAGGGAGAAAGAGACATGAAAGTGAACAAAAAATATCTATCCTCCATTTAACCTTTCATCCTTGTTACAGCTGCAGGGGGGCCGGGGCTCATCCCAGGCAGTACATATTGCGAGGCTGGAGCAGAGCTCGAATGGGAAGCCTGACCATTGCAGTGCAACAGACACTCATGTGCTCACACAAACATGCAGTCATTTACTATGGCTGGCATAGAGACGCATTTTAGGCTAACTGTAGATCTGGAGGAGGAATCCCATGTGACACTAGGAAGACATGCAAACTCTACCCACACAGGTGGAGGTGGGTTTGAATCCCCAACCCCAGCAGAACCAGGCAATAAGCACTCAGAGTGTTAAGCACTCTGTCTACTCATAGAATTTACATCCACAGAAATAATCAAAAGCTTTTTTAGCAATGAAACATTCTGGTTCAACTACAGGCTATAAAACAATGTGGGTGCACACAGCCTAAGATTTCATCCGTATGTAGGGGGGTGGAATTTTATCCTTGGGCTTATCTGGTTAGTTCATTAGTTTAACAACGTAAATTGCCAACCAAGTACCATCCTTGCCAGACTATTGGCATTCTTGCAACCAGCTTCCAGATGTAGCCACCTGAAATGCTTCTCAGTCCTGAAGGAGCTTCCACAAGGTCTGGGCACAAGTTGGTTATGTTGCTCTTACTCTTCGACCCAAAACCAGGCCTATAGTGTTTAGGTTGGGAGGTTGTGGGGGGGGGGGGGGGCTTCTCATCAGTCACAGCACTCTATCACAATATAGTAATTACCACATAACCCCATATCCCATGGTTTTTGTCAAGTCCACTCATAATTTACTTAAAATGTATTTGAATTATACTATTAATTTATTTTTGATTGCCCTTTTACTGCTTTTTAAAATGTAATATTGTTGCATTACATTTATTTTAATTATTATTTTTGCTGCTTAATTCCTTTTTCTTGTGTGCAAGTTTCATGTTATTGTTATATTTTACAATGTTTGTATTTTCCTTTGGGTTCACTTTGGGTCAGCCTCTTAACCTCGAGGAGTGCTTAGGGTTGGTCAGTGAATCTAGAATTTTGACTGGTACTATATATACTACAGATATGTGTGCTGAGTTAATTTTATGAATCGTTATGGTGAATTTTTCCTGAGTAATACCAGTGTGACCCTAAAATCACAGCTGGTGTGTATAGCTGCTCTGAAACCGAAGAGTGACAGTTGCAGGGCTATTTTACGGCATCTTGTCAGCGATGTAACTTGCCTGGCCGGCACCTCCTGATCGCTGTGGACAAGGTGCCAGTGCCTGTTGTGACACTGACAAGCCCCGGTGACGACAGCGTGGCCAGCTGCACATCAAAGACAGCGAAAAGGCCACAGCCAGTCCCTGTGCCTCATTGATGTGCCAAAATAATCACAGGATTATGACTTCCTGGAGCGCCATGGCTGACCAGCTGCCGGGGGTCACCTGAGGGAACAGTGGCCCCCATGGTAGGTTACTGTCGAGGGTGCAGGCCGGCCCAGAGCCAATCAGCACCCTACACACTTCCCAAGAAATGTGAGTGAAATCCCGAGAGAATCTCGGCTGTCTAGTTGTGGAGAAGCTATTTATTTTCTTCTCTATTCCTGCTAATTAGGACTAAAAGTAACATTTAAAGCCATGTTTTTTTCTCCTTTGTCATTACACATGTATGCCTGGTCACAGTCATTATTTATGTTATTAATCAGGCCTGCCACATACCCATGTATTCTAGGTTTATATCCCCAATCTGTCTCATAAAAATCCTACTGCTCCATCTGCAGACTGGAGCCCTAATCACTCTCCTTTTATCCTGCCTCTGCCAAAGAGGGTGTCTCCGACTGAGGGAAATCCGCTTTCCTGAACCTAGCGGTCGACACCATGCCTGAGCTTCCCCCCCAAACTAAAAGGGACGGTCTCCCCACTTTGTAATGAAAAGCCTGCTACTTAATTACGCTTACCCCTGGGTTGGGGTTATTGACGGGAGTCCCGTGGCTCGGACAAACGGAGGAGGCTTAAGCCCATTATATGCAGCCCCCCCGGGAAGGAAAAAAGAGGAGAGGACATATCCTTTCATGTGGTCCTGTCTTCATCCTCTTTGTTGTACCTGGACAGCTGTCTGTTTAAACGTCCATCATGTGAATTTTAGTGCCATTACATGCCACTAGGACAGGTGTATATTTGGTGATCAAATCTTTATGATGCATAATATGAAAAAAATATTCACTCATTAATGATGCTTAACGATGCGGTATCGCCAATCAGGGAAGAAAAACAGCAGTACTTTGAAAGTCAGATTCACTGAGCACAAATGATGAGTGACCATGGTGATCAGGTACATCTAAACACATTTCATTTAACTTTCTTGGTAGCTACCTTTGGTAGATGCTGCTGACATTCTGCGAACTTGGTGTAATTTTAGCCGACAGATTAACTCTATTCTCTATAAATTAACTGAACATAACGTAGACTGCTCACTCAGACCACTCACTCAGACCGCTCACACAGACCACTCACTCAGACTGCTCACTCAGACCTCTCAGTACCATACAGGCATCACAAGACCCAAAACCATGAAAACAGCGAGGAGATCCACATCATCTTACTTGAGCATTTCACCTTTTATAATCCATACAGGAAAGACCAGACTATCGAATAAAGACTCCACATGCACAGGAAAGCCATGCCTATACAGTGTACGCTGGCATGTTGAAGGAGCTGATGTAGAGAGGAATACCTTGTATTGTCCGTTTGAAAAAGGCTTTGCACGCCTCGCAGGAGGCTACACCATAATGGTACCCCGATGCCATGTCACCACAGACCAGGCAGAGCCTCTTGGACACAGAGCTCAGGGCGTAGGTGCACTTCACAGACACATCTTCTGCAGTGGCACTGGGCCAGACATCATTGTAACGTCGGTGGTAAGCCCTGACACCAGGCGTACTGGGCACCAAGGTGGACGGGGAGTCAGGGCTGTAGGAGCGGCTGTTGGCAGTGGCCCTGGGCCGGACATCATCGTAGTGTTCATGGTAAGATCTGGCACCAGGCGTACTGGGCACCAAGGTGGTCGGGGAGTCAGGGCTGTAGGCCTGGCTGGTGGCTGTGGCCGTGTAGCCGCCACTGGTGTCTGAGGTGCTGCTGGGGCTGGCTTGGCTGGCTGTTTCGAGGGCCGAGGAGGG
Source organism: Paramormyrops kingsleyae (assembly GCF_048594095.1). Classification (NCBI taxonomy): domain Eukaryota; kingdom Metazoa; phylum Chordata; class Actinopteri; order Osteoglossiformes; family Mormyridae; genus Paramormyrops; species Paramormyrops kingsleyae. The sequence continues at coordinate 362,161 of NC_132815.1, read as the reverse complement.
GCTGGAGGGCTCCATCTTAATGAAGGGCCTGCAGTGGTGGCCATCTGTAGCCATTCTGCTCAGCAGCCTGGAACGAACGAGAGCACCAAAGAAGACTCAGATTAAAGGGCTCTAGCAATATCCTGAAGGTGCATGATCCAACTGAAGAGGCGCCAAGCCTGTCCATGCTAACAGGGAAGTGAAGCTGGATGACTGGGAGAGATACATGCAAGCAGATACTTCAAGCGTGAGGCTATCAGACAAGATCAACCTACTTAGCAGAACAGAGCTGGCAGGAGAAGGGGCAGCTTACATAGAAGGAACTAGACTGACCAATCACTTTCCAGTGAGAGATATGCAATGTGAGCTGTCACATTAAATCTGCATTGTAGAAGGAGAGAATTTGATTGAGTATTGATTTACTGTCAGCTGGACAGTAACAGTATTTGTGAATGGTATGCTCTGAGATAACTGACATGCAGTCTCCAGTCAATAGACACACAACATGTATGTTTTTGAGCAAATTGGACCTTTTTAGTGTTAATATAAGTCGGAAATGTAACACCAGCAAAATCATTTTACTTTCTGTATTCACAGTATCTCCTTTAAAAAAAATGTGGCTGCTGAGCTGTTGCATTCTTCACCAACAGCTGATTGCTCTGAGAGAGCAGTAATCTCTCCCATGACTTGCGTATATCATCACAACCATAACAGTAGTATGCAGGTGCTCCGTTAACTCCATCAGATTTGCAGTACATTTGTTATCCGTTCAAAGACTTCCATACTGTATAACTGGTTGGAAGTCATATGGTTATCAAGCAATGTTACTTTTCAGCAGTTTCTTATGTTTTTCATTTTCTTAGCGTTTAAATTTTATAAACGATAAGTCGATATTATTATAGTTGATTATATTATACGATATTACATTATAGTCAGTTATATGATATTTATATCACCCAGTCCTAGATGGAAGTGGAGATGTCTATTATAACCAAATGCCCAGAGGTTCTCAAAATACGGGTAGGATGAATATATTCATGAAACCATCCACTGGCTTGAAAATAATCCCGGAACCATGTATTTCCTAAGCATTGAGTGAGGTTGTTTATGCAAATCTCCCTACATATCATTTGATAAGTATCATTTTGCACATACTTAACACATATTTTCACATATTTAAAAAGAGCAGTCAGCACAGGCACCTCATGTCCTGGTTAAATAACTGTGAAACGAATGAGATGAACTGACACCAACTAATGATACCCTCGAGTACTGCGCTTTGCTTCCATTCAAGCATTTCCATCAGAAAACTACACAACCGCTGCAGAGCACAACATAAGTGCAAAACACATTGATCTTTTATTGGCTGATTTATCGAGGTTAGGCCAGGAGGATGACCAAGGAGACGAGTAAATGTGAGCCTGATGAACACAGAGAGGGGACAACAAGCATGCTGCCTATACAAGCTTGTAAAAGAGTATATAATCAATACACACCAGTTTCCCAGGAGACAGTCACCAGTCCCTGTAATGGAGCTTGGGAGGGGAGCTAGGGGCCACTTGCAAGGCCCATGCAATTACTTCCACAGCCTTCATCACAATGTTAAATTTAGCCACTCTCCAGCTACAGTACGTCACCCTGCCTTTTCCGAGCCATGAGGTCATTTGGGGCAACGACATGAGCCCTACTATCGCACCACCCGTAAAATGCCGCTGCCCAAGACAGATAAGATCTATTGATTGTCCCTTTACTTCCTGTTTCTCAATATCGACCATTAACTGTGCTTCTACATTTCTTTCAAGCTGACCAGTTACAGTGTTTCAGATAAAGGGAGATCAGTCAGAGAATGAAGGATCTCTGTCATGTCCAGTTTGTGAAGGTACCGATAGTCTATGCAAGTGACTGTCTATAAGAATACCGTGTCCCTCCCAAGGATGGTCTATTCAGGTGATTGTCTATAGCAGTACCGCATCCCTCCCAAGGATAATCGATTGAGGTTATTGTCTATAGCAGTACCATGTCCCTCCCAAGGATGGTCTATTCAGGTGATTGTCTATAGCAGTACTGTGTCCCTCCCAAGGATAGTCTATTGCGGTGGCTTTCTATAGCAGTACCGCGTCCCTCCCAAGGATAGTTCATTGAGGTGATTGTCTATACAGTAGCAGTACTGTGTCCCTCCCAAGGATAGTCTATTCAGGTGATTGTCTATAGCAGTACTGTGTCCCTCCCAAGGATAGTCTATTGCGGTGGCTTTCTATAGCAGTACCGCATCCCTCCCAAGGATAATCGATTGAGGTTATTGTCTATAGCAGTACCATGTCCCTCCCAAGGATGGTCTATTCAGGTGGCTGCCAATGACAGTACTGTCTATCCTATGTTTAATATATACAGTCTATTCAAATGGAAGAAGGGGTGCAGTTGCTCACCAACCTAAGGCAGCATTACATGGAAAGATAATAAAGTTAGATAAATAAGTATATTTTAAATAGTGTTCATTCATGCTAAGTGTAAGGTTTTTTTGTATTTTTTTATAGGAAATATATTGTTTATAGCAGGGGTGCCGAAGTCCAGTCCTGGGGGGCCAGAGCCCTGCACTTTTTTGGGTTTCCCCTCATTTAACACACCTGATATAACTCCTTGTGCTAATTACCACACAGCTCTTGAGCTGAATCATTTATGGTGGAAAAGTGAAAGAACTAAGCTACACAGGGCTCCGCCCCTCCAGGACTGGAGTTGGGCACCCCTGGTTTATAGGATCATGTTAGTCACATTGTAATTGTTGATTCCCCATCAGGACATCAAAATGCAAGACAGAGAAGGCAATGGTATAAGTTTGCTTATGTGCCATTAACATGGTATAAGTTTGCTTATGTGCCATTAACACTGGATCGTATTTTAGTAGCAATGTAGCAACGTAAACTTTATCAACATGTTCGTGTATAATTTAATCCATTCAGTATAGCATAAAGCGGGATGAAACCCACATGGGACACAGAGTTATCATTACTGAGACACAGTTACACAGAAGTCATCACTGCTGATTCAGACATTGTGATGATGTGGAAGTGATGATCACGGAAACCTTGTGTGTCACAAGAAAAGTTTAAAGGCTTTCCCAGTTTCGGTGGGTTTTCCCCAGGTATCGTTTTCCTCCCCAGATCCTCGGTGGTGGGGCTCAGTTAAATTGATGTTGAATAAGCATTTCAGTGCCATGCGATGGACTGGTGGCCCCTGCAGTATTTATCGTCCATTATGCCTCACTGTTTCCAGGACCGGCTCTGAATGATTATTTTCATTAAGGATACCATTTTATGTGTACATTTTTAGCATAAGAGCACCAAAAAATGTCATTGGTATCCTCAGGTGTGAAGGAAAGTAGTTGCGCCTGGTATAAGAAAACAGACTGCTGTCTTTGGTTTATATACTAATATTTCATGATTGACTTCCAATCAGTGATAAGCTTATCAATAGACAACTTAAGATCAGTACAGAAACCACAGTATGAAATTTGCGATATAGTCTCACAGGTATTACATAATAGAATTTACCAGGGTTAAAAATAACCCTGTACATATGTGGGTCAGGAGGATTGCTATTTTTACAACAAAATGTACTGTATGAAGCATAATGTATATCACTGTATTGGGTACACATGTGTGTCAAGTAAAGCATTGTGAAGGCAAGGAGCCATGCATGAAATTAATGTTATCCTGGTAGACTGGCCTTGTTCCGGGGACAACACCACTCATACAGAGAAGTCGTCCAGCCTGGGACACAATGATTATATCGTTCATCAGCCGAAAGGCTGAACAGGAGTGCAGATGCCTAAAAGCATACAGTGAAGACACTTAACAAGCATCTCATGTGTCTGAGATGGTTAAATAGCTGTCAAACGAAGAAGAAGAAGAAAATGGAGAAGAGAAAGAAAAGAGATTCGAAGTATGCATGCATGCACTAAGCCAGGGGACAGTCTGTGATGTCATATAAGTGCTGTTTCCATGGTGTGGGATAATACAATCACGCCTGAGGCCATAATACTGAAGCCAATGTGTATCCAGATATTTATGAAAATGCTGTTGAGTGTCTTTTCCTTCATCAATTGTTTAGCTTTTTTAAAAATGTAAAAATTTGCTACATTAATAAAATGAGTTGTGTGCTTGTAAACTAAAGGAGTGTGATATTTACACTCTTAGCAGAGGCCAATAAATCGATGCAGCATTGCTCTGAAACGGGGCAGCTGAGCAGCGCTTTGCCGACATTTTCGTCACCCTTCACGGCTTCTCGCTTATCGCAGCGCCTCCCTCCTCGGCCTTCACTCAGGATCCTTGTTGGGTTTCTCACAGGCAGTTTTGTCAGGCCGCTTCCTTATTGATTCCCGCAATGAGCTGAGTTGGCCATCGATACTAATGTTATTTTACATTTCAATTACTGCTCAGAAACATAACCTTCACAAGACGGAACACTCAATATCAATGACATGCAGTAATAAACACTAACATGCCTGCCAATCACAGACTCACTCTTTTTTCACCACATGAATTGAAGCAGAATCTCCATGTGTTGTAAACTAAAAACAGAATACAGTATTCAAAAACGTATGTTCAGTTAAGGCGCAGGGACAATTACAGTTCTTACCATTTACACTGTAGTTCCCTTGTATCTGTGGGTGACATGTTCCAAGACCTACCACAGATAACTGAAACTGCAGATAATCACAAACCATCAGAAGACCCCATATATAATGTAACATTCTTTACATATGGTCATTAATACATTACACACAGTAAAGCATTACCAACATTAAATAGAGTATATAGTATTGTACAGTATGGTACTCTCTCAAAGGACAGGGATGTTAGCCTAATTCTCAAATGTCATGTATCAAGGGATAACTGAACAATGAAAATCATGCTCTTATACTCCCATCAAAGGATGAAGGAACAATGAAAAAACATTGTTACACATTGTACAATTTGTAAACTTATATAGTATATGGTTCTACAGTAAACTAATACAACTTAGTCATTATGTTAAAGAAACGTCAGATATCATAGTCTATTTGCCGATGTCACACACCTGAAGCTGCAGTCCATGTCATTACCCACCAGCAGTCCATGACTTTGCTCACCAGCAGTCCGTGTGTTTACCCACCAGCAGTCCATGTCTTTACCCACCAGCAGTCCATGTCATTGTCCACCAGCAGTCCATGTCATTACCCACCAGCAGTCCATGTGTTTACCCACCAGCAGTCCATGTCATTGCCCACCAGCAGTCCATGTCATTACCCACCAGCAGTCGGTATGTTTACCCACCAGCAGTCCATGTCATTGCCCACCAGCAGTCCATGTCATTGTCCACCAGCAGTCCATGTCATTACCCACCAGCAGTCCATGTGTTTACCCACCAGCAGTCCATGTCATTGCCCACCAGCAGTCCATGTCATTACCCACCAGCAGTCGGTATGTTTACCCACCAGCAGTCCATGTCATTGCCCACCAGCAGTCCATGTCATTACCCACCAGCAGCCCATGTCTTTACCCACCTTTGTTTACCCAGAAGGCCTTTGTGCAAAAACAGCAGGGACACAAGGCTGTGTTCAGAAGTGGAGGGGTCAGTCGCCTCACACAACAGTCCCCATCGACAGCCAATTGGCTTTGGTTACTCCATCACTGCCATTGAATTTGTGGGGTAGTTTTAATAGGCAGATCAGCACTGAAAAGCTTTTGGAAAGGCGAGCTGCATTCCCAGAGCCGTGTGCCAGCCATTTCTCTGAAACAGATACTAGGGTTGATGGAGTCACTCCTGACATATTTCTAAAGGGCAACAAGCTTCAGTCCAGAGAACAATGATCACCTCTTATGGAGGGCCTCATCACATGACTATAAATTAAGTGACCTTGTTGCAGTTGTGATGTTAAGTCTGGTAATGCATAAATGAGAAATTATACTCATACTCAGCACAGCCAAGGATTCATATCTGTCTGATTGTTTTTCTTTGCGAAAATTAAAATATGTCAGTTTGAAATTTATTGATCCAAAGTCCAAGAGAGACAGTAGCTCCACCTAGTGGAGGAGTGGATGGTAATTGAGATTATGTAAGGTCATCACTATGTTTGAGCTATAAATTTGGACAATTTGGATAATCTTCAGAAAGTGCCATCTTTCTCACTGGTAAAGTTGAATATTTCTGATAAACTGAGATGGCTAATTAAGGGTATGTTTCTTCATCACCGATTGACCTCCTTGACTATCATGTTAATCGAATCAGATTCAGTATTACGTTAGCTGGGCTGTTCTAAGCTCTCAAAGGATCTCTTGATGTTCTGTAATTAGCTTCTAATTCAGTCCATAAAGGCTTGTGTTTCGCACCCTGGACCCTGCTATTTCTACAACATCTCACACTATACCATACAACCATCACCCTTCCTGCCATAGCAGGAGGTAACCCAGGAGATAACCAGTGTTCCTCCTGTCTTGAGGAAGACAATGAACGATATTGGAAGCATGAGGTGCAAAGAGAAAAGAGTGCTCTCGGATGAACATGCTAAACTCCCATGCAGCCTGTCAGTCGTAGAGGGCTGAGCCATTTTCCATCGGTGTGTAAACGTGCACAAGGTCCCTCTGAACTTCCGGGTGAAACAGGCATGTTGCAGTAACATGCATCCTGCATCTGTCAAACATCCGATTCTGCAGGTTCAGCCGCATTAAGGTAGAAGACATACAAAAGGATGGAAAGGTAGGAGGAGAAGGAAGAGGGGAGTGTAGAAAAGGCTGTACACATTTATGAAAAGCATACAGCTGCAGGGACTCTGATAGGAACCCTGCCTTTGTGGGGCTGACTGCATTGTCTCTAAGCATTCTGAAGTTTGACTTCCCACCAATTAAAATCACAGGAAACCTTTAATGAGCAAATTGTGTAAAAAGCAGATTTGAAATTTCACCCTTACTAAATGTTGCTCTGTGGACCAACATGAATTATTTATCATATAAAAAAATGCTTTATACTTTTAAATTTATAGTAATTTTAAAATGTACTTTCAAAATATTTATTTCTAAATTTCATAGGAAAAAAATAATCTTTTAACATGTTGAAAACGAAAAACAGCAATGCAGTGCCGTACTAATTTAAATGGATCGGCTGGCCATAAACTGGCTCACAAAGCAATTATTATCTCATACAGAGGACATTTATTTACGCTTAATAGTAAGGTGATCACATGACTGAATTCTTATGGATCATATGCAGACATAAATTTTTATGTATTATCCAGTTAAATTTACAATTTAGAAATTATATGCTTGACTAAATTTTGAATAATGTAATATGTAAAATTAAAGGTAAAATTATTAAAAATCCATTTTATATTAATATTATTTTTATATTAATATTGCTTTCATTTTTCATTTCTACTTTTCCATATATACATATATATTCCATATATTTTTATTATTATTATTTGTACTTTTCCACATATACACACACACACACACACATATATATATATATATATATATATATATATATATATATATATTCAAATGTGCATTCTTTGGTCTTGCAAGAGCAGGTGCAGAGTAACACCATTGTAATGTAGTTTAACATAAAGATATTGTTATGTAATGCCTTACATAAGGATAATGCAACAATTACCTGTTCCAATTATGCCACCGGCGTAAGCAGAAAAGTGGATTTTAGGGCACAGAAAGGACGAAGACGGCCCACTCAGCAAAAGCAGAGCTCCATAAACGCTGACAATCCTTCTCACAGATAAAGGCTTACAATAGGCTCCTCTGCAAGGTTTGAGAATTAAAAGGAGCATCCGGCCTGTCATGATGAGGCCAGGACGGTCCCAGCCCAGAGCAGAGGCGTCCCGCCTGCTCGCTGTGCTCCTCCTGCTTATGCCCAACACAGAACCTGCAGCGAGTTCTGCAACCTGCACTTGTGCAGTGAATGTTCATTTTAAAATAGTACAGCGATTTACCAGCAGATTCCAGCCACAATCAGTGGAGGACTATCACAACTGCACCTATATCACCTGTCCATTACTAACATGCATAAAAAATGCAACCTACTGACATTTAAGTATTCGAAGGCACAATATAGTATGTATGGATACATTTACAAACTTGAAACTAAATGCAGTTCCCAACATGTATTGCATATGATATTATGCATTAAGTATGTTGATATTTTGGTTGAATCTATCATTATTATTAGCGTAAATATTAAATTGTGCAGTACTTTAAAAATTGTAATAATTTTTCCAGTCTAAAAATCAAAAGATAAAGGTAAATTTATGATACCCTGCCCCACCCCAGTAAATGCATGTGGTCATAAGAAGATAAGACATTTACAAACGAGAGGAGGCCACTCGGCCCATTAAGCTCGTTTGAGGTCTGTAGATGGGCTTGTCTACCTTGTTGGAGCAGAAGTGCAGTGCGGTGCAAAAGTTTCAGCGCTTCGCTAACCGCATGGTGAGTTACAGGACTTCACTATTCCAAATGACAATTACAGCGCTTCACTAACTGCATAGAAAGTTACAGTGCTTCACCAACCCCAGATAAAGCTACAGCGCTTCACTAGCCCCATACAAAGTTACAAGGCTTCACTAACTCCATGGACAGTTACATTGCTTCACTAACCCCATGGACAGAACAGGGAAGTATAGAGAGCAGCACCTACTGATTATGGTAGTTCAGAGGGTCCAGGATGCAGAGTTCTGAAACATCCATCACTGCAGTGTCAGCATTCCACAAGAGGCAGCAGAGACGTCCCCCAAAAACAGGAATGGATGCCTTGTAGGGGGAACAGTGCACCAAAATAAATAAATAAAACTCTTCTCCCACCCAGTCCAAGGTGGACCCCCCACCCCAAGCGTCACCCTCCCCTCCTCCCGCGGGGACAGGTATTTCACAGTCGCTACTGCCTTCTGCTCAGTGGTGTGTCCCTGCTTGACATGCGGAGACGAGGGGAGACAGGAGAAGGGGTGCCCAATGAAACCAAACCAAGGCGGAGTGGACGGAGGGAGACAGGCGGAGGGAACGAAAGGCGCAGGAGGACGGGAGGAACGACTCGCTCATGGCCAGACCGGGGCTCTTTAAGGCTTCGTGGCTGATGAATAGGGAACAGCTGCTGTTGGTTGGCTTTAAAAGGAGGCGGGGCTTGAAACTAAAGCATGGGGGGGGGGGGGCTCAAACCCACAAGGCATACACGTAAGTGCGGCTCGGCTGAACTTCTAGTGAATGCCTAGGGTTCAAGTGTAGCAGCATCAGAGCAGAAGCTAAATAACAAATAATGGTTAAGGCAAGATGGATGGATGATAAATGAAATTAAAAAGCTGAGATTTGGGTGACTGCCTGTTAAAGCTATACATAGCATGTTGATTCAGTCCCGGCAGTGCTTTAAAAATAGCGATCTTAGTGCATTAAACTGACAGCAGGACACGTGGGCTATAACTACAGAATCGTTCATTTGGTCAGCAGTTTAAGAAAGGAACTCCACGTATGTGCATTTGTATGACCTTCGATCTGCAGGCTTGAAATTTGCCATAACGTACCACAGACCGAAAAACTCACTGATTCCATGACAGCTCTGAGATTACTCCTTGCGCTATTTCTTTTTAAGTGACTATACTCATTTTGTTCCAAATGCAATGGAAGTATTAACGAGATTGTTCGCAGAGATCTGATTCTAAATTCAAGGTGGGACCAGAGAAAACTCCAGGAGTTTTGCAAGAATGGAGTAAATGAGGCAATTTTCTGTAGTTCCTTCCCATCAGACTGTGGAAAATGAAACCTACACTGTAGCGAAAAAAACACACGTTAAAAAGTATAGAAAGGGAAAGCAATGATGTCATAACGAAAGAGGATAGACGCTGACTTTCCCATCCTCTTTTCTGAGAGGTGGTAGTGTTTTTTGTTGTTAATGGAACCTGAGAATGTCCACGTCACCAGCTCACGTTTCCCTGATCAATACAGTCAATGCAAAAACATTAGTGATGCTCTCTTGATGGAATCTTACTCTCCCCCTGTTTCATGGGGGGGAAAGGCAAGATGCCTTTCACAGACGTGCAGAGTATTCCATGAAGTCTCTGCATACCACACAGCTATAGAGAAACATTTGGTAGCTCACACGTGCACTCACAAATTAAAGGCAAAACCGTACCTAGAGCTTTAAGAAAGCAAATAACCTTTTTATTACTTCTGGTTTTGGTAGAACATTTAACGGATCGACCAGAGCACAGCAGGAATGTTCTACCCGTGTACTTTAGCTTATTATAAAAATGTACAGATATTATAGTGTCTAGGGCTCTAAATACTGTGGGGGGAAATTTGTCGCTTCACTGACGTTTGATTTACAGTTACGTTTGTCCATTATTTATCCGCAGCGGTTGCCAAAATAACACAAAAGCAAGCAAGCAAACAAATTAATAAAGGACCCCTCTTTCTCCCTCTTAATAAACCTAAGATCACGTTTTATGTTAAGCCTACTAACATCATCATATAGTAACTATAATGGGCACTGAGAATTACAGAAAGTCTCATGAAACTTTTGAAGAAGATCAAGTGTCGTTTAGCTTTGTGTCGTACTTTAGTTTAATTAATTAATATTCATTTTACCGGGGTATAATACATGAAATGCCTTAAAAGATGAATGACAACAGTTATACAGTACCCATCCTGATTTTAACGTGAAAATGGTTTTTACTTACACATTATCAGCTGGGGCGTCGTTATGTGTTGTTTTATCCACTTGATACTAAAGCAATATGGGAGTGTATTATTAACTGGAAAGACATAAAATATTATTATTATCATCGCGTTAAAATAGTAAAATCCGCTGGCGTCTTCTCGCTATATAGGGAGCACCCTGTCATACAAAAATAATATACAGTAATCCCCCACGTATCGCGGAAGATGCGCTCCAGACCCATCAGCGATAGGTGAAAATCCGCATTATTGAAAGACCATATAAATAAAAAATTTTTAAATATAGTTTAAGCCTTAAAATACCCCTCCCACACGCTTTAAACACATGTAAACTTATTAAAACAACACACATGATATGTGGATGTCGGGCTAAGGATATGAGTAACATAATAATAATAATAATAATAATAATAAACTATATACTACATATTATTATTTTTATTGTATATATATGTATTAGTGCTGTCAAACGATTAAAATTTTTAATCAGATTAATCACAGGGTTGCTGTGGATTAATTTCGATTAATCACGATTAAATGTCATTCATTTTTAGTTTATATTAATCGCATTTAATTTTGCATGAGCAAACAGACTCAAGAAAAAAAGGAATATATATGCACTTAACATGTTTATTGAACATCTTGAACACGAGTCGGATGCATTCCATCTGCCACAGAAGTGCAATACCATGGGCCCATAGCAAGATTTTTTGCTTGGCCAGACAACTTGTTGTATTTAAGGTACCTCAGTTTAAATGGTCTTTATCTTTGTTCACTTACAATTAGCCCGAAGTACCGTAAATCCGACAAATAATCAGACTAATCATGAAATCCAATTCTAGCCCGGTTAATTGCCATTGTTAGCAATATCAGTTGATAACACATTACGCGCGGTGCTTTACGTATAAAACTCATAAGTTGGCAAATAAGTTGGATGGTATAGTGTGTGCGACCGATTTAATGAGCCACAAATGAGAAGTAGTGCTTAAACAGTATAAAACTACAACTTTCCCTTCTGTTGATAAAATACGCAGCCATCTTCGATTCTGAACTCGGGATCCTCTGTGCTGCTCCGAGATATTTCTGGGATCTCCGAGAAACGGGAGCGCACATGTCATCACTTCCGGCTTAAAAACTCGGAATCCGACTCGGAATACGAGTTCCCAGGGCAGAGGCATTACAGGGATTTTGAGTCATTCTGCACTGCAGATGGGTTAATTGTGTTAAAAAATTTTTTATCAGATTAATCATGATGATGGATTAATCCGCGTTAACCCGTTAATTCTGACAGCTCTCATATATATATATATATATATATATATATATATATATAAGAACATAAGAATATATATATATTAATGCTGTCAAATGATTAAAATTTTAAATCAGATTAATCACAGGGTTCCTGTGGATTAATTTTGATTAATCATGATTAAATATCATTCATTTTTAATCTATATTAATCACATTTAATTTTGCATGAGCAAACAGATACAAGTTCCGAGGGGAAATGGAACGCACTAAAACTACCCGAAATGGGTTGACAGAGACATTTCAGTGATTTTGAATGGGTTATATGGGTTAATTGTGTTAAAAATTTTAATCAGATTAATCATGATGATGGATTAATCCGCGTTAACCCGTTAATTTTGACAGCCCTAATATATATATACACACACACACACACATACACATCTCTCTCTCTCCTCTCTCTCTCTGTATACGTAATGGTATATATACGAATATAATCTATATACGGACACTAAAACTAATCCATGCCTTCATCACTAACCGCCTTGACTACTGTAATGATGGCCTCCCATCAAAACTACAATATGTTCAGAACTCTGCTGCCTGTTTGCTAACACATATGAGAAAACTGCCCACATCACCCCGATTCTTCATGATTTACAAAACGGAAATAATTGGACCACAAGGTACGAGATACGCAGAGAACTGTGACGCGTCGGGGAAAAAATCTGCGATATAGCGGGGGATCACTGCATGTACTGCCATATGTAAAGCAGTTGTTTACCAAATAAATCAATAGAAACGCAAAATATCGGAATGGGTATTCCGTTAAAAATTACTTTGTGACTAAATAGTTGGCTACTAATGCCAAAAATATGATTATTATTATTATTATTATTATTATTATTATTATCTACACAGTAGAGTATCAAAATTCTCTCATCGTTGGATAAAATCTAATCACTCCTCCGTCTGCCTTTTAACCGTTTATTTTAGGCTATTTGGCGGGCAAACCCTGTGCCCACTATCCAATGCGGAATGGCAGCGGGCAGCAGTTGGTGTAGAATAGAATAGAATAGAATAGAATAGAATAGAATAGAATAGAATAGCTACTTTATTGTTATTCAGAACATACATCAGTTAATGCACATCAGAACGAAGTTACGTTGTATTAACTCACCATCGGCCTAGCAGAGTGTATTAATATTAAAAATCTTAAACTTAAAAAATATAAAATCTAAATACAAAATAAATAATTACCACCACCTGCGACAGATAGATGCCAACAAAGGTCAGATACATTATAATAGCGATACTTGCTCTCATCAAAGTGGCACACAACAAAGAATCAAATAATGATCCGACAGCAATGGGACAGTGGGTGAGTGATTTGTAAAGTGAACTATTTGTTCCGGTCAATAATGCGGTGGGTGCATAACTTACATTTAAAAACACTTATCCATTTTTTTGCATAGTATTAATGTCAAAAGAAATAAACATTAATCTCAACTAGATACTAAATGTTGCATAATTAAAGCATTGAAGGAGATGTACTCTGAGCTGCTACAGAGCAGAGAAGGGTTCCTGCCTGTACACCATATAACAGGGCAGAGCAGGGTTCCTGCCCGTACACCATATAACAGGGCAGAGCAGGGTTCCTGCCCGTGCACCATAGAGCAGAGCAGGGTTCCTGCCTGTACACCATATAACAGGGCAGAGCAGGGTTCCTGCCCGTACACCATATAACAGGGCAGAGCAGGGTTCCTGCCCGTGCACCATAGAGCAGAGCAGGGTTCCTGCCTGTACACCATATAACAGGGCTGAGCAGGGTTCCTGCCCGTACACCATATAACAGGGCAGAGCAGGGTTCCTGCCCGTGCACCATAGAGCAGAGCAGGGTTCCTGCCTGTACACCATATAACAGGGCAGAGCAGGGTTCCTGCCCGTACACCATATAACAGGGCAGAGCAGGGTTCCTGCCCATACACCATATAACAGAGCAGAGCAGGGTTCCTGCCTGTACACCATATAACAGAGCAGAGCAGGGTTCCTGCCCGTACACCATATAACAGGGCAGAGCAGGGTTCTTGCCCGTGCACCATAGAGCAGAGCAGGGTTCCTGCCCGTACACCATATAACAGAGCAGAGCAGGGTTCCTGCCCGTACATCATATAACAGGGCAGAGCAGGGTTCCTGCCCGTGCACCATAGAGCAGAGCAGGGTTCCTGCCCGTACACCATATAACAGGGCAGAGCAGGGTTCCTGCCCGTGCACCATAGAGCAGAGCAGGGTTCCTGCCCGTACACCATATAACAGGGCAGAGCAGGGTTCCTGCCCGTGCACCATAGAGCAGAGCAAGGTTCCTGCCCGTACACCATATAACAGAGCAGAGCAGGGTTCCTGCCTGTACACCGTATAACAGGGCAGAGCAGGGTTCCTGCCTGTACACCGTATAACAGGGCAGAGCAGGGTTCCTGCCTGTACACCGTATAACAGGGCAGAGCAGGGTTCCTGCCTGTACACCATATAAGAGAGAAAAGCAGATCTTGCTCACAGGATCCTCATTGCTGAAGACCTGAGCAGCTGGACCAGGCCAAGGGGACGTCCACATAACACCTGGCTACAACAGATAGATGGCCATTTTCGGAGGGTGGGACTGGACCGGGTGTCAGCTTGGGGGGGTCGGGGTCACTAGCTGGGATCATGAGCTGTTTCGTCATGTGGTGGGTGCAGCAACATGCTGTACCATTGCACACTTCCCAACCTCACCTGACCTGAGCTTCAAGTCTTCAGGCAGTAAAAATACATTTGTCGCAGAGATTTTGCTCACTGGTATTATTGGGCATCTCATATTATTTACTATTATCCTATTATTTATTTACAATTATTATTCTATTATTTATTATGTATTATTATGCCCTGCGATGGGTTGGTGCCCCATCCTGGGTTGCTCCCTGCCTTGTGCCCATAGGATCCAAACCCCCCTGCAATCCTGAACCCTGACAAGCAGTTTCAGAAAATGGATGGATGGATGGATGATGTATTATTGTTTATTTTAATGAAGTTGTTCTTGCTGTTAGAGCTGTGTAATTGAAATGTTATCAAAATAATCCCATATGTGTTTTAAGAACATAAGAAATTTACAACTGAGAGGGGGCCATTTTATATTACATGGGGCAGTCAGTCATTGAAAAAAATCTTCCATTTTAATCACAATGGCACCGGTGTTGCAGTCATCGCTGTTGTGCCATATCAGTGACATCACTGACATATGTCATTATAATGTGCCCCTTAAAAAGCTAATTATTATGGAAATTAGATCATTTATTAATATGTCTGTTCATTTTGCCATTTATAAAATAAAATAAAATAACTTGTTCCATCACTGGTGATACATGGTGTGACTGATGTTATGGTTCTGTTTTGTCAAGGACTTTGTTCTTTTTGATGAAATATTATCTAAATATTATCTAGGTGCTTATCTAGAGTATCTTACTTTTACTGATCTTTTAACAACTGCATGCTTGTTCTACAAGAATATAATTTTTGCAGAGTGGGACATGAAGATATAATGTATAACAGAACCCTATATTTATAGTAAACAAATTTATAGCTATATGAATGCCTGATGATGTGATGATGCCAGTGACAAACTGACCTAAACTCTGCATTTTACATTGATTTTGCATGTATGATAACAAGACATGTTAATACACATATTAAGGTGTTTTACTTTTGGGATTAATGAAACTGATTTTTAAAAATGTATCCACCTCAGTTCCCACCCCAAATGGAGAATAACCCAGACTCGTTACATGTGACATATAGTGTACATATAAGGTGCATATAGTGTACCCGCCCCATGCCTTAAGTTGGTACTCTGTTACACCGTAACAGTATTATTACTTATTTAAAGATAGACGCAGTGGCACTGAATCTATAATGTACTGATTCTTGAACAGCCCGTTTCCAGGAATTAAAGGCATCTGCTGTTCTCCTACTGTCATATCCATTTGAGGAAAATTCAAATGGACCCGTAGTGAAAATACTAGCGACCCATCCCCCCAAGTTCTTGTCCTGTTACCATACACTGATCTGGGCTGACTCTGCCAGAACTTAATAAATCACAAATTAAAAGGATCCTGTGAGGTTCTTGGAAATGTTTCCTTTTCTAGGAGACCATTAGCCTTTTAACTGTAAACTTAAGTTTTCCACTGGGGCACAAGATTAATTTCTTTAGTTTTTGATCTGAGAGGCTAAGAATTGAGACAAAGTAGTTCCTAAAAGTGAGACAAATAGATCCTGATGGATTCACAGGAAAAGCATCCTTGCATGTATCATTTTTCCAGTACAAAAGAAAAGTATTTGAAAAAATTTGTCCAGATCTTTGACTACTGTATATGCAGCTAAAAGAATATTTCACTGTTAGATATCAAAATGTAAATGCAATTCATCAATCATTTTATTTAGTACTTCTAGTTTTACTTTATTTAGGCATTTCATATCTCCAAAACATAGGACCATTTAATTTTATTTATCTTATTGATTAGCTGACATTAAGTGTTGCGTGTTTATTGGGCCAGATTTATTAAGCGAAATTTATTTATTTGTATGTTGTTTATTTGCATGTTATTTATTTGTATGTTATTTATTTGCCGCACACCTTCCTTATCCCGCCCAGTGACCTCCCAATAGGGTGATCAGGTAATTCATGATGGGGGGTTGGGGGACGCTATGAGCTACTTCAGGTCTTGTAAACTACTTTAAAACTGAAAGGCTCCTATGCTTGGCTAATTAGTTCAATTCTTCTTGTGCTTTGACTGGTTTGTTTCCTTGACTGAATGACTCACCCAGCTGTTTCACATTAACATTAGTGACGCGTGCATCATTATAGGAGACTGACTAATCAGCACACAGCAAGAACTCAGTGCTAAAGTAACCCCCCCCCCAACCTTGCTGGATCCATTCTCCATGCCTCCATGCCCCCAGCCTTGCTATACCCCTTCCCCGTCCCTCTAAGTGACCCCCCAGCCTTACTGTACCCCTTCCCCGTCCCTAAAAGTGACCCCCCAGCCTTGCTATACCCCTTCCCCATCCCTCCAAGTGACCCCCCCAGTCTTACTATACCCCTTCCCCATCTTGCCCAGTTACACCCCGGCCTTGCTGTGTTTCTGCCCTGTTTCTCAGCACTTGTTCCATGAGTTTGTTGTGGGGGCTCCTCTTTGGGATTTTTGATGGGGTAATTGCCTTTGCCTCAGGCTGCAACAATTGAGTTGGGGGGTAATTTGTTATTTTGATAAACTAGTGTCTTTATGGGGAGCTGATGGGGCCCTGTTACTGTAGCAGCTCTTCAACCCTAACCCTAAGCCTAACCCCACATGGGGTTCTTTGTCATACCTCAAAATCAACGGAACCTGGCAGGTGGTTCTTGGCCATACCTCAAGGTAAGCAGAACTTGCAGGGTGGTTCTTGGCCATACCTCAAGGTGAACATAATGTGCCAGGTGGTTCTTGGCCATACCTGAAGGTGAACATAATGTGCTAGGTGGTTCATGACCATACCTCAAGGTGAACATAATGTTCCAGGTGGTTCTTGGCCATACCTGAAAGTGAACATAATGTGCTAGGTGGTTCTTAGCCATACCTGAAGGTGAACATAATGTGCTAGGTGGTTCATGACCATACCTCAAGGTGAACATAATGTGCCAGGTGGTTCTTGGCCATACCTCAAGGTACAATAGAACCTGCCAAGTGGTTCTTGGTTATACCTCAAAGCAAATCAGAACGTGCCAGGTAGTTCTTGACCATACCTCAAGGCAAAACAGAACATGCCAGCTGTTTCTTGGTCATACCTCAAAGCAAAACAGAATGTGCCGGGTGGTTTTTGACCATACCTCAAGCAAGGCAGAACCTGCCAGCTGGTTCTTAGTTGTACCTCAGAGGAATTTCATAGCTACATTCTATTTTACAGATATATTTCCTGCTGTTGTTGTGGTAGATTTTAGTGTTTTTGTGTTTTAGTATTTGTGCGGTCAGTGAAGGTGGGTTGCAGGGGCTTTGTAGCTAGTTCCACCACAAGGCTACTGAAGGAGGTGGGAGTTAGAGGGCAGACTCAGTGGAAGACCATCAAGGAGCTTGCAGATGCTGCCATAAGAAGCAGCCATTGGCTGTGGCTGAAGCGGAAGGAGACAGGCTGGGCTACTCGTGGGGCCTCCAGTGCGGCACACACCCAGGTCTGATCGGCCTGTGGTGGGCCGGCCTCGAGCGAGGGTGTATGGTGATAAATGGCCGAAACACCCAATGACCCCGGGGTACACAACTGACGATGTGTCGTACTGGAGGCAGAGCACCGTCAAATGAAAACCCATGAGGTCACCTACCTAAGAGGAAATCGCCATACAGTACTGATCATCAAGGGATTTTAACACCTAGTCCTAGTAGACATATATACACTCACCTAAAGGATTATTAGGAACACCATACTAATACGGTGTTTGACCCCCTTTTGCCTTCAGAACTGCCTTAATTCTACGTGGCATTGATTCAACAAGGTGCTGAAAGCATTCTTTAGAAATGTTGGCCCATATTGATAGGATAACATCTTGCAGTTGATGGAGATTTGTGGGATGCACATCCAGGGCACGAAGCTCCCGTTCCACCACATCCCAAAGATGCTCTATTGGGTTGAGATCTGGTGACTGTGGCAGCCATTGTAGTACAGTGAACTCATTGTCATGTTCAAGAAACCAATTTGAAATGATTTGAGCTTTGTGACATGGTGCATTATCCTGCTGGAAGTAGCCATCAGAGGATGGGTACATGGTGGTCATAAAGGGATGGACATGGTCAGAAACAATGCTCAGGTAGGCCGTGGCATTTAAACGATGCCCAATTGGCACTAAGGGGCCTAAAGTGTGCCAAAAAAACATCCCCCACACCATTACACCACCACCACCAGCCTGCACAGTGGTAACAAGGCATGATGGATCCATGTTCTCATTCTGTTTACGCCAAATTCTGACTCTACCTTTTGAATGTCTCAACAGAAATCGAGACTCATCAGACCAGGCAACATTTTTCCAGTCTTCAACTGTCCAATTTTGGTGAGCTCGTGCAAATTGTAGCCTCTTTTTCCTATTTGTAGTGGAGATGAGTGGTACCCGGTGGGGTCTTCTGCTGTTGTAGCCCATCTGCCTCAAGGTTGTGCGTGTTGTGGCTTCACAAATGCTTTGCTGCATACCTCGGTTGTAACGAGTGGTTATTTCAGTCAAAGTTGCTCTTCTATCAGCTTGAATCAGTCGGCCCATTCTCCTCTGACCTCTAGCATCAACAAGGCATTTTCGCCCACAGGACTGCCGCATACTGGATGTTTTTCCCTTTGCACACCACTCTTTGTAAACCCTAGAAATGGTTGTGCGTGAAAATCCCAGTAACTGAGCAGATTGTGAAATACTCAGACCGGCCCGTCTGGCACCAACAACCATGCCACGCTCAAAATTGCTTAAATCACCTTTCTTTCCCATTCTGACATTCAGTTTGGAGTTCAGGAGATTGTCTTGACCAGGACCACACCCCTAAATGCATTGAAGCAACTGCCATGTGATTGGTTGATTAGATAATTGCATTAATGAGAACTTGAACAGGTGTTCCTAATAATCCTTTAGGTGAGTGTATATTAAAGAAATGGCGTCCCATCCATTATACTTTTTCAAGCTTGGCAGCAAAGGGCAGCCACCTGCAGTGATTCCCATGGACCTGGGGGCTAAGGGACATGCTCAAGGGCCCATGGACATACTGTATGACAATTCGGCTGAAACGGGCCTCAAACTGGCAACCATCCAATCACAGGCACAGATGTGTGATGTAAGCAATTGAATTTGGTGTCACTGTTGGTGTCACACATGGTAGTTCCAGTTCCTGAGAAAGATCGACCCTCCTGGGATTTTCACACACTACACTGTCTAGAGTTTATAGACAGTTTACAGACTTCACATACAGTACACCCCCACAAGCACAGACTGTGCTGGTCTTCAATTGCAGTGTCACTCACAGCACTGAACTAGGCAGTCTGTCACCCCTCAGACCTCACATCATACACCCCCATAATCACACACTGCGCTGATCTTCAATTGCAGTGTTACAGTACTCACCTAGGCAGTCTGTCTCCACCCCCCCAGGGTGTATGTAGTGCAAGACCTACATACACCCTGCAAGCACGGACACGTATAATTCTATTACACATCCTGCATTGGAAATAGATTGCTTTAACTCATGCTTTCAAATGCATAATTTCTACTCTTGTGGTGCATAATTTGATTTTGAAGGACATTATATTCAAAGCATAGTTCAGTCACAGGCATGCAGTAACATCTCTGAGTAGTTACGTGTGTCTGCTTTCTGCATCAGCTCTGCATTTACCTTTGTTTTGTCTGGAAACACCAAGGATGGATAATAATGCTCGCATTACAAACAAAAAATAATCTCTGTCATTATGGTTCTTTTGCTAGACCACCCAGAAAGCATGTATTGAGGACAACACAGATGCAGGATTTTCATCTCAAAGTCTGCCTAGCTTTTAAAAATCTGTTTCCTTGACTTAGTCTGGATAATTGAATTCAAAGATACAACAAAACACTCTGAATATGGTTTCTGTAATTTTAATGCTATATTCAATATGCCAGCTGAGTCACATCACATCAACATCAACAAGTCGTCACATTAGAGCAATCTAAGCAATTTACTGAAATGGGCTTTATGGCTGTAAGGTCAGACAGACCCAGATGTAAAGTATTCAGCATGGCACTGTCCTGTCCATACTGCCGTGGTGTCTACTCAGCCTGGACTGGAAACTGCAGGAAACTGTGGGGACTTGGGGTCACGACCCAGATGGGAGGCTCCGGAGTAACATCCAAAAAGGAGATCTGGGATCCGGAACAAGAACCAGGACACAGTATTAAAAAAACTAAACTGAAACAATCAGATCGTAAAATGTCAATACTTCTAACGACAGAGGTCAGTGGAGAAAGGCCACTCTCACCAAGGGTAACAGGGAGGCCACCAGTGCAAACAATCTAACAGTGATGTTCAGAAAGTCATCTCCAGGCACACAACTTATCAACCCTTCAAGTGCTTCTGGAGACCCAAAGGGCTCAAAGGTGACACTACAGGGGGGGGGACCTGTTACAGTGGCCGCTGAGTGTTTAACAGGGATGCAGATAACTGGTACACAAGTATGCATTCACCGTATAAAATGATAACAGTGTCGATTTGTTGTCGTAACAGCACAAATGTGTACTTACTGTATGTGTATTTGTGCTGCTAGGACAAAAAATCAGAGTGCCTTTAAAGGGCTAATTCTTAGTTCATTAGTGGTATAAAGGTTAAAATACATGGTAATTCCTTGTTACAGCAGAGTAAATGCACATAAAATAACCGCATTCGCACTTTTACAGCAAGAAATTGCCATGCATATGGTGAATGCGTTTGTGTGAACCAGTTATGTGCATCCCTGCTCTTTATGGAATACTCCTGTCTGTCCCAGCTGACACGGCTGTAAGTGCAAGGTGTTTCTATATTTGCACATCACTTCAGCACAGATCACCTTCAAGGAGCTTATTTCAACCACAACTATTCACTTACCTGTGTTGTAAATTGTGATTAAATGCAGTTCTTGATTTATATTGACAGTCTTTTATGCTAAATATGTCAATAAGTCTGCGTCAATATTCAATTCTTTGGTCAAGAGTTTTTTTTTTCCATAATGATGTTGCAAGTAAGAACTTCAGTAGAAATATTACTTCACTGTGGTGTCAAAGAATAACAAGGGAATACTTTTCATTACTTATCAAAACACTTGTTAAGTTGTTGTGGGTAAATATGGAGCAGACACATATGAAAGTAATGAAGCGTATGATATGCCTCCACATAACAGTCTGGAAATAGGGGTGCAGAGTATATAAGTGAATATCAACATTTCATTATGTGTTAAAGGCCTTCAAGTGCGGAGATGTTTGCTTGGGCATTAGTGGGACCTCCAGCTGGCCCAAGGCCAGAGCTGATTCTCTGGGTTTGTAAGGAGGGATAGTTCCACTCCATAAACCATCCCGATATTCATCATCTAGTACGCCATTAACCGCTTTATGTTGGCAGTGCTTAGCCGCATGTGTAATGACGGCTACAGAGAGGGCCGCGGGGCCTGGTTTGGAAATGCCAGGCGTGATGAAAGGCTTGTTATCAGATAGCCTTGTAGAGCCTCCGTCCGCCCTGCGCTCAGGGAGCACCATGCATACCTATCAGGGGTTTTCATGTAGCAGGTGAGCTACCAAGGCCCGGCCTTGCTCGCCTCGTGGTCACCAAGCAACACATTCCTGCCTGAGAGCGTCAGCTTCCTGTGCCCTCATGTGTGGTGAGTTTGTTTGTGATTGTGTGAGGAGACAGTAAGTCATATATGAGGTATATGAGACAGTAAGTCATATATAAGGTGTATGAGACAGTAGGTCATATATGAGGTGTATGAGACAGTAAGTCATATATAAGGTGTATGAGACAGTAAGTCATATATAAGGTGTATGAGACAGTAGGTCAGATATGAGGTGCATGAGACAGTAAGTCATATATGAGGTGCATGAGACAGCAAGCCATGTATGAGATATATGAGACAGTAAGCCATGTATGAGGTTAGAGACTTGGTGTGAATCTCACAGCATTGACTTTATTGATAATGGGACGTGTTTTGGGACCCAAATATACATTTCAGTTATGCCTAATGGCACCGCATCTATTGTCACTTACTGTATTGATTCTCTTTTTTGAGCTCCTCTGGATTGGCAGAGCTGTGGGTCTCCATACACTTGCCAAACAGTGTTCTTCAGTGTCATGGTCACGCTCACTGGCCCGTACAGCGCACTGGCCTTACTTACCCAAAGGTTCACATCTCTCTGTGCAGTCAGCCAGAGACAGACCTCAGGTACTACTAAGCAATAGGAATAACTCACCGAATGTCCACAGGCCTGAAATGGTAGCAGGGACTGAATGTTCGGCAGGGTGACATAAGTGGTTCAGCATGGCTTTGCTCAGTATACTGAGCCATTCTATAGCAAATTTTTTACATTTAGTACATCCAGCATTTTCAGAATTTTTGCGTTTCCTTGTATTTTCTCAAATGACAGAGTGTCTGAATAGTAAGTAAAACACATTAGTAAATAAGAGTAAATAAGAAAAATAAGAAAATAATTCTCCAGTGGTGGGAATGGGAAACAGAATGCTGAAGGAACTTCAAACACCATATAAAAAAGCAGATTCCTTGTTGACTGTGCAGAGGTACATTAAGATGATCAGAGGCCTCTGGGCATCAGCTCCCTCTCCCTGTGAGTCTGTGCATTAAAGCCCCTCTCCCTGTGCTGACTGTGCAGAGGCACATTAAGATGATCAGAGGCCTCTGGGCATCAGCTCCCTCTCCCTGTGAGTCTGTGCATTAAAACCCCTCTCCCTGTGCTGACTGTGCAGAGGCACATTAAGATGATCAGAGGCCTCTGGGCATCAGCTCCCTCTCCCTGTGAGTCTGTGCATTAAAGCCCCTCTCCCTGTGCTGACTGTGCAGAGGCACATTAAGATGATCAGAGGCCTCTGGGCTTCATGTCCCTCTCCCTGTGAGTCTGTGCATTAAAGCCCCTCTCCCTGTGCTGACTGTGCAGAGGTACATTAAGATGATCAGAGGCCTCTGGGCATCAGCTCCCTCTCCCTGTGAGTCTGTGCATTAAAGTCCCTCTCCCTGTGCCGACTGTGCAGAGGCACATTAAGATGATCTGAGGCCTCTGGGCATCAGGTCCGTCTCCCTGTGAGTCTGTGCATTAAAGCCCCCTCTCCCTGTGCTGACTGTGCAGAGGCACATTAAGATGATCAGAGGCCTCTGGGCTTCATGTCCCTCTCCCTGTGAGTCTGTGCATTAAAGCCCCTCTCCCTGTGCTGACTGTGCAGAGGCACATTAAGATGATCAGAGGCCTCTGGGCATCATGTTCCTCTCCCTGTGAGTCTGTGCATTAAAGCCCCTCTCCCTGTGCTGACTGTGCAGTGGCACATTAAGATGATCAGAGGCCTCTGGGCTTCATGTCCCTCTCCCTGTGAGTCTGTGCATTAAAACCCCTCTCCCTGTGCTGACTGTGCAGAGGCACATTAAGATGATCAGAGGCCTCTGGGCTTCATGTCCCTCTCCCTGTGAGTCTGTGCATTAAAGCCCCTCTCCCTGTGCTGACTGTGCAGAGGCACATTAAGATGATCAGAGGCCTCTGGGCTTCATGTCCCTCTCCCTGTGAGTCTGTGCATTAAAGCCCCTCTCCCTGTGCTGACTGTGCAGAGGCACATTAAGATGATCAGAGGCCTCTGGGCATCAGCTCCCTCTCCCTGTGAGTCTGTGCATTAAAGCCCCTCTCCCTGTGCCGGTTGTGCAAAGGCACATTAAGATGATCAGAGGCCTCTGGGAATCAGGCAGGTGAGCCTGTGCATAAAGCCCCTCTCCCTATGCACTCTCTATTCTCCAAGCACTTCCCTTCTCCCACTATGCCTCCACCAGCTGGTTAAATACTCTTTGCAATCAGTTCAACAAACAAGGTACCATTGGCAAATATGTAGAAATTAAAATTGTGGTAATTTTTCTAAATTGACAGCAAATGCAACCAATAGCTCATATTTTGCTGGCAATGACAAAGAGGCCCCTGGGGGACACGATCAGTGCTAAATTATAAAGGGTTTTTACTGTGTGTCTTTGTTTCTTTCTGTATAAAGGCACTGAGTACAGGGAATAGCAGCAGTTGCTTGCCGTCACATAAACTGCTTAATGCTGATTGATCCCAGTAGCTGAAACTCATCACATCAATCAGTGAATTTATAGCCAGTGAATAGCCACACAAATTAAATCACACAAACACGTAAATTATTACCAAAAATAATGAATAATAATGAAAATAAATACCATTTTTATGGTTTGGTTTGCTGAATGCCATAACAAAAGATTTCTTTTTATGATATGTTTATTTTTAATGCACACAGAAATGAGTCAACTCTGAATACAAAATAAAATAAGATATTCTAAACTATCAAATTAAAATAATCACTGAAGAATTGGAGTGAAAGGAAAGCAAAAAAAAATGTACATAAAAATCCATTTAAGCCTCTGGGGATGGAGAACCCTGCTCCCTGCCAGTTCTGTCAGAAGCCAGTTGATTGACAGCTTGGCCATTTGAGGAAAAGCAAAAGCAGTTTCTTATTTTAGTTTTATTTGCATTTTACTTTCTTATTCAACATTTATTCTTTTATTCCTTTACCAAATGATTAATTTTAATGGCACTCCTATGATTCAATATTCAGGCAGACCCAAAGGTGCAGAGTGGTTGAGCTTCAAACACCAGAGGCAGAAATCAAAATCTAAAATTTAGTCCAAAAAAAAAAAACAGAAGAACAAGACTAGAAATATAAATGGGAATTAAAATGAAATACCACAGTACTGCTTAATTGACTGAGGACAGGCCTACCTCAGGACAGAGGACAAAGAGTTTGACTAAAGTTTACCTGTGAAGGTGAATTGGTGCTCTTTGGAAGAAAAAAGACTTAATTAGCAATGATCTGTACAGGGATGTTAAAAGAAGTAATTAAAATTAAACACTTTGCAACACAATCAAACATTTTGCAACAGAATATAAAAACATTACTTTAACCCATTCACTAAATAACATGTTAAACTGCTCACCCGGAGAAGCTAAAGTGCTGACTTAGCATGAAGGATAAACTCGACAGACTGAATAACGGCTCTCCTGAACTTTCCAGCTTGACGGTTAAAATTTGAAAATGATTGATTGCAGGTTCACTCAGCGAGCCCGTGCCAAACTCATTTTGACTCAGAGAGTTGAGTGTGAAGCCTGTTTATTCTAGTGCACTCAAGCTGCACCCTGCCCAGAGCAGCAAGATGTATTTGACTGCAAAGCAGTTCTGCTGACTTGCAGGCAAATGCAGCCCAGAATCAATTCAATTCAATTCAATTTTATTTGTATAGCACATTTTCAGAACATGCATTGTCTCAAAGCGATTTACATTATCCCTGCCCAAAGCCCCCATTGAGCAAGACAGAGGCGACAGTGGCAAGAAAAACTCCCTAGAAGGAAGAAACCTTGGGAGGAAACAAACTGTCCTCCTGGGGGCAGCAGAGGAAGCCCTAAATCTGACCAGACCCAAAGGGGAAGCCCGTCCTCCAGGGGGCGGCAGAGGAAGCCCTAACCTTAACCAGGCCCAAAGGGGAAGCCGTCCTCCAGGGGGCAGCAGAGGAAGCCCTAACCCTAACCAGACTCAAAAAGGGAAGCCCGTCCACCAGGGGGGCAGCAGAGGAAGCCCTAACCCTAACCAGACCCAAAGGGGGAGCCCATCCTCCAGGTGGAAGTCAAATGAGCAAGATGAGAAAGTCCTAATTCACGCTGTCCAAATTAAGATTAAGTAAATTAAAGGTGATGGTCATTACTGTAACAACTGCATCTTCAGAGGTGATGGAAGAGCAGTGGTGTGAGACAGCAGGCTGACTGCAGCAGGACTGGCCTCAGCAGTATAAGCTATTACTCCAAAGCAGACAGCCAGAACACTGAAAATCAATACACTATCTCAACATTACTTTTAGTTTTTCCTTTGAATGACCCAGTGTCTCAGTCTGATATTTTGCTTCACTGTCTTCCTTTGGTGATTAACCTAAACATGAAGCACTCCCACCGCCAGCTATTGTACGAATTTCCCTCTTATCCTCCGCAGCACCCAGAGCTGAGCCATTCTTTCTCATGGTTCTCAGTAACAATAGCCAGCCAGGAGTTCTCTCCTTTAGCAGTGGAACCTGCTGACTCTCTCAAACCCCATTTCTGCTCATTATAAAAGAGAACAACTCAACACAAAATGGTAACACTCACTGCCCTTAGTTTTGAAGCCTATAAGAGAGTGATCCCCATTAAATGGGGATTCTCCTGACTTGAACAATTTTGTTAAATTCACTGCAGTAATATATATCTGCCTCACCTACAATACATACTGTAGAAGGCACTAAACAATAAAAAACAATAAAAACCGCCAGTGCAGACAAAGCATGCTTACAAAAGACAGTGACTATGTTAAAAATAACTGCTGAAAATCAAAATAAGGTTAAAAAAGATCTGCTCCAACCTACTTCTGACATACATTCAAATCTGTTTGGCCAAATTCGTTTTTTGTACTAAAACTAACAAATAAAATATTTTTTATTATGTATAATTATTTCATAAAAAATGTCAAACAGATGTTCATCTGGTGGCTGTTGTAAGGCTATAAAATTGTTTAAAATTCACAAAAATATAGTTTAAAAATTGGTCTCCATAGAAACTATAGAACAAGCATCTTGTTAAAATGAAATGGCCACTTCTCAGTCATTCACAAATGTGTGCAACTCCGCAGCATGAAAATATGGCACCATATGGTAATGATAATGCAGTTGTAAGCGAGCGAGGATACTTGGAACTGGAGGACAAAGTGAACAATCAGGGGTAAACAGCAGGGGCATGAATGCCTTTTTGAAATGAGTCAAGAGAAAAATGTGAACATAGCAGGCGTTTGGGGCGATGGTGGTGCAGGAGGTAGTGCTACTGTTTGGCAACCGGAGGGTTGCAGGTTCAAGCCCTTCTTCCTCCTGACCCAATCAAAGTGTCCTTGAGCAAGACACTGAACCCCAAATTGCTCCCGGTGAGCTGGTTGGCACCTTGCATGGCAGCCTCCGCCACCGGTGTATGGATGGGTGAATGTGAGGCATAGATTGTAAAGCGCTTTGGTACTCGTAAGAGTAGTAAAAAAAGAGCTATATAAATGCAGTCCATTTACCATAGATAACACCTACACTCATGCCCATGTGGTGGAATGAAAGCCATAAATACAAAATTCCTGTGATGTTACTTTTATTATAGTCTTTGGTCAGTTTGCGATGGATGTTCTTAAACATCTTGGGACAAGTGGCACCCGAGTGGTGTGAACAAAACACAGAGCAGGACGAGGTGTGTGACATTTGATGGTGTGTACAAAATGGAAGTCAGTAAATATATGCAAATCAATAAATATGTGCCAACTACAATGGGTACGTAGTATATAATGGTGTAAAGCAAGGCAGGGAGTGACAGTCCTTATTATGAGTCTTTTAATGCCCGGTTCAACCTGGTTACCGCATCGGGGTGAAAACTTTTCTTAAGTGTGATTGTGTGGGCTTTGACTGCTCTGTACCTTGTACCAGATGGCAACAGTTTGAACAAATGGTGTCCAGGGTGTGTTGCTCAATTGAGAAATTGAAATGTAAAACATATAAAGTATATTCACCTTGAATTATGTACAGTCCTTACAATCCAAAGATACATCTTCATTAAAGAAGACCTAAAAACAAGAGGTATAATTAATTTAAATTATGCATATGTGCACAAACATAAATAATTGCTTTACTGTTTGTATAAATGTACAATCAATCATATATTGAGGAAGAGCTGTATGTGCCAGGAAGTAGGAGAAGCCACAATGACCACCTGAGGACCAACAGACAATCAGAAATCAGGAGCGCCGGGGCACCAAATCAGGCTCTGTTAATAGAGGTAAAAAGTTTTCACAAGTCGGGAGAGAAGAGTGTTGTTATTATAATCATGGAGTTGAACACAAGGTGAGCCCAGTCACCCTGCGGAGGAAACTCATTTCGGCTGCTTGCACTCGCAATTTCGTTCTTTCGGTCACTACCCACAGCTCGTGACCATAGGTGAGGGTAGGAACGTAGATCGACTGGTAAATCAAGAGCTTCGTCTTTTGGCTCAGCTCTTTCTTTACCATGACAGACCGATGCAGTGCCCGCATTACTGCGGACGCCACACCGATCCGCCTGTTGATCTCCCGCTCCATCGTCCCCTGGAGAGAGCATTCTACCCTTTTCCGGCTGAGGACCATGGTCTCGGATTTGGAGGTGCTGATTCTCCCAGCTGCTTCACACTCGGCTGCGAACTGTCCAAGTGAGAGCTGAAGGTCATGGTCTGATGAGGCTAACAGAACCACATCATCTGCAAAAAGCAGAGACCTAATCCTGAGGTCACCAACCCGGACACCCTCAACGCCCTGGCTGCGCCTAGAAATTCTGTCCATAAAAACTATGAACAGAAACGGTGACAAAGGGCAGCCCTGACGGAGTCCAACCCTCACTGGAAACAAGTCCGACTTATTGCCGCCCATGCGGACCAAGCTCTGGCACCGGTCATACAGGGACCGAACAGCCCTTAAAAGGAAGCCCGGCACCCCATACTCCCGGAGCACCTCCCACAGTACTCCCCGAGAGACACGGTCGAATGCCTTCTCCAAGTCCACAAATCACATGTAGAGTGGTTGGGCAAACTCCCATGAACCCTCCAAAATCCTGCAGAGTGTATAAAGCTGGTCCACTGTTCCACCGCCAGGGCGAAAACCACACTGCTCCTCCTGAATTCGAGGTTCGACAATCCGGCGGACCCTCCTCTCCAGAACCCCCGAATAGACCTTACCAGGGAGGCTGAGGAGTGTGATCCCCCTATAGTTGGAGCACACCCTGCGGTCCCCCTTCTTAAAGAGGGGGACCACCACCCCGGTCAGCCAGTCCAGAGGCACTGCCCCCGATGTCCACGCGATGCTGCAGATGCGTGTCAGCCAGGACAGCACCACAGTATCCAGAGCCTTAAGGAACTCTGGGCAGATCTCATCCACCCCCAGGGCCCGGCCACTGAGGAGCTTTTTAACCACCTCAGCGACCTCCGCCCCAGAGATAGGGGAGTCCACACCCAAGTCCCCATACTTGGCTTCCACATTGGAAGGCGTGTTGCTGGGATTGAGGAGGTCTTCGAAGTACTCCCTCCACCGATCCAAAACATCCCGAGTTGAGGTCAGCAGCACCCCATCCCCACCATAAACAGTGTTGATGTTGCACCGCTTTCCCGCCCGGAGCCGCTGAATGGTGGACCAGAATCGCCTCGAAGCCGTCCGGAAGTCGTTTTCCATGGCATCGCCAAACTCCTCCCACACCCGAGTTCTTGCCTCAGCGACCGCTGAAGCTGCATCCCGTTTGGCCTGCCGGTAGCTATCAGCTGCCTCTGGAGTCCCACAGGCTAAAAAGGC
The DNA here is from genome assembly GCF_048594095.1 of Paramormyrops kingsleyae. Classification (NCBI taxonomy): domain Eukaryota; kingdom Metazoa; phylum Chordata; class Actinopteri; order Osteoglossiformes; family Mormyridae; genus Paramormyrops; species Paramormyrops kingsleyae. The sequence goes on along the minus strand of NC_132815.1, from coordinate 332,064 downwards.
CCGATAGGACTCCTTCTTCAGCTTGACGGCATCCCTCACGACCGGTATCCACCAGCGGGTTTGGGGATTGCCGCCGCGAGAAGCACCGACCACCTTACGGTCACAGCTCTGGTCGGCTGCCTCCACAATGGAGGCACAGAACATGGCCCATTCGGACTCAATGTCCCCCACCTCCCCCGGGACATGGGAGAAGTTCTGCCGGAGGTAGGACTTGAAACTTCTCCTGACAGGGGATTCCGCCAGACGTTCCCAGCAGACCCGCACTATACGCTTGGGCCTGCCAGGCCTGGCCGGCTTCCTCCCCCACCAGCTGAGCCAACCCACCACCAGGTAGTGATCAGTTGACAGCTCCGCCCCTCTCTTCACCCGAGTGTCCAAGACATGCGGCCTTAAGTCCGATGACGCGACTACAAAGTCGATCATCGAACTGCGGCCTAGGGTGTTCTGGTGCTAAGTGCACATATGGACACCCTTATGCCTGAACATGGTGTTCATTATCGACAATCCGTGATGAGCACAGAAGTCCAACAACAAAGCACCGCTCGGGTTCAGATCGGGGAGGGCTGTTCTTCCCAATCACGCCACTCCAGGTCTCACTGTCATTGCAGTGAGCATTGAGGTCCCCCAGCAGAACAAGAGAGTCCCCGTACCAGGGGCATAAAGCCCCCAGCAACTTAGCTCCTGGGATCATTGGAACACGCAAACCCCTCCACCATGATAAGGTGTCGGCTCCAGGAGAGGGCTTGAAAGAAGTGTTTTTTGGAAATGTGCATAACGAATTTAAGTCAAACCATTAAACTTTTAAAATATACTTCATTTGTATTCATTCAATGCAATTTATTTATTTATTGTTACAACTGGGGATTCAGTGAATAAATGTTTATGATTATAATTTCTAATAATACTTGCGATTCATTACAATTAATCACAGAAAATGGTGATTTATTAGTACATTTTAAAATCAATTTATAGCCCTAAAAGTTATGACTATCATTTTTTTTATTGGGAAATATGAGTGTTATATGCATTTATACGTGTCCATAATCATCATACCTAACATACCTAACATTTTCAGGTAAAAATATATTTTGATTAAATGTATTAATCTGATATTTTACTGTACTTTCTGAAAAAATATGTTCCCAACATAATATACATTAGATTATGTTAATTGAAGTTGATTGATGGATTGCCAAGGGTATTTTGAAGATACTCTGAGAGTATGTTATTTTTAAATTTGTTTTAAGTGTTTTCTTCTTTCTTGATCGAAAATAATAATAATAATAATTATTATTATTTCCTTCAAGAGTTGTTACTTAGAATCATAGCTTAAATGTTTTGTGCATTTTTATGCTGACCATGGCATAAATATTAATAGTACTGATGTTCATAATTACATCATATGTTGTATGTAAGCAGTAAAAAAATATTTTAAAAGACTATAATCAAATTCATAAGGCTATAATTATAAAAGAAACATAAAATATTGAGTAGAGGATTCATAATCATATTTTTGGAAATTAGTTTACCGTTCTTTAATTGAGAAATTGAAATGTAAAACATATAAAGTATATTCACCTTGAATTATGTACAGTCCTTACAATCCAAAGATACATCTTCATTAAAGAAGACCTAAAAACAAGAGGTATAATTAATTTAAATTATGCATATGTGCACAAACATAAATAATTGCTTTACTGTTTGTATAAATGTACAATCAATCATATATTGAGGAAGAGCTGTATGGGCCAGGAAGTAGGAGAAGCCACAATGACCACCTGAGGACCAACAGACAATCAGAAATCAGGAGCGCCAATGTTAGCAAGAAACATACTGATATTGCTGGCGATACCAGCTTTTGTTCTGTAATTTCCCACTAATACAGTTTTTCTTGATTGCCCTGGCACATTTTATAAACCATACTTAACATTCTCAAGATTATGACTTTTCTCAAAACAGTTCATAGTACAACACTATGGTTTAGCTGTAATAGCCTGTAATCTGCTGAAACCAATTAACTCATGCCTCAAAAACAATTCCACCAATGAATTAATCAGTGTCACCAAAATGAGAAGTACAATTAGCATTGTTTTACAGTTTTCCTCGATTGCTTCAGCACATTTCATGAAACATACTTAACATTCTTAAAACTATAACAGCATTTCTCAAAACAGTTCATGCATATAGATCAACACTGTGGTTTAGTTGCAAAAGCCTGTAACTCACCCAAAACTATTAACTCATGTCTCCAAAGCAAATAATTCCACTAATGAATTAGCCAGTGCCACCAAAATGAACAGTACAATCAGCATAGTTTTAACCATGAGAGTTAAAATGTTTACATATACTATCAGTATGTCAGTGTAATTATGCTCCTGATCACCACAATTACATATACAAGATGTATATCGAAGTGTCAGTTTTGTTCAGTTTTATGAATTCTTGTATGTCAATAAATAAATCCAATAACTTGAATTAACAATTTGTTGACAGCTCCAGTAAAAAGCAAATCCTTTCAGCCGTGTTGGAAAATGTAGCTTCAAATCAGCTGTAAAATGAGATCCTTTCATCTTTCTCTTTTTTACATATTTATTGATGATAAGGTTACTGATAACTAAAAATGAAAATATATAATATAATTTCATTACTATAACTCCAAGGAAACTCCAGTGTAGTGCAGTTTATCATTTTAAAGCAAAGTAATTAAAAATAAACAACTTGCTTGTTAAATCAACTAAAATCTGTGCAGCTCAAGAAGGCAAATCCATTACAGACAAAGGCTGCCCTCCAGTGCTGTGAAGTAAAACATCAGCCTTATTCTTACAGTTTGATTCGATTGCTTTGGCACATTTGATGAAACATCCTTAACATTCTTAAGAGTACAAGAGCATTTCTCAAAATGTTTATGCATATAGCACAAGTTATAGTATTTTTTTCTGAATGCTTACACACAATTTTTGAAACTATAGCTTAATTTTACAAAACTCTACAGAGACAAATCCTGAAAACATTAGTACAACATGAAAAACGTTGCAAAACTCTTGAGAAAGCATATATTTCATTCAAAACTATATAAACCATTATTAAATAGTTTTGAGGCATGAATAATGTAAAGTACATTGAGACAATGTAATGTTGTGAAAATGCAGTATATAAACAAAATTAAATTGAAAAAGGATACTTTTGCATCGAATCTGTATACTATCAATTGAGTACACCATCCTAATCACAGCCTACACACTGGTGGGATAAAACGCACAACACCCGGGGTGAGAGTGGCTCCATGTTCCTTGACTTTGCGAAAGGTCAGGGGCTGCGGGTCGCTGGATCCTGGTTACAGCGCCCTGATCCGCATCATTGGACTTGGTACCCCAATACTGGTGATGCGGCAAAGGAGATCGATCACATCCTCATGGGTAGATGCTGGAGGCTCCTGCAGAACTGCAGAACTCTAGTTTGTGGATTCTGATCACAGACTTGCTACTGTGAAGATTCAGCTTAGATCCAGCTACCACCTACTAAGAGAATGAAGCTGGACTTGGCCAGACTCCAGATGAGGCATTTTCTGAGTTTGCATGCAGTTTGTGTGAGGAACTTGTAGACTTGGGTGCGACTGCGGACTGAAATGTGATGTGGTGTGAAAGAACGGTCCTGACACTGCAGTTGTGACCTGCTAGACCGGCTACTTTGAGCAGTCGTTTAAAGCCGACCCTCCAACTAGAACATTGAACATCTCTGAATCCGCAGTTTTTGAGGCTGATCCTCCAGTTAGCTGTGAACCACCAAAGATTGCACAGGTGGTGAATCAGCTGGGGATAGGGAAGGCCGCAGGGACCTGTGGTATTTGAGGTGAAATACTCCAGGCTGGTGGTAAGGCTGCTACGTCCAGCATGGAGAATCCCTCTCACCCCCTGAATGTGACAGTGGGAGCGTTACGCACTGGAAAGCTTAAAAACCAGCAATCTTTCGGGACTTCCATACAAGCCACTAAGACTGACCTAAGGCACCTGCAGTCAATCAAAGGGGGGAGGGGGCAACTGTCATATCCACAGCAAGGCACAACTGAGGCCACCAGAGGGCTCCAGTGAGCAACCAAAAGCCTTCAGGAAACTTCCAGCTTCAAAATTGTACCCTCAGATAATTTTGGGCAGGTATATGGGCTTATTGGTTTGGGACTTTTCTGAAGAATTAAGTTCTGTTTGCAGCCTATTTCTATAGTTTTCATGACTTAGTTCTGTAAGCTCACAACACACATTTTTATACATCTCACTCCATCCTTACAGGTCTGATGATAAATCACTGACCCAGCTATCCCTAAGTGAAAGCAAGCTCACAACACACAGATATTTTTATAAACCTCACTCTGTTTTCACAGGCCTGGTGGTAAATCACTGGCCCAGCTATCTGTAAGTGTAAGCAAGTTCACAGCACACAGAGATTTTTATAAACCTCACTCTGTTTTCACAGGCCTGGTGGTAAATGACTGGCCCTGCTATCTCTAAGTGAATGCAAACTCACAGCACACAGAGATTTTCATAAATCTTACTTTGTTCTCACAGGTCTTGTGATAAATCACTGGCCCAGCTATCCCTAAGTGAAAGCAAGCTCACAACACACAGAGATTTTTATAAACCTCACTGTGTTCTCACAGGTCTTGTGATAAATCACTGGCCCAGTTATCCCTAAGTGTAAGCAAGCTCACAGCACACAGAGATTTTTATAAACCTCACTCTGTTTTCACAGGCCTGGTGGTAAATCACTGGCCCAGCTATCTGTAAGTGTAAGCAAGTTCACAGCACACAGAGATTTTTATAAACCTCACTCTGTTTTTACAGGTCTTGTGATAAATCACTGGCCCAGCTATCCCTAAGTGAAAGCAAGCTCACAACACACAGAGATTTTTATAAACCTCACCGTGTTCTCACAGGTCTTGTGATAAATCACTGGCCCAGGTATCCCTAAGTGTAAGCAAGCACACAACACAGAGATTTTCATAAATCTTACTCTGTTCTCACAGGTCATCCCCACCTATGAAACTGCTCTATTTCTTTGGCTTCATTAAATATTATTCTATCATTGTGGTGCCAGATACCATAACCAGATAAGTTATGCTATTTCAGACAGGGACCAAGAATATTCGTTGTTCTGAACCTTGTGTTTTTCTGTCGAATGGTGAGTGCTTCATATCAAAATACGTCTGCTGTGCCAGCTGACTTAAACTGTACAAATTTCATTGAGATACATGACTTTTCCTGTTTGTTTTTCCCTGCTAATTGACAAGCCATTTCCACAAAAATACCCAACAAAAACAAAGATAAATACTCCTGTCAAGGTTGTTTCTTTCGATTTTCTGGCACTGGAGCTTGAGAAATGGCAACTTTTAGGTAGCTTTTTGGATTCGGTTTAGCCTCATTTGTTTTCTGAACTGAAATCTGAGGTGTTGGAGCTGGCAGAGATTCATGTGAGAAAGTGGTTTAACATAAGCAATGGGGGAAAAGCCTGGGATTCTATCCAGGTACCTTCAGATATTCATTTTTTATTTGCTTCTGTCAGAAACGTCAGAAACAGTAATGGATGGCATGACAGCTGGGTGCTTAGCTCACCACTAAAGTTGTGGCTTCTGTTCCCATTTTGTGTGTTTGCATGTCCTTCCCAGGTTCCCTAGCGTCTCCCAGAAGTCTAGAAGCATGCAGTGTAGGTCACTTGGGTGACTTTGTCTCCCAAAGTTCCCCTTTGCATGCGTAAGCTTCCTGTGACGGACTGGCATCCCATCATGATTGTCCCCTGTCTTCCACACTCTGCTTCCTAGAACAGACTGCAGGCTCACTGAGGCCCCGTATTGTGTAAGTGCTCACGGAAGATGGATGAACGATGGTAATACAGGGAGTCCCCCAGTAATGAATGAAATCCAATCCCTGTCTTTAAGTTGAACTTGTAGGTAAGTTAGAAAAATAATAATACAGTATATAATAATGCAATAATAATAATTATACAGTAATATAAGCAACTACATATGGTGCTGCCGTGCACCTCAAGCCAATAAACCACTGAGGTCACCCAATGTTTTCACAAGCATCACGTAATAGTGAATTCATTCGTTATTACAAACCATGGCATTTAACCCAAATTTTTAACATAATACACTATATGGTCATTTGTTTGCAGGTGCAAGCTGTCCGCAAGTCATACATTCTTAACCCGGGAACTACCTGCACAAGAAATGTATTATTTACTTAATAGGTACAGATTACAACTATTCTCATTTGTGCAACTTCTTTAAATCTGCTACATTTAATATAGATATGTGCATAAAAATGAGTGTGGTGTTATTGTTATACCCCATCCAAGGATGCTTGGATAACTTGCAAATGCAACACTTATGTTTGCAGATATGTTTCAATCATAGCTAGTTTCACAGTTTTCAAACAGCCTGACAGACGTGGATTTACTAGCTTGGCCCCTGTTCTGTGCTGCTGTGAGCCAGGCCGGGCTACACCAACCTCCGGCTCCTCTTAAAGATTCACATCGAGCTTGTGCACTCAGTCCAGGTCAAGTCACGCTTCCGGCTGCCTAATGACTCCCTTTTGACGGGCAAAGGAATCCACAAAATGACAACCAACTTGGACCTTTTTTAGATCAATATGCCTAAAATCCATATGAAGAGCACAGTTACGTAGAGGCATGAGCTCATGAGGGCATGTGTTAGCTCCACCCCTCCTCTCATTGGCCAGTGGGTCTGTAAATATTCATTCTCAAGCTCATGAGGGCATGTGTTAGCTCCACCCCCTCCTCTCATTGGCCAGTGGGTCTGTAAATATTCATTCTCAAGCTCATGAGGGCATGTGTTAGCTCCACCCCCTCCTCTCATTGGCCAGTGGGTCTGTAAATATTCATTCACGAGCTCATGAGGGCATGTGTTAGCTCCACCCCCTCCTCTCATTGGCCAGTGGGTCTGTAAATATTCATTCACAGGCTGCACCGCAAGGTTTCCTGTCATGTGGTGAAGCCAGTCCAGAAAGCCAGTCACATTTCATAGCATTAGTATTGGGAATATCCCCCACCCCAGATCATTACCCTGCAGCCGTTCTTCCAAACCACATGCCCACCCCACAAACTGCCCCCCCTGCTGATGGGTCCTCGTCCAGCCTCCAGGTGGCCCCTTGGCCTGCTCACAGGCCCGCCTGCAGCAGCTTGGACGTTGCACTAGGGCCTGGCAGGACAGGCATGACCAATACGTGCCAGTGCAGCGCTCAACGCGGTGGAGGAACGCAGGTGGCTACCTAAGAGGAAGGGAGGCGTGGGCCAACTTCCACCGACATCACAGCTACATTTCAGAATAAAAGTGGAAAAGGACAACACAGAGCAGCTAATCCAAAATAAAAGCCAAATGACACTGTGTATGGATGCCTGACTGTGGATTGTTTCTGAGGTAATGATGAGTTGTAATAAGCGAGAGGAGGGGTCAATGGGATGGTCACGGCTTGTGTTATGCATCTCTAGGGTGTAAGGTTCAACTTCCCGGTTTGGCTTCAGCCCACTTCCTGTCTAGACTATGAATAAGGCAGTGGGCTGCAGGCCTCACTGCAACCCCAGATACTGAGCAAGGCTGGGTGAAGGAGCTTTGGCAGCTGATCGAACTTCCAGCTGACGCCGTAGCCAAGTAGCTAGGAGCAGCCTCTCTCCCCACTTTTATCTGGCCAGATCCCATCCCGAAGTGCTGTCTGCCATGACGCTTCGCCATATGAAGGCACTTGGCCCGGCTCCCACTGCGGCTCTCGGAAACCCTGATTCTCCAGTGGACTCTTGTGGAAAAACAAAAGGAAAAGGTATCAGGAGGCTGTAACTCAAGCCCAGCACTCAGTGCCGTGCCAGTAAGGATTCCAAGAGGGGTGAGACATGAGTCACTGTGCGATGGAAAGGTCAGCAGAACAACACACAATACGCAACTGCACAGCACGAGTCACAGTGTGTGAACTGGAATTACTAGGATTATGTGCGCAACATTAGACCTTGTTGGAGTTTAGTAAGATAATTGTTTTGTTCTTCATGAGGCTGAGAAGGTTTCTTCAGCCTGATTTGAGTTCAGAATCTGTATGTTTCATATGCAGCACTCTTTCTAAGCAGAGAGTGGGTCAGTTAATATCTAGTTAAAATTCAGAAAAAAAGGAGCACTGATTTGATTCGTTAAGACCCAGATTCCACGTATTTCAATGTATTGCCTTATACATTACTGAGGTACATTACTGAAAGCAGGCAAAGCCAGGCAGCACTGTGACAGTCTTCTCAAGTGCTCCCCCCCCCCAGCAGATACCAGGAGCTACATGCCAGCAGGGGTTGGAGGAGGGGTGTGGGAACCAGACTGGGGGATGCCACAAGGCCGGAAATAGCTCAGCTAGCACATCCACCCAACTTTAACTCTACTTTGATGCTGAAAATAATTGTGGTTTCCAGCTTAGCTGAGATCATACTTCTGCAGGTGGAGCTCCAGATACGGAGCATCTGCATTCCAGTGGCGCTTGAAGAAATCAGAAAGGGCATGATGGTTCCCATTGCCAAACTGGTGCCAAAGGAAGTACTTGCAATCCCACCTGCATTTTATTACGGTTTATTCACTGAAATTTGCAGTGGGAGGGAGATCAGCGTGTCAGCCAGCCAATCAAGTGATCATGTGCTACATTTCCACATGGGTCATACATAGAAAAAATAAATAACTTTGTTTCATATTTATGAGGTCACACTTATGAGCAGTGAAAATTATATTAAAGTAAAAATGAATGAGGAGCTTTTAATGTAGTTTTACTTTGGGTCTCATACTTTTATGGGATCTGCTATAGGATTGTGTTTTTAGGGCAAATAACAATATTAAAATTTTAGGTTGATAATGAAATTAGGAAACACACACGATGGTAGTTAATTGTATTATTGCCTATCGCATAAAGCCCTATACTGTATTTTAACTTCTCTTGATGGAATGATGGAAAATATGCCCATAAATGCCCATACATTGCAGAAGAGCCACTGGCATTTTACAGACCTTTGCAAACATTAGGAAGAAGGCAGGTTACTGGGGGCAGTGAGGGAAATTCGCCAAATTTGGGAAGATTATTTCGGTAACATTGCTGAAATTCCTCTTTGGGGAATCTGGCTTTCACACAACTCTTAGAGACCAAATAAGACCTTCAACTTTGCCAGAATTTAGAACAAATTAAATAACTGTCATGTTTCATTCCGGTTTGACATGAAAAGTAATTATGTACATATAATCATTTTCTCAGAGTTGGCTGAATGGAAAAGAACATAAGCTGAATGATTTGTTTGTCAGCACAGAAGCCTTTTTAAGCTCTGACTTTCACCATAAATGGATATCACACATTTATAATAAAAATCTTGCTTATGCTTCTAAAAATGCATCCACATTAACCATATTTACTACTAGAATTGATACATGAGTTTCTTAGTAATACTCTCAAAATGCTCTGGAAAGCATACTGAGTAAGCCTGTCACCACTGAATTTAGGGGGGTGCAGGCCTTTGGGTTAAAGTTATTGTTGTGGTCCAACCTACAGCCTAAAAAAACTGAAAACAAAATTTGTGGGACCCTGCAGATTGGAACCTGGGGCTACAGACCAAGTTAGCCAAGTTAACTGTAGATAAGTCTAGCCATGCTTACAGTACTGTCATACAGTACTCATACACAGAAACATTAGCAATTGGACTCAAACCCACAACCCACATCCTTAAGATCACTGTGCATAAGTCTAGCCATGCTTACAGTACTGTCAGACAGTACTCACACGCAGAAACATTAGCAATTGGACTCAAACCAACAACCCACATCATTAAGATCAATGTGCATAAGTCTAGCCATGCTTAGACAGTACTCACACGCAGAAACATCAGCAATTGGACTCAAACCCACAACCCACAAGACTATGAGGCAACAGTGCTATTGATTCATATTGCACAAATAAATATTGAGGCCTGGCTGTAGATACAGTATTACAAATGTATTTTCATATAGGTTTTCATTAAGCAATCCTTAGGGTAGAAAACTTCAGACTTTGAAAGCTTAATTAGGCTGAAAGAATTAAGCCCTAACTCGGAAAGCTGAAAAATATAGCTACACTTCTTCTAAACAGCCATCTACATCCTTAAGTTACTTTCTTCATAAATGCCATGTGAATTTTGTTAAATGGAATGAGACTGTGCAAGACAGCAAGCAAAACTACGTAATACAGAGAATAAGTCAACCAATTCACAAGTACAGGCCATTTAATATTCTTCATCAATGTAAATGTAATACCCTTTATCATTTAGCTAATTAACATGGTATTTACTTTTATAACAGTAGTTCTCAATCCTGTTCCTGGCACCTCCCCCCCTAGAATGTTTTCATTCCAACCCACACTGCTTTTAACCTGCCATACTCATTATTAGCCTATTAACCATATAAACCTGATTAAGGTAGAGTTGGAATGGACACATTCTTGCAGGGGTGGCGCCACAAACACTATTGAGAACCACTGTATTTATAAGGATCCAAAGCACAACTAGCGTGACTGTGGTATCTGTGCATTCTGAGGTATATGAGTACACTCAGTTTTATTCTAACCAATGACTATGATGCAATGGTTACAGTTTGTAGCTAATTATTCATCTTACTTATGCCATACTTAATGCATTCTCTCTAAACTGATGCAGTAAGAAATGGTATGTCTTAAGTTCAGCTCACAAATAGCTGCAATCATCAGGTGATCTTTATCATAAAATGTTTAGAAAAAAGTGATTGGACAAACTGAATAATCAAGAGAAGAAATGAGAACATAAAGACGACATTATAATGGCCCCTGGGGAGCTGGAGACCCCTTTGCAATTTCCCTGGCATTTGTCCATATTTACCATGGTTACCTTTCTGTTATTATAGTAAACCTAACTTCACCCTTATTTCCAAAAATCAAGCTTCCAAACAATACTTTTCAACAGGTTATATGAGAACTGTTTAAATACAGCATATGACTCAAGTTTAATCCTGCATTGACCAAAATATTATTGTTTGTTTGTTTGTGTCACTGTTTGTTTAGGTTTTGCAATAGAGACAGGATACATCCTGAAGCAGCCTATTTCAAGAAACCCATGACATAACACGGGGTGTCTTTCTGGAATGAAGAAGGAAAATGGTGCACCTGTGCAAAAAGGTTAGTGAACCACTCTGCTGCTACAGAGAAGATGAAGAAGAGAAAGAAAATGAGGAAGAAGGGAAGACGAGAGAGAAGGAGAAGAAGGATCTAATAACGTTCATAATGTCTCTATTTTTAAAGCATCATGCTTCCTTGTGTTTCTTTCTGTACCTGTAATATTTCACCAAGGCAATATTGGGGTGGTGCATAATAATGATTTAACTTTATTGGTCAATGATTGGGTAAAGCCAGAAATGTGGGTCTTGTTTTACTGAGAAGGTAATTTCCACTGGATCTGAATGGACAGTATTTTATATAAAATGGTCATAAATTAAGGTCATGCTATGGTAAGAGAATGCAGGAACTAACTTATCAAATGGAGGCAGTTATATAGCGTTTTCTCACATACTAGTATTAAAACACATCAGTGTAGATTGAGTAGTGCGTGACAGTCTTTGCCTGTATACGAACTCATCACATGCTGGCACCAGATCAGATTAGCATAGGCCTATAAGGAGAACAATAAACTATGACACAGGTTTGCCCATAAACCTTTGCTTCCAAGGACAGTGCTTCCTCTGTAGTGAGTGCTGTGTGCTATAGCTGCAGACAAGATTTTCATTTAAGAACCCCCCCCCCCCCCACATGCTCTCGATGTCCCTATCTCTGTAAGATGATGGAGGCAACGCATATTTCAAAATATTCAAATGTTTGCCAAATAGTATATCGTTTAAAGTAAAATCTACCAGTCATTTGCTATGCCGCCATTCTCATAAAGAATGTGGCACAAAGGCTGGTCACTGTAAGAAAGAGGGAGTCAAACCACGAGTGGCATTTAGCAGTTAGCTTTGTTGCCTCGCACTTTTTGGGACCTGGGTTCAAATCTTTAAGCTAATTAGGATAAAATAAAACAAGGATGGTTCTCGCTGTGTCGTCATGGGATTTCCTCTGGGTTCTCCAGTCCTGCTCAACCCGGTCCAAAAACATGCAAAGGAAAATTGGAATTGCCATAATTCCGTGTGTGCACTGCCATGGGTCAGTGCCCCCATGCTTATTCCCCCACAACCTTGCATCAGAGAAGCAAGTACAGGAAATAGGTGGATGGATAGAACTATGCATTCCATTATAAAATGCAGTGTTTTAAGTTTAGTTAATTGACGAAACATAATTCGGTCAAAAAACACACGAAAACAAATGCCTTCTTACCAAATCAGAATTCTGAGATAAATGTGTTTTTTTTCTCCTCCAGGTGGCGAAAACGGGCTTCCATAATTTTGAGACAAACGATAGGACTTTCAGCACATGCTACCTTGCGGATGAGATAAAAGATTTATGGTGGTCGTGCAGAATGTTTTAATACAGTACTAAGTTTTTAAGATTAGGGGACTTGGCGCATCGTCTAAATAGGCGCAAAGTGTAGACCGATGAACCATGGTTTAATATAATGCTACACGTACAATATGCATGAATAAATATAGGCAGATAGAAACAAAGGTCTGACAGTTTCAAAGCTGTGATAACCTGCAGTCCCTCCTCCGTTAAACGTCACGGCACTGGTATAAAATAAAAGGGTAAAAGCGCCTGGAGCCCGAGTCCGAGGCATGTGGCGTTCGCCAAGGGAGAGAAAGTGGTCACCAGCAGCGGGCGATAAGAAAGAGAAAGGAAAAGGCAGCTTTGCGGACCAAGAGGAGACTATAGACGGCGAGGGACGACGTAGAAATGTGAAATGTCAGGGAGCTTGGTGAGGGTTATGAAGGAAGCAGCGTTAACAAAGTTTAATGCGGAGCGGCTATAAGGATGAAGACGAATGTGCTCGGGATACATAGACGGATTGCACAAAAAGGTCACTTTTTCTAATTAAAAATTGAAATAGAAAATGGGCTTTGTTGGAAAACGATTTACCAAATTGAATTAAAAGAAGAGACTAATTTAAAGTTAATAAACGTATAGTTTATATTCTGTTTTCCACTTAATTTTCCCACACCAAGAAGTTTCTTTAGATGGAAGCGCGTTAGTGTCAATCATTGTGAGATTAGTCACCACTGGGGAAACATGCATCTGGGCAAAGCGATCTTCCTTTTACTACTCCTGAACTCCGTGACCATGACCTTCTCGCTGTCCACTTGCGCCACCGTGGACATAGACCACGTTAAGAAGAAGAGAGTGGAGGCAATCAGGGGACAGATTCTGAGCAAGCTGCGGCTGACCAGCCCGCCGCAGCCCCTCGATCCGAGCCAGGTCTCCCTCCAAGTGCTGGCGCTATATAACAGCACGCGAGACCTGCTGGAGGAGCTAGGCAGGGACCGGCAGCAGAGCTGCGGCCAGGACAACACGGAGACTGAGTACTATGCCAAGGAGATATACAGATTCAACATGATTCACGGGCTGCAGGATACTAGTAAGTACATATACATATATTTATTTTTTGTTATTTTTGTCTCCCCCCCCGCCCCACATACTGTACACACACAGACGCACACACACACACACACCTTCAAATAAAACCTTCTCGCCACAGTAAAAATATTGTGTAATGTTTTCAGAATCGTCACCCTCTCTATCACGATCGGTAAGAGATGGCTAATGATTTTCCGAGCGATCTGGGCACTTTACCCAATGTGTCGCTCGGATGCCTGCTTGATCGCTTTGGAAACGGAGGGATAAGGTAACAGAGAAGGGTTACAGTGTGGGGACGGGCTTGTCGATCAAAACATCCGGACCACTCGCAGCTGCTTACTAAAGTATGATATGAACATGCAGGCGGTACAAATATGAAATAGAACAAGCTAAAGCTTTCTTAAGTGATGAATGAAAACAGTTGCGGTACATTATAATCACAATAATAATGATGATGATGATGATAATAATAATAAACCATAGTAAGAAATATTTACACAATTATTTATTTTCTCTTGGATCTCTCTTGTTCTTTTTAGTCTTTTAGTCAGTCGTTTTTAGTTTGTTACACAAGTTAATCTGACAAAATCTTTTCTTCTCCAAGTATTACCACTCTTCAGCGCTCAAAGGCTGTACTGTAGGCTGGCATTTCAGTTTAGTAAAGGCACTAAGTTGCTCTTCCAGAGATTAGCATTAGGAAATTGAACACAGTTGTGGGGTTATATATAAACTGCGTTTTGGCTTAACAAAGGACAAAATGATGCAGCTGACACCTGAGCTGACTGCGGGGGAGGGGTGATATTCTCCAAACTTGACCACTCCACTCCTATTGTTAGGTTATTCTATCATGAGTCATTTTGTTCCTCCCTTTTTCAACAAATCCAGCCCCTCTTTCCAGATGTCCAAGTTTTCCAGAAAATCAAGCCCAGACAGTGTGAGTCGTAGATTCCCTGGATGGGAGCATGAGACGGGCAGGAAATGTTAAAACCTTGGTCTGGTGGCAGCCCCCCCCCCCCGCACCCCATCGGTGAGCAGGTCTTGCCAGCAGACAGCAAGCTCGGAATGGAAGCTCAGCCCTGTCACTGCACAAAGCTGGGGGGGCAGCTGCTGGAGGCCAACCAGTGGCTGGAGTTTGGAGGCCAGTCAGTGTGGAAACTAGAGCCTCCCAATCCATTTCATAGCCAGTGACATTGCAGCCTCAGGATTGCTGTTCTAGGTTAAAACAGGTTGAATAACTTATGGAGTTACAGTCGCTCCTCAGGTCTTAATACAGGGCTATCAGTTTGTAAGAAACACTTCAAATGTTCCACTATGGAATATTTATTTATGTCTAGTTAATGTAGGCCTATATAAGAAAAGATATTTATGAAGAACAGACATTCTAGCTTCTTAGCACCTAAACCCACTGCTGACTGTAGCTGGTGACAGAGGATGTAAATGCGATCCCCTCTGTCTCTGCCATGAAGCTATATTCATGCCACATGCGTGTTGGACCGTGTTCTTCTCTGTGGCAACTACACACTGCGGACATGGTCCATTATGGGCTCAGAAAACAGATCATACATTATAATATTATTTAGTATAAGGAGGAGAGATCAAGCCAGATCCAAATCTGTGACGCAGCACCTCCACATGCCCGTAAAACAGAAGTGGCTTCTTTATTTCTTCGTTATCTTTCTCCCTCAGCCTGTCACTAATAAGCTGCTTGACCTTGGGACAGTAGTCACATCACCTGAAGCCTCCATATCCATTTAGTCATTCATATCCCTCTGCCATGCCTCAGAGCTCTGTCACCGTGGCGATCGTCTCATGCATATTTTCATTTCGCAATGCGTTTTGTATGCTTAGCTCTTTGAATTGGGCCAGTGTCTGGATTGTTCTCTGGGCTTGAGGCTTTTTCATTCTCTCTGTCTGGCTGGACAGCAGGTCTTCGCTTGCTTCAGCAGAATCAAGCTGAGGCGAGATTCTCTGGGATTGTTTGAAAGATTTGGGGCCTCACCAGTTTATTTAAAAAAGGGCTTTTTTATCGTTGAAGTCAGATAGTTCCTTAGGTATTATTATTATTATTAGTAGTAGTAGTAGTAGTATTTGTAGTAGTATTGTGACATATTATTTTATACCTACTGTATGCATATTGCAATGGCAACATGTCCTGTTTGGGATGTGTAACTTCCTATCTTCGGATCCTCAGACCCCACACCCTGTTCACATGGTGCCATCTGCTAGTCTTGTGTACCTATTATTTCAAGTGCATAACTCCCTATGAGCTAAGACATTGGATAATAATGTGGACTCCCGGCCTAGATCTGTTATAGTACCACAGCCATGTTTGGGTGGAGCACTGTCACTAATAATAAGTTAAAAAAAAAGTCCAAGCGATCAACATTGCCCAATATTACTGTGTGTGCATAATCATCTCCAGCTTAGTCCCAATGGGAAGTGGCTCGATTCACTTGGCATTTGTCAGTGTACAATAATGCGAAGGACTGGTGGCTTGTTGGCCTCATTTCTTTCATCAGTAGCTGTCACATCAGCAGGTTGGTGCCCAGCTTCAGCTGGCTCCTGCTCTGCTTAGCGCTTTTCACCTGAGTACTTCAGCTTCCTCTCAGATATTCAGAATATCTAGCTACTGAAGCAGCCTGCTTGTGGGAATACACCTGTGTTTGTGCCCCACCCAGAGTGTTCCTGCAGCCCCCGAGCACCACAGGAGAGGCTCCCAATCATGAAAATCCTTATTACACAAAGAGTGACTCAAAGCAGAGGGATCACGTGATCTTCAGTCTCACATTTACTTCTTAAGTCTCTCCTCAGAGCTCATCTTTTATTAGAATGAAGGCACTTGTGTTTTTGTTTTAATCCTGCACTGCATTAATGTCAGAGACCTAATAGCTTGGGGTGTCACCAGAAAAATAATGTCCCCATGGAGTAAGTGGACACTGCCCGATGGAAATGTGTCCAGCTGCCACTGCCACTGTAACTGAGTCCAACACAAAGTAAAGAAAACTGAGCTGGCTTTCATAAGCCATTCTTGTATACAGAACACTATGCAATTGCATCACGGAGCGCATGTGCTACATTTGTTGCCCATTGTAAATTTACATTGTTTTCGTTTGTAGATGTTCTAGTGATTAGACTCCTGCAGGTCCCATTCCAACTGGGAATATACTGGAGAATTTCAGGTTCAAGCCCAATCCTTAGACCCTGAAATAACCTAAATGATGTCCAACCCATAAAAACTCTGAAAGCATTAACTAAAATTGTGAGAGAGTTAATTTGAACAGAGACCGAGATCTGAACTCTCACAGTTCAATCGATTGTGATGCATATGAAGGAGAGGCACTCTGAATATATTTGGCTGAGAACTCAGACAAAATGATTTGTATTTTCCCTGGACAAAGGAATGTGGGTGACCAGACAGGGAGGAAATGTTAGCAGCTCAGACTGATGGCAGGAGCTCACCATCAGATCCCAGATTCTGGGCCGTAGGAGGGTTCAGCCAGAACCCAGGGCTGGAGGTGTCATCGTTTCTCACTCCGGAAGAGAGAGCAAGGTGTAACATTCAGACTAGAGCCTCACATGCAGGGAGCAGGCCGGGAGCAACTGGAATGCCGTGCTGAAGCCAAAAGCTCCCAGTCAGGTAGCCAGCAGCTCCCAGTCAGGTAACCAGCAGCTCCCAGTCAGGTAGCCAGCAGCTCCCAGTCAGGCACAAGGCGGTGAGAGAAAGCTACCTACTCTCTGGTGATGCCGATGCCTTTGGTGACCATTCTGCTTTAGAACTTCCCAAGAATGTACACACTACTTACAGGTGCAAACAAAGCAGACTTGGACAAAAGAGATGGGAGTCTTATTTCTAAAACCATTAAGTAATGGTTCAGTATGTTTGGAAAACAGCGGTCGGTGTCTGGGGCAGGACTGGGGGCAGGACTGAGGGCAGGGCTGGGGGCAGGACTGGGGGCAGGGCTGGGGGCAGGACTGGGGGCAGGACTGGGGGCAGGGCTGGGGGCAGGACTGGGGGCAGGGCTTGTATTTGGGAGAGCTGCTGATAAATGGATCAGCCGTAAAACGATGTCACCCTGAAACAATCTGCAAGTATCCCTTTTCTGATTTCTTTTCTTCCGCTATGAGGTTGTCATATAAACCACTTCTGTGTTATATTCCCGATTGGCAGATTCAGAAGGGGTTCTCTTATCTTCTGCCATTGCGTGCCCCTGTGTCTCTCTGACTGGAATCTAACTGGCAGTCCATTAGGGAAACTTTCATTTCTTTCCACACAGGCTACCCAGATACTCGTTCAGTCCCTCGTCATCTCCCGCCTTGACTACTGCAACTCGCTCCTAGCGGGTTTACCACTGAGCGTCATTCGTCCCCTCCAACTGATTCAGAATGCAGCTGCTCGGCTTGTTTTCAACCTTCCCAAGTTCTCCCACACCACTCCTTTGCTGCGCTCACTACACTGGCTTCCTGTGGCTGCCCGCATCAGATTCAAAACACTGATGCTCGCATACAAAGCCAAAAATGATCTGGCTCCATCCTACCTAAAAGACCTCATCACACCCCGCACTGCACCACGATCTCTCTGATCTTCCAGCACTGCTCGACTGGTCCCACCACCCCTCAAGGCACAAGGAAGACACATCTCCCGGCTCTTCTCTGTTCTGGCACCAAGTTGGTGGAATGAACTCCCCCTAGATGTCCGAACAGCTGAGTCACTGAATGTCTTCAAAAGACGACTTAAAACACACCTTTTCCAGAAATACCTGAATTAGCACTTCTGGCATTATACTTTCTGGCATTCCTTTAAAAAAAAAAAAAACACTTTTCCAACAGAGTATTAGATGGATGGTATTCATAGCCTTGGTTTTATTGAGCTAGTATCGGGAAAAATTCATTGTAGAGTCTTAAAGCACTTATGTAAGTCGCTCTGGCTAAGGGCGTCTGCCAAATGCTGTAAATGTAAATGGAAACTAAATACTGATTTTTATAAGTAATTTTGACTAACTTTGTAGCGGTGCATGGCTCAGTCGGCTAAGCCTCTGTACTTGTCCTCAGTAAGTCACTGGTTTGAGCCTCAACAGAATAGTCACATGTCTGTGGACCCTTGGGCGAGGCCCTTAACCCCCAGGTCTGGAGGTGCCATAGGCTGGCTGACCTGGTGCTGTGACCCCCCACCCCCAAAGTGTGCTCTTACCTGCACATGTTTCACACTGAGAGCAACATGGGGTAGGAGAAAAGAGAATCTCTCCACAGGGATTAATACAACATATTTCTATTCTATCTATGCACAATGGCCTGAAAATGAAGTAAGCGTGTTACACAGTACATATTTTGTAGTGAGTAATCTACAATATGAAGCGTAGTTGTGAACTTTCTGTAAGGATAGATAACGGTGTTCCTGAAGTCAAAGCTTTTGCAGTTTGAGGAGTTCATATCAGTTACCCCATTTCATGCTTTTTAATCTCAAGCATAAATGCTGTGAAAGGAAGGAGTTTGCAAGGCAGACCCTGTCCCACAGACCATAGGGACAAACGTGGTCTGGTTTGTTTGTGTATCACCACTGAGGTTGATGTTGTACTACAATAGCCTCTGTAATGATGAGACTGAGAAAGTAACTGAGATTGCTGGGAAGCCAGACAGCTTTTCCAGAAAATTCCAGAAGACTCTTTTTCCATGCATACTTAGATAATGCAGCCTCCACTTATGGAGAATTATGAAGATAAGTACAGAAACTGTGAACAAAAAATATTGCTGCTGAAGATTCTAGTTTAAGTTAAACATTAAAAAAAAAAAAAGATTTAAAAGCCTGCAGGTTCTGCTAGCATTGGCAGAGATACAATTAGCAAAAATTTAATTTGAATTTAAATGGTTTTGCTGAAAAGGTATTAACCGTTACCTCAGTGAAATACCCAGCTGTTCAAGTGTCAGATTTGTTTCGCTGTGGGACTGCAATCAGTTTCTATTACATTTATTTAGTTAAATTTAAATCCATATTCCCAGTGAAATCAGAGCTGGATAGATACAAGATGCACAGGTCCCGCATAGTCCTGGAGCATGAGGAACATCTCATCTCCATGGACCGGGAAGCCCTTCATCTCCATCCAGTCTAGTGGACAAGCTCAGTGACAGAGGTCTCTCCTTCAGCTGTTTCTCTGTGGCACTAGCTAATTTTCCAACCATCTTTAAATATCTGAGGATGTTTATACTAAGAGAGGGGGCTAAATTAGTTTGGGGGGAGGGAGTCCACTCAATATTCCCCATCATGGGTGGAGGGGATCGTACTTCAGCTGGAAATATAGAAGTGCATGATCTTTAAGCAGAATCTTTATTATTTGCCAAAGAGCAAATGTACAAGGAATTCTTCATGGTACTGGTGTCAATATCAGTCCAATAAAAAGTGTAGAAAAAGATAAAGATATACAAAATATAAGATAAAAATACACCAAATTGACTACATACAAGAAAACTGCAAAAAAAGGGTGTGCAATGTAACAGTGTATCAAGTTAAAGTGCATCTGTGCATACCTGTACAGTGTGTGTACTGCCTGCAACAGTGGAACTGGGGGAGGTTCTTACTCAGAAGGGTTATGCCATGGTACATAGTACATTCAGTGCATGTAAAAAAGTGCATACACAGCACTTCTGAACAATATACAGTAGAGAGTAAAATCAATATGATATGTAAATACTCATTTTGCAATCTGTGTCTTAACTGCCATGTTTACTCCCATTGCTTCCAGTCTGCTGCACCTGGCTTTTTATTATGAATAAGCCATTTACTGGTCATCAGTTGTAGTTTTGCTACAGCTCAGTCTGTTACGAAAAACTAAAGTGAATTCTAGATTAAGGCTAAACACCTTCGGCAAAATTGTGTGAAACTTCCAAATTCCAGCTGTGATTCACATGCCAGGAAGCACAACAGAGGAAGGCAACTTTTATTACGTGCAGGAATGAAATAAGTGTTATGTGCTGTATAGTTTTATGGCAGAGACATGGACATAATGTATGAAATTATAAAACACTGGGTGAATTGGCCATTAAATCAGAGATGATTTGCCGAAGTGCATAATTCAGAGCAGGTTTCAGGATCTTAGCGTTGTGATGCTGGAAACTGGGAGCTTAATGAGCCAGAGTTTAGCTTTATGCTCCTTATCCCCAAAGGAACCGTATGTCCAAACAGCAAAATTCTATTTACCAAGTCTTCTGTACTTTCCTGGGCACTCGGAAAGGTGATCACAGGGATGCTTTCTGTTAGTTTCATGCCATCCAATAATCAATGCCTTTTTATGTTAATTTCAGCCTTACCACATTACTCAACACTAAGTGCTCCTGACCCACAGTATGGAAAAAAACACTTCAGTTACTGTTTTTCAATTTGGCACAATTCCTTCAGCATGTGTTGCATCATTGGAACAATAGCTTCATTTGACATGGTAATGTGGGTCAGTGGATAGTGACTAAAGGGCCATTTATGTGATAAGCAATAGATCGTCAGAGTTGGTGCATGATCTTTAAATTCAGCATTGATTTTTGTGATATTCATTGATTTAAAGTTAAGTACCACAGATGCCTTACCTCTGAATTCCACTTTCTTCTGTTATAAATGCAACAATAGTTCTTGTTTTTTATCCTTGTTATCTCACCAGTTGAATACATAGGAACAAATTAATTTGTAGGCTCATTTTGTAGTCTCAAAACATGGCATTTGATTTGAAACTTTAACTTATGACTGCTTCAAAGGCAGAACAAGGCCTGTACCTTCCTCTTTGACTTCCAATAATAAGATCAGATGCAAAGCTATACAAAGCAAGATTTCAAGAAGCAAGCAACTACTGTTTTCCAAGTAAGATGAAGCTTAGCGTAAAGTCAGCCTCTTCACCAGTCTCCTCGATAGATACAGGGTATTTCTCTGGAAACACAAATGCCAGATGAAAAAAGCACAGTGTATAGCAGGCTAAGTCTCTGTGTCTGTGATCGGAAGTCCTGGTCTCGGTAGAACAGTCACTGTGGGTCCTTGAATGAGGCCATTAACTCATAGCTGTAGGGGTTCTGCATGTTGGCTAAACCTGTGCTCTTACACCTCCCCCCCCAGCTATGGAAAGCAAGATGGGGTAGACAAAGAGAAGAATTCCAATGTACTTGTGCAAGTGGCAAATAAAGGTTTTATCATTTAGATCATATTTGCAGCTTCAGTAAGGCCAGAGTTCTGCCTGCATTCTCAGGAATGTCTAACGGTTCTGACTGTAATAACCTGTGAAGGCATGTCACACCACAACGCATAAAGCTGCCGTGTGCATATGTACTGGGAGCCAATGGTAGGCTGTGAAATGGTCAATTACAGTTTGATCTTCATCACTCCCACAGATGATCTGCCCCGTTGCCAGAAGAGTGTCACCTCCAGGGTCTTTCGTTTCAATGTTTCCTCCATGGAAAGGAACTCCACCAACCTCTTCCGGGCCGAGTTCCGTGTACTCCGAGTTCCCAATGTCCATGCTCAGAGGAATGAGCAAAGAATCGAGCTGTACCAGGTGGGTGTTCCAGGTGCTTAAACAGAAAGTATGAATAATCCATTACCCCTTATGGAGACCTACTCACAATCTATCTCCCATGCAGTATTCCACTAGGGTAAAGCAAAGGAAGATGCATTGAATTTCAGTAGACAAGATGAAAAGAGCATGTAACCTTTTTGTTTTATCCTATTCTCCTTCACATGCATTGAAGAATTATTGGTTCAAGTGCAGCTATAGATCAGATCGTACCAAAAAGGCAGGTATTATTCTGTCACTATAGACAGTTATGAGTCCAAACGTACCACCATGACTTATGGAGTCCCTCAAGGATCAATTAATCTTTTAACTAATTAACCTCTTAATTAACGTTTTTAAGCTTCCACTTGGCCAAATTCTTAGAGACAGCAAGGTAGTTTATTATTGTTATGTGGATGATGGAGTAAATTGGATTATCGTAATGGTCTCCTAACTGGTCCTCCCCCAAAAGTCCTTCAAACAACTTCAACTCCTTCAAAATGCTGAACCCCAAGAAGATAGGACACATTACTGCAGTTCTCCGATCCTTACACTGGCTCCCTGTCTCCTACTGAATCGATTGCAACGTGCTACTTATGGTCTACAAATCACTAAATGGTTTAGCCCCAAATTATATTGCTGATATCTTTGAAGAATATAAGCCTGGTAGGTCTCTTAGATCTTTAGCGACTGGTCACCTAGTAACTAAAGAAACAAATCAGGGTGAGATGGCACTTTCGTTTCGCTGCCAAATGCTGGAACCTACTTCTAGTGAACATTAAAATGCCCCAAATGTTACAACTTAGTTTTAAGCCCTTAATGAAAATGTTTTATTTTCTACTACTTTCAGATAGTAGATACAGCTGGCACTTCTGCACTTTTAATATTTCTTTAAAAATGTTTTATGTTATTTTAATTGTTAATAATCTTTAAGTTTTATATTTATTTATATGCATTTACTTATGTGTATTTTTACTTTATGCACTTTGAATGACCTTTGTGTATGAAAATGCACTACACAAATAAATGTGACCCGACTTACTGAATATGGAAGAAATGACAGGCAGTAAATAGTAATATTTGAATGACAACAATATACAATTTGTCTTTTTGCTCATAGCAGAATGGACACAAAGTACTATTTGCTCAGAGGTGTTTATGTTAGGGAGCTTAAATTGATCACATGGAAAAAGGAATCTACCTGCTTAGATCTTGGATTCAATTCAAATATATATATATATATATTTAATATAGTGCATTTTACAACAGAATCACCTCAAGGTGCTTTACATGGGTGTGTTGAGATACAGTGTAACATCATAAAGAGAGAACAGTACAAAAACAGGGAAACTGAAAGTCAAAGAAATGATCATCTGCACAAAATTTTGGTGATGGAAGGAACTTAATACTAGACCTGGCAGCAATAACAGCAGCAGTTCACTGTCAGTCTATCCTGTACTAACCCTAACCCTAACCCTAACCCTATCCTGTACTAACCCTAACCCTAACCCTATCCTGTACTAACCCTAACCCTATCCTGTACTAACCCTAACCCTAACCCTATCCTGTACTAACCCTAACCCTAACCCTATCCTGTACTAACCCTAACCCTAACCCTATCCTGTACTAACCCTAACCCTAACCCTATCCTGTACTAACCCTAACCCTAACCCTATCCTGTACTAACCCTAACCCTAACCCTATCCTGTACTAACCCTAACCCTAACCCTATCCTGTACTAACCCTAACCCTAACCCTAACCCTATCCTGTACTAACCCTAACCCTAACCCTATACTGGTCCTGGTTATACATGTAGAATTCATGTCTGCAGGTTGTTTATGATGCGGGTGTTTTCTTTGGAGGTCTGGAGGTACTGTGAAGGTATTATGAAGGACCCTTAATTAAATCTGATCATTCTGCTCCTTTTAGTGAAATCTACAGGTAGAGTGCGTCATTTTGGTCAGTTAATACTTATCTGTACAGTTTTGCGGGATGGCTGAGGGACTTCGGTGCTCAGTCATCACTTGTGGGCAGCTAAGGAAACATCTCTGCTGTAAGCCTGCTGTGATTCCTCTCATTTCAGGGGAAAAAACTGAGTGAGACACATAGATCGGGGTGATTTTCTACTGCTGTTAACTCATATGGAGAGTGCATCTGGCAGCAACATGAAAGAATGAGCTATCAGTATCTCTAAACATATTTTCCACTAGGGCAAAGCAAAGGATTGCATGTACTGCATTGCATGTAGAAGCTTCAAGAAAGGGTGATGCTGTGAGCTTTTCTGTTCTGGTTTAATTGATATGTATACAACTACAGTGTATGCAGAAAGTGCTTCTTCTGTACCACTTTCAGATCACTGTGTTGTTTCTCTCGTAATGCAGATCCTAAAGCCAGATGAGCATATTGCTAAGCAGCGCTACATCGGGGGCAAGAACGTGCTGACCAAGGGCACCCCAGAGTGGGTCTCCTTCGACGTGACTGCGACATTGCGGCAGTGGCTGAAACATCGAGGTGCGTGGAGTGTCTCTCATGAGTGCTCATGTAAAATGGATCAAATCATTCATCTTAGATTACTATGTGTTATAACACCCATCATATTTACTGGTATAACTAGGGGAGTGTTTTGTGGAAATTTTATTAAACTATTTGAGAAAGACTGTCATTTTTTGCCCCTAAATCAAAACCAGAAAGCAGTTGGGGTGGAAATGTGAGTGTTCTCCCATGATGCTCAGAGCTCCTATTTCCCTCCAGAAACCAACCTGGGCCTGGAGATCAGTGTCCACTGCCCCTGCAACACTTTAGACCCCAACGGCAACATCATCAAGAATGTGAAGGAAGCACTTGATGTCAAATTCAAAGGTCAGACAAAGCAGATAGTAAATGAGGGATCTGTCAGCCCTCCAGCCCCTAGCAATCAGCAAACAGTTTCTTCTTCTTTTACTGTTATTCATGGGGTAATAAGTGAGGGATGATAAGGAAAACAGAAAAGCACATGTTGCTTTGATATCAGGGCTTTTCTGAGGTGTTCATTTATCATCAATCAAAATGTATTAAACTAAGGAAGCATACATTTTTCCAAAACTGTCCAAAAAGAATTTGTGTTGTACCAGGACTGGCCATCGGTGAGCCTCTCTGGTGAGGGCGGGTCTTTCTACCCCAACCCTGGCATTATATAGCCGTTATACCAGGGCTGGCCATCAGTGGGCCTCTCTGGTGAGGGCGGGTCTTTCTACCCCAACCCTGGCATTATATAGCCGTTATACCAGGGCTGGCCATCAGTGGGCCTCTCTGGTGAGGGCGGGTCTTTCTACCCCAACCCTGGCATTATATAGCCGTTATACCAGGGCTGGCCATCAGTGGGCCTCTCTGGTGAGGGCGGGTCTTTCTACCCCAACCCTGGCATTATATAGCCGTTATACCAGGGCTGGCCATCGGTGGGCCTCTCTGGTGAGTGCGGGTCTTTCTACCCCAACCCTGGCATTATATAGCCGTTATACCAGGGCTGGCCAGCCCGTTGGTCGATCTCATCTGGTTCCAGGTCAATTGCAGGAGATTAATGGATCATGCTGAATACCATTGGACCTCACCCCCCTGCCGGCAGCAAAATGTACCAAGGGAGACCCTCGCCCCTCAGTCAGTGGCAAATTCCCAAGTTGCTTTATGCTGCCGATCCGCCCCTGGTATAAACAGCACTCCATATTTTATATTCCAAAGGGAGGCCCCCACCCTGGTCAGTGGCAAATTCCTGAGCTACTTTATGTTGCTGATCCACCCCTGGTATAAACAGTAGTCTGTATTCCGTTTTCCGAAGGTCTTGCAGAGCTCTTACAAATCTGCAGAGTTACAAGCAGTTTGAAGCCTTTTCACTTGCTGCTCTACTAGGGCAGCCCTGTGCCCTGCTGAGGCCTTGCTGCTTGCCCCTGGATCACTGAGGCTTCTCCGCCACATCTCTCTCCCTTCCTGGCAGGGTCACCCATGCCGATGAGCGGAGGGGTTGGCCACAGGTGGCTTTGAGTGAGTGCGTGTGAGTGAGTGTGGCACACAAATCCCCAGAAAAACAGATGGCTCTACAAAACATATATTTTTTTTGCACTATTTCCCTATTTACTGATACTGCCAAAACTGCTTGTTTTTTGCCAAATTTGATCTATTATGATGTCTGCTGGGTTGTGGCTTGAAGTCAATTGTTGCATTAAAGTGAAATCATGGTTCCTAAAGTTTCCCCAAAGAGAAATGTGGTTCTGTGTGGAGAGTGCGGCAGCCATGAACCTCTCTGCTGTCACACAGGGGTAGAGGTCGACTACGATGAGCATAGTGACCTGGGCCAGCCAAAGCGGTCCAAAGAGCAGAACTCACCCCACCTGATCCTCATGATGCTGCCCCCCCACCGCCTGGACAGCCGGTCCTCATTGCGCAGGGGCAAGCGCGCCCTGGACACCAGCTACTGTTTCTCGTAAGCAGACACACTGCATGCTTAATATTCCGGTTTTATTTTCATCTTCTTGTTTAGCCACACATACACCAGCATTACACAGTTTTTGCAGGTTGAAATATCAAGTGCCTTAATGGACCATTGAGTGTAATCACTGGATGTGGCATGTAGACACCTTATAAAGATAAATGGAGATGAAGATAAAAACTCCACACTAAATGAGGGAACTGAACAGGGTCTGAACCACGGGCATCATGCAAGCATGACCAAGTCACGAGTGACATCATGCAAGTCGAGACTTCTTTATTGTACTGTTTCTGTGTCGGCCCATAAATCTAGCATCAGCACCCCCACGTCATAGTCAAATTAGCAAGAATTATTATGCACCTGGTCCCACAGGTCTGTCAAGTTTATGCGCTCAGCCGTGGCACTTGGGAGCCTTCAATGATCACCAAAAGTCACACAAGAATGTAAATATGGTTGCTAGCTTTTACGGCAGAAAGGAGACACTCGAAAAACAGTACATCTGCGCTTTTGAATTTCATTGTTTTATTTCTCTTCTTGTCTGCAGGAATTACGAGGAGAACTGTTGTGTACGATCCCTCTACATAGATTTTCGCCAAGACCTGGACTGGAAGTGGATACACGAGCCCAAGGGCTACTACGCCAACTTCTGCTCTGGTCCCTGCCCCTACCTCCGGAGTGCCGACAGCACTCACAGCACGGTCAGAACTCCAGGGGGCCTTTCACAAATCCCCAAGCATGCATACACTGTACTTATCTCTTTCAGTATTTCTGCTTGCTAATTTACACCAAAGCTAACATGTCATCGATCACCAGGTTATCGTTTCACGCCAGCTCATGCTAACGTTTCTCATGCCTGTTGGCTTACGTGAGTAAGTTAGTGCAAGTGAATGTAACAGGAGTTTTATTGCATCTTCCAATCCAGTTAAGTGAGTTTACACAAACCATTGTAGCAGAAGCACATGGAATACATTTCCCATGAAAAACAACATGAAGAGCAGAAGTCGTATTCCAGTCTATTGGGTTAACAAAAATCATACATTTTGTTTCTGCATTTTGCTTCCTAGTAATAGCCTCTGAAATGTAGGTTACGGATAATACAAGGTACAGCCATCCATCTATTTTCTCACCACTTATGCTCAGGATTGTGGATGAGGTCCAGTTATTGAAGCAAAAACTTCAATAAACCTCACTATGTCCACTAGACATCAGAGGTGGACATTTCATGTCCATAAAGTAAATGTCCAGTCCAGTACTCTTTGACTTTGATTCTTTATACTCAATTGGCTGTAACAAAATCTTAGTCTGGAGTTTTACTTTATAGACTTGAATTGTCCGGCTCTACTGGACATACAGAAGAGCCCCTGATTCTGTAAAGCTTCACATGTGTAAATGAGCTCTTGTGTTGGTGATGCCCTTGCAGCTGCTGAGCCTGTACAGCACCCTGAACCCCGAGGCTTCAGCCTCACCCTGCTGTGTGCCCCATGAGCTGGAGCCCCTCACCATCCTCTACTACCTGGGCCGGACGCCCAAGGTGGAGCAGCTCTCCAACATGATCGTCAGATCCTGCAAGTGCAGCTGAGGGCACTGGTCCCACTGCAAGATGAATACCTCAACATGCCGCCTCCCCACCCCAAGCTCTCACTCTTCCCAACACTATCTATTAGGCGTAGCACCCCACCTCTGACCTTAAGGACGACACATCGCCAGCTGCTCCGCTCACACACGGACCTCCCTGCCCAGGTGCTCGGGTCCTCAGTGAGAAATCAGCATGAGGATTTGTCCCCAACTCACAAATCCTCATTCTCAAAGTTTTCTTTTTTTACAGTTGCCGAGTATTATAACTGTACTTTATTCCTTTGGACAAACTCTGGGCATTTACTACAAAAAAATCAGAAAAATGGAGGGAAAATGTTTGCACCACCCTGCTCAGCAGAGCTGCTGGATTACGAGCATTGCTGTGGTCGTAAGAAGAGAAGATCTTTCGAGGAGCACCCCCAGGGCTGACTCTACACGAAGGGGCGAAGGTGACTGTTCTTCGACCAAAGTGTGGTACAGCCATGGGAAAATTGTTTTTCTGGGAGCGCTGACTTAAAGCCTGTGTGTGCAGAGGGGTTCATCATACTGGAAACCACCAGCACTGTGTAATCCAAGAGCCAAACACTGTTCATCTGCGAGGTTATCCGGTGGACTCTAATAGTCTTAGGAAAAAATGCAACATGCTGGAAAAAAGACATTTGTTGAAACACAATCAAAACTGTATATGTTGTCATTGTTGAGTTTACCTCTGTTGTAACAGATTTTTTAGGGATTTTTAGTTAATAAATAAAAGCTGGCGTATACTGTTGTACAATTTATGTCACCTTGTGAACGTTTCACTTTTCCAAATTGTTTTTTGTCGCTATTACCCCAGAAAACACTTTTTATATTAAAAACTGATCTTTGACACATTGCTGTGACATTTTTTCCATCACTGGTTAAACTAGGGCCACAGAGGGAGGCTAACCAGAGAAAGCTGGGATTTGAACCCACAACCTTGGAACAGTGAGGCTACAGACAGAGCTCCCCACTGAGCCGGCCACATACTCTGGCACTGGAAGAGCATCAGCTCAAACTGCCACAGCTTACGGGATCCTGTAGTTATATCAGCATGTTTACCAGAACAGGGCCGCAAACCCATGAGGGATTAATGCCAATCACAATCCACTGTTTTTTGAAAGGAAAAAGAACGTATATGAAGTTGTTAAAGTGTATGCTACAGGGACAGAGTGTATACTACAGGGACGGAGTGTATACCACAGGGATAGAGTGTATAATACAGGGACAGAGTGTATACTACAGGGACGGAGTGTATACTACAGGGACAGAGTGTATACTACAGGGACGGAGTGTATACTACAGGGACAGACTGTATACTACAGGGACAAAGTGTATACTACAGGGACAAAGTGTCTGCTACAGGGACAAAGTGTATACTACAGGGATACTACATTATATTACAGCAAACACAAATATAAAATAAAGAAGACATGGTACAGTATTACAGCAGCAATAGAATGACAGACTAAGCTCGAAATTTAGATTTTATTTTGTTAATGAATCCTACATTGTTATGTCTTTAAGCTTTCAAATTTGTTGGTTTTGATAGTGTCTTGGATGGAGATCTCAATAAAAGATTTTCAACATAATAACACTTTTCATTAAATATGATGATTGTACAGCAGTAAACAAAAGATGCTGATGTGAAAAGCAGAATCATTCGGCATATAAGCGTGACGCATACATTGGCATGGTAGGGGCGGCACACAGGCCCAAACACGGGGTCCTTCGCCTGCCAGAGTGTCTTTCAAAGCTGCTTTATTGGAGGTTCAGGGAGTTCACAACATACTCTGCCTCAGGCTTTACCCAGAGGGCTGAGTGGCTGCTGGCCGGGGCCTGTCATCAAGTTAGTTGACAAGCAGAGGGGGAGCAGGGTCAGCCAGCCGGGCGGCAGCCCTCATTGGGCTCCGACGGGGGGGGCGTCACACGGGGTTCACCAGTGCTGCTCCACAGGGGCTCCAGGTCAGGCGAGATTTAAACACACTATCGAAAGGTCTGGGAAGTCTGCTTACCTGCTGTTGTTTCTGTTCATTAAGGATAAATGTGTTCCGTAAGAACATAAAGATCACAGAAGTGTAATTTTTGCTGCTTGTCTGAGTGCTGAAAGAGGAAGGCCCTTTTTTCCAGGAGTCTCACATCTCACACAGCTGCCTCTCTTTGCTCCCCATACGCTGAGCTGGCCCAGCGCCAGAGGAATCCCGGTCTGGACAGGCTGCTAATGTTTGTGCTCCCAAACAGTGTCCCCTTTCATAGGCCTTCCTGGGCCCTGTTTGTTTTTCAGCGCAGCCGGAGAGAACAGCAGCTGCCTGGCCTCTGATCAGCTGCACATCCCTGCATTTCCCAGGTATGCTTTAAGGCCATCATTAGCTGGGATCATTTGCTTTATATTCTTGGCAGATTTATTTATGGCAAATTATGCTGGTTAAAGGTCAGGTTTTAAATACTTTTCCTTTAAATACCTTTTAAGTGTACAACATGAATATCTTATGGTTTGGGAAAAAAAGTTTACGTATTTATGCATCTTTTTTGCAATGACCAATTGAATTTTAAATATAACTTTAAATATTTCACTTGTCTATATTATTGGATTAGTGCACAATACAGCATTTATTATTCTGTGTACCCTGGCATGATAACAGAGATGAAACTTGTTTTAATGAAAAGTGCATTATAAATAAAATTTATTATTATTATTATTAACACCGTCATTATTGTTTTCTTTTAACCTCATTTTAAATAAATGTTTGATGCCAGAAAAGTAAACACTGCATGTATATCAGGAAGCAGGTATGAGATAAGACCAGATAAGTTAGATACATCAGCTATGCTTGATGTCGTGAATTGGGAATTTTGTGAATTTATAGATTAATGCATTCATCTTTTCTCCTGTCTTGTTGAGCTTTGGCAGGACGGAGCCCAGCCTACCTGTTTCACAAATGACCTTCAGTCAGTACTTCTGTCTTTCCCCTAATCTGAGCTGGGCCCCACACAGTAGGACTCTGTTCCTTGTGGTGGATCCAAGCGCCGTGTCTGCTGGTCAGCACATCGGCAGCACACATTCTGTGAACAGCATTAAGAGAAGCCTGGCCTTTTCATACTACATGCTGGCCTGTTATCTCCAAAGAATACCACAACATTTATGACACTCAGAGGTTGCTCTGTGAAGATGGGTTTTCAATCACTGATGTGCGTACAGGGTCTTCAATAAGGCTGGCCAGCCTCCACGTGTCTGCTCAGCAAACAGAAGCTTCCCTGCTGTACAGGTGCAGTCTGGTCACAAGCTGCAGCTAGACAGCAGTCAGGAAGGCCTGCTGCACAGGCGCGATATCCTAACCTTCCTGCCCTGAGGTGTGGCTAGACAGCAGTCAGGAAGGCCTGCTGCACAGGCGCGGCATCCCAACCTTCCTGCCCTGAGGTGTGGCTAGACAGCAGTCAGGAAGGCCTGCTGCACAGGCGCGGCATCCCAACCTTCCTGCCCTGAGGTGTGACAAGACAGCAGTCAGGAAGCCCTGCTGCACAGGCACGGCATCCCAACCTTCCTGCCCTGAGGTGTGGCTAGACAGCAGTCAGGAAGGCCTGCTGCACAGGCACGGCATCCCAACCTTCCTGCCCTGAGCTGTGAGAAGACAGCAGTCAGGAAGGCCTGCTGCACAGGCGCGGCATCCCAACCTTCCTGCCCTGAGGTGTGACAAGACAGCAGTCAGGAAGGCCTGCTGCACAGGCGCGGCATCCCAACCTTCCTGCCCTGAGGTGTGGCTAGACAGCAGTCAGGAAGACCTGCTGCACAGGCGCGGCATCCCAACCTTCCTGCCCTGAGGTGTGACAAGACAGCAGTCAGGAAGGCCTGCTGCACAGGCACGGCATCCCAACCTTCCTGCCCTGAGGTGTGACAAGACAGCAGTCAGGAAGGCCTGCTGCACAGGCGCGACATCCCAACCTTCCTGCCCTGAGCTGTGACAAGACAGCAGTCAGGATGGCCTGCTGCACAGGCACGGCATCCCAACCTTCCTGCCCTGAGGTGTGACAAGACAGCAGTCAGGAAGGCCTGCTGCACAGGCGCGGCATCCCAACCTTCCTACCCTGAGGTGTGACAAGACAGCAGTCAGGAAGGCCTGCTGCACAGGCGCGGCATCCTAACCTTCCTGCCCTGAGGTGTGACAAGACAGCAGTCAGGAAGCCCTGCTGCACAGGCGTGGCATCCCAACCTTCCTGCCCTGAGGTGTGGCTAGACAGCAGTCAGGAAGGCCTGCTGCACAGGCGCGGCATCCCAACCTTCTGAGTCCAAGTTGTGAGTAGACAGCCTTTAGGAAAACCTAGCCTGTGATGATTGCCAGTCGCAATATGCATATTTGGAGAGCACTGCAGTCCTGCTGGATTGGAGTTTCCAGATCAGGCTGACAGACATGCAGTGCACACATCTCAACATCACTCTGCTGCTGCAATAAAGTCAATGGGTCCCTTTCTTGGGCAACGGACTAGAAAGAGCTGAACAAAAGAGAGAGGAGAAAATAACAGCTACCCACTTATAAAAAGAACCTTGTCTGCCAGAACTATCATTAGTATCACTATTTAGTTGAGATATTTTTTGTTATCTAAGGTCAACTAAAATTACCTGCTACATAAAACACACTGAGCCAGGAACGACTGAATAAGAAAATTAATGTTTGGATTAGTTATTCAAGCTTTGCACAATGTGCCAGTAAACCTGGTATGCTCCTTGATGGAGGCACGCCTGTCTGAACATCCATTGGAGGTGCAGGAATCATGTGACTGCAGCTTTGGAAACCTCCTGCTTACTTACATGCTATACTTGTAAGTTTTATTACCAGTTTCCCATACAGTACGTAGGGCATTTCACAGGGAAGCCTTGTCTGCTTTAGAATACAGCAATACCAGCCTGTAAGGTATTCAGGGTGACCTCTCATTCACAGCCAGTGCTCAGCATATGTTTTCTGTTGTAATTTCACCCGCTTCAGTGTGAAAGGTGTGTGGGGTGGGCTGAGGGGGGAGGGCAATACTAAACCGATCCGTCGTGCCACAGACAAAATAGCAGAGTAACGCCCCTAGCAGCTGAAGCCGGCCAGACATGCGAGCCCCCGGGCTGTTAGATTACGGTGACGAACATCAGCCTTCTGCCCCTGGGGGGTAAGAAGGCCCCAGGCAGCCCCTGACATACCCAAGGCAGCCTGGATAATAGTCAGGGCTACTGTATTTGTGGCATTTTGCTTTACTACAGCAAAAACACATTCCAATGTGTTTCAGAAGATGTCTAACAGTGATGCAGTCACCAGGATGTAGTCACTATGACCTTCAGGAATATGGTTTACATTCAGCACTGCTGTTTGAATGTGGCAGAACAAGTACTAAAGCAATGTGTTGTTAGCTACACTGGATTATATCAGTTTGGCTTTGATAAATACTATTTTCTTATTGGGCCAGAGATGTCACACAGATGTCACACGGATGTCACATTGATATTGATGTGGTAGTCCCAGCAGTTCTAGGGTGATCCAAAAAAAGTTCATGAGACATGACAAGTTTAATTTTGTTCTATGTTTAGCTACTGTTAATTGTGTCAAATTGTAAGACATTTGGTGAACATTTGGAGTGTGCTCAAAGACAACTTAATACATAAAATGAAAATACTGAAAAAATGTATTTCCACCAAACTTTGTACTGCAAATAAATGCACACGGAAAGAACTTAAAATACATATTTTCTCATTTATAGCTGAAAATAGGCCTGTTGGTCTGCATATGCATCATAAAGCTTCATCAGAATGCAAATAGCCGCGGTCTATCTGCTGATTTGGTATTCCTGCACGCTGCCAAATTCCTAGGACTTTGCACTTGGCCAGGTGAGCTGCCTCTTTCAAAGCAGCCTTTTTATCAATATGGAAAATCATCATAAGTCGAAGATCGTCACCATTGGTTGGAAGATGTGAACTGCACAGTTCATCAGTCCCCTTCCCTAACAGCCATCGTTCAGCACTGCTTATAGTCTTCACCATTCTTACTTCTTAGTTTGCCAAACAATTTATAGCCTAAAATGTGCCAAAACCCTGTTTTGTGCCTGTTTATCACTATTCTTACTTCTTTGCAGTACAGTATTAGTATTTGTTATTATTCTCCTAACAATATGTAATGCCCTCCTGGCCATCCAAGCCTCACTCTAATGAGCCATGGCTCTTAAATGTATGTCTTGTCTCTCGTTCCAGCCCTTGTGTGATTCACTCTAGCTGCCTCTCGTTCCAGCCCTTGTGTGATTCACTCTAGCTGCCTCTCATTCCAGCCCTTGTGTGATTCACTCTAGCTGCCTCTCGTTCCAGCCCTTGTATGATTCACTCTAGCTGCCTCTCGTTCCAGCCCTTGTGTGATTCCCTCTAGCTGCCTCTCGTTCCAGCCCTTGTGTGATTCACTCTAGCTGCCTCTCGTTCCAGCCCTTGTGTGATTCACTCTAGCTGCCTCTCGTTCCAGCCCTTGTGTGATTCACTCTAGCTGCCTCTCGTTCCAGCCCTTGTGTGATTCACTCTAGCTGCCTCTCGTTCCAGCCCTTGTGTGATTCACTCTAGCTGCCTCTCGTTCCAGCCCTTGTATGATTCACTCTAGCTGCCTCTCGTTCCAGCCCTTGTGTGATTCACTCTAGCTGCCTCTCGTTCCAGCCCTTGTGTGATTCACTCTAGCTGCCTCTCATTTTCCTCCCTCGTTAGTCTATGTATAAAAGGGCTCCCCAGTCCTGGCATTAACGTCAATTCTGTCTGTGGCTCATCTCTGTACTCCAGTTTTGCTTCCCCTGTAGTACCGTTCTTTTCTTTAAGGTCTTTTGGTTGAAATAAACCCTGTTCGTTTGCTCAATCTTCTGCTCCCATGTTACTTATCCCTTGGCGCATGACACAATGAACATTTTGTTGTCAACAGCAGCATCAAAGAATATCTATTTTAATGTGATATTTCTAAACAGCACTAGTACCCAACCAATATTTAGTTTTACGTAAGTAACAATTCCTACGCACAATACCATAGTGTCTTGATCAGAGCAAAACTGACCCAATAGTGAATGTCAGGAAGAGCCAGTCTATCCCTAAAAGTACTATATTTTAAGAGCACACTGGAACATTAGTAAATGCTTATTTAAATGCTCTGAAAAAGTAACTACAACTAGTTTATTCTATTTTTTTTTTTTTTTTGCTCATTAGCTGTGGTATATGTGACGGCTGAGCGCGACAAAGGAGACAGACCCCAGAATGCAGGGTGCAACAGATGTAATATCCAAACAGGCAGCAATCAAATTTAGAGGGAGCAGGCGACATCGTGGTCGTAGAGCAGGCAAAGGGTCGATGTCCAGAGAAGTCAGTCCTACACGGAGTGACGGGACAAGACGACTACAGTAGGGGAAGGGACACACAAAGCCGATGGAGGAGCAGGGCAGGACGGAGCAGGCAGGTAGAAGAAGGCGAGTAGATGAAACAGGCGAGACAAGCAGGACACAGCAGGCAGGGCATTCGGGGAAGACAAAAGACAGAGAATTGCTTAGTACGGCACATTAGAATGATGGCAACAATACTTCGCAATGAGTCTGGCCATGGACAGCTTTAAGAAGCGGAAAAATTAGCAACCGATTGCGTGCCGGTGCTCGGTCCTGCCCTCGTGGGCGTGACAGTATATCACATATTTTTACCCAAAATGACTAACAAAGATCATTACCATACTGGTAACACTTTACTTGATGGGGCACAACAATATATTATTATGCTATTACATACAGTATGTATTAACCACAAACAAAGTTTGTTATACTCCGATCACATGTTTTTTCATCATTAAACAATCATGATACATGTTTTATCTGAAGTAGTTACTATATTGGTTACTATATGTGTTAATTCTTTAAACCTTTCTGAACTACTGAAGGAACAAGTAATGAATACCACAAGTGATCTTGTGTTTGTATATCATTAGTGAATAGTGACGGATCTGAAGTAGTTACTATATTTATTCATGATTTGTACTTCAGTAATAAATGACTTATTACTAAGTATTTGTGCCCTGAAGTAAAGTGTCAGTAATATTTTCTAGCTGGACTGGAATACTTGCAAGGCAGGAAAAGCGACTGAAAGATGGATAGAGCTGCAGGTACATCATTTCAGTTGCTATATCTTTCCTGAGAGAAGTTAAGACAGGAACACAACTTTCTGTTTTATGTACTGGTTTGATTTTCAGTATTGTCAGTATTTGAGAGCACAGACAGCTCCATCGCATCTACCTCTTTTGGAACATGACTACTGAAAAACTGTGGCGTGATTTAGCCAGTGCATCAGGCAGACATTCTCAGTCTGTGGATCAGAGCCAGTACCTGGTAGGCTGAGCTCTCAAAGCACTGCTGGGCTCATCCCCCCCCCCAACTTCAGTTGTGTCATCCTTGCTGGGCTCTGCTGACCTGGAACACTTATGTGGACACATTTTGCTTTGCTTTGTTTCTGTGTTTCATAAGCTGCCCTAATGAACATATCTGCAAGCCCACAGCACAAAGCTCACCAAAGAACAGAGATGACTGGATGAGCTGTGCCCCTCCCCCGAAGACAGAGCCCGCCCATCCACAGTCTCCTGGTTAGTAAGTAGCATGCATTAACAGACAGTTAGCTAACAACTGGAGCTCTCCCATTATGGAACTTCACCAGTACATGAGCCACATGTTTGGAACAATTATTTTTACATCAGTGAACCGAGCTGTTTGTGGAAACAGAGAGAGTGTCGGGGCTGAGACAGAGAGATAATATTAAGGCCTGTTAACACAGCATGGGATCACAGTCAGTGAAAAACCCCTCTGAATATTACCCAGAAATGAGTGCCTGGGCGTGGTTTACTGCAAAAGCAACCTGAAGCTAACTAACCGCATTTTCAAGTTCAAGTCTTATCTAGAGCACAGACAAAAAAAAATTCTTCCCAGGTAAACACGAGCTACATAAGTAATTTAAAGTTGTATCACATAAGAAAATTATTATTAAATAATAATAATGCAGGCCTGATTAAATAACTAGTCATTAAAAAATTAACAATGTGTAAAGAGACAGTAAAACAATAATTCTTCATGATTTAAGGCACTTTGGGCAGCTTTTGTGGTAACTTTAGCCACTTCTCCTTCTTAGCTTTATTAGGAAGTCAAGCTATTATTTTGGGAGTTAATTAGCGGGGGAGTTAAACTGTAAAACTTGACCTTGACTAGCAGAGATTTTTTTACGCAGACACCCAAGAGAGCAATCAAATGTGGGATCCAGCAGAGCCTGAGAAAGGCAGCAGTCTTTGGGAGTACAGGGACCTAGCAAGAGGTCAGGAGAGTTCGTTTGCATTAGGCTGGCTTATTTTCTGTTTTTGAATTACCTTCTGGAAAAGGTCTGACTAGTGCTGGTTTGTAAAGTGATTCATTTCAAATGCAAAATGAACGAACAATTCTCAGACATAGTAGCCCTGTTAAGGTGACCTGGGATTATAAGGTCTTCCTGTTTCCTCTGTAGCGAGCACCTGCCTGATCTTCTCAAATGTATGCTTTGGTTCTCACTATTCATTTTCAGTTCAGGTGAAGGACACTGAGTTATTAAAAGAACCACTGGCTGGCTGGTTCTCACATGATACCACACTGCAAGCCTGAAGGAGACAGACAGACAGACGCACCCTGTGATGACGGGAGAATTCCCTTTCGATTTAAGGGTCTGGAGGCAGCTGTTTCTGTGGAGATGCAAAGACAGGAGGCTTTCAGACCACGCAGTCGCAAACAGCTCAGGGTCCAAATCAGGGTCCACGCCCCCCTCCCCCCTGCCCCCCAACCCTTTCCTCTGACTCAGACCAGTCCTGGGACAATGGCCCTCTATCTGCAAATGCCCTGCCGGAAACGCAGAGGGGGAGCAGGGAGCAGGCCCCTGATCAGGGACGCCATCATGCTGCACATTCAAGCCGGGAACCATTTTTCTGAACAATAAATAAAGCTTAGCTGGCATTAACCTCCTGGCCCAGCAATACGGCCCTGGCAGAGAGACATTAGCAAGGTAATGAGGGTACACAGGACCTCCTTGTGGTAGCAAAACAGTTCCCCATTCAAGTCCTTATGCAACAACCTCAGGCAGAAACACAACTGGAAATGGCCCAACTAGGCCACCGTACTCCCATGAAGGGAAGGGGCTGTTTCTTCGTAATTGGTCATATTCGCAGCTTCACTCAAAGCTGACCTCTGATCTGCAACCATCCCTGTCTCTGCTTTTAATTGGATGGTAACTGGCATGCAAACTCACTACATGTATGTTCAGCCTTTGTATGCAGCCTGAGTAAATAGACACACACACACGCATACACACA
The DNA here is from genome assembly GCF_048594095.1 of Paramormyrops kingsleyae. NCBI lineage: Eukaryota > Metazoa > Chordata > Actinopteri > Osteoglossiformes > Mormyridae > Paramormyrops > Paramormyrops kingsleyae. The sequence continues at coordinate 293,569 of NC_132815.1, read as the reverse complement.
CATTTATAGAGTGTAAGTTGCAGAATTAGAGGACAAAGGGAGTGCAAGGAAAGAATGGCACTTTGTTTTGGGCTTACAAGTTTTAACACTATTGTGGATAGGAATAAAATCAGCAGAGGGGTGTTTCCAGCATCAACAGACAAGAAAAAACACAGAAAATAGACATCAGGCTATAATGTGGTGTAGGATCAGGCATTTGGGTCTCTGCATGTTCTGGGCCTCAGAGACAAAATAGAGGTCCATTTCCCTTACTGGTAATAAGGCACAATGTCATGACCTGCTCGTGCGATCCTCCTGTGTGCCACGCCCCCCTCGTTACAGTACCTTATGTGAATTCCCGATTGTTCTCAGCTGTTTTGCATTTCCGTCCCTGAGTCTTGTGCATTTAAGTCCACGTCAGAGTTTGTATCCCCAGATCTGTCATTGATGTTTAGTTGCTGTCTGCCCTGTGTTTCCCTCGTTTCCCCCACAATAAACCCGTTTACTTTTGGATCCTCGTCTGCCTGCCTTGTCCTTCCCCGCTTCCTGCCTGCTCGCCGGACAGCGGCCACTACACACAGGGGAACAAAATGGACTCGTCACTTAAACCCCTGGAGGGCGAACCCCCACCCCTCTGCTACCACACAGCTGGAATTGTGATTACATATTTTTGATATCCAAAAATACCCAGCAACTGAGCTATGGCAGTATAGTTCCTGGAGGCCTGCTGTTTATATAGCAATGACTGACCTAGCATCAGACATACTGACTTTGTGGCACAAAAATCTGTCTTTCACCGAGTAGTTGCAATTATTCGGCTATGATGTCATTTTTCACTTGCAGAGGCAAAGGTATTGACCAAAGGAGAGGTAAGCAAATGAGATGTTTTCTGCCGTAGGTCCTCTAAATGCAGGGGATCTCTTCTGTGAGGTCATTCAAATTTATACTCTAGACAAATGTTCACCAAACAAAACAAAATATGGCCTATACTTCCACTCTCCCTAGGGGTAATATAGCCTATACTCCCACTCTCCCAATGGGTTATATAGCCTATACCTCCACTCTCCCTAGGGGTTATATAGCCTATACCTCCACTCTCCCTAGGGGTTATATAGCCTATACCCCCACTCTCCCTAGGGGTTATATAGCCTATACTCCCACTCTCCCAATGGGTTATATAGCCTATACCTCCACTCTCCCTAGGGGTTATATAGCCTATACTCCCACTCTCCCTAGGGGTTATATAGCCTATACCTCCACTCTCCCTAAACCCCTAACAAAAGCTTTCTCCGGGGCACTAGGAACAAAGTTCTTGTCAAAGGCTGCCTTTGTAGGCCCTCAAAATGTGTAATGAAATATACATGAATGCCTGTGTTGGCCTACACATATATACCAAATGTATGCTTTAAGTCATATGTTATAAGTTATATGCCTATGTCAGCTTTAAGTCAACTTTTTAAATTTACCCTGTGCTCTTCTCATTCTCCAGCAGCCATTTTTATTGAGGATTGCTCGTCCTTGTCTCCCGGCACGTCTGTACTTGCTCACAGACCTGGGTGATTACACCGATCCCTTATCCACAACTGCATTTCTGTCATTCCTCCCTCTCCATGGATGGCTGTCCTGCTGTTCAGCACATGCTCCTGGTGTCATACATATGCACATGGCCCACAGAGAATTCGGCTTTTGCTCCAAAATGCCACCGTATCGGGCCAACTGCAGGAATGTGGCTCAGGGGAACCTACAAGATATTGCCATGAGCTAAAGGGCACCCCCCCCCCCCCTCCTGGAAATCTGCCCACTTCTGTCTTGGACACCCCCATGCTGCACCCAGTGAGCTTAACATTTTTATAATGGAATAATTCAAATAATAAGATGTTGAAATACCCCACAAAAATACCAAAAACAATGTAATGCATGTATATTCAGTTAATTATCACATGGCATCCCATATCTGAGAGGTAAACAGTGAGAACCGGCAGATTCACTTGGAGGAGCAGGCAGGTGCTTAGCCACAGGGAAACCTTATTATAACCTTATTATAACCTCATAGTGTCACTGGTCAGGGCACTGGCCATTTGGAAACCTTATTATAACCTTATCATAACCTCATAGTGTCACTGGTCAGGGCACTGGCCATTTGGAAACCTTATTATAACCTTATTATAACCTCATAGTGTCACTGGTCAGGGCACTGGCCATTTGGAAACCTTATTATAACCTTATTATAACCTCATAGTGTCACTGGTCAGGGCACTGGCCATTTGGAAACCTTATTATAACTTTATTATAACCTCATAGTCTCACTGGTCAGAGCACTGGCCATTTGGACAAATGAGCTGCCTCAGCAAACATTGACATGTATATATGATGGGATGCATAACTAAGCTGGACCCACAGTGTCGGTCCCAGCAGCTTATACTTCATTCTCTTCAAATTGTGCTTAAATACAGTCACCACACAAGGTCCCTGAAAGAGCAGGCAGTACTGAAAAACTGCCAGATCCATGTCTTGCCCTAAAATGTACCTCCCCCACACACACATCTGGGGCATATTAAGCTCCAAAGCACAGAGTGCGAACAGGTAGGGTCCACTTGGTTATAGTCTAAGGCTGTACACTATGGGTGGACAGAATGGTAGGTGGAGTCTTTATTTAATGATGATTACAGGAGCCACATAAAGAAGAGTGAGTGTAGGGCCCCGCATTTTCAGCACAGTGAACCCCCTGGCTAAGAGAGGCTGGGTACCTCCTGGCTGAGAGTGCCCTCAGTGAGAGAGGCTGCGTACCTCCTGGCTGAGAGTGCCCTGAGTGAGAGAGGCTGGGTACCTCCTGGCTGAGAGTGCCCTCAGTGAGAGAGGCTGCGTACCTCCTGGCTGAGAGTGCCCTGAGTGAGAGTGCCCTGAGTGAGAGAGGCTGGGTACCTCCTGGCTGAGAGTGCCCTGAGTGAGAGACGCTGGGTACCTCTTGGCTGAGAGTGCCCTGAGTGAGAGAGGCTGTGTACCTCCTGGCTGAGAGTGCCCTGAGTGAGAGAGGCTGTGTACCTCCTGGCTGAGAGTGCCCTGAGTGAGAGAGGCTGTGTACCTCCTGGCTGAGAGTGCCCTGAGTGAGAGAGGCTGGGTACCTCCTGGCTGAGAGTGCCCTGAGTGAGAGACGCTGGGTACCTCTTGGCTGAGAGTGCCCTGAGTGAGAGAGGCTGTGTACCTCCTGGCTGAGAGTGCCCTGAGTGAGAGAGGCTGTGTACCTCCTGGCTGAGAGTGCCCTGAGTGAGAGAGGCTGTGTACCTCCTGGCTGAGAGTGCCCTGAGAGAGGCTGGGTACCTCCTGGCTGAGAGTGCCCTGAGTGAGAGAGGCTGGGTACCTCCTGGCTGAGAGTGCCCTGAGTGAGAGCGGCTGGGTACCTCCTGGCTGAGAGTGCCCTGAGTGAGAGAGGCTGGGTACCTCCTGGCTGAGAGTGCCCTGAGTGAGAGCGGCTGGGTACCTCCTGGCTGAGAGTGCCCTCAGTGAGAGAGGCTGGGTACCTCCTGGCTGAGAGTGCCCTGAGTGAGAGCGGCTGGGTACCTCCTGGCTGAGAGTGCCCTGAGTGAGAGAGGCTGCGTACCTCCTGGCTGAGAGTGCCCTCAGTGAGAGAGGCTGGGTACCTCCTGGCTGAGAGTGCCCTGAGTGAGAGAGGCTGGGTACCTCCTGGCTAAGGGTGCCCTGAGTGAGAGACGCTGGGTACCTCCTGGCTGAGAGTGCCCTGAGTGAGAGAGGCTGCGTACCTCCTGGCTGAGAGTGCCCTCAGTGAGAGAGGCTGGGTACCTCCTGGCTGAGAGTGTCCTGAGTGAGAGAGGCTGGGTACCTCCTGGCTGAGAGTGCCCTGAGTGAGAGAGGCTGGGTACCTCCTGGCTGAGAGAGGCTGGGTACCTCCTGGCTGAGAGTGTCCTCAGTGAAAGAGGCTGGGTACCTCCTGGCTGAGAGTGTCCTGAGTGAGAGAGGCTGCGTACCTCCTGGCTGAGAGTGTCCTGAGTGAGAGAGGCTGCGTACCTCCTGGCTGAGAGTGCCCGGAGTGAGAGAAGCTGCGTACCTCCTGGCTGAGAGTGTCCTGAGTGAGAGAGGCTGGGTACCTCCTGGCTGAGAGTGCCCTGAGTGAGAGAGGCTGCGTACCTCCTAGCTGAGAGTACCCTGAGTGAGAGAGGCTGCGTGACCGTGGGCTCCAGGCATGAGTGGGCAGAGCTTTGAATAATGACGCCTCGATATGCGTGCAAAGACCATGGAAAAAAGGTCCCGGTCAAGGACAGCATAGCTCCACTAATGTCTGAACTTAATGAGGCAAAGCAGAGCGCATGAGCGGCAGGGGAAACGGCGTGCACGCAAACCTGCCTGCGAATGCAGCATTTACAGGCACTTATTATAAAACTCACCGTGCCAAGATAGTACAGCGCTCGGAAGTATTCCCTGAAGAGAAATAAACAGAGAAATAATAGGCATGGTCCAGTGCAACATAAAGGGAGATTATCACTACAATCAATCAGGCAACGTTTATAAAATATAAATATGAGCATTCCTTGTGCGCTGCGGCTATTTGGACTGTATTAATTTTGCAAGATTCCTGAATGGGGTAAACTGTTTTTTTCCTCTTCCTTTCTTTTTTCTTTCCTTTTCTCCAAAAAGCTACTGTTCAATTGATTGCTGATGGTGGGAATGCTGCTTTCACATTCTTTCCACTGCTCATGTCTGAGTTGCTCTTTATATAGCTGCACTTTATATATCTATCTACCAGGCTAATCAGCCACCGCTTCCCAGTGATGGCTTTCCAAGGCCGACTAGCAGCAGAACGCAGAATATTTAGGGACAGTTTACGTTCTGATGAGCGAGCAGCTGAACCTCCACGTCAGCTGGGTAAGTGCTGGTCCAGGGCACCTTCTGATGGCCTCCAGATGGCAGGAAGCCAGGTGGCAGGGGCAGGGAGTATGTCAAATGTACACACACACACACACACACACACACACACACATGCACGTGCAAGTATATGTACACAGTAAGACAAACACATCTACACAGACTCACACTCACGTCTGAACTTCAACATGCTGAGACCACAATAAAGCTCACAGGCACATGGCATGCAGATGCAGGCATGCACACACAAGCATGCACGCAGCAGACGACACACTGGAGCATTCTCCGCTTGCAGCATGCTGCATTCGAACCATAGCCCTGAAGGAGTCCCAGATGTGCTGTGCATAGAAAAAGAAGCCATCTGTTAAAATCATTCTAGATACTACAGTAAGAATCGATTCTGCTGCCATCACACACACACGTATATTCGGTGCACACAGCAGTGTTTTTATTTCCCCCACGTCGGCCCCCAGTGCTGATCTGGCACCCCATGTTAGGTGACCCTGTGCTGCACCCCACGCTTACCGGAAGAGGCCATGGATCACCACCACCTGCGCTGGACCGACAGCTTACCGGATGATGGATGGCTGTGCGGACATACTGCCTTGAGGAAACTTCCGGTAACTGAATCTGGGGCTTGTGTTTACCTTAATGACTCCTTTCGAAATGAGCTTTAACAGCCCCCGAGGGGGGGCATTTTTAATTTATTTTTTTTTGCTCATTGGCACTGGCTTGTTCGTCTCTCCTCTGGGTTGCAGATTATGCACTGAGGCCTCCTGCAGTCCAGTGTCCCTGAGGCTTAACATGACCGCACATGATCACACATTCGCTCCAGCATTAGACCAACATTACCGATTGTTTCACCAGCTTCCCACTCCCTGATTTCAGAGCTTGGCTTCTGGTCTTCACCTTCACAGTGTCTGCCTCAAGCAGCAGCCTGGAATACCATTACACATAATAAAATATCAGAGCGCCTCTAAACACATATTATTGTAACACCAGAGAAGGTCAGAATAACAGTGTCATCAGTTAGGATGAACGAACAGCACAGATCCAGAATGTACATGAACCCTCACAGGTCAGAGAGGCCTTGGCTGAGTCTCCTGTCCGGGAAACAGTATCTCTTCTACATGGTCGATTTTCTGTCTCCATTTCAGCTAGGCAGTAATAAGACATGTTATACACACTCCATTCCACCCTAAGGGGATGCCACTGAACAGAGTAAGAAGAAACAAGGCTCTTTGTCTGGGCCAACAACGATTTGTCTCAGTGACACCTCATCAAAAACTTTGACTTAATGCTGGGTGTAACAAAAAACAGCGAACCTCTGGTGACAAATCACAGTACATATGAATACAGTACTAGAATCAGACAGGAATAAAGAATAAGCACTTGGAAAATGAATCCTGTCTTTGTTGCTGCTGAAGGAGGTGCTGAGATACTGCCATCACACACTGGTCCTCTGACCCACTTCTGCAAAGTGGCAGCGAAGTTCAGCAAGGAAATATGACCCTGCTGTCTCCAAGCCATTTGCAGGGGAGCGGGACCAGAGCTCTGTGAGGAAAGACGACGCCACTGGCGCAATCTGGCCCTCCGAGCCATGTGCAGGAGAGCGGGAGCGGAGTTCAGTGAGGAAAGGTGAAGCTGCCTTTGCATACCAGCCCTCTGAGCTGTTTTAAAGGGGAGCAGGAGTGAAGCTCAACAAGGAAAGGCATCACACGCCGGCTCTCCAAGCTGTTTGCAGGGAGCAAAACTCTGTGAGGAAAGACAACGTCGCCATCACACGCCGGCCCTCTGAGCCGTTTGCAGGGAGCAGAGCTCTGTGAGGAAAGGCGATGTCACCTTTGCGCATGCCGGCTTTCCGAGCTGTTTGCAGGAAGCTGGACCAGAGCTTAGCAAGGGAAGAAGACAGCGTAACATACTGACCCCCTGAGCCGTGTGTGGGGAACGGGAGCAGAGCCCACTCTACAGTCCTTTCCTCACAGCCCAAAACCTCCAAGCACAAATCGATGATGCAAACTGAACTGACTTCTTTTAAGAAACCTGTTGGACCTGTTCACAAGAACTTGGACAAATATTTTTTTAAAGCAAATCAGGTGATACTTTACAGACACAAGGCTGGGAGTCTTCCTGTGTCCTTTCAACAAATTCAAGATTTGCGGGATAATATTTCAAAAGCTGTCTTTAGTCCTCAACATTTACCTCTAGACCTTATCTCAATAAGCTTGAAATTTCAGGATGGAAGGACTTAGGTAAAAGGAAATGGAGATGGTCACTGAAATGCTTCTGACACGGGGATACCATTGAAGTTTTGTGACTTAGGTGATGGGAGGAGCTGCCTCCATGATGGCCGCGACCTTCCATGTGGCGAGAAATGCCATCTGATCTCCCAGCAGAGCTGTCAGGATGCCCTTCACTTATCGCACTTATCGCATTTCAATACCCTTTCTACCATTCACAGCATCCATTGCTGCTGAGCTGTACGAGTACTGGACATGATCATGGCAGGAAGCGTGGCTTCTCCGTGACCAACTTTATGAAAGCTACAGGAGAAAGAAAGTGTTACCCTTACATCATCTTCACAGCTACCTCTTTACTGTACATGCCTGAACAAAGAAATCGTAGCTCCCATTCAGAAGATGTACATGTAAGCTTTCCTATCTCAGCTGCAGATTTTCTCCCTGAACAGTATCACCACAGATCAGGTATCATTGCCGTGGCAAATTCTGATGGACATTTTGATCAAAATGCATTTTTTTTTTAATCACGGACACAGATGAGTCTTGCCACAGACACATTTGTCTGTGTAAGGACAGGGTGAATATCACTGCCATGGACTCGAGCTCAGACAGCACTAAAGCAAATTGTTTCAGCTGCATAAATGGACAAACATATTCTGTACAAGCTATGTAAGTTGAGATGGATAAATCTGTGAACTAAGAAAATAAATTAACATGATAATGGGACCAATAGCTTTAGATAAGGTTGATTGACTGAGATGCTGACGGATAAGGGGGTTAGCAGATATCAGGACAACAGACCAGTGATTAACAGCGGTCACTCCCCTAAGGACACGCACATGCCTCCCTCTATCTGCTTCCAATGGAGCTGAATACTGTATTTTCCCTTCCATTTTCATCGCTCATGAGATTTTATGTTATCCTTCCAGAATATGCCGTGTTAATCAGGGGATATTTTTATTCTCTTGGCCTTTTGTGAGATTAACAATAAATGTGCTAACTGTCGAGAAAAAAAAAGAAAAATAAGGCATTCTTTTGGGCCAGACGCTCTTTGGCTAAAATATCCAGTTCATAAGCACATTCAAAACACTGATCGCATTTCTGCTTTAATCCTCAGTGTATAACAGACATGATGCGTGTCTGATAACTATTCCTGAGTAATTTGATGACAAAAACATTATCACTCCTTGGCATGGGGTATACTATAAGTCTCACAGTATGCGTGCAATATATTACACGTATGCAAGACCACTTATAATCAGAAGGGCTTTTTATTATCACGGACCAGAATTTGGCTTCTACAGAATTAATACCACAAGTCAATACGGCGGCGGGGGAGTGACTGCAGTGCGCAGCCGCCTTGGTTCCAGTGGAACAGTCATAATCTTTACAAGGATTTTACAAAGATAGGTTTTCTGTCTCTGTAATTGGAACAAAACAAGTGTTTTTAGCAGGAATTACCCTTTACTGTTCAGTAAAATTTGGATAACTGACATAAAAGGTTCATTTGGGTCTTTCATTAGACCATGCATAATGAATGGAACTTTTTAAACCCCAACAATGGAAAAAGATGGGCAATGGAAAGTTATTATGTACATTTACAATAAGCCTATTTAAACCTTTTAGACAGTACTATTAGTAAACTAAATAAACATTAATTTCTAAAAAAAAAAAAAAAAAAAAACTATCATGTTTTTCAAACTGAGATTGGGTTATGCATGAATTTAATATAAAAAATAAAAAATATTGACTTAAACCAGTCTTAACTGTGATATGTACATATATCAAAATTTTATCACTGTCTACACCAGATATGTCCAAATAATTATCAAGTCATGAGTAACAAACAAGGAATAGAGATTATATAGCATAATCAAACTGAACTGCCTTTATGGCGCTTTTCCACTGCCACCAAGAACCGAATTGTGCCCAAGCCGTACCATGAACTGACAGTTTCCACTGTAAATTCTCTGAACAGTACCGAAGCCGTGACACTGTCGTAATCATGCTGACATGGCCCTGCTTACTGGTATCATCATTTGATTGGCCGAAATGCATAGAGATACTGGTGTTCTGCGTATGGATTATTTTAGCTTCTTAAAGAATCCCTGGGAGTTCTGGCAAGACCTATAACCACCATACTGAATGCATCCCTGTGATGGTGATATTACTGACCAACTTAAACTAGCAGTAATCAGGCCACTATTGCAGAAGCCCAGTTTGGATCGACAGAAGCTCAGCAATTACAGACCTATATCTAACATACCATTTTTGTAAAAAGTAGTTGCTGCTCAACTTCACTCATACTTGGAGAGACACAACATACTGGATTGTTTCCAGTTGGGCTTCTGCCCAGAATATAGCACTGAAACTGCCTTGACTTAAGTTGCAAATGACATAACAATGACAACTGATGCTGACAGTGCGACTGTGCTATTGCCTCTGGACCTTAGTGCAGCATACCACAGGGATCAGTGCTTGGTCCTTTATTGTTTTGTCTCTTCATCCTTCCACTAGAAAACATAATGAGAAAACATAATGTTAACTATCACTCCTTTGCCAGCGACACCCAAATATACATTTCAGTTATGCCTGACAACACTGCATCTATTGTTACCTTAGCTAATTTTTTTAACGTCAAGACCTGGATGGTGGGAAACTTCTTATCACTAAATGCTAAGAAAATCGAGATTCTGTTGTTTGGAGGCAGGTCTGCACATAGGAATTTTATCTCCACATTCCACTCCAAAGTGCTGAACTTTTCCCTCAGCAGCTCAGCCCATAACCTAGGTGTCATCTTGGATACAAGCGTCTCATTCAAAAGACATGGCAATATTGAGGCAATATTGAAGGTGTGCTTCCGACAGCTACGTCAAATCGCCAAACTGTGACAATATATTATTATTCAAGACATGGAGATATTGATACATTCCTTTGTGTACAGCAGGTTAGACTACTGTAATGCTCTGTTATCTGGAAGCACACACTGCACATTAAATACCTTGCAGCATATTCAAAATGCAGCAGCTTGAATTGTCAGCAGGAGCAGTAAGTTTGACCACATAACCCTTGTTCTTAGTTCCCTGCATTGGCTTCCTGTTAGGTGTAGAGCTGATTTCAAAGTTTTCCTACTTACATATAAGGCACTTAAAGTTCTAGCTCCTGCCTTCCTGACAGAATTACTTCAACTTTACAAGCCACATCGTCCACTCCGATCACATAATGCTGGTTTCCTTGTCGTTCCACATATTAATAAAGTGACAGTGGACGGTAAAGCATTCTGCTACAGGCCCCCTGTATTGTGTAATAGTTTACCAGCCTATGTTCGGAATGCCGATTTGTCTCAGTCTTTAAATCATGACTGAAGACCTATTACTTCAGTTTAGCTTACCTGCAACCTAACACACTGTAACTATGGCTGCTGGTGCTGCTGTACATGTCATTTTTATCTACTGTGTTTGTCCATTTATGTGTCAACGCATGTTCTGACCATCCATGCTCTCTGCCTTCCCACATGTCCGGGTGGTGCCCGGGGTGCCTGGTTCAATCCCATGGAGGGGTAACATCGCAAATGGGCCATACGAACTATATCATCGTGGGTGCAGCCTTCAGTATCACCCTACACAGGCCAGTGTGGAGAACAGACTCATTGATGGACTTTGGCCACCCTACACAGGACAACGTGGATAAAGGACTCATCGATGGACTTTGTCTTGATCCTTAATCACAGCTTATACCTGGATTTAGCAAGCAAGTCAACTCTTTTCTGTTTTCAATAATGTTAGTATGGCCCGGGGGGGGGGGGGGGGGGGGGGACCCCCACCCCAGAGGTTTGTTTTCTCCTTACTTGGGAGATTTTGGTTCCTCTCCTCTGTGGTCATCTGGTTTTCTTTATTTCATTTCTTTCCTTCCTTTTTCCCATCCTGTATTACTCTCTCTAATGATGTTTAATGCATCAAAGCACATCCATGTAAAGCACCTTGGGATGACTCTGTTGTGAAAGGTGCTATGATCCTGTGTGCTCTTGACACAACCCGCTGTAGCAGTTTCTGATACCACACACAAATACAGCAGGTTAGCATACTCGCTGTGTTGCAGCTGAGATATCACACGCAGGTACAGCGGGTTAGCATACTCGCTGTGGTTCAGCTGAGATATCACACGCAGATACAGTAGGTTAGCATACTCGCTGTGATGCAGCTGAGATATCACACGCAGATACAGCGGGTTAGCATACTCGCTGTGGTGCAGCTGAGATACCATGTGCCAATACAGCGGGTTAGCATACTCGCTGTGGTGCAACTGAGATACCACACACAAATACAGTAGGTTAGCATACTCGGTGTGGTGCAGCTGAGATACCATGTGCAGATAGAGTAGGTTAGCATACTCACTGGGGTGCAGCTGAGATACTACACACAAATACAGTAGGTTTCCATACTCGCTGTGGTGCAACTGAGATACCACACACAAATACAGTAGGTTAGCATACTCGCTGTGGTGCAGCTGAGATACCATGTGCAGATACAGCAGGTTAGCATACTCGCTGTGGTGCAGCTGAGATACCACACGCATTAACAGCAGGTTAGCATACTCGGTGTGGTGCAGCTGAGATACCACACGCATTAACAGCAGGTTAGCATACTCGGTGTGGTGCAGCTGAGATACCACACGCATTAACAGCAGGTTAGCATACTCGGTGTGGTGCAGCTGAGATACCACACGCATTAACAGCAGGTTAGCATACTCGCTGTGGTGCAGCTGAGATACCATGTGCAGATACAGCAGGTTAGCATACTCGCTGTGGTGCAGCTGAGATACCACACGCATTAACAGCAGGTTAGCATACTCGCTGTGGTGCAGCTGAGATACCACACGCATTAACAGCAGGTTAGCATACTCGCTGTGGTGCAGCTGAGATACCACACGCATTAACAGCAGGTTAGCATACTCGCTGTGGTGCAGCTGAGATACCATGTGCAGATACAGTAGGTTAGCATACTCGCTGTGGTGCAGCTGAGATACCACACGCATTAACAGCAGGTTAGCATACTCGCTGTGGTGCAGCTGAGATACCACACGCATTAACAGCAGGTTAGCATACTCGCTGTGGTGCAGCTGAGATACCACACGCATTAACAGCAGGTTAGCATACTCGCTGTGGTGCAGCTGAGATACCACACGCATTAACAGCAGGTTAGCATACTCGCTGTGGTGCAGCTGAGATACCACACGCATTAACAGCAGGTTAGCATACTCGCTGTGGTGCAGCTGAGATACCACACGCATTAACAGCAGGTTAGCATACTCGCTGTGGTGCAGCTGAGATACCATGTGCAGATACAGTAGGTTAGCATACTCGCTGTGGTGCAGCTGAGATACCACACGCATTAACAGCAGGTTAGCATACTCGCTGTGGTGCAGCTGAGATACCACACGCATTAACAGCAGGTTAGCATACTCGGTGTGGTGCAGCTGAGATACCACACGCATTAACAGCAGGTTAGCATACTCGGTGTGGTGCAGCTGAGATACCACACGCATTAACAGCAGGTTAGCATACTCGGTGTGGTGCAGCTGAGATACCACACGCATTAACAGCAGGTTAGCATACTCGCTGTGGTGCAGCTGAGATACCACACGCATTAACAGCAGGTTAGCATACTCGCTGTGGTGCAGCTGAGATACCACACGCATTAACAGCAGGTTAGCATACTCGGTGTGGTGCAGCTGAGATACCACACGCATTAACAGCAGGTTAGCATACTCGGTGTGGTGCAGCTGAGATACCACACGCATTAACAGCAGGTTAGCATACTCGCTGTGGTGCAGCTGAGATACCACACGCATTAACAGCAGGTTAGCATACTCGGTGTGGTGCAGCTGAGATACCACACGCATTAACAGCAGGTTAGCATACTCGGTGTGGTGCAGCTGAGATACCACACGCATTAACAGCAGGTTAGCATACTCGGTGTGGTGCAGCTGAGATACCACACGCATTAACAGCAGGTTAGCATACTCGCTGTGGTGCAGCTGAGATACCACACGCATTAACAGCAGGTTAGCATACTCGGTGTGGTGCAGCTGAGATACCACACGCATTAACAGCAGGTTAGCATACTCGGTGTGGTGCAGCTGAGATACCACACGCATTAACAGCAGGTTAGCATACTCGGTGTGGTGCAGCTGAGATACCACACGCATTAACAGCAGGTTAGTATATTCTCTGTGCTGCAGCAGAAGCAGATCAGTAACACTTGGTGAGGGAGGCCAGCTTTTTTCAGCATTCATAGAAAGACCAATTGTTGCTGGGCCTTCTTCAGCAGTGCCGTGGTATTAGCTGTCCATGAAAGATTCTTGGAGACATATATCCCCAGTAACCCTATGTTTCATACATGCTCCACCCTGTCCCCCTTGATGAAGATTGGAGCATAATCCTCATCTGGTGATCTTCTGAAGTCAATGATGAGCTCCTTAGTCTTTCCTCTGTTGAGGGACAGATTGTTCACTGTGCACCATTTCACCAAACTTTGCACCTCCACTCTGTAGGCTGATTCATCATTACTGGAAATCAGCCAAATCACAATCTGCAATTTTTATTGGTATGCAAATACACAGTAGTGAATGTAAAGGCAGTAGAGTATGGGGCTCAGTACGCAACCTTGCGGTGTGTTCAGGGTTATGGTGGAGGAGAAATGAGCACCCAGCCATACCAGCTGATGGTGGTCTGACAGGAAGCTGAGGATCCAATTACATAGTGGTATGTTGAGGACCAGCTGGTGCAGTTTTTGGATGAACTGGCAGGGGACAACAGTATTGAAAGCAGAGCTATAGTCTACAAAAAAGCATCCTGACATATGTGCCCTGTCCCTCCAGATGAGTCAAGGCAGTGTGGAGAGCTAGAGAGATGGCATCCTCTGTAGATCTATTAGCTATGCAAGAAAATCAGTATGACTCCAGGGAGGAGATGATGGTGGCTTTAAGAGAGAACTGGCCTTTCAAGTGCTTCATTATTATTGGTGTCAGAGCGATTGGATGATAGTGATTCATGTAACTGATGTTTGTTTTCTTTGGCACTGGCACAACGATGGCTGATTTAAGGCAGGCAGGGACCATTTCTAACATCAGGGAGAGATTAGAGATATTGGTAAATACCTCAGCCAGCAGCTCAGCAAGTTCCTGAGCACCTGTCCTGGGTCTCCATCCAGTCCAGCAGCTTTGCACCAAGCACTGTACATCATATGTGCTCAGTCTGAAGGTAGTAGACCTTACATCTTCTGTGGCTGTAATCTTTACAGGTGGACTGGGGTTGCTGGATTCAAAACTGGCAAAAAAATGTGTTGAGATCATTGGCCAATGTGACATCACTGTGGGTGGAGCCAGGGCTGCATTTATGGTAAGTGAGAACTCTCATCAGCATCAGCTTGCCAGCCTGGGGATTCAAACCAGTGACCTTCTGATTACAGATACAGAGGCCTAACCCACTGAGCCACACACTGTTAATAGGACAGCAATGCAACAGCTAAAATGTTTTTCTGGGTTTAGCTTCCTTGCCCCAAAGGCCCTCCCTGGGTGATGCACACACATAGTCGCACATGCAGGGCACAAAAATTAAATGGACGATCCATAAGACAATATCTGTGCAGTGGGAAACAGGAGTTGTGCAGCTGGAACGGACAGCTGCATAGCTGAGGCAGCGCTGTTGGAGGTGAGCAACATGGAGGATCAGCTGCCCCCCACCTCTAAAAGCCCTTTGCTGGCCTCAGGACCCCCCAGCCCAGGGTACTACCCCCTCATTCCGGCCGCTTACACAAGAACAGTTAAACCACATCTCTCCCTGGACCAGAAAGATATTCTTTTCAACCCTACTATAAAAAGAAACTTGCTAAAGCTGCCTTTCCAGTGATTTCAGGCAGCCCCCTTTCTAAAGAACACATGAACTTTTCCCCCCCTTTTTGTTTTCTTTCAAAGATCCTTCCTGAAGTCACCAGACACCGCTGCTGTTACTCACCATGCACTGGGTACCAGTTAAATTGCTCAGATCTGATCACACAGAAACTCTCCCCTATTGTTAATTTACCTGTTAAATGCTGATTTTCACGCCAGAGCTGCTAATTCCCTTACAGAGCTAAATTAAGCTCTTGTCTCTTGACGGCTCTTTTCTGGTGCCACACAAAAAGAGATCTTTGTCTCTGTGATATAATGTTCCCTCTCCAAGAAGTGTGCAAGGCTTCAAGTGAAAAGCTGCACTTCAGCTGGCAATAAAAGGTTCTTCTACTATAGGGCCAGAGACAGAGTTGGGTCTCACCTGATTTTATGATGCTACATGAGGCTGGTAACATTTGGCTCTTGTTCTTGTTCTTACTGCACTTATTCAAAACAATATTTACAAAGTATAGATGTTTTTTTCTTTTTTAGTAGAAAATTATATTCAATACTACTGTACATGGTAGTCTCAAAGATTGCTGCTACTGTACTTGTGCAATTAAGACCTGAAAGAGTATACTTAGAAAGCATGTAATTAAGAATAAGGAATGCTAATTGCTCCTAATTAATACACTATAATAAGTGCTTCAAAGTACCACAACAACAAAAATTAACAACTTTAATTATTTTAGTTTATAATTTTAAAGAAGACATAAGCGCTCAATTTTTCCCTGTATTTTTCAAAGTAACACTGGATATGAAATTAAACGCCAAGTGTGTTTAGTTTCGGTCCATAAACTTGTACGGGAACCATTTGAAAGATGGATAGATGGATTAACTATTTAAACAAAACAAATGAATAAATAAATACAAGATGAAAAGCATTTTGGCTTTTTAGCTGCATAGATTTTGAAAAGGATTGAAGCCATGTTTTAGCTACTAATATACTGTAGCTGTCCATAAAAGCAATGAGACTAACTGACTTTGTCTGATAAGCTTTAGTGTTGGCCACAGAATTTTGGATGAGAATTAATTCAATCTAGTGGTAAAGATAATAGGAATCCACCAGTGACGGGTGTCCACATTGTAGTCTGTGCAAGCAAATAAAAAATATGGCAAGACTCGAAGCTGGGAGGACACTCCCATGTCCTTCAACACAAACATTGCAAGGGTGGTTTGACCCACGTTATCTCCCTGATATGCTTATCCCATCCATATGGCACGAAGCCCAGTTTTTAAATAAAACAGGCCCGTTTCTTTAAGGCCAAACACAGCCCGCTCTTCTCGATTACACGCAGCATTCTTACATTTCACAGATCCCATTCTCAGTGAGGAATGGGTGTTTGCCTTGGCAATGAACCCCAGTGAGATTTCAATGCACCAAATGGTCTTCAGAGTCTTCCAAATGGACAAATACCATGCAGAAGCATTACTATATGAAGAGGAAAGACCCAGGAAGCATAGTAACAGTCAGTTAGAGAGATTTGGTCCTGTGTTTTACGTGCGTCTGGGGTCTGCGGCTATGAGCATCTGAGCCTTTTCAACATATTAAGTGATGTAAGTCAACAATGAAAACTAACAGAACTTCTCAAACTTTTGAGGTCTGCATCAGATTTTTGTTCCAATTTAAAAGGCCAGAAAAATGTTTAATAACAAAGCAGCATTTCATGAACTTTAATGAACTGACACTAACACTCATTATAGAAATCAATATATAACAATAACGGGAAGGTTTGTACCCAGGGGGGAGCACTAGGTTTGCGTGGCTGCTGAAGATTCTAACGACATGTAGATATCATAGCATCACTTTAGAAGACAATGCAACAAAAATGTCTCATAAAGTCATAAAAACTCATGGTGTAATGAAAAATATTCAATAATATTTTCCAAGAACTGTTTATACAGTGTAGGGCAGTGGTTCTCAATCCTGTTCCTGGTGCCCCCCCTGCCAGAATGTTTTCGTTCCAACCCTACCTCAATCAGGCTCAGATGGTCCTTAATAGGCTAAAGCCGGTTTCAGACCGAACGCAGCGAACACTACGCTGGGCTCCGTGCCGCACGCCGCTCGCGGACCTTGTGCGAGCTCTGTGGTCAAAGATGAACTTTGTTAAACTTTGACCGCTGAGCGCTGAGACGCATCGTCGCGTGATCGATAGAAACAAGGCACCGAAATCGAAATAGAGGGAAAACTTATAGCTCTGGGAACTCAGACAATGACAATATATCACACAAGCGTAGAATCTTTTTGAATGCGAAATATACATCGTCGCTACTGACCGCAAGCTGAAATGACAGGAGAGTTTTGAAAACCACGCCTACTCTTTGCACAGAAGTCTCGCGCACAGCACATGCTGTGTTTGTTCTGTAACTAGCTTTAGCCTATTAAGGTAGGGTTGGAAAGAAAACATTCTGGCGGGGGGGGGGGGCTGCCAGGAACAGGATTGAGAACCACTGGTGTAGGGTGATGGAGAGCTGAGAGCCAGACTCAGGCTAGAAAGAACAGAAAGCAGCTCTCAGTCATACATAAGCACACACCAATCTCTATGGCCTTTTGTCAGAAACCTACTGTTTAAATCAATCTAAGCCCCATACAGTACATTTCTCTACAGCCAGGTCTACTGTCACAGCAGGGCATGAAGGATAATGGCCTACAGAGCAGGGCTTTATATCAAACCAAACTCCAGGCAAATTAAATGAAAGGGACCATCAGGGGTCTAAACAGAGGCAGGGAGACTAAAGGGGAACTAAAATTAGCTTTGTTTGAAAGACAAACACAAAACCTTCTCACAAACATATGAAAGGGAGTACAGCAGGGAGCACAGCAGGGAGCACTACAAGGAGCACTACAAGGAGCACTACACAAGGAGCACTACAAGGAGCACTACAAGGAGCACTACAAGGAGCACTACAAGGAGCACTACAAGGAGCACAAGCAAACACAATGTAACAGCTAATGCACATACAGACCTACTGAACCTACACTGACTGACTGAGGAACAGGGCAAGGGCAGGCACATATATACACAACTAACGAGGGTTAGATGAGGAACAGGTGTGGGTTACAAACAATCAACTAAACACTAGTTACTAGGGCTACACAGGAGATACTGAGGACAAAGGTGAAACAAGACATAACTACAAAACTAAATATCATCAGGGATAACTAAAAAACGAAAGCAAAAAACCCAGAACCAATACAGAAGCACACCAATACAAGATAACAAAATTAACAAGGAGGCTTACAAAATTCAAAAGGTCCAACTTTACCCCCAAGAAGCCGGCCTCATACTCAGGACAGAAGGGTATCTAAGCCGACTGCGTAGCCCATTACACATAGTGATATATTTTTGTGTTGTTTGAAATAATCACGTTTATTTCATCACTAGATGGATGAGTGGTTAACCAAGTAGAGCCACAAATCCCCTCACTCAATAGTTCAAAATCTCCATAGATTCTCCTATAGACTGTTCTTCTGAGATGCCCTATTGGCGATTGCTCAGGTATGGAAATGGTGAGGAGACACTTTCATTCCATTGTCCACCTTTTCATATGATGCTGCTCCACTTTCCACATTCTCATGCCAGCCCTGCTTCACAGATTTGTTTGATCTCCCTTTTCAATGTTCCCAGGGCTCGCCATTGGTGAGGAACTTTGAGTTTCATACAGAGCGCTTCTCCCATTCCTTGTGTCCAATCTCATTTCCATGCTTGGCTTTCAGTCCCATCCCACAATCCAGAAAGTCATCATCCTTACATCTGTGGCACCCTGTGGATGTTGTGGCCTGCATTTCGAAGCCCCTGTAGCAGCCTAATATCTGATGTATCAAACTAAACTTACATTCATTGTGGGATTACTTTTACTGGGATTATGGTCCCAACTTTGCAACTGAAAGCCAACAAGCAGCCAAGAAAAGAAATCTAACAGCATACAAAAAATCTGATCATGGAGGTGCCGGTTAAATAAATGGGAGAACACAAAACAAAGCCGGATAATCTCCTAATGCTGAGCTGCCTCGTTGGCAGACAGAACACATAGGGAGGGATTCCTCATGGATGTTTTATTCTTTCTGGCCACCCCCATAACAGCTTGACAGGCTGCCATCTGAGCTGATATCAAAGGCTGTAACACACCTGTGTCTGTTATATCATGGGGGAGACCGTGACTGTAAGCGCGCTGTGTGGGCCGGGGTGACGCTGACGTGAAGGACGCAGCAGCGTTCTCTCAGGACAGCTGTCAGAAGTGGCCGGAGGGGTCACAATATCCCTCCGAATCTGGCATCTAGCTAAAGGACCCAAAGCAGGTCCTTGTGAAAAGAGCCAATGCATACATTTCTCGCCCATTTAAAAACATAAGCAAATCGGACAGGGATTAGGTGACTTTATGAATTACAGAGAACAGTACCTCACCTGGGGGCAATGGTGAGAGTATGAGCATGTGTGGTCCCAGAGCCTTCGCAAGCGAAGGTTTGGGGGGAGGGGGGGCGCACGTCACTTTTTGCACAGGGAGAAAAGGGAGGCAGGGCCACCCTGAACCAATCCCGTGCATTCTTCCATTTATAAGCATCAATTACCCCCCCCCCCCCCCCCCCAAGAAGGACTGCTGTTTAAATGTCAACACGCGGTGCACTCCCCTGCGGGGAATCTGATAATGAGGCCGCACATGAAGCCTCACTCTTTCACCAAAGTGCTGCACTCCTGGCTTCCTTCTTTGTCCCAAACTCCCTGATCCTTCACTGCCACGTCACATGTCTGACCTGTCCCCTTTCTACATGGCCATCTTATTTCCTTACGGCCAAAGTTTCCAGAATGTTCCACCCCTTTGCAGCGCTATTCCTGTGTGACCCCGAATAGCCAGCTGTGGGCCTAAAGCTGCAGGGGGGCATGGATGCCCCCAGGTGTGGTACGGTAGCCCACACTTCCAGTTCCTGTTTGTCATTCCTGTTCACTGTTTGCAGGGGATATTGCTTATCTTACGTCTTAATGCATGTATCGCATTCACACATAACCTGTCTCCCCATGGGGTACCAAGAAACCACTTATGCAAAGGTGCAAAGTGCCAGCACAGAACATGTGCAATGTTGCACTGTCCAATTAATTGCGATTTTGACTCACATTCCACCCAGGTACACTTTCCTCACAGAGATGCTCTCCCTGCTGTCATTAAACTCTTCTCCAAGTCACTAATGCTTCCTCCCATCCCTTTGTCATGCTGTGCTGATCGCCATCCCATCTTACAAACACATCTACCTAAGTTTCTTTATATTGTACCATTAAATAAAGAACCACACATGAATAAGGTTCCAAAAGGGTGGAAAATTCCCAGAATCTTGCTAGCAAATTAGTGCCACTGATGTTTTATTTTGTTATGATCTACCCTGGGATTGGCCTGGTTAAAGGGTCTTTGCTCCTCTGAAGCCCTGTTATCAGATGCAGCACTTATCTTACAAATCCACCCAACATTAGCTGCCCCTGGTCCGATGGCAATATGCACACAAAGGTCTATGACAGGCTCAGAAATGTGCAGGTGGAGAAACTGGTAGCAATTCTGGCAAATACTGAGGCTCTTTGATGCCCATCCATCTGCCACCTCAGCTGAAGTGGAGAGTGACTCAGAGGGTGCAGATTCTCACTACCTCAGGGTATGTCTGGTTTCCCCCCCACAGTCCAAGAACATGCTGAGGCTAATTAGAGTAATCAGTTTGGCTGTGTGTGTGTGTGTGTGTGTGTGAGTGACTACTGTGAGTGTGCCTTGTGATGGGTTGGTACTTCAACCTGAGTTGCTTCCTGCCTTCTGCCTGTATGCCCTGGGATAGGCTCTGGACCCCCTGTGACCCTGAATAGGACAAGTGGTTTCAGAAAGTGGATGGATTTACACAGGAAGTGTGAGGCGTCAGTGCTGCCTCCCAGTGTCACCACTTTGTCTTATACATATATAGTGCATTATTTTTGCATGTATTGCATGTGTTGTTGTGATTTCCTGTGATATGTGTATGATCCTACTGTAATATAGGGGTAGAGTGACAGAGTCTCCATGCTTCAAACAGAAGATAAGGAATACTGTTTTACAACATCACCTCAAAATCTAATCTAGTAGTAGTATAGCCATGACAAATGGCAAAATACCAGAAACTATGTAAATATAAATACCTGCATGGAGTAAGATCACTTTATGTTTCCTGGATAGAAACAATATTCCCAGAGTTAAGCAGTTGGGACTTTTGAAATAATATGTTGGCAGAGATACTTAAAAAATAAAAATAAATAAATTCCATTGTCATCATGACCAATGTGCATGCATCTACATCTGTGATGATTGTAGAGCACTCCAATGAGGCTTGCCCTTCCTCCATGCATTCCAGGCTCTCAGCGCATAGCTGTTTTATCTGTGTCAAGCCCGGAGAGATGCAGATAAATGTAAATGATGCAAATATGAATTTATCTATCTGTGCGTCTATCGAGGCCATTGGAAAATGGAGAGGGCACCAGCGCAGTGCATCATAGCCCGCAGATGGAACAATCAGGAAAATCTCCATTCCATTTGTGACTCTGGATACTTAGGCAGCAGAAGGGAGCATGTGGCCCCAAGGAATAGGCCAGGAGAGGCAGTTCGGGGAACAGGCCAGGAGAGGCAGTTTGGGGGACAGGCCAGGAGAGGCAGTTCGGGGGACAGGCCAGGAGAGGCAGTTTGGGGAACAGGCCAGGAGAGGCAGTTCGGGGGACAGGCCAGGAGAGGCATTTTGGGGGACAGGCCAGGAGAAGAAGTTTGGGGGACAGACCAGGAGAAGCAGTTTGGGGACAGGCCACTAGAGTCAATTTGGGGACAGGCCACTAGAGTCAATTTGGGGACAGGCCAGGAGAGGCAGTTTGGGGAACAGGCCACTAGAGTCAATTTGGGGACAGGCTAAGAGAGGGAGTTTGGGGGACAGGCCAGGAGAGGCAGTTTAGGGAACAGGCCACTAGAGTCAATTTGGGGACAGGCCAAGAGAGGCAGTTTGGGGGACAGGCCACTTGAGTCAATTTGGGGACAGGCCAGAAGAGCCAGTTTGGGGAACAGGCCACTAGAGTCAATTTGGGGACAGGCCACTAGAGTCAATTTGGGGATAGGCCAAAAGAGCCAGTTTGGGGAACAGGTCACTATAGTGAATTTGGGGACAGGCCAGGAGAGGCAGTTTGGGTCACAGGCCAGGAGAGCCAGTTTGGGGAACAGACCACTAGAGTCAATTTGGGGACAGGCCAAGAGAGGCAGTTTGGGAGACAGGCCAGGAGAACCAATTTGGGGAACAGGCCACTAGAGTAAATTTGGGGACAGGCCACTAGAGTCAATTTGGGGACAGGCCAGAAGAGCCAGTTTGGGGAACAGGCCACTAGAGTCAATTTGGGGACAGGCCAGGAGAGCCAGTTTGGGGAACAGGCCACTAGAGTCAATTTGGGGACAGGCCACTAGAGTCAATTTGGGGACAGGCCAGAAGAGCCAGTTTGGGGAACAGGCCAGGAGAGGCAGTTTGGGAGACAGGTCAGGGGAGTCACTTTGGGGACAGGCCACTAGAGTCAATTTGGGGACAGGCCAGGATAATCAGTTTGGGGCACAGATTTGGATATTCATGATGAAAAAAATCATTGAAGACACACGAGGGTGATGAGTAAACAGGTGAAATGTAATCTATAATGTGCAACCTGAGTGGCTAGGTTTTCATGAAATTATCTACCCAGGCACTAGTCAGGACTAACTGAATATACTGAATGAGCTTCTACTGCAGAGGTGGCCAATCTTATCCGCAAAGGGCCGGTGTGTATGCAGGTTTTCGCTGCAACTCCCTAATTAGGTCATTAATTAAAGGATTGATTGGCTGACGAGTCCTCACACCTGGGTTTGAACAGCTGACCTACAGGTTATCAGAAAAACCTGCATACACACCGGCCCTTTGCGGATAAGATTGGCCACCCCTGATCTACTGGGTAATGAGCTGGATTATGACTATCCAGACCGCGGGGGTCCATCTTGGGTCAACTGTGTAGTCATGTCCAGTCCGGGGGCAGCCATGGAAGAAAGACTGATCTGTTGAGGAGCGTGAGATCATGCATTTATGGGGCCCCTGTTTCCCTGTTATGTCAGGTGGAATAGAAGTTAAGTGACGACACTCATTGGGATGGGAAACTAATCTAGTACATTCATTTAAGAATGGAACATAAACAGAGAAGCTTCACTAAATACCCAGCTGTAAAAATGGGCAGAAAGAATTTGTGTCTGGTGAATAAAACACATTATACACATCTTCAGCATCTGGAAGGGAGCCTGGGGGCTGGGCCTGTGGTTCAGTCGGTTGTAGTGCCAGCCTAATAAACAGGAGATCCATCCTATGCCTGAGTCCTAGCAATGTCTCAGGTCACCCACTGAAGCCCAGGACTTGTTGCTAACTTGGTTTTAGTGCCTGCCTAATGAACAAGTGATCCATCGGGCGCCTGAGTCCTAGCAATGCCTCAGGTCTCCCACTGAAGCCCAGGGCCTGTGGTTTAGTCAGTTGCAGCTCCTGCCTAATAATTAGGAGATCCACCTGGCGCCTGAGTCCTAAGAATGTCTCAGGTCACCCGCCAAAGCCCAGGGCCTGTTACTTAGTCAGTTGTAGTGCCTGCCTAATAAACAGGAGATCCACTTGGAGCCAGAGTCCTAACAATGCCTCAGGTCAGCCACCAAAGCCCAGGGCCTGTTACTTAGTCAGTTGTAGTGCCTGCCTAATAAACAGGAGATCCACTTGGCGCCAGAGTCCTAACAATGCCTCAGGTCATCCGCCGAAGTCCAGGGTCTGTTACTTAGTCAGTTGTAGTGCCTGCCTAATAAACAGGAGATCCACTTGGCGCCAGAGTCCTAACAATGCCTCAGGTCATCCGCCGAAGTCCAGGGCCTGTTACTTAGTCAGTTGTAGTGCCTGCCTAATAAACAGGAGATCCACTTGGCGCCAGAGTCCTAACAATGCCTCAGGTCATCCGCCGAAGTCCAGGGCCTGTTACTTAGTCAGTTGTAGTGCCTGCCTAATAAACAGGAGATCCACTTGGCGCCAGAGTCCTAACAATGCCTCAGGTCATCTGCCGAAGTCCAGGGCCTGTGACTTTTCTCCTAGGACTCGTATGACTGGGTCTGCAGGCCATTTTGCTAAATAACAAGGAGCACCTCTACCCTGGACACATTGATCTGACAATGCAACAACCATTAGTGATGAAGCGACATCCCACCCAGAGTGTCCCTGCTCCATGACTTGTACTGGCCCCCTGGTCTTCAATGAGCAGATCATCCTTTCATTGCCCCCATAAATCACCTTTCTGTGTGAGTTTCCCTAAAAGAAATCTGGTGACTCACCAAACATGCCTCGTCTAATTTTTGGGTATGGTTCCCTTTAACAAAGCTTGCCTCAGTGCAGGCACAAAGCAAAACAACAGGTTTAATCAGTGCCTGCTTCTGGCTGCTAACCCTTTCATCTATGAAGTAAAGCTCTGGCATTTCTCCAGACATGAAGGCACTCAGCTGAACGGTGAAAACCACACAAAAACAGGACACTGTGTAACAGGCAGACATGAGTTAAACCAGATCGCACGTCAAGCCGTCATCGAGAAGGACTACACAGATGAGCTGGAAGTCCCCATGTTAGAAGAATGCAATAGCATGGGGTTAGTATGCTACGCCGTCTGCATTTAAAGAAATGGACATGGCATCCTGTCTCAAAATCAGCTTTCTCCCACATATGAGCTGTGAGGGATATGAGAAACAGTTTTTTTATGCCTGAATGAAAATGGTGGAGCACAATTATCACACCATGAAATCCTGGAATCTTACGTGCTAATAAAAGACAAATGGATGATGGCATAGCACCAGAACCTTGGATGCACACAGAGTCTGAAGTTATAACATTGCAGCTGTATTGCATTTTTTCACCATTTTCATGAAAACAAAGGCTGTGGCGTGATACTCTCTGCCAAGGGTGATGAAATGCATTTGGGGCCATGGGGGGCAGAGACAAAACAACACAGAGGGATCTCTAAAAGGAGACAGCGGTGGTTCTCACACACCATTACTCTGGCAGCATAAATGAAACAAATATCTCATTTCAAATTACCCTGCTGGACATTCTGAAATCTTATCTGACGACACTGAGCTGTGCACAAAGAGCAGCTTCTAATCATGTATGTATGGCTGGATCTACATCTTGTGGCCAAATATCTGAGTTAACACTGCATCAGAGGTGAAACCTATCAGATATAATAAGAGCTGTAGTTAACAGCTCTTTTCATGTGTGAACCTCCAGTTCCAAGTGAGTCCCCTTCCTCCATGGTTCGGGTGTAGAAGGAGCCCTATATTGGCATGGAACCCCGGAGAGCTATTGGTCCCATACACAAATTAAATCCTTCTTTGGTAATTTCAATTAGAAGCTTCTAACGGATTCTATCCATGTCAAGCACTGAAGCTCAATCTCCCACAATTCCCTTGTGAGCTGGGGCCATGTGAAAGGGTTAGAGAAACCTCATTTATTAATCCAGAGAATGTGATTTTCTACAATGCTGTTTATAGTATGTTTACAGTATGTGAATCACAATTATGCATTTATGTTTTTTTCTGGGAGACGGTATGACTCCATTTGAGGTTGATGACAAACTGCTAGCCACATCTGGGTCGGAGCTTTGATCTGTTTCCATTTCCTTGACCATTTGCTCTGTCTCCAGGGAAAGAGGATGCAAGTTAAAGCAGGTCAGGGCTTCACCCTGCAGGCACTGATTTTTAACTTGTACTTTCAAGGATTGACCATTCAAAGCTAAAATGTGTAATGATGCAAACATTTTATGCTTGTGGATATCTTGGAACCCTTTCGTTTGTCTGCCTTGATTGGCATTTTAAAAGGCATATATTTTATCATCAACTTGAATATAATTGAATGGAGCAGCATTATTTAACGATTAGCAGTGAAAATACAAAGCAGTTGTAACAATCTTATGGATGATTACAGCTACTTGAATGTCACAGTGGACAAATCTCATGAGGTGAAGGCAGCAGGTGGTAAAATGTTTAGGGACTGGATCTGTGCCACGTAGTCAAGCTCACAACCGGAGATGCCTGCACAAAAAATCCAGCTGTGTATAGTCAATGGAAAAAACCCGGCGAAACACTCCGGAATGTGCTGTGAAGACGTTCATTACAACTCTCATTACAAAATGAACTGCAGTAACACTTGTCGCAGAGTGGGACTGAGTGGGACTGACGTGGTCATTAATAGTGAGATGTCCAGAAGCTTCTCTTATGTTATTCTGGCACTGGGCAGAGAGGACGAGGGGATCACAGTAAGCATACCTGAGCATGTGTCGTGGCTGTATAGGGAAGTGCACTTCAGCAAGTTAAACAGCAAATGACCATGCATTGCTTTGTGTATTAAAGTTACAACAAAACTTTTACAATAAGTGTAGTATTTGTAATTACTTAAATACAACTGCATGCATAAATATGATTAACAAGCATAGAAAACTGTAGTTTACAGATGTAGATTTGAGCTGAATGTTCATTACAACCACCAGATTAATACAGTCAGTCCCTGGAATTACTTCGAATGTCATACAATTCATGCACACACACACACACACACACACACACACACACAGACAGCTATATATACATATAACTATATTGATAACTGTTAAGCAGTAAGTCGGTTAGTTAGATTTTACTGATTTTGCTGATAATGTTGCCAGAATGACGCGTTTACTATTGTGGCAAAAATGCAATAAATTTCCTGAAAGCAACAGTGTTTGTTGGCTGCTTATAACAAGCCACAATATACTCATTGGTAAGAATGAGGCAAGTAGTCGTCCTCAATAAATCTGCTGGTAGGACCAACTGTTACTTTCACATCACAAAATAAAGAACCAACGTATTGGAAAAAGAACATTCTAAAATAACAGTGTGTTCCCTAGATGCTGCCTACTTTCAGTTACCAAGGATTTATTTAACCAACTTATTTAAGTTCCATTCTACATTTCGAATAATTATATAAATAAAATAAAGGCTGCAAAAATGTACTGCAAACGTCAATGGGATAGTGGAGTTTTTTTTGCTCTACCAGTGCAAATATAGAACCCTCATTAATTAACTCACCTCAGAAGGGAGTATACATGTCTTTGGTTTGGTGAAAAGCACAAGGTAGCAGAGAGGCTGTCATGCCCTTCTGGACATTTAATTTGGAAGGGAGAAAAGGCAGCATCGATACAGACAGCGAGCTAGCCCATCATACACAGCCTCTAAATGGCAAGGTCAAGTTCACAGTGCAATTGGTGAGACCCAAAAGGTAGCCCTGACGTAGACAGCGAGCCAGCCCATCATACACAGTCTCTAAATGGCAAGGTCAAGTTCACAGTGCAATTGGTGAGACCCAAAAGGTAGCCCTGATGTACACAGTGAGCCAGCCCATCATACACAGTCTCTGCTATTGTATGAGATTAAAACTAGAAACTGTGAACTGGATGGAGTTAAATAACAAAACTGTTGAAGAGGCATGGGAATTTTTTAAAAGCACATTATTGCAAGTGCAAGAGGACTTCATACCTGTTTCCAGCAAGAATAAATCTAGGAAATTGCAACCTAGGTAGTTTACTAGGGAAATAAAGTATAAAGTAAGGAGGAAAATGGTTTTGTTCCAGAAATGGAAAATAACTGATGATGACAGAATAAAGCAAGAGTATCTAAATCTACAGGCTGAGTTAGAAAATGACATTAGATGAGCTAAAAGGAATGTCGAAAGGAAGATCGCATTGGAGGCTAAGGATGACGTTAAAAGTTTCTTCCAGTATTTTAACTCTAAAAGAGCTCTAAAAGCTGAAATTACTAATCTGCAGGATAGTAAGGGTCTTATAATTGAAAATGACATTGATATAGTAAATGAGTTCAATGATAATTTTGCACGGGTATTCACTGTTGAGGACACTAGTAACTTACCAGTTCTTATTACTAATCCAACATCGTCTATAACTAATATACATATAACTGAAGCTGATGTTTTGCAAAGCCTAGCTAAGCTCAAAATAAATAAATCACAGGGCCCTGATGGCATCTTACCTATAGTGTTCAAAGTGATGAGGGATATTATTTGCTAACCCTTAACTTTACTGTTTCAAAAATCCTTATCTGAAGGTGTGGTACCTTCTGATTGGAAGCATGCCAACATTTTCAAAAAAGGGGATAGAAGTAATTTGTCAAACTATAGGCCAATCAGTCTAACTTGTATAACTGGTAAAGTTATGGAGGCTATAATCAAAGAGAAAATGGTAGATTACCTGGAATTAAATAACATTTTGAGGGATAGCCAGCATGGATTTAGGAGAGGTAGATCCTATTTAACAAATCTGTTGGAGTTTTTTGAGGAAGCTACCCAGGAAGTTGATGATAAGAAGGCCTATGATGTCATCTACTTAGATTTCCAAAAGGCTTTTGATGTTGTCCCCCACATTAGGCTCTAACTTAAACTGAAAGCGACAGGTATTTTAGGAACTGTAGCGACCTGGATTGATAACTGGTTAACAGATAGGAAGCAGCGAGTAGTTATAAGAGGCACAATGTCACAGTGGGCCTGTGTTCATAGTGGGGTACCGCAGGATTCAATTTTAGGACCACTATTGTTCCTAATTTACATAAATGATATAGACACCAATATATACAGTAAACTGGTGAATTTGCAGATGACACCAAGGTGGGTGGTGTAGCAGATACTGAACCAGCGGCTCAGCAGCTACAGCGGGATCTTGATTTAATTAGTGACTGGGCTGACACCTGGCAGATGAAATTTAACATAGACAAATGTAAGGTACTCCATGTAGGGAGCAGAAATATAAAGTACAGGTATTTTATGGGACCTACTGAAATAAAGGTAGCTGATTATGAGAAAGACCTTGGTGTGTATGTTGACGCTTCCATGTCTCATTCTCGCCAGTGTGGAGAAGCAATAAAAAAGGCCAATAGGATGTTGGGGTATATCTCCAGGTGTGTGGAGTCAAGGGAGGTAATGCTAAGATTTTACAATTCCTTGGTGAGACCTCACCTAGAATATTGTGTGCAGGTTTGGTCACCATATCTTAAAAAGGACATTGCGGCCTTAGAAAAGGTGCAGCGTAGGGCCACAAGGATGATTCCTGGTCTTAGAGGAATGTCATACGAGGAAAGGTTAGTTGAGCTAAATCTGTTCAGCCTCAAGCAAAGGAGACTGAGTGGGGACATGATCCAGGTCTATAAGATTCTAACAGGTTTGGATGCTGTTCAACCGAATAGTTACTTCAGCATTAGTTCAAATACAAGAACTCGTGGCCGTAGGTGGAAATTACAACATTTCAAAATGGATTTAAGGAAGCACTTCTTTACACAGCGTGTAGTCAGAGTATGGAATAGTCTTCCTGATAACATAGTGCAAGCTGAATCTTTGGGTTCCTTTAAATCAGAGCTAGATAAGATTTTTACAACTCTGAGCTATTAGTTAAGTTCTCCCCAAGCGAGCTCGATGGGCCGAATGGCCTCCTCTCGTTTGTATAGTTCTTATGTTCTTATGTTCTAAATGACAAGGTCAAGTTCACAGTGCAATTGGTGAGACCCAAAAGGTAGCCCTGACGTAGACAGCGAGCCAGCCCATCATACACAGCCTCTAAATGGCAAGGTCAAGTTCACAGTGCAATTGGTGAGACCCAAAAGGTAGCCCTGATGTAGACAGCGAGCCAGCCCATCATAGGCAGCCTCTAAATGGCAAGGTCAAGTTCAAAGTAGCAGGGATTTTAGGAACTGTAGCAGCTTGGATTGAAAACTGGTTAACAGACAAGAAGGAGCCGGTAGTTATTAGAGGCACAATGTCGCAGTGGGCCTGCGTTCATAGTGGGGTACCGCAGGGTTCAATTTTAGGACCATTATTGTTCCTGAGGTGGGTGGTGTAGCAGATACTAAATTAGCAGCACCAAGGCTACAATGGGATCTTGATTTAATTAGCGACTGGGCTGATACCTGGCTGATGAAATTTAACATAGATAAATGTAAGGTAATCCATGCAGGAAGCAGAAATATAAAGAACAGATATTTTATGGGTTCCACTGAAATAAAGGTAGCTGATTATCATGTCCCACTCTCACCAGTGTGGGGAAGCAATAAAAAAGGCCAATAAGATGTTGGGTTACATCTCTAGGTGTGTGGAGTTTAAGTCAAGGGAGGTGATGCTACGATTATACAATTCCTTGGTAAGACCCCACCTAGAATATTGTGTGCAGGCTTGGTCACCATACCTTAAAAAGGACATTGCTGCTTTGGAATGGGTTCAATGTAGGACTACAAGAATGATTAACTAAGGTCAAGTTCACAGTGCGATTAGTGAGACCCAAAAGGTAGCCCTGATGCAGACAGCAAGCAGGCCTGTCATGGACATCCTCTATACAGCTAGTTCTAGGTCACTGTGCGATTGGGGAGTCCCACAATGCAGCCCTGTCAGTTAATAGCCATGTATAGGCTCCGGCTTGACTGATTACAGGCTGACTCGGTGTGATCAAAACAAAAACATAAGGTTGACAGAAGAAGCAGAACATAGATAAAAGCAGACAGGAAAAAGAAGCAAAGTTGGCTTTATGCAGCTGAGCCTCTCTGGGAGGTGGTTTCAGATTGTGCAAGCCGTTAATGTGTTTTACACAGTGGGGGAGGGAATGTTTTTCTTCACCTTTGCCTTCTTGGGAATTCAAGCTGTTAGTCTACTGGTTTATCTCACTCTGGCCAGGCAATTTGGCACTTCTTAGGAACCTGCTTTTGGATAAGAATGGCAAGATGCTTGCTTACTATAATCTGCCTTCTTACTGCCAGATGAACACTGATTTTGGAGAGACTCTTCTATTTTGGTTATAACAGTAAACTGTAGAATTGATGTATTTATGTTTTGAAGCATATTTTTTATTATGACGTATAGAGGTGGGAAGTAGTTTAATAAAACTATTCACCTGTAACTGAGCAGGTTTTCCAAATACATAACCTCTGTAATATTTTTAAAAGACAGGGTATATGTCTGTACTAATAAACGAATAATCTATTTGAGTAAAATCCCTATAATTGCCTGTATAACTGTAGATCTTCTGACAGTCAGAGAAACCTTTTGGTAAGCGATTCATCACTTCCGATTTCATAAACAGGGTCATTCAGGTACAGTGTAAGCCTTTTGCCCTTTTAAGGTGTGACAGTGGGAGGATTCATGTTTCGCCAGAGTGTGAGAGCTGGTACATTGGTACAGTGTAAGCCTAGTGCCCTTATAAGGCAGAGGAGGTATACTGGTACAGTGTAAGCCTAGTGCCCTTGTAAGGCAGAGCTGGTGCACTGGTACAGTGTAAACCTAGTGTCCCTGTAAAGCAGAGCTAGTGCACTGGTACAGTGTAAACCTAGTGTCCCTGTAAAGCAGAGCTAGTGCACTGGTACAGTATAGTGTAAACCTAGTGCCCTTGTAAGGCAGAGCTAGTGCACTTGTACAGTGTAAACCTATTGCCCTTGTAAGGCAGAGCTAGTGCACTGGTACAGTGTAAACCTATTGTCCCTGTAAAGCAGAGCTAGTGTACTGGTACAGTGTAAACCTAGTGCCCTTGTAAGGCAGAGCTAGTGCACTGGTACAGTGTAAACCTAGTGCCCTTGTAAGGCAGAGCTGGTGTACTGGTACAATGTAAACCTAATGCCCCTGTAAAGCAGAGCTATGGCACTGCTACAGTGTAAACCTATTGCCCTTGTAAGGCAGAGCTAGTGCACTGGTACAGTGTAAACCTAGTGCCCTTGTAAGACAGAGCTAGTGCACTGGTACAGTGTAAATCTAGTGGCCTTGTAAGGCAGAGCTGGTGTACTGGTACAATGTAAACCTAATGCCCCTGTAAAGCGGAGCTAGGGCACTGTTACAGTGTAAACCTATTGCCCTTGTAAGGCAGAGCTAGTGCACTGGTACAGTGTAAGCCTAGTTCCCTTTTTGCACATGACTGTTGAGTGTTTTAACCGAGTATGTTCTCCTTCGGTGTAATGGCTGATGGTATGATGGATTCTGTCCAACTATGCCTCCCTCGTTTTCTAATCTCTAATTTCTAATCTTTCACTTTTGTTTTATCTTGATGTGTAAAATCTGACCCTTTTATCTATAAGCCTGCAAGGACCCCCAGTCTCCAATAAGCATGATGTGGTCTTTCCTTCACCATCAGCCACAAATAAGCATAAGAAGCCACCTGATGAAGTGATATGAGTATGCCTGTGACATGGAAAGCGATAAGATCTTATGTGAGGGTGGCTGAACTGGGGGAAGGCTGCAACTTCCTGACCACTACTGTCTTTGAATCATACAAGGCAAGGACCACAGAAAACCAACAGTAATCCAAAAAGGGAAGAGAATTGGGATAAAGGCAATACTACCGGTGAGACTGAAGATCCCTTTCACGAAAAAAATAATGGTCTTCTCACTGCCAAAATTACAGGATCTGGATGAGACCTTATCTGATAAAAGGACAACCTTTGGTTCTCCTCCAGCTTCCTTCAGGGTGGGATCTTGCATGTTCTGGTAGATTAAGTTTTATTAACATTTCATTTGAACTCATCTGAAAAGTGCTCAGTCAAAGCTGTGTTCAAGAAAATATGCAGGATTCCAGGCTCCAGTTACAGTGTAATATAATCTAGCATCTATTTGCACAAGAGGAGATATAACACCACAGTGACTTTTCAGCATTGATAATCATCACGATTCTGATGTATGACAGTGGGAATGATGAAGGAAGAACAAGTACAAGATTGTGTCCAAAGAAACAGAGGAAGTTTAAAAAAGCAAAAGTTATGGAGTTCTCAACATGATTCCATTACAGTTTACATTTTAGACTGAATCCATGTTTTTCATTTAGTTATACTTTATAAATAGGGATGTGCATAACCACAGCACAAGTATGCATTCACCACAAAAAGCGACACGTGCAGCAATGTCTTGTCGTAACACCACAAATGAGTATTTATTATATCTGCTTTCACACTCTAATGTCAGGATAAGTCCATGCATTTTATCCTTTATGCTGCAAAAGAAGCACACATTACCCATATAAAGGTTCGAATGCACACTAATTTCTTGTCATGTCAGAGCAAAAGCACATAAGTATGTATTTGTTACAAATAGACATTGCATCACTTTACAGAGTGAATGTGTACTTGTTTAGTATGGCATGTGTGGTGCTTAACAGAGTCACTCAAGAAGAGGTTTGGGGTCCTGCTTTATGAAGCAGCTGGAGCATCTCTTCACTGATGTCTGACTGCCACCTAAAGCTCCTGGGCTTTTATTCTGCAAATAATTACTCCATCCAGCAATTAAGGGCTTTAGCTGAAAAAAACATACTGAAAAAACAGCTCTTCAGAGACCAAGTGTAGAATATCCAAGATTATTCCTTTGGTTGATCCTTTATAAAAAATTGAATAACATAACATTTAGGATGCCCCTCTACAATAACATGAATGTGTTAACTTCAACTTATTTCAACCCATTTTGATATAAGGCCTTTCCCAGGACAGTTATTTAGTACTACTAGTCTAGTGTCTACATTGCAGGTTCACGCAAAACAGAAATAACTACAGTATTTCAGGTAGGCTGAAGAAGCCTTTATATCATTAAAGTTTCAGATAAGCAGCTTGAACACAGCCAGAAGGCAAGAGGGGAAGGAAAACACAAACCTATAATTGACATGACAGTTAAACAGCATTGGGATTTCTTTTTCCAGAACCAGCTGGCTAACCCTCCCCTCAGACCATGCAAGCTAAGAACGCCTGCTAAATACAAAAGCCATCTGGAACCTTAGCTAGAGTTAGCTAGCTGTCGCGTTGACGTCACTTCTGTTAAAGTCACCAGTCCTAATCAGATTACTGCAGCAGAGTGTAAAACCTTTACGATGTATCGCTCGGGTCATATGGCATGCTGACCAAGCATGGAGAAATTGCTTAAAGCAGAAAACCGCACGCTACGTCTGAATCATGTTACCATAGAGTGATTCAGTTTGCCTGGGGAACATTGTCATATTCCATTTTTGAAATAGGTTTTTTATTTCTGTGTTGGCAATTCTCTGCACCCAGACTACCTCATTTGGAAAACGTTACACAGAACCTGCCACATGTGTCCTATCTACTGTGCCTAATTAACATTATGGCAATTTGCTGAGAAACTGAGTTTTATAACATTGACAACAACTAAGAAGCCCGGAGGGGCCTGAGTCATCACGGTTTCTAAGGTCCAATGGAAAGACTGGGGGGAAAATGTGGCGGCTGCATTGCGTTGGAAACAACAGCAGCAAGCCAGTGAGACGGCTGCATGGGTGCCCTCAGCTCTCCCCCATCAGCGCCACAGCATCCTAATGCTAACCATGGTGTCACATGCTGCCGTGGTGTGGTGGGGGTAGCGGCTGAGTCAGGAAGACAGAGCAAGACAGAGTGTGGGTACTGACTCACCAACACAAGCAGCACTGGAGGACTAATCAAGCCGCACTATTATCCATCGTCTGGAATGTTGTTTGCTCTCCTTGTTGTACATGACAACTTCCCAGAATCTTGCATAACAGCTTCTGTTTTTTCTTTACTTTTATGTCTAACAGAGCAATCAAGAGAGACTTTGTGAATGAATTTTTTGTTCACTGAAAGGTTACTCGCTATCTCTTTATCATTCTCTCAAATCAACGAAGCAATTACAATTCGAACATAGGTATAATACAGTTGGCCCGAAACAATATGAACCAGTGCCAAATAAACCACATGAAGGTTTTCCAGCAAGATACATAAACCTGCTCTTATAATAGCTTTTCAATTTTTTTTTTTAAATATCCCATTTAGTGATTTTGATGATCTTTTTTAGGATTTACTGATTAGTTATCACACCACAGCACACAAAAATGAAATTAGTTCTCTGCATTTATCTCATATGTGACATAGCAGGGGACAGCTATTTCAATGCCCGGGGAGCAGTGCTTGTGGGTGGTACCTTGCTCAGTATGTTGCTGGTCGGGGATTCAAATCTACAATTTTTCAATTGCGCTTCCCTAAATATCAAGCCACCACTGCCTCTGCTCAAGCATTTAAAATGTATAGAATATAGCAGTATGTTTATTATAAATTAAACAACAGATTTTGTTTGCAAGTTTTTTTCTTTTTCAATACACATTAACTGATCGTTTGAAGTATAAAAGTCCCACAACAACCGTTTTGAGAAATAAATTTTGTAATTATCTTATGAGTTTAAACATTATAGCTTCACATCATTTAGAACGCTGCTGGATTTCCTAGGATTATATGCTATCCAGGTTGCTGCAAGAAAGAAGGGCCAACCCTACCATACCCTTGGCTCCACCTGGCTCTGCTGGCCTCCCGCAGTCTGGGGGGACTCGTGTCCCGGGGTTAACATCCCACATCCAGGGATCCAGAGGACCCCCTAGCTCAGCCCTGTTCCCTCCTGCCCCATTTTAGTTTTTGCCCATATGTCCTGCCTTTCCTTTTCCCAGGTTTATGGTCTTCCTCTGGTTTTCTGTTCCTCTGTTTCTGTTTCTGACTCTCCACTTGTCTGCCCTGCTTTGGTCGATGTTGCGTTCGTTGTTTTCTATATTATCCATGGTTCCCTGTCTCATCTCATATCTCTCACACTAGTCCCTAACTCTGCTTACATCCACCCGGCATCTTGTCCCATGATGTCTCGTCAGGTGCTACTTGGTTTCATCTTGTGTCCTGTCAGATCCTCGTCTGATATCTCGTCCGGTCATGTCTGATGTCCTGTCATCTCTTATTAGATCTGGTGTCCCTCTTGGTCTCTTATCCTGCTGTTTGGTTGCTGGGTCCCCTCCTCGGTCTGCCTCGTGTGTCTGGAGTACACGGGGGGGCGGTACTGTCACACCCTGAATTCCTGCCCCTCTCTCCGTTGCTTGTTTAGTCTTATCTCTCATTACAGCCCTCGTGGATCAACCCAGGTGCCTCTCATCTGTGGATCACTCCATGTGCCTCTCGTCTGTGGATCACCCCATGTGCCTCTCGTCTATGGATCACCCAGCGTGCCTCTCGTCTGTGGCTCACTTCATCTGCCTCTCCTCTGTGGATCACCCCAGGTGCCTCTCCTCTGTGGATCACCCCAGGTGCCTCTCGTCTGTGGATCACCCACCGTGCCTCTCGTCTGTAGCTCACCCCATGTGCCTCTCGTCTGTGGATCACCCCATGTGCCTCTCGTCTGTGGATCACCCCAGGTGCCTCTCGTCTGTGGATCACCCAGCGTGCCTCTCGTCTGTGGATCACCCAGCGTGCCTCTCGTCTGTGGATCACCCAGCGTGCCTCTCGTCTGTGGATCACCCCAGGTACCTCTCGTCTGTGGCTCACCTCATGTGCCTCTCGTCTGTGGATCACCCAAGGTGCCTCTCGTCTGTGGATCACCCCAGGTGCCTCTCCTCTGTGGATCACCCCAGGTGCCTCTCGTCTGTGGATCACCCACCGTGCCTCTCGTCTGTAGCTCACCCCATGTGCCTCTCGTCTGTGGATCACCCCATGTGCCTCTCGTCTGTGGATCACCCCAGGTGCCTCTCGTCTGTGGATCACCCAGCGTGCCTCTCGTCTGTGAATCACCCAGCGTGCCTCTCGTCTGTGGATCACCCAGCGTGCCTCTCGTCTGTGGATCACCCCAGGTACCTCTCGTCTGTGGCTCACCTCATGTGCCTCTCGTCTGTGGATCACCCAAGGTGCCTCTCGTCTGTGGATCACCCCATGTGCCTCTCGTCTGTGGATCACCCCATGTGCCTCTCGTCTGTGGATCACCCCAGGTGCCTCTCGTCTGTGGATCACCCAGCGTGCCTCTCGTCTGTGGATCACCCAGCGTGCCTCTCGTCTGTGGATCACCCCAGGTACCTCTCGTCTGTGGCTCACCTCATGTGCCTCTCGTCTGTGGATCACCCAAGGTGCCTCTCGTCTGTGGATCACCCCATGTGCCTCTCGTCTGTGGATCACCCCAGGTGCCTCTCGTCTGTGGCTCACCCCATGTGCCTCTCGTCTGTGGATCACCCCAGGTGCCTCTCGTCTGTGGATCACCCAGGTACCTCTCGTCTGTGGCTCACCTCATGTGCCTCTCGTCTGTGGATCACCCCAGGTGCCTCTCGTCTGTGGATCACCCCATGTGCCTCTCCTCTGTGGATCACCCTAGGTGCCTCTTGTCTGTGGATCACCCAGTGTGCCTCTCGTCTGTGGATCACCCCATGTGCCTCTCCTCTATGGATCACCCCAGGTGCCTCTCGTCTGTGGATCACCCCAGGTTCTAGAAAGTGAGATGATAAGAAACTGCAACGTGTATAGCTGCACATTACGTTTAGAATAGCAATAAGCGTGTAGGGGCCATGAAATCTCTTCATCCCCGCCCCAAAAAACAAAAGTTAAGAACTTGTAGGACAACAGCAAGGGTGATCATATTTTTGAGCTCAATAACAGCCATCATATATCAAGGATTTTGCAATATGTTAATAAAATACATACACACACATATATACTGTATATATATGACTGCATACTATGCTTACATATGACACTAGTTTACACCCTAGATATGAAGTCACAATATATGTGGAAGCCTACAAATTGCTGAAGGACTGTTTAGCATGCCAGTGTGTCAGTTTAGCTGAAGTTTCCTTGTTCCTCTGGACCAAACCAGATCAGAGCCTTGGGATGATTTTACACAACCTGTAAAGCTGTCTGTCCATATATCAGTCCCAACTGTTTCACATGGAAGCATACTGACCAGGCAGGGATAAGGCTCCTAGCCTCAGTTGCTATATTTTCAGGTCAGCCTTAGCATGGTAGTCTCTGGCAAAGTCAACTGGCGTTCTGTCCAATCCTAAAATCTGAACCTAAAAGATTCAAGTCCAATCGCATTCAGTACTTCACTGTTGGCATCCAAGAGCACCACCGGCTGTAATATCATTAGGGGAAAGCAGGCATTAGTCATCTGATTAAAAATGAAACAATAATAAGTCACAGGGCTGACGTCAGCCCTACGGCTGTAATAGCGTTAGCAGTTGTTTTTCCAGCCGGGGTCACGGCGACCTGCACCGAAACTTCATGAAAAAGCACGAACTGCAAAGAGTTTACAGTGCTCTGACAAGCAGCCAGTGCTAAGGAGCATGGCAGAGTACAACCAGTCAGAGTCCACCATTACAAGAGAGGTTTATTTGCATTTCACTGGAAAGAGAGATATTTTTTGTCTGCTTCACTCTACACTGGCCACACAAAGCCTGTTGGGAAAAAGTGCTTACTGTACTTTAGGATAAAAAAATAATAGCCCCTGTAGCACTGAGCAAACTCAATAAGCCTGCTAACCTGTTCCAGAATGTTCATATTCACAAGTGTTTTATTTGTGCAGTTCATATCTTAAATCCTCTGAATGTTTTTACTTGTTGTTTCAGGGCTTTGCATGTTGTTCTACTGTCAGAGAAGTATCAAAAGCAGCAGGTGTAGGGTCTGGCAAGCTGCAGTGGGATGGTCTGGCAAGCTTCAGTGGGTTTGTTCAGGGTCAGTGCTGTGATGGAGCTGGCCTTCCTGAAGGGTTTGTTCAGGGTCAGTGCTGTGATGGAGCTGGCCTTCCTGAAGGGTTTGTTCAAGGTCAGTGCTGTGATGGAGCTGGTCTTCCTGATGAGTTTGTTCAGGGTCAGTGCTGTGATGGAGCTGGTCGTCCTGATGAGTTTGTTCAGGGTCAGTGCTGTGATGGAGCTGGCCTTCCTCATGAGTTTGTTCATGGTCAGTGCTGTGATGGAGCTGGTCTTTCTGATGAGTTTGTTCAGGGTCAGTGCTGTGATGGAGCTGGCCTTCCTGATGAGTTTGAAAGATACGTCTTCTATTCTTCTGAAGCAGAGCAAGCATCTCCTGTATCAACCAGAGTTGCCAACTCTCACACATTTGGAGTGGCTCTCACGCATTCAGACTCTCACACTCACGGAAGAAATCTTACAGCAAATCTATATTATTCCATTATTAAGCTAAAATTAGCTGCATCAAAAACACTGGCATAGTTTGCAAATCCTACCATTTACAAGGTAATAAAATTGCTGCATAGATGTAAATTTGTGTACAGACTTGTCTCAAATTGAAACCAGCCAGCTGACGAAACTCTGCATCAACCACATTTGTGGCTTTTACTAATGCTATATTGGAGGCCTGTTCCCTGTTAATTGACCTTAATTGCTAATGTGTCTGTCTCTGACCAGGTAAATAAAGGGTAACAGTTTATTTGCAGAAGCGCAAAAATTATAGTATTATGCTTATACTTATTGTTATGTCCCTGGTCTAGGTTAGGAGGCAGTAACAGGTACGCAGGGGACTGAAGTGCACTTTAAGTAGGAGGAAAAGCAATGGAGGGAGATTCAATAAAGTAACCCATTAATTCACTCAATATTATGGATTATGCAAATAATCATGCCACTGAAGGGAATAAGCGACAAGGACAAAGACAAAGAAATGAAAAGAAAAACAAAGCACAGATCTCAAAACCACTAAACCTTACTATCAAAAATAAAAACAAAGAAAAGAAAACTACATCCTACCCAAGCAAACCACATCAGGGTTGGCACGTGCCAGCTTTCATAGTATGGCTTAACACCAACAACACTCTACGTGGATGGGTAGGTGCGCACCTCTTGTCTATCTGATCCCTTTCCACATGCATATATATAAGATGAAGAAAGCATAAATGAAGACATAAAACAAAATCCTCACAAGTTTCAGCTTCAACTCCATGTCTTTAACATTTTGCTCCTCCCACATCACACGCTGTTCATTGGGCAACACCAACTGGCAGAAATTCCAACCAATCATGGGACCTAGCAGGTAACAGATAGGAAACAGAAAAAAACACCTAGGCCTACGTGTGCACACGTATCACATATGTATTATTAACCACAAACTAAGTCTTAATTACATACTGATCTCATGTTTGTTCATCATGATGATGTTTTATCTCAAGCAAGCACTATATGTACTATATCTGTTGATACAGTAATCTACGCAAACTACTGAAGAAACAAGTCATGAATAACACAAGTTATATACTGATCCCATGTTTGTTCATCATTAATGAATTATAATGCAACTTTTATCCCAAACAATTACTATATTTGTTACTACAGTCATGGCCAAAAGTTTTGAGAATGACACAAGGAACAAGTCATGAACAAGCGAAATACTGATCTCATGTCCTTTATTAATGAATCACGACACATCTTTAATCTCATGTAACTACTATATTTTTCATGATTTGTACTTCATATAGTAATTGAGTTACTACTATCTGTGCCCCCATCGAGTGAAGTGTTACCAAATAAAGTAACAGGCAAATTCATTGCAGACAGGCTTCTAATTTTTAACCTTGGAGCACTTTACCAGTTCAAATGATTTCATACAGTTATGATACAGATTTGCCAAAAAGCAAAAACATTTAACAAATATGTAGCAACATGAAAACAGACATAATAGCAATAAATGTTAAACAATAATAAGTGTCAGAATCTGAAGAGAGAAGTAGTTAAGGAAAACAAAAGCTCCAGAAGTACTTTCAGTAGAAAAGCAAATATCTGTCAGTACAAATGTTGTGGAGGACTGTAGATCCTCAGATTCTGCTGTTCTTGCTCACTGTGTCGCCCTAGAACAGTGGTATCCAGGCTTGGGGAAATGGAATGACATATTTAAAGGATTAGTACTGACAATGACCTATGACAGATATTCATGCCGGAACATACACCAGCAGCTATATTTAATGTATTTAAGTTTAGACCACAACACTGAGACCAAGAGGTCAACCCAAAAAATAGCTCACCGAGATTTACAAATGGTAGGGGCCCTAAATCTCATGGCTTTACCACAAACAGCTTTTTATACAAATTGTTTTGAATCGTGCGATATTAGAGCATGTTCCAGATTGCGCACATTCATCAGCTTGCTTAGAGAAACAGGGGCTAGGCTTCTCAATGCCTTATAAGTAATAATGAGGTCTGCTCTGCGCCTTACAGGAAGCCTGCAGAAAGATGAGAGTATGGTTGTAATATGGCCATATTTTAAAATCCTGTTTACAGTTCTCGCTGCAACATTTTACAATTTACTGTAGAGCAGGGGGGTGACTGGGCCTCCCCTGCATAGGCCAAATGTGAAACCTGAAGCAATTACATTGCGTTCATGCTGATTTAGCCAAACAAAAGTCTACATCTAAGTTCAAAGCTGACCAAAAATAGTTTCTTATCCAAGTTATACCTTCTAAGCAGCATACTGTAACTTCAGGGTTGGCAACTCTGGTCAGCTGGCTGGAGTGAGATTTTCACTTTGAGAGAAATCTGCACTGCACACACTATTACATGTAGGTAACAGCTTTATTACTCTGCAAGTAGGCTGTAGGTTTTACAAACTACCCCAATGCTTTTTGATATAGCTTATTTTAGGTTTATAATGGAATATATAGATTTGCTGTAAGATTTCTTGCATGAGTATGTGATTCTGAAAGCACGAGTGTCACGTCTAACGCCTGATATTTGGCAACTCTGCAACTTTCATTTTTTTCTCTTCATACTGGTTCAATAGAACCCAGCTAAGAATACTATCACTCAAAAAGAAACTCTGTTGGCAAATACATTTTTTAATAATCAAAGTATAATCCTAGAAGTGCTAATCCAAGTACTTCCAAAGGAAGTAGGTATTCAGTCGTCATTTGATGGCACTCAATGACTCAGCTGTTCAGACATC
Organism: Paramormyrops kingsleyae; assembly: GCF_048594095.1. Taxonomy (NCBI): domain Eukaryota; kingdom Metazoa; phylum Chordata; class Actinopteri; order Osteoglossiformes; family Mormyridae; genus Paramormyrops; species Paramormyrops kingsleyae. The sequence goes on along the minus strand of NC_132815.1, from coordinate 251,777 downwards.
TAGGGGAAGTTCATTCCACCACATACTGTAGGTGCCAAAACAGAGAAGAGTCTAGATGCATGTCTTCTTTGTGCCTTGAGAGATGGTGGAACCAGTTGAGCGGGGCTGGAGGATCGGAGAGAGCATGGTGTACTGGGGGGTGAGATAAGTTATTTTAAGTGGGAGGATGCTAATCGATTTTTGGCTTTGTAGGCAAGCATCAGTGTTTTGAATCTGATGTGGGCAGCTACAGTACAGGGTGTAATTAAAAGATCCAACACTTATTGAGGATTTAGCGGGAGAGCAGTCAACACAACACAAATACACACAAAAAGCCTTTTAAGCAGGTGTGAAAACAAATAATACACTTCACAGAAACCAAGTTAGACAAATTTCAGATCATTTTTAGGCAACTCATCACATGACTCACTTTCCCAAGACAGCCGCGGGTTACACCAAAAAAAGTGTAAAAGCATAAAAGTTCCTGACTCTCGAGGAGGGAGCTGTGATTCTAGGTAGTCCCGCTTTTGTACTCACTTTGTGTATTTTACCAGGACTTCAGGAATGACCTTTACCCTCTCTGAGTGTTTCTTCTGTAATATTGTAATATTATCATTTGCACTGGGCCACAAACATTTTTGGTATGTTTATACATACTGGCAATGAAGTGAGTTCTGATTCTGATTCTGAAAACCACTCAGGGAAGGTCCAGACAGACCAGAGTAGGACTCAAGTCTGACAGCAATAATTGATGTGCATTTTGGAAGAAATACTTTATTTTCCTGTCTGGACATTTTCATAGCATTTTAGAAAAAGAATGTACACTCACTGGCCATTTTATTAGGTATACCTTGCTAGTACCAATTTGGACTCCCTTTCACCTTCAGAACTGCCATAATTCTTTGTGGCAGAGATTCAACAAGGTGCTCAAAACATTTCTCAGAGACTCAGAGCAGTTGATGCAGATTTGTCAGCTGCACATTCATGATGTGTATTCCGTTCCATCACATGACGTAGGTGCTCTGTTGGATTGAGATCTGGTGAATGTGGAGGTCATATGAGTACAGTGTACTATAAAATATCCCCCACACCATTACACCTCCACCACCAGTCTGAATTGTTGATACAAGGCAGGATGGATCCATGCTTTCCTGTTGTTCAGACCAAACTCTGACCCTACCATCTGAATGTTGCAGCAGAAGACTCATCTGATCAGACAATGTTTTTCCAATCGTCCATTGTCCAATTTTGGTGAGCCTGTGCCCACTGTAGCCTCAGTTCCCTGTTCTTAGCTGACAGGAATGCTACCCAGTCTGATCTTCAGCTGCTGTAGTCCATCTGCTTCTAGGTTCAAGGTGTTTTAGAGAGCATTGCCTTTCTATCAGCTTGAACCAGTCTGGCCATTCTTCTCTGTTGATCAGCAGTTTTTGAAACACTCATATCAGCCTGTCTGACACTAACAACCATGCCACATGTCACGTGAATTACCTTTATTCGCCTTCAGGTGGAGGATGTATTCTCCCTCCTGGATACCTACCAGGAGTAACCCCACAGTTTGGAGGATCCCCAAGGCCGAGGCTCTCTTCCAGGATACAGGGAAGGTGTTAGATAGACTAAACATGGATGTAGATCCCCAGGAGGTGGAGAAAGTTCAGCGCTTACTGGCTGATGTGCTAAAGATAGTCGAGCATGAGACTGCTCAGCTTGCTGCCTCTCCGCCGCGTGAAGCTGCTAAGCCCACTACCTCTCCGCAGGCCAGCCCGCTGGTTCCCTGCAGCTAGTCGCAGCTCCGCCCACCGTCTCTAGCCTGTGGCTGCTGCCTCGCCTGACCCGGTACCCCCTAAGCCTTGCCCAGGAGGCGTCGCCACTCATCCTGAGCTCCTGAGCCATTTCTGGGGCTAATAAACATTTGGTATAACATGAGATATAAAAACTCACTGATCTACATGGGGGTAGAGCTTTGTCAAAGGTACTTGGGAAACTGGTAGCTTAGCTGAAACATAGCCAAAAATTTGGGTCCACAAAAAACACCTATGATCTTCCTCTGCTGGAATAAAGATTTTCTCAATTCTCCAGGAAAACGCCTTGAATTATGCCTGCCTCCAGTCCCCCTAATAAATAATGATAATGATAAATCTATGATTCTATGAGTCTATGATTAATGACATATTCAATCACATTATAATTTGCTGAAAAAACACTGCAACTATGCTCAACTCCAGGAATTCAATTTATTGCTGGTCAGATTAACACATTATCAAACAAAAAAGGTAGCAGCTTGCTAGTGGTAAAATAGTTGTTCAAGTGCAACATCACAAAAGACGATAAAAGGATTTTCCCTGGCAGACAATCAGCAGGTTTGACTTTGTATATGCCTCAAATAAATAAATGGCAACAACATAAAATTACTATAAGTAAGTAAGCAGGCAACTATAATTATCGGTTTAAGAGAAATAAATGGGCTGAGCAAGTTGCAGAACATAGTAAAAAAAATGCCATGCAGAAGATATATGAGAAGCATGATAGCTAGCGATGTGTTATGAACCAGGATTGACATAACTGGTACGTAGGTAGGTGAAGCCACTATAATGCGTTAAATGTGATGGTAATTTTTTATCATAACAGCACAAATGCATTCTTTTCCCACAGTGGATCTGATCCCACAGCTGAACTACTGTAGCACAAATAGCTGAAAAAGTTAATGCTACCTATGATAGAAAGGTGTCAGCAGAGACAGTGCATGGCGGCTTATGGGGCTGCACATCCACAGACCAGTCAGAGCACCCATGCTGACCCCTGTTCACTGCCGATGTGGGAAGAAGGCAAGCCAGCAGCGGCAGTGTGATGCTCTGGGGGATGTTCTGCTGGGAAACCTTGGGTCATGGCATTCATGTGGGTGTTACTTTGACATGAACCACCTACCTAAACATTGTTGCAGACCAAGTACACCCCGTCATGGCAATGGTATTCCCCGATGGCAGTGGTCACTTTCAGCAGGATAATGCACCCTGCCACACTGCAGAAATTGTTCAGGAATGGTTTGAGGAACAAAAAAACGGTCAAGGTGTTGACTTGGCCTCCAAATTCTCCACATCAACAATCCAATCGAGCATCTGTGTGATGTCCTGAATAAACATTTCCGATCCATGGAGGCCCCACCTCACAACTTACAGGACTTAAGGATCTGCTGCTAACATCTTGGTGCCAGATACCACAGGACACGTTTAGAGGTCTTCTGGAGTCCATGCTCAATGGATCAGAGCTGTTTTTTCGCCGGCATGTGGGGACCTACACCATATTAAGCAGATGCTTTTAATGTTATGGCTGGTCAATGTAAACATAAATGCCCACTTTTTTGATATGATTGACATTTTTTAAGTCAATGAAATCCTTTAATTAATTTAATAATGCATCATCATCTGAAAGACTGAATTGCTACACTTAATAAAAACAAAGCCAAGCATATAGTACATGTATGAAAACACGTTTTAATGCATGTGCTACAAATATGAGATACTTGAATAGGCCTGTAATGTTTCAGCAGAATGATGAAAAAAAAAATATCTTTCTCTTCATTAAATGGATGCCAAACAGAAAACTATATCATACTCCATCTGTATAACCAAGTGACAGATAAACCTTCATTCTAAGAATGGAGTGTATTTACTGTAAATTCTACAAAAAAGGCAGAGATTTTCCAATTGGGGACTTTAAGCTTGTAAAGGTTTGACACTGTGAAATTAATTCAATTAGACTTTTATTTGACATGTTGCCATTTTGCTTCACATGTGAAGTCTTAGCAAAGCCCCCAAACAGAACTGGCATAAACAGCCATAATGAACAAATCACTTGTCTGTTCATTCACACATATTCCACTTACACACTTGAGGCTCAACATATGAAGAAGCCAGCTTCTTTCTTTGCACAAAGCAGTTTTCAATCAAATTCCCAAACAGGGCCTCACTGCATTTGATATTCCTGAGGAAATAATCTTGACCAGCTTAAGACTGACAGCATGGGTTGTCAAAATTAATTAATTGGAACATCTTGGCACTCATGTGTGCATTATCGTCAGTGGCCTGGAGCTCAGATTATCTCCCAGTTCTGTTTAAGAACATAAGAACATAAGAACTATACAAACGAGAGGAGGCCATTCGGCCCATCGAGCTCGCTTGGGGAGAACTTAACTAATAGCTCAGAGTTGTTAAAATCTTATCTAGCCCTGATTTAAAGGAACCCAAGGATTCAGCTTGCACTACGTTATCAGGAAGACTATTCCATACTCTGACTACACGCTGTGTAAAGAAGTGCTTCCTTAAATCCAGTTTGAAATGTTCTCCCGCTAATTTCCACCTATGGCCACGAGTTCTTGTATTTGAACTAATGCTGAAGTAACTATTCGGTTGAACAGCATCCAAACCTGTTAGAATCTTATAGACCTGGATCATGTCCCCCCTCAGTCTCCTTTGCTTGAGGCTGAACAGATTTAGCTCAAATAACCTTTCCTCGTATGACATTCCTCTAAGACCAGGAATCATTCTTGTGGCCCTACGCTGCACCTTTTCTAAGGCCGCTATGTCCTTTTTAAGATATGGTGACCAAACCTGTACACAATATTCTAGGTGAGGTCTCACCAAGGAATTGTATAATCTTAGCATTACCTCCCTTGACTTAAACTCCACACACCTGGAGATGTACCCCAACATCCTATTGGCCTTTTTTATTGCTTCCCCACACTGGCGAGAATGAGACATGGAAGCATCAACATACACACCAAGGTCTTTCTCATAATCAGCTACCTTTATTTCAGTAGGTCCCATAAAATACCTGTACTTTATATTTCTGCTCCCTACATGGAGTACCTTACATTTGTCTATGTTAAATTTCATCTGCCAGGTGTCAGCCCAGTCACTAATTAAATTAAGATCCCGCTGTAGCTGCTGAGCCGCTAGTTCAGTATCTGCTACACCACCCACCTTGGTGTCATCTGCAAATTTCACCAGTTTACTGTATATATTGGTGTCTATATCATTTATGTAAATTAGGAACAAAAGTGGTCCTAAAATTGAACCCTGCGGTACCCCACTATGAACGCAGGCCCACTGTGACATCGAGCCTCTTATAACTACTCGCTGCTTCCTATCCGTTAACCAGTTATCAATCCAAGTCGCTACAGTTCCTAAAATACCTGTCGCTTTGAGTTTAAGTGAGAGCCTCTTGTGGGGAACAACATCAAAAGCCTTTTGGAAATCTAAATAGATGACATCATAGGCCTTCTTATCATCAACTTCCTGAGTAGCTTCCTCAAAAAACTCCAACAGATTTGTTAAACAGGATCTACCTCTCCTAAATCCATGCTGGCTATCCCTCAAAATGTTATTTGAGTCCAGGTAATCTACCATTTTCTCTTTGATTATAGCCTCCATAACTTTACCAGTTATACAAGTTAGACTGATTGGCCTATAGTTTGACAAATTACTTCTATCCCCTTTTTTGAAAATGGGCGTTATGTTGGCATGCTTCCAATCAGAAGGTACCACACCTTCAGATAAGGATTTTTGAAACAGTAATGTTAAGGGTCGGCAAATAATATCCCTCATCTCTTTTAACACTATAGGTAAGATGCCATCAGGGCCCTGTGATTTATTTATTTTGAGCTTAGCTAGGCTTTGCAAAACATCAGCTTCAGTTATATATATATTAGTTATAGACGATGTTGAATTAGTAATAAGAACTGGTAAGTTACTAGTGTCCTCGACAGTGAATACCCGTGCAAAACTATCATTGAACTCATTTACTATGTCAATGTCGTTTTCAATTATAAGACCCTTACTATCCTGCAGATTAGTAATTTCAGCTTTTAGAGCTCTTTTAGAGTTAAAATACTGGAAGAAACTTTTAACGTCATCCTTAGCCTCCAATGCGATCTTCCTTTCGACATTCCTTTTAGCTCGTCTAATGTCATTTTTTAATTCAGCCTGTAGATTTAGATACTCTTGCTTTATTATGTCATCATCAGTTATTTTCCATCTCTGGAACAAAGCCCTTTTCCTCCTTACTTTATACTTTATGTCCCTATTAAACCACCTAGGTTGCAATTTCCTAGATTTATTTTTGCTAGAAACAGGTATGAAGTCCTCTTGTACTTGCAATAACGTGCTTTTAAAAAATTCCCATGCCTCTTCAACAGTTTTGTTATTTAACTCCATCCAGTTCACGGTTTCTAGTTTTAATCTCATACAATTGAAGTTAGCCTTCCTAACATTATATATTTTTGATTTGGACTTTGCTCTTCGGGCACTAAACTTAACCTCAAATTTAACCATGTTATGATCGCTACTGTCAAGTGGTTCTAAAACATCTAATTTACCAATCCTGTCCTGGTTATTAGACAAAACAAGATCAAGAATGGCATCTCCCCTGGTAGGGGTGTTAACAAACTGAGTAAAAAAACAATCCTGTACTAATTCCACCATCTCAAGTTCATTTTCAGAAGAGCCAGCAACAATGTCCCACTGTATCCCCGGTAGATTAAAATCACCCATAACTACCACATCATTTTTATTGCTCATAATCCTAATATCACTGTAAAAGCATTTTTATACATCCGACTTCTATAAACAAATAATACTACAAGGGAGAGACAGGAATCCGGGTGCCTGTGATACAGAGCTTCTCTCAAGTCCTCTGACCATGTTTTGCATATCATTGGGCTATTCTGAAACCTTGACACCAAGTGGCATGTTTTCCCGGTGAGTCATGTATTTCAGTTGTGTGTGTGTGTGCGTGATATAAACAGTACATCACCTCATTGCTGATTATTTCATACAGCCATTCCTGCTTTCTGGCAGACCTGTCGCTGCCGTGGTCTCCTCAGTGAGCACAGTGCTACACATAGCACAAGGCTACTGTTTTCTGCCACTTCATGCTCATCTACGACTGTAAAGCTTTTTTGGCCAAACTATGTATCATGAAGCAGCACAGCTCCCCCCGTGTGACGACACCTAAAGCAAAGAAGAAAAACAGAAGGCAAGTTAAAAAGCCAGAGGAAAACATTTATAGCACTCAGATAGATTAGGGGCTGCTAATAGCATGTTAATGAGCCACTAATAGTGCTGTAATCCCCTAGCACAACCATGAAATGGTGATTATTGACTTTTTATTACTAAATGGTAGATAGCTTCCGTATTTTAACACATTAAAAATGTGCAGTGTATTACTGGTAGTGAAGGGCAAATGGGCAGGGTTTACATATCAGATTCCAACAGTTAGTACAGGTTGCAAGCAGGGAAATAATGCCATAAACATTCCAGTCACTGAACTCCACATTACAGCTGCTCATCAACACAAGAGCATCATATATCTGTAGGTATTACATGTTTTCTAAAAGGCAAAGCAGGCAACAAAGTTCTGCTCTTCTGCCAAGTTAGAAACCATACTGGAAGATCTTCATGTCAAGATGCATGGACTACATTACAACTCATCTCGATGCTGCTACTGCCCTCTGTTTTGTATTAGGTAGGTTAAATTTAATCCTGGTTGCAAGCTCATGGGTTTTGATAACCCAGCATGACTGGTTCCAAGTAAAAAAAAAACAATAGATTTGTTTTTCCATCACAGTCAAAAATGTATAGTATGTATATACAGTTGCAATCAGAAATATTCAACCCCTTCACCTCAAAAGACATGACAGTAATGTAGATGAAAGATAGACAATAAATGACAAAAAAATCATTCAAACAAAAAACATTTATTGACACATATCTGAGTTAATTTGACAACAGAAGTTTACTTAACTTTGAAAATCAAATGAAAAACGTAATACTTTTAACACATGTGCATGTGCAGTATTATTCAACCCCCAGCTTTAGTACTTTGTGGAGCATCCTTTAGCTTATATAACTTCCAACAAACGTTTTCGGTAAATGCTGACAAGCTTCTTACACCTCTCAATCGGAATCTTTGCCTATTCTTCACATGCAAAAGTCTCTAGCTCAGTAATGTTTGATGGCCTCGGTGCTGCAACTGCCTTCTTTAAATCCCACCAAAGATTTTCAATCGGATTTAAATCTGGTGACTGAGAAGGCCACTCCAGGATGTTCCAGGATCTTTTTCTCCAATAAGCTTTGGTTGATTTGGAGATGTGCTTGGGATCATTGTCTTGCTGAAAAGTCCAATGATCACCAAGGTGCAATTTGTCAACAGAAGGCATCACATTTCTCTTTAAAATGGCCTGGTATTTTTGCTGTTCCACGAGTTTTAAACTTCCTTGTCCCAATGGTGACTCTTGGAATGTTAAATGTTTTGGAAATCTTCTTATACCCAAAGCCCTTCAGGTGTGATGAAATAATCTCCTCTCTCAGCTTTTGTGGAAGCTCCATTGTCTTTCCCATAATTGCAACTCACCTTGAATACCTTCATGAGTGGGGTTTATATATGCATCATAGCTGAAGCAAATGAAGAATCATTATAGAGTTCCCAAAGGCTTAATTATGTTTCAACTCCACTTTGAGCCATAAAAATTTTCAGAAAGCTTTATAAAACGACAGTATTGTATGGGGTTGAATAATTGTGACAAGGCTAACTTAACAAAACACACTGTTACACACAAATACTTTTTCATTTTATGTGTTGATTTTATGTTTCACTCAACTCATAAAGATGTCATCTAAAGCAGAGTCTTGCTTTTTGACACAACTTTAATTGATAAATCCTTAAAATCTTTGGGGGCTTGAATATTTCTGATTGCAACATTATGTATAGATACAATCCATACCAGTATATCTCTGTATTCTCTATGCGTGTATATGGAACCATATATATACTGTATATACAGCTGCCAGCTAATCAGGAACATAGAATACCTGGTACAGATGTGCTGGGAGCTGAGAGGAAGCAAAAACGCGGACTGTCTGGGGTTCCCCGAGGACTGGGTTGGGAAACAGTGATATACATACATATGTACACATAAACATTACAACAAAGCATAAATGCAACATAATCCAAGGGCTATGCTATCTAAAGCTCAAGTAAGCTGTAGTTTTCGATACATTCAATGAGTTTAACACCGTTTTTACTTCATACATTTGAAAGTTTTACCAAATGACAAATATTTTTAAATATAGTCCATATACTGTAGGAGAGGTCTTAAATTGACATACAGTAATATATATATATTAGGGCTGTCAAAATTAACGGGTTAACGCGGGTTAATCCATCATCATGATTAATCTGATTTAAATTTTTAACGCAATTAACCCATCTGTAGTGCAGGATGACTCAAAATCCCTGAAATGTCTCTGTCAATCCATTTTGGGCAGTTTTGGTGCATTCCATTTGCCCTCGGAACTCATATTCCGAGTCAGATTCCCGAGTTTTGAAGCCGGAAGTGACGAGATGCGCGCTCCCATTTCTTGGAGATCTGAGAAATATCTCAGAGCAGCACAGAGGATCTTGAGTTCAGAATCAAAGATGGCTGCACCCTTTATCAATAGAAGGGAAAGTTGTAGTTTTATACTGTTTAAGCACTACTTCTCATTTGTGGCTCATTAAATCGGTCGCACACACTATACCATCCAACTTATTTGTCGACGTGTTGCTACGGAGTTTTATACGTAAAGCACCGCGCGTAATGTGTTATCAACTAATATTGCTAACAATGGCAATTAACCGGGCTAGAATTGGATTTCATGATTAGTCGGATTATTTGTCGGATTTACGGTAGTTTGGGCTAATTGTAAGTGAAAGAAGATAAAGACCATTTAAACTGAGGTACAGTACCTTAAATCTGACAAGTTGTCGGGCTAAGCAAAAAATCTTGCTTTTTGATGTGGCAGATGGATTGCATCCGACTCATGTTCAAGATGTTCAGTAAACATGTTAAGTGCATATGTATTCCCTTTTTTCTTGAATCTGTTTGCTCATGCAAAATGAAATGCGATTAATATAGATTAAAAATTAATGGTATTTAATCGTGATTAATCTAAATTAATCCACAGCAACCCTGTGATTAATCTGATTAAAAATTTTAATCATTTGACAGCACTAATATATATATATATTTGTGTATGTATGTATTTAAGGCGACTTATTTTGTGTCAGATAAAAACATCAACAATTATAGGTAGATTAATAGACAACATTGTGACACCAAGGGGTTGGCTAGTAAAGACTTATTTGGACTGCATGCATTCAGCATGCTTCATGATGTGCCGAGAGTGGGGGGGAGGATGAAGACCATTCTGAGGCTTCCTCACACCAGTGGTGAGGGGCCCCTGGAGCCCTACTTCCCTCAAGGGTGCCTTGCGGCATTGCACAATGGGAGGAGCAATGCAGAGAGTGTGGTCCACCAGGTGCTGGCATTGGAAGAAAAAGCAATCTAAGCTCTCCTCAGCTTGTCCCCCAACAAGTAGCGGGACTACACCCCTCTGGCACTGACATTAGGGTAGTGCTTCCCCCAGTGTTCGTCAGAGGAGGGCATGAGGGCAGAGCAAGCAAGTCAGCAGAGGTAGGACAGTGCCACCCTTGGGGAAATCGCAGCGGACCCCAGTGGCCTGCAGGAAGATCTGGCTCTCCATACCAACTGCAGCCACCAGGTACACTTGCAGTTGCTCTGATAGAAGCAGACAGTGTACAGGTGATCATGTCCACACCAGAAACATCTCATCAACTGCCAGTCATGCCATGCTTCCCATTACAATGCAGTGACCCTCCAGCATGATTGCAGCAAGACTTGAAACTAGCAAACATAGCAGCAGATTATTGGTAAAGAGATCACCAGACTCCACACTGTTCTGGCAGGCCCTGATATGCAGCCAACCCCCCTGATGCAGCATAAGAATGACAGCATGACGATGGAACCCTCCCAAGAGATGGTTCAGGCAGTCCACAAACTATGGCAAGAGAGCAGCATGAGCCTGATGATGGGACAACAGTACTGGTTGAGGACACTATGAGATGGACACCTTGACATTTTCATAGCCAAGGATGACGAGTATAAGCTAATCAGATTTACCCAACACCATACTGACACTGGAGGTATCCTGCCCATCTGCCTGCAACTGCACAGGCTGGTCCTCACCAAGTATAGGCAGGTTCTGTGTGGATTACCAGAGCCTGAACTCTGTAACCTGGAAGGACTCATATGGACTGCCCTGGATTGACATTGCACTGGACCATATCTCCAGCTAAACATGGTTTAGTTCAGTGAACCTCTTTAATGGCTACAGGTTGAACTACCCCTGATGCTCCACCCAACATCATGTTCACCATCGGTCAAGGGCTGTGGCATTTTTGGCTAATGCCATTCGGCCTGTGAAATTCACACTTCCCTGTCAAAGAAACAAGGAAACAGAATCTAAAAACTGGGAAAATAATGAGAGCAGGTAAAACAGAACTAAGGCAAAGCAAAAAACCAAAACAGAATGTAGCAGGAGGAAAATATGAGATCTGTGCACCATTAATTTCCTGGCGGTGAGTCGCCAATAGGAGAGGGCGCTCAGACTAAAAGGGTTATGGGGTCTCCACACTCTTTTCGGCGGTCATTTCCATTGTCGGACTTCCAGTTCATCCACAAATTAGTGGTCGGGACATTTTGCATCAGTGCGTTTAGCCCCTGGGCAGAGCAAGTATAGCAAGCTGCGACAGGACGCCTGACACTGGGAATAATACGGCTGGGTTCTCTCCCAAGGTGTGAGTGGAACATCTTGCCTAGTTCGTATGTGGATATATAGCATTATATTATAATTAATCATCCCTTACCTTAATGCTCTATTACCACAGGGTCCAGTGTGCTGTGGTGTGGCAGTGATTGCTGCTTCATCTTACTTGGAATAACTGCTGCTCTGCCTATGGCAGCTCTGCTCTGCCTACTGCTGCTGTTTAGTGTTGCTTGCACTGTTTTGCACTTTGATCGCTCCTTCTTGGTTTTGCTGTACTCTGTCCAGCCTGTTGCTGGTCTGGTAGCCGGCTGATTTTATCGGCAGGTTCTTAACCGTGGTACTGTTTTGCTGGGGTGTGTGCGTCAGCGTGTGTGTGCGTATGCCGGTGTGTTAGAGGGGTTGATTGGTCCCTCGCTTTTCAAAGGCTTGTGTGTTTTTCTTTTGTTACTTAATTGTATTACATTTACTTGTTTGGTATATTTTGTTTCATGTTTTGGATGGGCAATATGCATTTTTGCTGTGTCCATTAATGTGAATTTCCTTTTGTGGGTCATATTGCCATGTATCTTATTTTATTTATTCTTTATTGGTTAATTTTGTTTGTTTAGAGTGCAATTTTTCTTTTTGGGTTTTGTGTGCCGAGTACACATTTGGTTTGCAGTTATTTTTCACCTGTGTGACTGAGTGAATCCATTGGGTTCTTCTGTACTGTCTTAGGCTCCAGTGCCAAGTCTTAGACCGGAAAGAAGTGGCTGCTGGTATCTGGGCTGTACTCTAGGCCAGGGTTTCTCAACCCGGTCCTCGGGGACCACCAGACGGTCCATGTTTTTGCTCTCTCCCAATTCCCTGCCAATTGGGAGAGAGCAAAAACGTGGACCGTCTGGTGGTCCCCGAGGACTGGGTTGAGAAACCTTGCTCTAGGCCTATGGTGTTCTGGTTGACCAATCTTTTTTTTATGGTTTGAGATTTAATAAAATCTGTGTTTGGAACAACGTCTCTCCGCTCTAATAGTCAACGGACCAGTGTGCCTTGGTTCGGTGGTAGGGCGACCAAATTTTCTCTGGATGTAATTCCTCGGGTGGCGTAGTCGAGCTTGAATTGTGGCCATTAGTACCATTGGTTTTGGTACTATTCAGTAGCATCCCATTCCTCTCGCCACAAGAATATAAGTAACTAAACTAGAAAACTGAAACAAATGAAACCCTAGGGAACAAAATCTACAGAAATACAAAAAACACAGGAGGCAGGGTTTGAACATGCGATCAGAGGATTGAGCTATGCAGCTATCTGGGGAGCAGAGGAAACACTGAAGACTGACAATGGGGAGTACAGGATGTAAACCCTAGGAGAAGACACAAAAAACAGGGTGCTGACCCTGACATTTCCAAGGAAGCAGTGCAACTTCTATCTGGATGACCTGCTCTCTTATGCTGCTGACTCTCAGAAAGTCCTAAAAAAAACCTGCTCACCATGTTCACTGCCATGACACCTAACTCTGCACCTTCCTGGGTCTAGCCTCATATTACTGGGAGTTTATGAAGGCCTTCATTAAACTGCCAGCACCACCAAGCCACTCCACTAGCTCAGTGAAAAGGGACAGTTTTTCATATGGTTGGAGGATTGTGCCACTGACATTGGCTGCCTCTGGACTGTGCTGATCAAGGCCCCAATGCTGGCATACCCTGAGCCAGCACTCCCATTTATCATGAAGGCAGACACTAGCAATGTGGGACTCAGCACAGTGTTGTTGTGGGTGGAGACTCAGAGCAAGAGGATGGTGGTCTACTTCAACCGGACTTTGAGCCACTCTGAAAAAATGTTATTAATTGTAAACTTCTGACTTGGTCCAGGCCTGCCACCATTTCCATCCCCATTTCTGGTGATGGTGCTTCTAGCTGCGTGCACACCATATGTCCTTTGCATGGTTGTTGAGTTTCCAAAAACCCCAAGTCACCAGTCCCGAAAGCCAATGCCGCAGAATCACATGGGGGTACCTTTAGAGAGGGTTGGAATTCCAGTTATTTGCAGAGAAAGTTACTGCACATTGATTTTGTCAACTAGCAGAGCCAGTGGTGAATATGCATAGCAAAATGGCCTTGCTGCCATTGAGCTAAATTTAGAACATTTTAGGGAGGTTTTCATGTGAATGGAAGTTGGCACCACTGCTTACTTTTCTCCGAATCTGACTTGGCAGGAGACTGAGCAACAAGCCCTTTTCATTAGACTACCTGCAGACTAAAGGTTATGAACAGAGCAGCTCCCCATACAGGTAAGTCCTATTAAAAAGGATGCCTGCCATCGGGGGTTTACCATATCCCCGTAGAGAGGACGTCTGCCATCGAGGGTTTACCATATCCCCGTAGGGAGGACGTCTGCCATCGGGGGTTTACCATATCCCTGTAGAGAGGACGTCTGCCATCGGGGGTTTACCATATGCCCGTAGAGAGGACGTCTGCCATCGGGGGTTTACCATATGCCCGTAGAGAGGACGTCTGCCATCGTGGGTTTACCATATCCCCGTAGAGAGGACGTCTGCCATCGAGGGTTTACCATATCCCGTAGAGAAGACGTCTGCCATCGTGGGTTTACCATATCCCCGTAGAGAAGACGTCTGCCATCGAGGGTTTACCATATCCCCGTAGAGAGGACGGCTGCCATCGTGGGCTTACCATATCCCCGTAGAGAGGATATCTACCATTGGGGGTTTACCATATTCCCGTACAAAGGACTCCTGCCATTGTGGTTTTACCATATCCCAGTAGAAAGGACGCCTGCCACTGTGGTTTTACCATATCCCCATAGAGAGGATGCATGCCATAGTGGGCTTACCATATCCCAGTAGAAAGGACGCCTGCCATTGTGGTTTTATCATATCCCTGGAGAGAGGACACCTGTCATCAAGGGTTTATCATATCCCGGTAAAGAGGCCTCATGCCATTGGGGTTTACCGTATCTCCATACAGTGGCCTCCTGCCATTGGGGGTTTACCATATCCCCATAGAGAGGACACCTGCTATCAGGGGTTTACCATATGCCCTTGGAGAGGACGCCTGCCATTGTGCCATCCAGGGTTTACTATATCCCTGTAGAGAGGACTCCCTTCATCAGTGGTTTACCATATCCCTGTAGAGAGGAAGCCTGCCATTGGGGGCTTACCATATTCCCATATTACTGTCCCAAGGGATGAGGGGCTACTGCTGAGCCAGGAAATGCCAGGCCAAGGGAAGGCTGCTCTAGGATACCATATTTCTGCTGCCTGCTTTGGATTTGCTGGATATAGATTTCAGCCATATCGGAAGTGACTTCACCACATGGTGCACTGAACATCGAATCCACCCCAGAAAAATAGCAGGAGAAGCGGATGTTAATTCATGCTCCTGTATACTAGAAGATATTTATTTTACTGCCATTCATGTTAATCTAGGTCTACAAAGGGTCTCTCAGTCCCACACAGGATATCGCTGCCAACATTCACAAATGCCCACTGCTCAGCTCGTCTCATTCACTTTGAAATCAGCAGAAGCCTGAAACCTGAACCCTGAAAGCAAAGACCATCTTGGCCCTGACAGGGAATGGGAAATCACACACAGCTTTTGGGCTTATTTTTATAAATTCTTGCCTTACCGCAGAGAGAAAACACAGAACTTCAAAAAGTCCCTTCTTTCTCTCATATATAATTATTTTTCTATCCTACATTAAGAAATGCACCATAATTTGGAGATTTTGGAATATTAACTTAATCTAGTGTAATCTGTTGATTATCTGGTATAGTGTGTTTCTCTTGCCATATGTCCAGGGTTTACGGAGTCACTGGGTTCATCGAGAGTACACATGCAAACCATACTTATGCAATGCTTGGACACTGCACAGCACATTAACTAGCAGCCCGAAACCCTCCATGGGTAGAGTCTCGGCACTCCAAGCCAAAACAGTAGTTGTTAAGGAGAAAAGGTGAGATTTTTCCACTCGCTAGGCAAAACTCAGCCTCGTTTTTAACAGTAAATCAGTCAGTCACCAAAACAAGACAAAAATCCACAGGCACATTACCCCCTCATATCTAATTCCAACCCCCCCCCCCCCCCTACAGTGCGTGAAGACACATTATCCCATGAAACCCAACTCCAACTTCCCCCCCCCCATAGGGAGTGAAGGCACATTACCCCCTCATATCTAACTCCAACCCCCCCCCCTACAGTGCGTGAAGACACATTATCCCATGATACCCAACTCCAACTCCCCCCCCCCCCTCATAGGGAATGAAGGCACATTACCCCCTCATATCTAACTCCAACCTCCCCCCCTACAGTGTGTGAAGACACATTATCCCATGATACCCAACTCCAACTCCCCCCCCCCCCTCATAGGGAATGAAGGCACATTACCCCCTCATATCTAACTCCAACCTCCCCCCCTACAGTGTGTGAAGACACATTATCCCATGATACCCAACTCCAACTCCCCCCCCCCCCCCCATAGGGAGTGAAGGCACATTACCCCCTCATGTCTAACTCCAACGCCCCTTATAGGGCACGAAGGCACATTACCCCATGATACCCATCTCCAACCTTCATTTGCTCCAATCTTCTTTTCTGCTTGCATTTGCTGCCAGTATCAGTCTGTGTTTTGACAGAAAGCACTGTTGTTGCTGTGGAAAACATTTACAACTCCACCCCCCTATGATAATTAAACCATTGTGTGGGGGAGTAACATATCTCTACTAGCACTTGTGTTCCCTTTTCCCCTGGATCAGATGCAGAATCTAGTCTCCCAGCTACTGGTTCTGAGATGATTCTTTTGTCAGTGGCGACCTTCCAAGGAGTGTAGTCCCAAAAATTTTGAACTTTCAGCCTTTGTTGTGCTTTATTTAACTTTTATTTTCTTTTTTTTCTGTCTTCTGTTCTGGTATTTCATTTATGAGACTCATATTTCTTTGTCGAATATGCTGCCTTTTTGCAACATTAGCCAAGCATAATGTTGTCGTTCAAGACAGTAAATTCTCTCAGACTTACTCGGGCTTTGCAGAGGGGCTGACACAATCAAAAAGTACTGAAACAAGAAAAGTAAAATGAAGACATCATAAACTGAAGGCAGCACATTTTTGATGACAAGAATAGTCTAATCAAAATCAGAATCAGACCATCTGTCTGCAAATTATGGCAGTGTTTATTTGGTTTGCTGATGACCAGGTAAACACTGTTTATAGAGCTACATCATTAATCTACCATGGCCCAGTTTGTTCCCAATCTTACATATTTTTCTAAGCAATCTCACTATTATGCCTCAGGCTGTCTGGCAAGCACATTTTGAGAACTTAATTTAAGTGCTCAAGCAATAGTAAATTTCATAGTTTTGGCTTGCCTGGTCATTCTGTGAAGTATTTTCAAATTAATTCACCAACAAACAAACCATAATATTGTTAATATAAAAGATTAGGCATTTTGATATATTCTCATAATAGGGGAGACTCCATTTATTCACAGTTTGTCTATTTCAACTCAAAAGGCTACAGGAACACCTCATTCCACATTAGCAACACATTTAAATAAAAGAGTAAATCAAAGAACATAGACAGGAATGTGCTGAACTGTACTAAATGGGGCCTTTTCCTGTGTGAGATGGGCATGTTCATTTCAGACACTCCTAAACTGGTAGTTCAGTGCCTTCCGGCATTTCTGCTCTCACCAGTCAGTGATTTCTGAAGGTTCCAGGCATCCGTGTATTAGATAGTTAGGGATCCCTTCAACTGTTCTACAGGGTAAGGTGTTCGAAAGAGTAATCTTCCTTCATAACTCATCAAACTTATTTTTCTTCATCTTGTAAAAATGAAAATGAAAAAAAAAATCATCAGATGTCCCTGGTCT
Source organism: Paramormyrops kingsleyae (assembly GCF_048594095.1). Taxonomy (NCBI): domain Eukaryota; kingdom Metazoa; phylum Chordata; class Actinopteri; order Osteoglossiformes; family Mormyridae; genus Paramormyrops; species Paramormyrops kingsleyae. Next base: position 234,277 of record NC_132815.1, on the reverse strand, counting down.
CCCCTAAATAATGTAAAGGTTGTAGCAGAGAAGCAGGCATGGGGTGCGTTCCTGCAGGAGCTTATTTTTGTCCTGGGGACACAGAGAAAGACCTAAGGCTTCCGAATTCTGAGTGAGCAGGGCCAAACCCAGCAGGAGTTCACACGGACCTTCCACAGGGAGCAGTCGTGGCAAAAAAAAATCAACTTCTAAATAGTCCAAGCTATGTGGTCACTTAAATTTGTCGTTCTTTGAGAGAGCAATTTTATCCGAATGACACAATGGACTGGAGGGAGATCCAGCTGGCTGCCTTTGAGTGCAGGTGGTCACTGCTTTATATTCCTAAACAAACCATCCGGGGGGAACGAAAAGAACTCCCGTTAAACTCATGGGCAATGCGGCCGAAAGCTTGCCTTGCTGTTCAGTCCCATCCACGTCTGCACCGTGCCATGGAACAGCCCGATATCCGGCTGAGGAGAAAGCAGGCAGCTGGGCCCCGTGGCCCACAGCTATGAGATCATGCTGGCAAGCGACTTTGTGCAGAGGGCGCATGTGGAAGCTGCCGGAAAAGCCACATCGGCATTCCAGGAGCTTTTGTTCGGCCATTCGGAGGCCACTGACTGGTGCTGGGAGGTACACAAAAGATAAACTGTGAGTGAACCTGGGCCAAATTCTCTCCCAGCACACTGAGAGCATGACTTGTTTTGCTTGGAAGGGGATGGCGTTGTGGGGGTCATAGTAGACCGCCACATCTGGCTGCTCTCTCCATCTTTCCCCCGGGGAGGTGCATCTGTGTGCACAGTTCGGTATTCACACACGTAGACAGAGACACACACATACTTTACATTATACGCTATATTTGTAGGAATGTCCCATTGCCGCTGAACAGAATTAATGACTTCTATCCCAGCTGGAGTCACAAAAGTAAATAAAAAGTAGTAACAAAAATCAAGAGTTTTGTTGTTTCTTAAAATGGGACATCAGCAGTGCTCAAAGGTAGAAACTGAAAATGCTTTCTCCATTGAGGACATTGGGTCTGTTGCTGTTCCGACATGCCAGAGCTCGGAGGCCTTCTCAGCTTGCATACATAGCTAGGTTCTTCTCTTGCTCATCTTTCCATGGTTAGAAGTGATCATTGCCATTTGTAAAGAACTGAACAAGAAACACACACGACGGGAGGCAAGTGAAAGAAGTGTGCACTGGTTCTCACAGTCCCAGTTTGGCACATGTCCTGACAGGGAGACCCAATGACTGGATAAACAGTCCGATACAGACTGTATCTTTCTTCTTGTGTTTTGTTTCATTCTTGTCAAATTTTCAGGAGGAGGTTTTCTCTAAACGTGTCATTGTAAAGTTGGCATAGGTTACCTATAAATATATAAGTTATCTGCAGATATATTTCTGAGGATGTTCCACTTCACTGGACCCACCATGTTTATTTTTCATTGGACTCGTTGAAGACAGCAAATTTACTCTGCTTAAGACAGCCAGACCTGGCCATACATGTGCATATGCACAGGCAGCCACAGAAGCAAATACACACAAGCAACCACATATGTGCATACGCATATGCAACCATGGATGCACATACGTGCAACCACATGTGAACCTGTAGCTGTTTGAATGGCAGAGTGAAACACATCTTAGTGTGCCCAGTTACAGGGTAGGGTGGGTGGTGTGACAGGATGCCAGCATAAGAAACAAACCTACTTCAGGATAAGAAAGAAACAGTTTGGATGAACTGTTCTGAGAGCCAAATACACACAGTCAGCTCCACATTATGGACTTGGTATGATACCGAGTTGGCTCTGCTGTAAGCCTTAGCTGTAATACAGAGACTCACTCATCTCCACTGTAGGGACCAGCTGTAATACAGAGACTCATTCATCTCCACTGTAGGGACCAGCTGTAATACAGAGACTCACTCATCTCCACTGTAGGGACCAGCTGTAATGCAGAGACTCACTCATCTCCACTGTAAGGACCAGCTGTAATACGGAGACTCACTCATCTCCACTGTAGGGACCAGCTGTAATACAGAGACTCACTCATCTCCACTGTAGGGACCAGCTGTAATACGGAGACTCACTCATCTCCACTGTAGGGACCAGCTGTAATACAGAGACTCACTCATCTCCACTGTAGGGACCAGCTGTAATACAGAGACCCAGTCATCTCCACTGTAGGGACCAGCTGTAATACAGAGACTCACTCATCTCCACTGTAGGGACCAGCTGTAATACAGAGACTCACTCATCTCCACTGTAGGGACCAGCTGTAATACAGAGACCCAATCATCTCCACTGTAGGGACCAGCTGTAATACAGAGACCCAATCATCTCCACTGTAGGGACCAGCTGTAATACAGACACCCAATCAACTCTGCTGCCAATGACGACTCTCCTGCCTGCCCCGCTGCCAGTGATGTCCCCCCTACAATTTATGTGTCTCCTCCCTGCCCCCCTGCCAGTGACATCTTTCCTGCCCGCCCTCCTGCCAGTTGATGTATCTCCTGCCCGCCCTACTGCCAGTGATGTATCTCCTGCCCATCCTCCTGCCAATGACGTCTTTCCTGCCCACCCTCCTGCCAGTGACATCTTTCCTGCCCGACCTCCTGCCATTGATGTCTCTCCTGTCTGCCCAGCTGCCAGACATGTATCTCCTGACCGCCCTCCCACCAGTGATGCCTTTCCTGCCCACCCTCCTGCCAGTGACATCTTTCCTGCCTGACCTCCTGCCATTGATGTCTCTCCTGTCTGCCCAGCTGCCAGTGATGTCCCCCTTGCCAATGACATCTCTCCTGCCTGTACACCCCAACACACATTGTGTTGTCGAAAGCAACCCCATCACCTGCCTGCCCTGAAATCAGCTTCAGTAACTCCACTGGACCTTCCACATTTATACCTGGACTATACACAATTTTACTTCATAAACTGCGACTTTGCTATTTTGGAGTTCCTCTCCTGGCCCCTGGAGGACGGGCTCCCCCTTTCTGGTTCCTCTCAAGGTTTCTTCCTACTAGGAAGTTTTTCCTTCCCACTGTTACCTCTGGCTTGCTCACTGGGGGCTTTGGGCAGGGATAATGTAAAATGCTTTTAGATAATGTAGCAAAAGCTGATGGACGAGCAGTCAATGCCCACCACTAACATCACGCTAAAGTGGAGGAATTGAATATTTTAAAGGATTTTTTTATCTTTTTTGTTGTCGTTAGTTTTAGTATTGGTCAATGAACACAAATTAAACAAATTAGCTGCAACAATAACATTCATTCAATTTAATCTACTTTTATATAGCACCTTTCACAGCCGAGTCACCACAAAGCAGTTTACATGGGTATGTTGCATCCCAGAGAGTACACATTCATTGTAATCCCTCCCACAATTGTAAGTAGCTTTGGAATAAAGTGTCAGATAAATGAGTTAAATGTAAAATTAAGTTTCCTTTAATGATACCCATATAAGGGTTCAAATACAGAAAAATGCTAGCATGTTAATCTATTGGGGTGCTTAAATCAGATATACATTGAAGATTAGCCAGTTGTGGAAAGAAATGTTTTTCCCCCATCTAGTGGTCAAACTTTTATCTATTTTTGGACAGCAAACAACAAAAAGTTTACTTGTGGCGTCCTCAGCCTGTTCACGCTGCCAGCTTTGGGTATATTGATTTTCATGATATATTTGGGTTTCGACTGGATTTATAACAATACAAAGCGATAATCTATATCATTTAATCACACTGAAAAAAGCTAATAACATGGGCTCTTGGTGATGACCATCCACAGTATTTTCTCTGCTTCATGTCAGCGAGAAACAACATAAATAGTAATGCTATGGCACGGGGTTAAGATTTTAGTACCACACTGAAAAAGCAGTCAGGAAAAATGGAAGGATATATTTTCTTATTATTAGAGTAACGTACAGATCAAATGTATTTCTAATCAAGTTTAACTGGTTACACTTCTCTAATATTGTTGTGCTATACATTTAGAACTCATCATTAATGGACCATGAAAGTATCACTAAAAGGAAAAAGTTGCTAATGTAACATATCCACGAAAAGGCTTTGTAAATCATTCAGATACTGTCAGGGATTAGCTCGAGACAAAAGCCATAATGGTACAGTAGCAGAAAGCAAACAAGACATTTGCCAACTACCTTGGCACAGTTGTGGCTACTTCAGCTGAATGTTTAGGATCTTCTGACTAATCGTAGCTAAGCAATACCTTTGGGAAAACAGTCAAACAATAAAAGCAAACATGCCAAATAACATGTAAGTGCAGCAGATCTCCGCATTAGTGCCAAGTGCATGGAAGTGGAGTAAAGCCTGTTGTCAAGCTGATGGCATGTTTATTTTGCATAAATGAGATTAGGGATGTCAATGTTTGCAGGCAGCTATATGATCAATATATATGATATATGATCATGATTTTTATGAATAACTCCACTGGTATCTTGATATACACAAAAAACAACATACTTCACAGTTTTAAAACGGCCTTTTGAACATGACACTGTATTCGCATTAAGTCCCTTTAAGGAGCCCTAAAGGTCTTTCATCAAGTAGAAATTGATGAAAGACCTGCAGGAAATTACATTGTTCACTTTCATGGAGGAAAAAAACTCTAGACTTTGTGCAGCTTAATTAGCTTTGCCGCTAAATAAATGCCTTGAGCTGCCTGTAAAGCTGCCCTGTTCCTCCTAGGTGCTGTTGTACTGTTTGTTTTTAGGACATAACAACAATATCAGGAGGACAGATTCAGCTAAAAGAATATAGTCACAGTCTTGTACCCTTCATGATGACCTGGAGGAGATGGAGTCAGAATACCACCCTGGGCTGAAACACCATCCATGTTGACATACTGGCTCTGAAGGCTTCTGCTGCTAACTGCAGTCGGTGCAGTTAGCAGCAGAAACACAGGGGCTGATATCCATCACATTTAGTCACTCGGCACGAAAGCGCGGCGCTCCAGCCTGAACCTGATACCTGCCTGCATATTCAGTGAAATATAGACTTTTCTCCTACCATGTCGTCGGGCAGTTCAGCTATTTTAAAACCTGCTCGTGTTACTTTTATGGGTTTTATTTTATCAGTGGCATGCTGTGCCCTCAGTGAAATGGCATTTTGGGCTGCCATCTGGCACACAACTGCAAATAAGGGCAGATGTTTGCTGGTCGTCAAAGCCTGGCTTTGTGGAGACCGTGCTCGGAGCTAGCTTCAAATAAAGGAAGAATTACGGGCATGCTGTTGGTTTTCAGCTACTATTCATCACCTCAACAAGCACCCACAGCTTAATCCTGACTGAATATCAGGATGAACTCTACAAAATGTTTGAAAGCCAATGTTAGCCACACATAGACACATGAACCTACTCACAACCCTTGGTTTTCATCTTGATAGTTCCATTTTTAACAATGAGCAGCTCAAGTCTTACCGCATATAGTGAAGTCTGATCCCTGGAAGCCTCCAGCTCCCTGGCAGCTCTGCTGTTTCTACAAGGAGCCTGAAACTTGGGCTGAAAATGCCGTATCTCATTTCAGTGACCAATGACATCATCTCCTTCCTGAGGTCTAGGATAATTGTGCAATGTGCTGAATGACAGTTATACATTCCATTTCAGGGACCAAGTGGAGTTCAGCTGTCTGGACAATGGTAGACTTTTATAAGTTTTACTGATATCAGCACCAACAACAATTCTTCTCATGTATATCTTAACGGTGCCCATACGGAGTGCTTAAATATGTTACAAAAAAAGATTAACTAGCAGAAAAAGCAGGGAGTACCACAGAGGTGAACCAAATTGGTTGCTATTTTGTGTTCCAAGAGGCAGTCTTCTGATAAATATTTCACTTAAACTGCTATATAAAAGGTTAAAATAAAAAAATGTATGCTAGCCTTGTAAGTATATAAGCATCAACTAGCCAAAATAATTAAAGTTAACAATAATAATATGTATTGGTTTAATAACCCCTTCTCTGAATAAGACATTTAAAGTTTTCACACAACAACAAAGGGTTGAGTAAAAGGACCAATTCATTGCAGCCCTCTCTCTGGCATTTGGGACATGGCATTCCAGTTGTATATAAAGTCCAGTACAGGGGATTTCCAGTGGAGGGAGTTTTCATGACCCAAACGACTCCTGCCGAGAGCCCCAGCTCAAAGCAGACAGCAGGTTGTAGGAAAGCCCTCCCCATGATTGGATGTGTGTCTCAGCAAATGGTGGATCACCTATAGCAGGGGTGGGCAATCTTATCCACAAAGGGCTGGTGTGTATGCAGGTTTTCGCTGCAACTCCCTAATTAGGTCACTAATTAGCGGACTGATTGGCTGAAGAGTCCTCACACCTGGGTTTGAAGAACTGACCTAAAAGTTATCCCAAAAACCTACATACACACCGCTCCTTCGCGGATAAGATTGCCCACCCCTGATCTATAGTCTATTTGCTATGCTGCCACAAGCAAGATAAAAGACAGATAGAACTGTGGATAAAAAAATACACATAAAACTCAGGTGAAACAGTTGTGCCTTACTGTTTTCAAGCACAAATTAAGAGCTGATAGATGAAGCAGAAGTGCAGCAATGAATCAGAGGTCACCTCGTATTGTGAGAGAGGTCACCTCTCATTGAAGCAGAGGTCACCTTGTATTGTGAGAGAGATCACCTCTCATTGAGGCAGAGGTCACCTTGTATTGAGACAGAGGTCACTTCTCATTGAGGCAGAGGTCACCTCATATTAAGGCAGAGGTCGCCTCGTATTGTGAGAGAGGTCACTTCTCATTGAGGCCGAGGTCACCTCGTATTGAGGCAGAGGTCACTTCTCATTGAGGCAGAGGTCACCTCGTATTGAGACAGAGGTCACTCCACATTAAGGCAGAGGTCACCTCTCATTGCAGCAGAAGTCACCTTGCATTGTAGCAGAGGTCACCTTGCATTGCCAGTTTAGGACTTGCGGGAGGTTTAAACTTGGTTGACAGGTGTCATGCTGGAGGAGAGAAGTGACATTGAAGGACTCAAAAGTGGAAAAAATTAATCTTCTGAAATTTTCATGTCACACAACAGTTGCCCCTAACAGCATTGATATAGAAGATGGATGAATGGATGGAAAGCAATAGTCTGACAGTGTGCACCCCAACAATTCACCTATTCACCAGAAGAGGGCTCCTCCAGCCATTGAGCTACAGCACGTTTTTCTCACTTGCATTAGTAAAGCTGGGAACATCAATGAACCATATTGGTACATGTGGTTTGGCTAACATTCTTTAATCGGTATTATACCCTCAATTGATAAGAAGGCTGCCCCATGAAGGAGGTTGTTTATCCTCATACTTAAAATGCTCCTATACCCCTGTCTCATCTACAGGAAGTCACAGATGTCATGGATAAATTAATTATCCGGCACTCAAAAATACTGTTGTATTGTGTATGTGTTGTGTACTGATCTGTCCATTTATTGTTCCGTCTATTCATTGTAAATTGTTGTGAACTGTAATGTGATTGCACCCTTTGCACTTTATTGTGTTTGCACCTTTTTGCCCTGTTGTATGTGATGTTCAGTGTTACTAGATTTTGAACATGGGGAAACGTGGTCTCATCATACTGTACTTTGTACATGAATAAAGCCGTTGATGACAATGACGTAACCTTAACCTTAACCTTTAAACAGCTACAAAATATCATTCAGCATGCAAGATTCTTCAATATAGCAATAGCCATTTTTAATATACCAATAGCTATTTTAATATGTTTAAGGCTCCTACCCTGTAAAACGAAAATCCATATCCAGGGAAACCTGGGCATATAGTAACCTTACAGTAAACTCTCGTTTTACAATCTACACATAATTGACACAATATACATATACACAAGTGTTTTTTAAACAAAAGTTACAAAACGCTAAACTTTCACTCTTCACATGAAAACAAAAGTAAAGTGCCCCCCAGTGCCAATGGATTCCGAAAGCTGATGTCACCCATGAGAAGCGTGACATGTAATGTGCATATTGCTTCATTTTTAAAAGCAAAAGCTGTGTGATGACACTGAGTGGCTGCCGCATATTGCAAATTAGTGCCTTTTCCTTCACTTAGTACTCCACTGTCATTTGCAACACTGGGTCATACTAGTTGCAGAGCTAAACAAACTGCCAATTTTTGAAAAACTGACGCCTGGAGAGGGGCCCAAAAAGAGGAAGGAAACCTGGATGTATGGAACCCTACTTTTGCACCACCTCTTACTGCTGATCCTGCACACCATAGGGATTTTGATTATTTTTAATGACTAATGTGCGTGATATGTGATGTTTTTTTCTCCCTTGTCTTTCAAAATAATGTCCCTTTTTTCCATAACTGGAGCCAGGCAACTGTGCATATTTGTACTCAGTATAACTGTGTATGTGATGAATAAAACTTTGAAACTGAAAATACTTCATTTAGGAGTGAGAAAATAAAATCCGTTATTAAGGTAAAAGTCACAGACATATGATGAAAAAATACATGAGTATACAGTAGCTTCTGGTATACCTGGACAGCAAGATTAGAGAGACACTTGTGTTGCAGCCGGGTGGTTTCTGTTTGTTCAGGAATCCTTACTGTGCCATGATGTCTCTGCTCTGTAACACAGTGCAACTTAGCCAATACATGGATTTAGTACTTTATGCCTGATAAATTTACAAGTCAGTGTCATGAGGGAAACAAATCAATCTGCAATGTGGTCCCTGTGATTTCCATGTGTGACAGTGATGTTTTCAGCTAGTATGCCCAGGGGGGGGCAGCCAGTTGACCTTGAACCCCCAAAGGTTTTTTTTCTCCTTACTTGGGAGTTTTTGAATCCCTCCTTCATTGTCATCTGGCTTCTATATATATGCACATAAATTAAGGATTTCAGAAGGAGTATAAAATATTTAAATTCTCACAACGCGAAGAAGAAGAAATAAATGTGTTTTCACATATTGCTGTCCAGTTAGTAGTGTTGTAGTCAAGACCGCCTAAACCGAAACCAAGACATTGCCGAGACCGGAGGGTATCAAGACCAAGACACTGCCGAGACTTGAGGGTACCAAGACCAAGACCAAGTCCAAGACCAAGACCAAGACACACTAAGGCGAGACCAAGACCAAGACTGGTCGAGACCAAGACCAAGACCAAGACCGAAAACAGACTAGGGCTAGAATGGACATCACATTACTCAGATCAACTGTAGAGAAAAAAGGCAAAGGATCATTACATAGCTGTATTCATAGCTTACCCGAGGCCTCTGTCCCTGGTATAAGAGACTTAATATGAACATCTTTCTGGTACATCCCATCTCTTTCCCTTGACGAAGTCTGATAAAATGGTTATAGGAGAGGATTGCTGAGAATATTATTTTCCATCAGGTCTCGTAACTATGACAAATCTGGGAGATTTTAAATGAGAGACATATGGACATACGGACAATATAATTGAAAAGATAACATGAATTTGATTTAACGAGTAATGACACTTTACAGCAATGCCTTTTTTCTCTACAGTTGATCTGGGTAATGTGATGTCGATTCTAGCCCTAGTCTGTTTTCGGTCTTGGTCTTGGTCTTGGTCTCGACCAGTATTGGTCTTGGTCTCGCCTTAGTGTTCTTGGTCTTGGTCTTGGACTTGGTCTTGGTCTTGGTACCCTCAAGTCTCGACAGTGTCTTGGTCTTGATACCCTCCGGTCTCGGCAATGTCTTGGTCTCGGTTTAGGCGGTCTTGACTACAACACTAGTGCATGCATCTATATATTACTCTCTACAGTTTTGAGTCTAGAAATATTTATTTTCTATAGCTGTTTATAATATATTTACATGCAAATTTTAAGCTTGAAGCTGTTTAGAATTTGTGCATTGTTGTCAGATTTCTACACCATACCACCCACAAGTCATGAAGAAAGCATAGATAAAGAGGACAAAATGGTCATTGATCAGGAGGACGCTTTCCTGTGTGTTAGTACCTTGGTATGAAATCTGGCTACACATTAAAAGCTTATAGCTAATGAAGACACAGTATATATAGAAAGTCGAGATGTGTTTTAAATCCAACAGCTTATGTGAAATAAGATTAAGCTGAAAAAACAGCCATTGTTAATTAGCTGAAATCGTCAATTACTTTGTCCGCATGTTTGTTTAGCTGTAATGATCATAGTTAAAGTAATTTGCTCCGTTAAAAAGGAGTATCTAAGCCTGGACACTTAACAATGGGCACCAAGGGCTTACAGCAGATCTTCACAGTAAAACTGTGGAAATAATTTGGAAAAACTTTAATTAAAAGGGGAAGATGTATGACATCACCAAGACCAAAGCAAGCTAAGGTTGGCACACAGGACAAAGGAAGCAGATGACCGATCAGAGAGGCCACCAAGACAGGAGCTACTGTATCTGAGGCTGGTACACGGGGCAGAGCTGCATGCGTTTTTGTCAAACAATGGTCAGCTTGTGTGTGTTACAAAACCATCCCAAGCTCTGCACAAAGCTAGGGTCTCTGGGAGGACGCTAAGAAAATAACATTTACTCAAAGAAGCCCCGCTTGAGGCTTTTTTCAGGTAATTCTGGAGCCATGTGGAAAAGTATTTTGTGGTTTGATAAAACCAAGATAGAACTTCTTGGCCTCAATTCAAATTGTTATGTATGAATATAGTACATTAGTGAAAGCGCATATACCAATCATGGTGGATGAAAGATCCTTTACTGGGAATTTCTCAGGTACTGGAGTACTTATAAAGAGAAAACTGTAACCTCAGTCCGACTAAAATGCTGCGAGTAGCTCAAAGAGTGCAGTCCAGGGGTCTCCCTAAAACTGTAACCTCAGTCTGAATAAAATGGTCTAGGGGTCTCCCTAAAACTGTAACCTCGGTCCGACTGAAATGCTGCGAGTGGCTCAAAGAGTGCAGTCCAGGGGTCTCCCTAAAACTGTAACCTCAGTCTGACTAAAATGGTCTAGGGGTCTCCCTAAAACTGTGACCTCAGTCCAACTTAATGCTGCGAGTGGCCCGAAAACTGCAGTCCTGGGGTCTCCCTAATAGCTGACTATGCTTGGATGGGTCAGGAAGTAGGAAAGGCCAAATGTAGGGGTGTTATGTTGTTGAATATCTACACAAAAATGCTCAATACAAGCAAAAAGTGCTTCTGTAAAGTTTTAAATCAGGGGTATGTAAATGAGTAAATGCAATTCATGTATAATTTTAGTCAACTTAAACTAATTTATTATTGTTGATTTACCTTCACAAAAAGTGTTTTTTATTTGGAACTTGTGTTTTATGATATATAAATAAATATTGAAGAAACTTATTTAATTTTTCTTGATTTTGAGATGGTCTGAAATATATTAGCAGTTTATAAAGGATGTTAAGACTTGCAAAATATGTACAGTAATATGTATTGTAAAAACAATATTTCACTATTATATTTAATATAACTGATTTAGATTGTTTGCAGTTGTTACATCGAGTTTTACATCCTAAATGTTTTTTGAGTTTAAATACATATATGCCAAGTGAGTGTAGAGATTAAGATAACCAGATAGCCTTTTTATGTAATACATACACAGTACTTCAATATCCCGTAGTTGGGAAATCTAGCCTTATTTGTAAGTGAAGCCAATTTCATCAAACCCTTTCAAATGATTAACTAAACACTCAACAGGGAGACTGTATAAATACATTTTCCAACTATTTACTAGAAAACCTTTTAAATACATTGAAAAAGATTTTTTTTTTCATGGATCAACAGAGTAAGACAGGGGAAGGTTGTTTACTGCCCTCTATGGGTAAGTGTCTGAATCTGTCATGAATCAATTCTAATCGTGCCTTTAAAACAACTTCTGCTGAGGAAAACAACCAAATAATTGTTTGCCTTTTATGTCGGGTTGTCATTTGGTGATCCTCGCAATAGGCTACACAGAAATAGCTTAACACCTTAATTTTCTTTAATGTAAGCACAATACAAATGCTCAAACCCAGCTACCAGTTCAGTTTTCAGTTTCAGTACCGGTAGCACACAATGGCATTTCTGTTTAGTGGCAAAACATATTCATCTAGATAAAGCTCAGATCATTTGTCTATTTAAGACTTTTAGTAAAGAATGCTCCTTTTGCCAACAGTCACATGATGTTGGTGGGTATTCATTTAGTTCATCATTGAGTACTAATAATAAATCCACTGAGAATGACTTTGTATAACAAAATATAGAATAACGGTTCCTTGTGTGCTTGGCTTTGAGAGAGTTGAAAAGAATGATTGAAAGAGAGTGTTCTTTGCAGACCTGCCAAAGTCTGCCCGTTTCCTGCTTGGGGTTAATGGAGTTAGTGGTTATTGTTGCACAGGGTTGATGGGGGCCAGAGTCTGGGCCTGAAAGTCTGATGCCGATGTTGTGGAATAATGTTGGTTTTCCTGGTGGGTGGCAGGGTTACAGCAGACACAGGATTGTTCTATGTCTGCTCAGCTAAATTTCCCTGAAAGCTCAGCAGTGTGCAATGACCTGAGCAAAACTTACATGGGGATATGCAGTGAATGCTTTTAGAGGAACACAAACAGAGACATATTTAAGGGCCTTGCTCAAGGACCCACAGACGTGCTGAGGCTGAGTTTGAACCAGCGACCTTCTGATTACAGGCACATAGGCTTAGCCCACCAAGACATGAACAGGTATGAGATTCGCTGCGTGTCCAGTGCTCTGTTCACTCAATTACTGCAGAGTTCCAAACATCCTTAGGCATTAACCCCAACAGAAAAACTGTATGCCATGGAATGAACTTCCATGGCTGAGCAACTACATGCATGCCTCACATCATCAAGCACAATGATAAGAATTGTATGGAGTGATGTAAGGAATGCTGCCACTGGGCTCTGAAGCAATGGAAACATGTTCTGCGAAGTGACAAATCATGCTTCTCTGCCTTCAGTCTGATGGACAAGTCTGGGTTTACCATATGCAAATTTAACCAGTTTACTGTATGTATTGGTGTCAATATCATTAATGTAAATTAGGAACAATAGTGGTCCTAAAATTGAATCTTGCGGTACCCCACTATAAACGCAGGCCCACTGCGACATTGTGCCTCTAATAACTACCAGCTGCTTCCTGTCTGTTAACCAGTTTTCGATCCATGCTGCTACAGATCCGAAAATCCCTGCAGCTTTGAGCTTAAGCAAGAGCCGTTTGTGGGGGACATCAAAGGCCTTCTGGAAATCTAAGGGGATCACATCGTTGGCCTTTTTGTGATCAATTTCTCTTGTAGCTTCCTCAAAGAACTGAAGTACATTAGTTAAACAAGATCTACCTCTCCTAAATCCATGTTGGATATCCCTCAGAATGTTATTTGAATCCAGGTAATCTACCATTTTCACTTGGATTATAGCTTCCATTACTTTTCCAGTTATGCAAGTTAAACCTTATTGCCGGGAAGATCCACAAGATTCTCTCTCTTGCAGACTTCTACAATTCATAAATGTATAACAAACTTTTTAGTCATTTTCTTAAATATTCAGCTAACTGGTTTGTTTTTGCACAGAAGTTTATTTGACATTAGACATTCAATGTCTTCACACAAAAGTTTGAAACTGTACATTATTATCCTGGATGGTAACAAAACAAATTCAAAAACTTCTGCTAAACCAAAGAACAAGTAGTTCCAGGTCTCGCGAACGTTTTGCCCAGGGGCCCACACAACCCATAATCCGTCCCTGGCTGATTGGTCAGTCTCCTATAATGATGCACATGTCACTAATGTTAATGTGAAACAGCTGGATGAGTCTTTTAATCAAGGAAACAAACCAGTAAAAGCAGAAAAAAATAACTATTCATCCAAGTACAGGAGCCTTTCAGTTTTCAAGTATAGTTTGTAAAATGTGCAGTACCTCATAATGTCCCCCATGACATGAATTAAGGAGTCACCATACAGATACGGGAAGAAAGAAGTATAACAACCTTGAACACGCTTTGGATAAAATAAAAAGGTATATTAGCGTCACACTGCCATCTAGTGCCTGAAAGTCGTCATTTTTCATAACTCCTCTTTTTCGTGGTGTATAAAATGAAATATACAAAAGGAAGTAATTACATATGTCTCCTTCTTCGTTGGTTGCAGTTAAAAAATTGAACCCGCAATTCTTCCAATTTATGAGAATTCTACGCAAAAAAAGCATACAGAACTCCGAAAGTTGCATTGCAAATTATGAGGAAAAACCGCTGCAATTGAAGCGTTTTTTGGCCGCAATAATCATAAAAAAACTCCGAGAAATCCCATAAGGTCTGGATTGTGCTGCTGCTGTTACTATGTACATATAGGTCATGGTTGTCGTTAAAAATATTCTATGACTCCATGATATATATTCTATGAAATTCAATTTTAATTCAATTTAAAATAAAGTTAAATTGCAAGTGTACCAGTAGACTTTTTGGCGAGTTAACCAGAATGTGAACTAGGTTTGCTGTCTTGCCTTTTCCAGTAAAGACAGACTGTATTGGTAGATATACCTATTTCTATTTTGGTTTAACTTCTTGTTTTATAAATATCGTAATATTTAGTAGCCTATGAATGAGAGTTGTGTCAGGATTGTGTTGTTTTGTCGAAAATAAAAGATGTCATTCATCGTAACTGCCTAAGGCACAGGTTATTAAACGTTATTGTATGTTACTGCAAATTAACTCTCTTCAGTTTTTCATTTCAGTTGCAGCTTAATTTATTCACGCTATTTATTAATGCATTTACATTTACAGCATTTAGCAGACGCTCTTATCCAGAGCGACTTCCAATTTTCTAAATACCATGCAGTTACACTTCGAACTCCCAGTGTTGGCCGCCCTGACGACTTATACGCCACACAGTGGGCGCACGCACACACGTTATTTACGACAGATAAGATGAAACACTACACGCGACATACACACAATAACGGCACAATACATGGCAAATACACAAGGCGATTTACATTATTTACGTCTGGTATCAGTCCCGCATGCCGCTGCGCCGCTCGATAGTTTTCATCGGCGCTACAATACATAGCCTGTTAAGAACCCGGCCAGTGTAACTGATTGGTAAACAATAAAAACATTTATAAAATAGGGAACATTATAGTTCTAAGGTGGAGTTTGCATTTTATTTCTAGTGTTTTCGCAGTCTACACCGAATTTTTAAAAAGCTTTCTGGTAAAAACCATCGCCTATATTAAGCGTAAATCACAAGTGGATCAGGTTCAGGTTCCGTCGTGATATGTCGGGAGATTAAGTGCTCCAAGTCGCTACTGGATGTGTTCATCAACAGCGTATATGTGCGCATTTGTGTGTCGCTGCCAATTTATGGACCATTTACGGCAGCCCCCGATATATGACAAAGCATGCGCGAATATGCCTTTATGCTAAAAGTAAAGTAGTCATCAATCATCAGTATAATTACTATATAATATTTTAGCACTTTTTACACATTTGTAAAAACAACAAGGGCTATTCAATGCTGGGACATGCACCACGCCAGTGCTACACTGCCCCCTCCTCAGAGGTCAACAGTCCCTGCAACCACCACCCCCAGTCCCCACCTCAGTTCCGAAGCGGTCCCCCCTTCCTCTTCTGTGCCTTAAGGGGACCGAATACCGCTTCCAGGGAGTCCATCTGGCTGGGGCACCCCATACCCAGCGACTCCCACAGCCAGGCTCCCTTCTCTGTGGACAGCCAGCGCACGGGGCTGCTGGAGACTTCTGGCGGTGCAGCTCTCCTGGCCCCAGCCCTTTCTTCCTACTCCGCTTAGTGGGGGCCTGGTGTTGTGGGGAAGACTGGTACTGCCACGGGGCCTCCTGCTCACAGGGGCGGGCGGCCCTACACAGCAACTCCCGCTCCAGGGACTCGTACAGCAGCTTACGCTGCTCTGGGTAGGTGGCTAGCTCGCCGCACTCCGGGGCCAGCTGGGCCTCCAGAGCACAGCACGCCTCCTCCAGGCCACGCAGCGCAACCTCCACCTCTTGGTGTTTCTCAACCAGCTGGGCCTCCAAGCCACGACATGTCTCCTCATGGCTGAGCAGCACCGCCTCACAGCCATGCAACGCCACCTCCGCTGCCACTGCCAGGCGCTTCTGCCAGTCACAGTCCTTCTCTCAGCTAGCCAACTCACCGCACATTTGCTCCAGCTCCTGCCGCTCCTGCTCCACAGACTCCCGTATCCATTGCCTTGATGGCCCCGCTCCCACTGCTTGTCAAGCTCGCGGTGCTCTTCAGGGAACTGGGCCTCCCAGCTGTGGCACACCTCTTCCCACTCCAACAGAGCAGCCTCCGCCCACTGCCTCTGCTGGTCGTGCTTGCGGCCAGAGCTGCGCCGCAGCTGACGAGTGGGGAGCCCTTTGATGGCCGGTGATATATAGTAATGTAGTAGTTCAAGTAGTGCCAAAAACACGCTACCAAGATGCAGCAGCGAAACTACAATAAGCTATTTGTGCATTCCATTTGCTTTTATGTTTTTGGATTCCGAGATTACATTACATCCACTAAAAACTCGGGAAAACCGAGTTGGATGCGTTTCATTTGCCACAGAAGTAGCAATACCATGGACCCATATGAAAAAGCAAGATTTTTTGCTTAGCCGGACAACTTCGTAGCAACACGTCCACAGATAAGTTGGATGGTACAGTGTGTGCGACCAATGTAATAAGCCACAAATGAGTAGTGCTTAAACAGTACAAAACTACAGCTTTCCCTGCTGTTGATAAAGGGCTTATGTTCTCACCAACAAACGATGCTATCACAGCGAATGCACAGCTGAGACTGAAGGGTTACCCTTTGTTTCCGCTGACAGACGTGCCACGTGACCTATTTCCCCGCAAGTACAAGTTATCTTAGGTCGGCGTTCATGGTTCAACTGCTGAGATTCAGATCGAGTTCTAGGTAATTGTTTTCCGAACTGGATGGTTCGACTTATAAGAAATTCGAGTTCTAATGAGTTTGAGTACTGAGGTACCACTGTACATATACACTCACCTAAAGGATTATTAGGAACACCATACTAATATGGTGTTTGACCCCCTTTCGCCTTCAGAACTGCCTTAATTCTACGTGGCATTGATTCAACAAGGTGCTGAAAGCATTCTTTAGAAATGTTGGCCCATATTGATAGGATAGCATCTTGCAGTTGATGGAGATTTGTGGGATGCACATCCAGGGCACGAAGCTCCCGTTCCACCACATCCCAAAGATGCTCTATTGGGTTGAGATCTGGTGACTGTTGGGGCCATTGTAGTACAGTGAACTCATTGTCATGTTCAAGAAACCAATTTGAAATGATTCGAGCTTTGTGACATGGTGCATTATCCTGCTGGAAGTAGCCATCAGAGGATGGGTACATGGTGGTCATAAAGGGATGGATTGGGCATTTAAACGATGCCCAATTGGCACAAAGGGGCCTAAAGTGTTCCAAGAAAACATCCCCCACACCATTACACCACCACCAGCAGCCTGCACAGTGGTAACAAGGCATGATGGATCCATGTTCTCATTCTGTTTACGCCAAATTCTGACTCTACCATTTGAATGTCTCAAGAGAAATCGAGACTCATCAGACCAGGCAACATTTTTCCAGTCTTCAACTGTCCAATTTTGGTGAGCTCATGCAAATTGTAGCCTCTTTTTCCTATTTGTAGTGGAGATGAGTGGTACCCGGTGGGGTCTTCTGCTGTTGTAGCCCATCCGCCTCAAGGTTGTGCGTGTTGTGGCTTCACAAATGCTTTGCTGCATACCTCGGTTGTAACGAGTGGTTATTTCAGCCAAAGTTGCTCTTCTATCAGCTTGAATCAGTCGGACCATTCTCCTCTGACCTCTAGCATCAACAAGGCATTTTCGCCCACAGGACTGCCGCATACTGGATGTTTTTCCCTTTGCACACCATTCTTTGTAAACCCTAGAAATGGTTGTGCGTGAAAATCCCAGTAACTGAGCAGATTGTGAAATACTCAGACCGGCCCGTCTGGCACCAACAACCATGCCACGCTCAAAATTGCTTAAATCACCTTTCTTTCCCATTCTGACATTCAGTTTGGAGTTCAGGAGATTGTCTTGACCAGGACCACACCCCTAAATGCATTGAAGCAACTGCCATGTGATTGGTTGATTAGATAATTGCATTAATGAGAAATTGAACAGGTGTTCCTAATAATCCTTTAGGTGAGTGTATGTCAATTTAAGACCTCTCCTACAGTATATGGACTATATTTAAAAATATTTGTCATTTGGTAAAACTTTCAAATGTATGAAGTAAAAACGGTGTTAAACTCATTGAATGTATCGAAAACTACAGCTTACTTGAGCTTTAGATAGCATAGCCCTTGGATTATGTTGCATTTATGCTTTGTTGTAATGTTTATGTGTACATATGTATGTATATCACTGTTTCCCAACCCAGTCCTCGGGGAACCCCAGACAGTCCGCGTTTTTGCTTCCTCTCAGCTCCCAGCACATCTGTACCAGGTATTCTATGTTCCTGATTGGCTGGCAGCTGGGAGGGAGCAAAAATATAATATATTTTGTTTAAACTGATTTTCAATGTATAAATTTTGTATGCAATTCAGTACATAATTATGGCATGCTGTTTACAATATGCATACTTATGCCTGATAATTGTTTTGAGCTATTGAAAAAAAAAAGAAAAGAAAAAAACAGATTGTGTATAGCAAAACCATTCCCCCTTTATTTCCACCATCCAATGAGTCTTCTGCTTAAAACATAATATTTCTGTTTCACAACATGCTGTAAACATTATTTTGTAAACATTTAAAGTACAAATAAATTAAATCAATTTAATGTCAAAAAAAAAAACACAGGTACTTGGGTACCCCCAAACCCCCACAGTTCTGCGCCCTCCCTACATGCCACATACCTGAACCAAACAATCATGTGCTGGGAGCTGGGAGGGAGCAGAAATGTGGACTGTCTGGGTCCACATTAATAGCTAAATCACTGCATACTTTTGAACACATTCTCCATCCTAGCTGTCTCTCAGGAGGTGTGTATTTGTTAGATAAACTTGACATGATACTGGGCAAAAGAGTTCTCTCATAGATGGGGATGACTGTGCTGATGTGCACCTGTGTCTGCTGGAATGCACTGAGGGTGTCTACACTGTAGGTATTTTTGCTGAGATTTGGTGTGCGTGTGTACGTGCGTGCGTGTATGTGTGTGTGTGTGTGTGTACGTGCGTGTGTGCATGTGTGTACGTGCATGTGTGTGTGCGTGTACGTGTGCACATGCACACATGCTAGTACTCAGAGCTACATCTTGGTCTCATTTTGGTCAGCGATGGGGATGGTGATCTCCAAATCATTTGACAGGATCTGTTAATGAAAACACAAGACATTATTCACCATTATTTCTACTCACAAAATATATGCATTTAATAAAAAAAATAAAAGTTAATACTTTCCCCCATTTTCTTGACTTACGTTCAGAAAAGGGCCCATCCCCTCCCACATTTGACAATGATGCCAGCTCAGCTACGAGTGAACTCTGATCGCACACCTTTTCCACTATGTGCCGTTATCTACTTTCCTCTATTGTCTGTACATTTCATCTAATGACTAAAGGCTTGGAGGAGAGCACTAGTTGCTCAGTTCCAGGAATAACTATGAAAGGACAGCCCTAAGAAACTGACTAATCAGCCCACAGCAATGAGAAATTTGTTCAGTGCATTTTCCATGCACCTTCAGAGAAGATGCAACAATTCTCATGAAGGAAAAGCAGGACAGTGGCATGCCCTCATAGTTGAAGAACTCCCCTAATCAGTGTTTCGGTCATATTCATTTTACATTTCAAACCTTTAAGAAGTATATACAAGCACTTAAAATTGGTTTGCCAAAATCGGTTTAAAATTGCGCTATACATTTTTCTGCACCAACTATTTCAAAATCCGTCCCACCACAGCTGATATCCAAGAAGAGGCACTCACCACAAATACAGTATTTTAGCTAACTGCCATGTACTGCCAGCTATGTTCAATCAGCCTCTGTGGTGTGTGCAGCCCATTTCAAGTGGAAATAATAGGACCATTTCCAGATAGAGAAGCATCTGTTGCATGTCATTTAGCAGCACTTTGGAAGGTCTAATGATGATGTCACCGCATTGTGAGCCTCCCGTCAGAGAGAAACCCTCTCTTCTAGCAGCACTATTTATATACAACCAGTCCAGAAAATCAAAATTAATCCCGAACCCAGTGAGTTAGAGTTGAGAGAGCTGGCCAGTAATGTTAATAAATATTTAATTAGTGTTTTAGATAAAGTTCTGTAAATTAGTTAAAAAAAATAATAAAACACAGAAATGATATCTTTAATATTTTAGGTTGTAGGTCATTCCATTTTAATTTCCAAAATACTTTTTGCACCATCACTTTTGATGAAATGAGAATCCAAAGCTCAGAAATGTTTGTTATTTTTTAAGTTTTCCCTTTGAGATACAGTGTCTGCTCTACACCACAGGCAGCCAAAAAATGACAAATCAGTGTTTTATTATGGAGCTGTAACTTTACTTTGACCTTGAAAAATTAAGCACTTATGCAAAAGTTGATGACATGAGAAAATACTGAGTGTTGCTATGAGCTACAGCTGAGCCATATAGCTGTAATAGTAAAGCTACAGTTCATAACTTGCCTTTTTTGCAACTTGCAGTATAGAAAAGGGACTAAATCTGAGAATTTGTTTTAATGGACATTAAACCTGGAAGGTGTACATAATTCACGTGCTGCATTTAATCAGAATGAACAATGGTGATACAAAGGCCATTTGCTGGATTAAAATGGAATGATCTGTGCACATCAGCACTGAATGAAGCCTTATGACAGAAATGCCCTCGTGGTGCTGCTGGAAGAGGCTGCGTCAGATTGAGAAAGAAGCCGGCAGTGTCCTACCTTGGCCTGCCTGTATTAGGGTTTAATCGACTGGGATTAGGGGGTCTTTGGCCTTATGCAGAGAGCTGATGGAGGCTGTGGCCTCATAGCTCCGGGCTGGGGGCCCACTGCCCACGGCCTGGAACAACATCAGGTGCATCACACAGAGAGAGATGGGGTCAAAAATACCCCCAAACTGCACAGCTCTATACTGCAGAGAACAATCCTGAAATAACAGAGGTACACCAGCATACACAACTCAACAATAAATAAGAAAAAAAATAATAATAGTGAGTGTAGAAAGTACATCTTAAAGGCACTTCAAGAAATAAAATGAGAATTTGAAAATAAGTCAGTTCCTGGGACAAGACGTTTGTGTTCTTTATCCCCTTGTTTACAATCAGTGGCCACATTTTCAGATGAGGTACACTTAGCTGGTACTGGGCACACCCATCTTAAGCTTCCAGAATAACTTTGAGTGGATAAACCGTGTATTCAGAGAAACCTTTCTGCACACCACTGCTGTATGCTTATTTTTATACTCGTGTGTGCTGCTTGGCTTCAACAAGCCTGTTTTTTTATCTCGCCATTGCCTGTAAATTCTAGACACCACAGGGCATGAAAATCCCAAGAGAGTGCCTGTTTCTGAGATGTAGGAACCGCCATGTCTGGCATAACCAATCACACCATGTTTAAAAACACTCAGATCATGCAATCACCAGGGCTGTATTGAGTTGGAGACATACAGTTCGCTTTTTGTAGAAACAACCTGTTTGCATTACCATCCAGGTGTACTTAATAAACTGGCAAATTAGTCTATTTGTGCTTTGTTCTCACTTTCCTGGGAATGTTAGGCTAGGAATCTGCTGGGAGGTCATGAGATGTTCATTATATTAATGTGTTCAGTGTGTGCTCCAATATTGCTAGGAGGAATTGTTCTGTTAATTAAGCTAGATGCTTAGAATCACCCCAGAAACACACTCAAGCAGGATAAAAAAAAAACTGGGAAAATTTTGTCAGTTGTTAAAAATGAAGAGTCCATTAGTTATTTCATGTTAGTCTCTCAAGATAGATCTGGCACTAGCATGGCTCCATATGTAGTAAAAAAAGGTCACAGGTCACCTGACTATGTTCACACCACAGCTGGCAAAGCAACCGAAAGTCATTCATTCTGTTTGGGGGGGCGTGTCGCCAGACAGCGAGGAGTGGCGTGGCACGTTGCAATTTGGACGGCAAAATTGTCAAGTTGAAGTTGGCGCCAAGTCAACTTTATGGTAATGAGTTACGACGCGGTTCGGCGGCAACCACTGGAATGTAGCGATGCTCCGCTAAAGAGATCCACAGAACACAAGCATGTAAACTTCTGTTCCGACCAAACAGATCCCAAACACCGTCGGGGTACAAACGGAGACAGAATTCCTCTCCACTTGGCATTTTACCCTCTAGACATGGCAAAAAATGCCCATGTTTAGGTGACATGCACCTACACATTAAAAAAAACCCATATAGACATGCATTTTTATATTGCGTCAACACGGTATAAATGTACTTGTTAGAAAGGTCTTGAGTTATAGCTAAGCCAATGCTTTTCTGTTCAAGGGCAAAGGTTTCAGTCTGTACAGCATTATATTGGTTGCTGTGTGATATTTGGGCTTTTAATAATAGCCACTGAAATTAAAATTTGTGCAAATTGCAACTAAGAGGTTCATTGTTTTGTCTGATGCACTGAATTAATGTGTCTGACTAGGAGCAAGTGAAGTAAAAGGAGCAAAGTAGCCAGGGAGAGAGTTCAGGATCCGGATATAAAACTATATAAGCAACACTGCCTTCTGGCTGCCTGGCGATTGGAGGAAGTGTTGGCACCGGCTTGTCATCTCCCCCCTGCTCCCCGTTTGTGTTTCAGACTAAACTGTATTTGACTCTCCCTGCCGGCCCCTGGAGGATGGGCTCCCCCTTTGAGTCTGGTCCCTCCCAAGGTTTCTTCCTTCTAGGGAGTTTTTCCTTGCCACTGTCGCCTATGGCTTACTCACTGGGGGCTTTGGGTGGGGATGCTGTAAAGCGCTTTGGGACAATGTAATGTTGTGATAATGCGCTATACAAAAATAAATTTGTTGTTGTTGTTGTTATTATAGTTTCCATTAACATACCCATTATCTAGGCTATTGAACACACATTCTTACAAGCTTTAATATTACGTTCATGTATTTTTTACTGCCACATTTCACCGATATCATTAAAGCATGTGATACAAAAATGTTAAAAATGAGGCATAGACCAAGATGTCTGAAATTATTGGTGATCCAGATGAGTTAGTGAAGTGCATATTTTTTTAATGTTACTTATTTATAGCAGTGGTGTTTGTCATAACATAATTACATATATGCTTTGACAAATTATATCCTATCGGCAGCCAGCATAAAGATAATCTACAATTCTGTTTGCTTTGCAGCAAATTTAATAATTTGCGCCCCTCTCTGCGGGCCAGTTGCAAGGCCGAGAGCCCATCAGTGCCCCCGCCACTCTCTGCGGACCAGTCACGAGGCTGAGAGCCTGGACAGTTGGGGCATTGAGTGATCCCATGGAGTTTTCTTGCCTAGGGCCCCGATTTCCTAGAAATCACTTCTGGGTACGAACAAAGACCTAAATGTGCATCTCACACACTACTGAGCACTCAGCAACATCAGCCTCCAAGCAAACCGCACATCAGGACAGGAGCCTCACACTTACAACAGTCTCAGCCTGCGTGTTCGCCTGCTGCCGCCGAAGGTCTGACTTAATGAAACCTGCATGGACAAAGCCCAAGGTAGAGGGTTAATTTGTGACTTTGTACAAATAGATACCACTTCCACCAGAGGGCAGCATTAAAAGAAATGGCAGTAAAGAAGAAACTGCTGTTAATATCAAAACTTTTATCCCAGGGAGAAGAGATCTACCGGTTACGATGGTCCCAGTGAGAAGGAAGACACAAAGGAAGATGTTCCCCGCTTGGGTGCCAAAGGAGTCGATGATCTTCCCCTGACAGATGGTGAATATGATTCCGAAAACCTGTGTAAACAAATGCCTATGAATGATAAATAATGATGCATGACTGTAGTATAAATAGGGTTGGGCGATAAAACAATAAAGACAATGATCACAAAATATATTTTCCTTGACAGAAAAATAGATATAGTCGATACAAAGTCAATAACGCTCATTCCGTCAATCTTTCGACTACACGAGAAACCAATGGGTGAGTTCGACTTGGGCTTAGGTCTGTCTGCAGCTGACGTGACGTGGAGCGAGATCAGCCGGCAGCTGCAGGGGTGGAGTATAAACTGACTGCAGCCAAGTCGGACAACTTCTACTCCTCGTAGTGTGCGAGACCTGACTGCAATGGCAGCACTGCCAAAAGGGTGTAGATAAATCTATATAAATATCACCTGCATACTTAATACTTCTTTTACAATAACCAACTCCTGATCCAAACTGTTAGCAGTGAAAACAAATAAACTATAGTGACCCTATAGTGACCCTGTGTAAAAAGATAGCTGCCAGGAAAAAGATCAAATACATGTATTTTAAGAATTCAAAGTTTTTGTCATGTACAGAGTACAATGCAATTCTTACTTGATTGCCTTCTTCACAGACTAGACGATTAAACAAATAAAGCAGCGCAACATTACAATAACTAACAACAAATAAACCACTAACTTACGTGTATTATTAGAGCATTTTTGTAGTTTATTTAAACTTTATTTTACTGGGTAAATTAACTGAAAACCAGTTCTCACTGCTTTACGTGCTTTTCAGGAGAAATAGCAGATAACGCATCAGAACTTCTTGTGATACAAACATCATGTGTGTAACTAAACTCTTCAGCAATTACGGGCAAAGTTGTGTCATCACAGAGGCGGTTCCAGTTTGTGCAGCCGGCTGAGAGGCGCTGCACGATCTGTCTTAAGTCGTCATGCTCTTGCGAGGTTTTTGTACCATGTGACATGGTGATGCGTGGCGACAATTTGCAGCGCCGGTGTCAGGGCCCTATGTGTGCCGGTTATCGGGCCATTTTAGCCTGTGGGACTCCGGAAGCAGCTGATGAGTACCGGCGGGCCAAGCGGAACGCGGATTCGGTGGTCGTTGAGGCAAAAACTCGGGTATGGGAAGAGTTTAGCGAGGCCATGGAGAACGACTTCCGGACGGCTTCGAGGAGATTCTGGTCCAACATCCGGTGTCTCAGGGCGGGAAAGCGGTGCAGCATCAACACTGTTTATGGTGGGGATGGTGCGCTGCTGACCTCAGCTCGGGACGTGGTGGGTCGATGGAAGGAATACTTCGAAGACCTCCTCAATCCCACCGACACGCCTTCCAATGAGGAAGCAGAGTCTGGGGACTTGGGGGTGGACTCGCCTATCTCTGGGGCGGAGGTCACTGAGGTGGTTAAAGAGCTCCTTGGTGGCCGGGCCACGGGGGTGGATGACATCCGCCCGGAGTTCCTCAAGGCTCTGGATGTTGCGGGGCTGTCTTGGTTGACACGCATCTGCGGCATCACGTGGACATCGGGGGCGGTGCCTCTGGATTGGCAGACCGCGGTGGTGGTCCCCATCTTCAAGAAGGGGGACCGGAGGGTGTGTTCCAACTATAGGGGGATCACACTCCTCAGCCTCCCTGGTAAGGTCTATTCGGGGGTGCTGGAGAGGAGGGTCCATCGGATAGTCGAACCTCGGATTCAGGAAGAGCAGTGTGGTTTTCGCTCTGGTCGCAGAACAGTAGACCAGCTCTATACTCTCAGCAGGGTCCTGGAGGGTGCGTGGGAGTTTGCCCAACCAGTCTACATGTGCTTTGTGGACTTGGAGAAGGCATTTGACCGCGTCCCTCGGGAAGTCCTGTGGGGAGTGCTCCGGGAGTATGGGGTGCCGGACTGCCTTATAAAAGGGCTGTTCGGTCCCTGTACAACCGGTGTCAGAGCTTGGTCCGCATTGCCGGCAGTAAGTCGGACTCGTTCCCGGTGAGGGCTGGACTCCGCCAGGGCTGCCCTTTATCACCGATTCTGTTCATAACCTTTATGGACAGAATTTCTAGGCACAGCCAGGGCGTTGAAGGTGTCCGGTTTGGTGACCTCAGAATTGGGTCTCTGCTTTTTGCAGATGATGTGGTTCTGTTGGCCTCATCAGACCGTGACCTTTGGCTCTCACTGGAACAGTTCGCAGCCGAGTGTGAAGCGGCTGGAATGAAAATCAGCACCTCCAAATCCGAGACCATGGTCCTCAGCCGGAAAAGGGTGGAGTGCTCTCTCCAGGTCGGGGAGGGGGTCCTTCCCCAAGTGGAGGAGTTTAACCCCTTGGGGTCGGCGGTCCCGCCGGCGGGATCTGACAGAAATTTCGCAAAACCGTTTAAATAACTCCGCGAGTTTTTGTCATATACACATTTTAAAAATACTCTCAGAAACCTTGGACGGTCTACTTTTCAAATATATATAGGTAGAAAATAAATATATTTTTACAGCTTCGTGATACGAATTGAAAGAACAA
Organism: Paramormyrops kingsleyae; assembly: GCF_048594095.1. Lineage (NCBI taxonomy): Eukaryota > Metazoa > Chordata > Actinopteri > Osteoglossiformes > Mormyridae > Paramormyrops > Paramormyrops kingsleyae. Next base: position 207,936 of record NC_132815.1, on the reverse strand, counting down.
GAGTGACTGACTTAAGCGTCTGCGTCTCGAAGCGGCTCTGATCGCCCACCCACTTGCAAATCGCGCTATTCGCATGATAATAACATGATAATCCGACAGTTAGTATTGGGTAAAGAAATATGTGAATACGCCCATTGTGACCGAAATAAACAAGAGCACATGTCTGGGTAGTGTTTACACTGATCGGCTACAATATAGCACACGGATACGTCTCTGCCGCTGAAGCTTTGTGCCAGTGTTGCCACTTTCAGCAGCGAAGCTCATACCTGCGTTCATGGCTCAGTGGGCTAAGCCTGTGTGCCTGCAATCACGTGGTCGCCGATTCAAACGCAGCGTATTTAGAACGTAAACGCTCGCGATACAAGTAAAACAAAGAAAGGTGACACGATTTGATTTTTTGCCTATTTAACCTAATTTTAAAAACTTTAATACTTCTGACAATGGAAGTTTTGAAAAGAAGACAGATACCGGATTTAGTCAGTGTTTTTTTCATGATTTTACATAATGATTTCAGCGAGATATAAACTGAAATACACGAGAAAGATACGCGGTCGACGATGCCCTCATCCCCAGAGCGTTAATAATAGTCACTGCATCATATTTATCGCTTTCTATATTTATATAGTAACAGTTGTTCATTTTTCATTCCATCTACCAATAAACTGTGAAAGGGATTTTATTGTTGCTACTTTTCTTGCGTTTCAAACTGCCTTTCCAAAGTGATGGGTGTGGGGTGCAGTGACATTCCAGACTGATGGGCCATTGACAGCATGCAAACTACTACAGGTGTGAGGACACCTATCTCATCAATATTCATTTTGAAGGCCACTGACTTTGAGAAAAAGAGTGTCACTCTAAAGTACTAACACTTTAGTAATCAAACTACATAAAATTTCAGAATGTCACTTTCACCTATGTGTAGCCAACCCCTGTGTCTAAGTTTCAGAGCTCAAAAGTCTTACCTAGAAATGTCTATAATGTGATTTTTTACAATTTCTCAGCATGTCTGAAAATAGGTTTTTGAAAAGTATATGTTTAAAGTTGATTTTAACAAAAAATAGAATAATAACATTCTAAGAGGTCTCAGATTATTGGTGCTGAGTTTGTGCTGAATAAAAGCAAATGTATCACTTTGGGATAAATGTTTTTTAGATAGGTGAAATATTTTAAAATGTCAAGGCATGTCAGACTACCCCGAAAGTGGAAAAAAGGCCTCAGGCCCCAGGGGGTTAAGTATCTCGGGGTCTTGTTCACGAGTGAGGGAAGGATGGAGCGGGAGATCGACAGGCGGATCGGTGCGGCGTCAGCAGTGATGCGGGCGCTGTATCGGCCTGTCATGGTGAAGAAAGAGCTGAGCCAAAAGGCGAAGCTCTCGATTTACCAGTCGATCTACGTTCCTACCCTCACCTACAGTATGGTCACGAGCTGTGGGTAGTGACCGAAAGAACGAGATCACGAGTGCAACCGGACGAAATGAGTTTCCTCTGCAGGGTGGCTGGGCTCTCCCTTAGAGATAGGGTGAGGAGCTCAGTCATTCGGGAGGTACTCAGAGTAGAGCTGCTGCTCCACCGCATTGAGAGGAGCCAGATGAGGTGGCTCGGGCATCTGCTTAGGATGCCTCCTGGATGCCTCCCTGGTGAGGTGTTCCGGGCATGTCCCACTGGGAGGAGGCCCCGGGGAAGACCCAGGACACGCTGAAGGGACTACGTCTCTCGGCTGGCCTGGGAACGCCTCGGGATTCCCCCAGAGGAGCTGGAGGAAGTGGCCAGGGAGAGGGAAGTCTGGGTTAAGTGGAAGTAAATGGATGGATGGATGTTTGTAGCATCACTGTATTTAAACAGTTAAAAATATATATATAATTACGCATGCATTATGTTTAGTTTAAGTTCTTTCCGTGTATTATTTATTTTTAAACTACTTACCTTTTCTAAATGACCTGATTTGAGTGTCCTTTTTTATTTCTTAAATTCATCCTTTTTTATTTATTGCAGTGTTCTACAGAACATTTATGTGCAACTTCGGGAAAAAGAAATTATATTTAAACTACAATTAATGTTATGATGTCTTCACATCTCAGTTTGGAATAAAAAGGTGGTTTGACAGTGATTTGATTCATATCATGATATATATCGATATTGACTGATATGGAAAAAAGTTAGAGAGCAGATTTTTTCCATATCGCCCAGTCCTAAGTATAAAATAAGAATTAGTCACGACAGCAGGCAGGCAGCGGTATTAGGGTACTTTTGCACAAGGACATCTCAAATGCAACAATTTTCCACAGTATTGAGCTGCACCAGCCTGGAGTTCCCAGTCATATATGGAATTTGCCATGTAAAGATGGCATGGTGAGTGTGGAGGGCGGGGTTTCCCATTACCTGTGCCGAGCAGTTGAGCAGCCCTGAGGAGGTGCCCTCAGACTCAGGGTACGTCAGCTCCACAGCAAACTCAAAGCCCAGGGGAAGGTAGCCTGTCATGAAGAACCTGTAGATTCAAGGCATGAACGCACAGATCAACACATGAGACGGTGTCTGCCACTGCAGAGCAACACATGAGACGGTGTCTGCCACTGCAGAGCAACACATGAGACGGTGTCTGCCACTGCAGAGCAACACATGAGACGGTGTCTGCCACTGCAGAGCAACACATGAGACGGTGTCTGCCACTGCAGAGCAACACATGAGACGGTGTCTGCCACTGCAGAGCAACACATGAGACGGTGTCTGCCACTGCAGAGCAACACATGAGACGGTGTCTGCCACTGCAGAGCAACACATGAGACGGTGTCTGCCACTGCAGAGCAACACATGAGACGGTGTCTGCCACTGCAGAGCAACACATGAGACGGTGTCTGCCACTGCAGGGCAACACATGAGACGGTGTCTGCCACTGCAGGGCAACACATGAGACGGTGTCTGACACTGCAGGGCAACACATGAGACGGTGTCTGCCACTGCAGGGCAACACATGAGACGGTGTCTGCCACTGCAGGGCAACACATGAGACCGTGTCTGACACTGCAGGGCAACACATGAGACGGTGTCTGACACTGCAGAGCAACACAGCACAAACATGGGAAAATGTTTTGTGACATTTTCATATCTGTTGAATACCTGTTTCAGGGAAAAAAAATCCATAGAAATTAAGGACTGGTAAAGTGGCTTCTTTAGAAAAAAGTATGAACAGTTGTAGATGTTTAGTTTTAACAAATTTAAAACTAGTAATAACCAAGGGGAGTTTAGATTTAAATGTAATAGTGCTTCATATACTATCCATATATATAGCATGATACCCTGGAAACAGCAGCAGTGGGTGACCGGGGGGTGGCAGTGTCTGTCTCACCCCAGTGATGCCGCGGTGATGAAGACCACCCATAAGTGTCCAAGGTCCAGAGTGAAAGTGTAGACCAGCATCCCCACAAATGTCATGAAGTACACAGCCAGCGTTGTCTGCCTGAGACACACAAAAGACCAAATTGCTAGGGAGGAAAGCTGCAGGATGTGGTGGCACAGAGAAACAGCTAGACAGGCAAGTGTGAAAGCCCACAGAGGACAACAAACAAGGTATCAGGAAAGCTGAAAAACTCAGATTTGGAGATATTTTGTGGAAGACCTCTGCTGTGCATCCCTCGATCTAATCAAGTTTGTCAAAGAGCTTGGCAAAATCTCCTTTCATCTCTGGGGCTCCTATTTACAGAGGCATACCAGCTTTAATCTGGCTTTTAGCTACGAATATGTCATAATAACTGTCCTCTTTTGGCAACCAATCAACATGTCCCTACTAGGCCCGAACTTAGACAGCCAACAAAGCAAGAGAGGTGCAGCTTTAGCAAGACATTTAAAAAGCCCGGTACTTCAAATGAATCTAAAAGTTGGATCACATCAGACATCAGGATGACACGATATTCGCGGGAAAACTGTTCTCATAGGGAAGATTTTGTAAAGCAATTTAGAGTTTAATAAGACGCCCTGTGTGTGCATTTATCTCCCAGGATGCCGAAACTGTCACGGCTCTTTGCTCCCATTCACACAAGTGTTGTTTAGCTGCAGCACACAAAGGTCAGAGTAGTGGTTTTGTTTCTTGTCCCTGTTTGTTCATTCACATTGTTATTCACGCAAGAAAACACATAATAATACATTTAATTTATAATGCACTTTATATTTGAAAGCAAATCTCAAAGTGCTACAAAATTAATTCAACCCGAAAAGCTCTGTTAAAAAGATAAGTTTTAAGACCACATTTAAAAGCATCAACAGTCTGTGGCGTTAACACATTAACATTATTCACTTTTTTTTTATAATAAAGAGTACACTTTTGATCTTTTTTGATCTATGTGGGAATGCCTGGTTAAGTCCCCATATCAGTGTAAAAACACAGCAGCTGCATTGGTCAAACAGCATCTTTCCCTGGAGTTAAGCAAACTTCACTGTTCAGGCGTGTTTACTCTTGCATACATGTGACTTAGAAAAACTGGATACCACCCCAGATCACAAAACCACAGTGTCCCGGCACGACTCAGGTACCTTACTTGTAGGTCTTTGTGCGGTCCAACCAAATTCCAGAGATGAGGGAGCCAATCATCCCAGCAATGACGATAGTGAGGCCAATCCTGCCTGCATTCACTTCCTGGCCCTAAGGACAAAGCATGCATGTTCAGTATATCTGTAATGAATATGGTGGGTCAAGCACAGCATCAATCCACCATAAAGTGAGAAGTCAGAACAGCACAGGCTAAGCCAAGTAGGTATTTAATGTCATTTTTAACTATACACAATTAGTACAGTACACAGCTAAAAACGAAACAGCATAAAGCCGTCTGATCAGCACAGGCTGGGTCAGATGTCCGATCGGCACAGGCTGGGTCAGATGTCCGATCGGCACAGGCTGGGTCAGATGTCTGATCGGCACAGGCTGGGTCAGTGTAAAGCAAGATGTATGATTGGCACAGGCTGAGTCAGATGCCTAATCGGCACAGGTTGAGTCAGATGTCTGATCGGCACAGGCTGAGTCAGATGTCTGATCGGCACAGGCTGAATCAGACTGAGATGGCTGCTGCATTCTGGTACTTACAGGGTAATGTGCAATTATCATTCTGTTCAGTAAGGTGCCAACAGCGTAAAAGCAGCCCACATTCAACCCTGAATGGAAAGAGTCAGGAAAAGAAAACAATCTCTCTCATCACTAAAACAGACAAATTTTACAAAGAGTGAAAAAATATTTTAAAATAATGATTCTTAAAACCGGTTTCCCACACATACCCGCACTTCGACCATAGACTTTAGCCCACAGGTCCATTTTGCATAATAACTAATTAATCAATTACCTTTGGCCACTTTTGACAAAACATGCTTGACACTACATGAAAACGTGACCCTTCTTTGCCAAACTTTGGATTTCCCAGATACTTGCTTACACAGAAACCAGCATTAGCCTCTGTGGTACTGCTTGCACTCTGTAGGTATTTTCCTCTTACAGAAACATTCCTCTGGCCAAGTAAAGCAGCACTACATGACAGTCACACATTTGGTCATATGCAGACAATGTATACAAAGGGTGCAGTCATAAAGCTAACAGAGGAACGTGCTGAACTCTGCGGTACGTGCTCCACTGTTTATTACACAGCCAAGCACCGATTGGACAAGTAACCTGACCTGTCAATTCTGACAGAGCCTTAATGATCAACTGGGTCGCTCAATAGCATCTGAATGACTTTATATGTTTCATCCAACTGAGACACCCTGGCTAGCATTAACCCTGAACAAAGAGCCACTCAACAAGGCTCTACAGAGAGTGTTTTAAAAGGTACGACACACAGCTTAGAGTGCATTACCTGCCATTACCAATGTTACCACACAATTGGCTTACACATTTGTACCTAAATTATGAAACTTATTAATAGCATTACTTTCTTTTACCAATTAAACATTTTGCTTAAATATGACCAAAGCCAGCTTTGTTAATTTGAAAATTGTACATTGCTATGTCCATAAGCCAGTCATTAAACATGTTTACATGCAGGTCAGGGCTGCTCAGTTCCACTCCTGCAGGGAAATCTGTGTTAGACTCTAGCCCTCCAGGGGAGGAACTGGGCCACCCTGATGTACACAAATAAAGTGGGAGAACCAAAAATAAGTTGCAAAAAGCTTAAGTGCAAAAAATCGTAAGGCAACAGTAAGTGTGTGAAACCTTTACAGCGGTTGACTAGTTTCTCATGGGTCTGTATTCTGAAGCACAATGGTCCTGACAGAAGCACTGAAACATGTGTGGGTGATGTCATGTGGGTGATGTCATTCAGCCTTTAAACGTGAATGTAATGTCTTTAGGTACAAACGAGCAAGCCAAATGTGTGGTAACCATGGGATAAATGTCAGGGTGGCTCTTGTGAATTTAAAAACGTATAACACGCAGCATGGAGTGCATTACCCCTTACTTGGTTCAAATTAAAGATCATAATCATCCACGTATTTATGATTCAATCCAATTAATTTTTATATAGCGTCTTTCACAAGAGAGTCGCCCCAAGGCACTTTATTGGGTGTGTTGTGATACAGTACAACATCAAGACTGAATAATAAAATAAAAATACTATGGTGACACACACCATGTATTTAGAAATCTCCTTGAGCTCATACTTAATAATCTTCATTTGAAATAATCCCTTTTTGTAGCTTTACAATGCAACCTGTTCTTCTTCCTATACAAGGCTACAGTTGGGAATTCACAATAAGGCTTCACACGCAACTTCTAAAGGTGAGGTCAGTATACACAGACAACACTGAGAATTGTGGAGAATCTCTCCTTAAATGCTGATTAAGCACTACAGCTGACTCGTTTACACCAAAAACAAGGGTCATATAAGACACAGGCAGCCCCCAAGGGGAATGTGATTGGTACTCAAATCTGACACCAAAAATATCACATACTAAATATTTATGAGTGAGTTCTAGTAACAGGACCTGTAGTATGATTAGTATAATAAATAGATAGAGGATTTTGACTTCTGTTTACCAGAGCCGCTCTTATATTAAGCTGCAGAGTCTAGTCCTGGAAAGTATCTGGCTGTAAGCTCAAGCAGAACAATTAACCTAAATGGATTTCATAATTATCTGCAAGTTTAAAATTGTTACAATACATCCAGAACTTTATGCGAACAAAACGACCACTAAGCAAAAAAGCTGTAGTGTATGCTGCACTAAATTACCTCAATATCACTGCAAAACTCCATATTACTGCAGATACTTTTGTCCAAAGCACTATACACAGTGAGCGAGGGAGAATATCACTAAAGTTAATCTTATTCTTAATCTTAATACCAAGCAACCAGCGGTCAAGGGGCCAGCTTTGGTACTTTTAGGCTAAGCCTACAATTAGTGGTTTTGGAACAACTCTCTTGTTGAACTATAAAGTTTTTTTAATATCCCAAATAAAAGCATTTTGTAAGCATTTGAAATGTGTAAGGTAGCACTGTAATCTGCATTATTGCATTACTGAACATAACTGACCAAAAACCATTCACGATTCTAACCAAGAATGGAGTGCTAGATAAGAGAGAAAGGCTTCCCCACCATAGCTAACAATGAGGAGGATGAAGGATGTATTCCTCAGCAGTCTCAGGATAGAGGCTCCGTAGGAGTAGTACTCTGCGGACATGCTGCACGCCATCACCTGGGCCTGCGTGGGAGGGACGTCTGGCTTCTCCCGGAAAACTGAGCAATACAGACACTGGGTATCAACAGGACCAGCACTGGCTAGCATGTGAACACAGCAGTAGCAGCACACACACTTATAAAGAGAATTAATCCATTTATCCACGTGTTTATAATTTTTGAGCCAGAATACAATTCACCAAGTCAACTTGGTGTTCTGCATGGTTTATTGGTTATATGACACACATGGAGCACCTCCCTCAATGCCCCCCACAAGAAAAACCCAAATAAGCTAGAGAATGGAGGTTCCGGTGGTGAGGTTTAGGGGCTGCAGACACACATTGGGTCATTGGGGTGGAGACTGAGTCTGCACTCCTTCCTGCTTATAGCTGCCAAGAGGAGGACATGTAGAAAACTTAGGCAACACCATCCCACATGCACATCCGCCATCTGCAGCAAGGCTGGCACAAACCACAGGACACCATGTAAAAAGGAAGAAGCAAAGTTTCGCTTTGGGAAACAATCTTCCAGAACACACCCAAGGTCTGCAAGCCTTGTTCTCTGGTACTCATTTTGTGCAAAGCATCATGGGTTTTATATGGACAGAAGAAGTCTAACACTATTGTATATGTATTATGTATCATAAATGTTTAACTGCTGATAAGACAAAGCACAAACACAGCAATTATCCATAAGGAAATACAATGAGGCAATTAAGCCAAAGCAGTAATACTGCTGTTGACTGGAACATGCCAAGTTTAATCCTGAGATTGTTAGTTCACCCTGATGTTATTTTACTGATCACTGTTCTCTTGTGATGTGTCGAGTGGGGGAGACTAACTCTGGTATCAAGGGGAGACTGACGAGTTCCATAAAACTGCAGCTCCCTCCATCATACAGCTGCTGAAGTGAAGTCCCCTAAGGCTCTTACATGCCATCACCAGGATGAAGAGCACTGTGGCCACCACGGCTGTCCCATAGAACATGACGCTGATGTGGTGAGCCAGCTGGTCCACGTCGTCCACATTGGGCACCAGCATGGGGGGAATCAGGAAGCCAGTGGCCACACCCAGCTGGGGGGAGAGCAGCCAATCAGGACAAGATGTCAAAACACGGCAGCCATGCCAATGTCAGAAAGCAACATCATAACTTATACATATGCATCCATTTATAATTATTATACAGGTTTTGAGAAAAGGAGGAAACATGCTATCAGTGATTTTGCAGGACAAATAAAGTAAAAAAAGAAATATGTGTAGAACAAGACAGGGAACCACAGGCAGACCCACTTAAATGGAACTCTGGAATGAGGGTAACAAGTGACAAAAGGTAAAAGACATGAATATGAATCCCTCAGTATTTACTCACTTTGCTTCAATGTAATTTATTTATATAGCTTATAGTGGTGACCCATAACAGTGTGAAATAGTGTTACTACCGCAGTCACTTTTTAAAGTAATAATTCCCTAAATTTCAATACTATGGAAGCACGTAGAGGACATGCATTCAGGGCTTGAGATTCATGTCTCACAATAGAGAACGGGGGGGAGGATTTTAGATTTTCAATTAAAAAATCAATTCAATAGCTTTAGCCATGGCATTTTTGTGGAATCCGCTTCTCTCTTGACAAATACTGCTTGTATGTCTTCTAATAAATTTTGTTTTCTGAGACATTTTCTTGATCACAAAATAAACTTGTGATCTTGGAAAAACAAGAAAAATAAGCAGTGAACCCAATATAAAATATAGAAATAAGATAATGATGGATGTCCTCTGTGGACTTTCGTACAATGCAGAGTTCATAAGTAGTTGTCCATCGACGTGAACATTAAGTAAACAGGCCACGTTTGGGTGCACATTCCCATGAACGGGCCACGTTAAAAGCGGGTGCACATTCCCATGAACAGGCCACGTTAAAAGCGGCTGCACATTCCCGTGAACGGGTCACGTTAAAAGCGGCTGCACATTCCCGTGAACGGGCCACGCTAAAAGCGGCTGCACATTCCCGTGAACGGGTCACCTTAAAAGCAGGTGCACATTCCCGTGAACGGGTCACCTTAAAAGCGGGTGCACATTCCCATGAACGGGCCACGTTAAAAGCGGGTGCACATTCCCGTGAACGGGCCACGTTAAAAGCGGGTGCACATTCCCGTGAACGGGCCACGTTAAAAGCGGGTGCACATTCCCGTGAACGGGCCACGTTAAAAGCGGGTGCACATTCCCGTGAACGGGCCACGTTAAAAGCGGGTGCACATTCCCGTGAACGGGCCACGTTAAAAGCGGGTGCACATTCCCGTGAACGGGCCACGTTAAAAGCGGGTGCACATTCCCGTGAACGGGCCACGTTAAAAGCGGGTGCACATTCCCGTGAACGGGCCACGTTAAAAGCGGGTGCACATTCCCGTGAACGGGCCACGTTAAAAGCGGGTGCACATTCCCGTGAACGGGCCACGTTAAAAGCGGGTGCACATTCCCGTGAACGGGCCACGTTAAAAGCGGGTGCACATTCCTGTGAACAGGTCTGAGACATCACTCACCACAGTCAGAGCATACACTGAGACGACAGATAAGGCACTTACAGAGTCTCATAATACGCTTGTTGAAAGGACTGACATAAGACACCATCAGTAGGAGCTGATCCGCTACAGCAACAGCTACTCCCGGAGTATGGCAGCCATCTGAGGGACCAGACCAATAATATGTGTACCCACCTACAGAGATCTGCCCACTCCCCGGTCTACGTACCTCAGAGAGTGTCACCACCGAAATGCGGAGTTTACAAAGCACCTCCAACAGCAGAGGAAGATGGTCATCTTGCCGGAGAGACAAGACGTTCCACATGCCTTCCGATTGGGACCCAGGTGCTGACATGTAGCTGCTGACACCCCAGCACCACATCAGTACTGACCCCCAACAGGCCTGTCCCTAAAGGCTCTCCGGTAGTTTCAACTTTTCAGAGGATGAGACTCCCGAGGGCTTTCTCCCATTCCCCTAATGGTGCATGCAGCCTTCCTGTGAGCAGCTGCAGCAGAACTACTCCCATGGAGAGCAGAAAGGTGTCCTATCTGTCTGGTCAGAGCTGTGTGAAGTTTTTACAGGGTTTAGAATACCAATCCCGGCCCCAACCCCCAAATTTTGCCCTGCAAGTCTGAGGACCACTAGCAGGGGCAGATGCAGCTTATCGTCATACCCAGGAACAACCAACTTATTAAAAACCTTTTATTCCACAAGAATAAAAACATTTAAAGTCCTTATATTCACGTGTCTCAGTTTGTCCTGATTAGTGCTGCCATCCTTATTATATATCATTTATGTGTCTTCTGACATAAAAGCTTATATTCCTGGAGACAAGGAAAAACTAGAATGGACACAATGATTATTAAAAATAGGAAAATACAACTGACTCAATCAGATAGCAATTTCAATGTGGTGATTAGTACAATTAACACAGTATACTGTAATATAACTTTTACAGGCATTAAGAGGCTGGCTCTTACTCTACAGTCAATACAATAAATTGATACTACTATGATATTAGCTTGTCTATATGAGTATTTCTGTAACAGTTGGGTTGAACTTCCCATCTCTGCAGCACATGTTCTCTGCTACGGGCAGGCAGGACAAGTCTTTCCTTGGGTTCTCTTGAAAATGAAAGTTCACCAGATTTTCGCTGCTTCAGCTTGGCACGACAGCCCTATTATCTGAGATGCTGCAGTTTCCTTTTCATACTCCGAGTGATTATAGCTGACAACAGAGCAAGCTGGGCTGATGGACTCTTCTTTCCCTCTGTCATGCTTGGTGGTATCCAGCACATCTTAAATAACAAACAGGTTGCCGCTTCAAAGATCACCTCATTATCAGACTTCAGCTGCAGGAATCTGCCAGAACCATCCATGATGGCTCAGTTACAGCATTAGTAAAGAGTTTTAGTTTTAAGCTAATGTTGTTTCATTGACTATCATTGCAGATTTTGGTCACCACAGCAGTGAAACACAGCAGAGCATTTTCCCACCCCCCTAAAATTAACAGTGCTATAAATATTCAAAGATTGGGAAGTTACTGTTATGTCTTTTATTTCCTAGCTGCAGCTAAGAGCTTGGAAAGAACTGCAGAATGACACGATTTCTTACATTGCCTAGACGTGTTCCCCCAAAGCTTGGATTGCACAGTGAACCCAAGCAGCTAGCATGCATGTGTGCGCGCATGTGTGTGCGTGTCTGCATGTCTAATGATAAACCTGCAGCTCACTCACCAACAACGTAAGCCGCAAAAACAAAAGCAGACACATACAGATTATGATTCCCGCTCTCTGCTCTTCTGACTTGTGAATGCAAAGCAACTTTAGCAGATCCTTCCACTAAAGGCGTGACATTCATACTGTCCTGGGCAGTGATGTCAGGGAAGCGCACTTGTAATTTTAAAGATTGCTGGTTTGAATCCCCAACCAGCAAGGCACCACTGAGGTACCCTGAGCAAGGTACCACCCACAAGCAGTGCTCCCTGGGCGCTGAATTAGCTGCCCCCTGCTATATCACATATGGGTTAAATGCAGAGGACACATTTCATTGTTGTGTGCTGTGGTGTGTCAACAATGACCACTGATCTCTAAATTCTAAAACTTTCAGAGTTGCCATGTTCACAGTTAATCAGCAAATTACAAGTTTATAGTGAATAATTCAGAACAATGTATACTATATCTTCAGCATTGTAGTACAGCTATCAATTAAAAAAAACAAGGTGAAGTTATTTGTGGACCTCTAAAGTCACACCGTTTTTGGAAAAGCTGTTGCTCTTCCTAAAGTAGCTTCACTTCAAGCTACATGGGGGTACAAGAATGTGCTGTGTGTGTGTGCACACAAGTCTGTTCCTTTTACTGATCTATAAATACTTGTAGTTCTTTACGGACAACCTAACACTATCCATCCGTCCTGCATTTTTCTGTCATACTCTCACTGCATGCTGCAGCGTTCTTGCATTCTCTATTCTCCCGTACTCTCATGACACGTTGCAACATTCTCTTTTCTCCTAGAATAGAATAGAATAGAATGCCTTTTATTGTCATTATACATTTTTTACATATACAATGAGATGAAAAGCATCTCCTTGGGTCAGTGCTCAAACATATACATATAAAATATAAAAAGAGAAGTAGTATAAAAGTATGTATAAAATATGTATAAAAATAAGCAATGTAAACAAATAGAAAGTATTAAAGTGACAGTGTAATATATCTTATTGCACAAGCATATGTATATAAAGTGAACGAATGCACAATTTCACATTGACCGGATTATTACACAGTGATAATATATAATAAATAGATGTGGTAAGATTTTTTAGTGTATATACTCTAAATACTAAATACTATATACTATACTCTTACGGCATGCTGCAATGTTATGTTCTCTATTCTCCCATACTCTCATGACACGTTGCAACATTCTTTTCTCCTATACTCTTACGGCATGCTACAATGTTATGCTCTCTATTCTCCCAAACTCTCGCAGCATGCAAGCTTTGGTCACTGTTTGACTGACCAGAATTTTCCATCTCTGCTCATTTGCACATTTTTTCCCCCATTCGGTAGTCTACATATTCAAGAAAAATGTTCTGGCACCTTTAAGTAATGGCAAGTTTCAGATAGCTGTGTAATATGCTCCTTACCCTTAAAATTACACAATAGCTGAATGAAATATGTATCTGTAACAGATTTCTTAACCCTCAGGCAGAGAATCTGCTGTGAGCAAGAACAAACCCTCAAATCCAAGTAACAGGACAGTGTTTCTGAGTAACAGAAACGCTGAGTTTGAGCCATAAGACTGGGTCAGAACATTGCCTACACTGCAAGGCTTGTGGGGTGCTCATGGTCAGCCATGGTGAATAACTACTGAGAATGGTCCGAGGAGGACAGAACAACAAACTGCCAGTAGGGTGCTGGGTGGTCAAGACTCATCAATACAAGATGTGCACGAAGGCTGTCCCATCTGGTACAAACCAACAGGAGGGCTACTGTGGTACAAATATCAGATCATTTTGAGGGTGGTTGCAGGAGTAAAGCATCACGACACAGTGCACAATGCAAACAACAACAAACAAATTTATATTTGTATAGCGCATTATCACAACATTACATCGTCTCAAAGCGCTTTACAGCATCCCTGCCCAAAGCCCCCAGTGAGTAAGCCATAGGCGACAGTGGCAAGGAAAAACTCCCTAGAAGGAAGAAACCTTGGGAGGGACCAGACTCAAAGGGGGAGCCCATTCTCCTGGGGCCGACAAGTAAAGTCAAATCGGAGAGATGGCTAAGTGGCAAGTCACACAGTATAAGTCATAAAATATGAGTCACAATCGGGTAGCAGGGAGGTGATGACAAGTGCTCCTTCAGATCGCCGGGCAACCAGTAGTATGGCATCCGGGCATACATGGAGGACAACACAGGTAGAAGGGAGTGCTAGACAGAAGGACGCCTTGGGTAGTGGAGACGTCGCAAGTAGCAGGGTGTGCAGGATATCTTGATAAATTGGGGTCTCCAGGCAGCACACCCCAGGAGGAGTAGGGGAAATAAAATGTGCAATTAGTCAAAGTAAGGGAGACAATAGGCAGTGCTAACAGTTAGGTGAGTGCAGTATGAAGTGCAATGTGCAAGCTCCGGCAGATATGGCTATGGCAGCATAAGTATGAGGGAGAGGCAAGTAGGAATGCAGGCATGGGGAGTCCCTGAAATGTCAGAACTCCAATTCCACAAGGGGGTGTGAAGCTAGAGTGACAGCACTGACAGTTCAGTTCATCCAAAGCCAGTGGCACCGATCCCCACCCAGCTCTACACCTCACACTACAGATCTAACTGGGGGTGAACAATTAGCTAAAGCTAGAACTAGTATCCCTATAAGCTAAACTAAACAGGTGCGTCTAGACTCGAATATTGAGAGTGAGCCTGAAACCCGCACATCCGGTAGAAGACCATTCCACAGCTGAGGAGCTCTATAGGAGAAAGCTCTGCAGCCTGCCAGAAAGCATTAAGGTAAGGGATGATTAATTACAATATAATGCTATATATCCACATACAAACTAGGCAAGATGTTCCACTCACACATTGGGAGAGAACCCAGCCGTATTATTCCCAGCGTCAGGCGTCCAGTCGCAGCTTGCTATACTTGCTCCGCCCAGGGGCTAAATGCACTGATGCAAAATGTCCCGACCACTAATCTGCGAATGAACCGGAAGTCCAACAATTTGAAATGACCACCGAAAAGAGCGTAGAGACCCTGTAACCCTTTTAGTCTGAGCACCCGCTCCTATTGGCGACTCGCTGTCAGGAAATTAATGGTGCACACATCTCATATTTTCCCTATAGGCTAGACTGAATAAGTGTGTTTTTAGTCTATACTCAATATAGAGAGTGAGCCTGAATCCCACGCATCAGGTGGAAAACCATTCCACAGCTGAGGAGATCTATAGGAGAAAGCTCTGCAGCCTGCTGTAGCTCTTTCTACCCAGGGTACTAACAGATATCCTGCGCCTTGAGAACATAGCAAACCCCTAGGCCAGCATCTCACCAAGGTATTCTGGTGCAAGGCCATTCAGTGCTTTATAAGTCAATAGCAGTATTTTATAGTCAATCCAAGACTTAACTGAAAGCCAGTGAAGGGAGGATAAGACCGGTGTAAAGTGATCAATTTTTTTTAGTGTTTGTGAGAACTCTGGCTGCTGCATTCTGTACCAGCTGAAGTTTATGTAAGGATCTAGATGGGCATCCAGAAAGGAGGGCATTACAGTAGTCCAGTCTGGGAGTTATAAAGGCACGTATTCATTTTTCTGCATCATGAAGGGAGACCATCTTCCGTAGCTTAGCTATGTTCCGTAGATGACAGAACGCAGTTCTAGTAATGCTTCTTATGTGAGCATTGAAACATAATTCTGAATCAATTAGAAGACCAAGATTTCTGACCACTGTGTTAGGTTGTGCAGGAAGGTCACCAGTGTTGAGGTGGTGAAACTTATTTCATGCATTCTTGGAACCAATTACCAGAACTTCTGTTTTTTCTGTTTAACACAGCCTGCTGTTTGTACAAGATATTCAACATTATTCATGTGGGGGTGATCATAATGTTTTGGCTCACCTGCTCCTTATTTCTAGTCATATGTAACTCTACCACCACAACCTGCTGCCCCTAGAGTCCCTTGTTTTGTGTTTCTGTTTTCCCTCTGTTGATGCTAAAAATGCATCCCTCCTCCACTCAACGGAATGCAATTTGCACAATCTCTGCCAAAATGCACCAGTTAATGGAAATATGTACAATTTTGACCTACACAAACATTATGCTCAGCTATACATATCATTACTCTCAATTGGCCATAACATTAACATAAGAACCAGGTAAGGGGTAAATTACTGACATGCAAAATACAATTCATACCCTCAAGCTTTTCTTACACCACCTGACTGGATGGTACTCAAAGACTGTGCAGATATTTCTGCTATTATGCCTCACCCAAGCCAGAGGCAGCTTAGAATCTATTTTGCAGACTTGTTCAGCAAGGACTGACTTTTGCTCTATTTATGTTTAAGCCAAATTCATGTAGGCAAGACCGCATCTCTCTCAGCCAACACCAATACAAGACAATATAATACTGTCATTAGAGATAGTTTAAAAGTCTACAAAAATCTTTTGTTTCTTAAGAACTTAAGAGAAACAAGTAGCTGAACAGTTTATGACAGTTTAAGCACCATTAGGCTTCAAATAGCCACAGATGCCTAGATTGCAAGTGTATCAGGATAACAGTGACTTATCATGGAAATTCTTTTATGACCATGTCTTGTGAAGATTATGAATGGAAACAACAAATGTAAGTCCTTAAGCTATAAAACAGCACAGAAGATTCTGAATCAAAGCATGACAGGAAGTAATCCAGTCATGATTTCTGTATACAAGGTGAATGACACGACGTGCATATTTTTTGTCAAATTCCAACAAAAACATCGCAAGTTCAATATTATTATTATACGAAACTTCTTTAAAGTCAATATATTTTCAATACAGGAATAAATGTCTGATGGATTAATGAGTTGAAGTTTTTCATTTAGAAAAAAATAGTAAAATGTAATATTTTTGGTTGCACCACCTGACATTTCTCATTTTATGAAACCTAATTTGTCATTCACCCTATAATTGCTCGACATTTGAAAAGCAGTAACATTAGGTTGAACTAGCAATATTTCATTCCATTTTACACAGTCACTGCAATGCATATATTTATCTCGTGTCAGTCTTAGGGCACTTTTCCACCGCACCAGGTATCTTACTTTTATTACTTTGAGTACCAAAAATACGGCACTTTAAGCTGTTGGTTTTCGTCTGCCATAAAAACTGGTACCAGCGCTGAATGACACCACAACACAAAGCGAGGTATTTTGTACCGAATTCGAAAAATGGCTGTGGTATATTATAGGGCTGGATTTATGGGACCTACTGAAATAAAGGTAGCTGATTATGAGAAAGACCTTGGTGTGTATGTTGACGCTTCCATGTCTCATTCTCACCAGGCGGGGAAGCAATAAAAAAGGCCAACAGGATGCTGGGGTATATCTCCAGGTGTGTGGAGTTTAAGTCAAGGGAGGTAATGCTAAGAATATACAATTCCTTGGTGAGACCTCACCTAGAATATTGTGTGCAGGTTTGGTCACCATATCTTAAAAAGGACATTGCGGCCTTAGAAAAGGTGCAGCGTAGGGCCACAAGAATGATTCCTGGTCTTAGAGGAATGTCATACGAGGAAAGGTTAGTTGAGCTAAATCTGTTCAGCCTCAAGCAAAGGAGACTGAGGGGGGACATGATCCAGGTCTATAAGATTCTAACAGGTGAGCATTAGTTCAAATACAAGAACTCGTGGCCATAGGTGGAAATTAGCGGGAGAACATTTCAAACTGGATTTAAGGAAGCACTTCTTTACACAGCGTGTAGTCAGAGTATGGAATAGTCTTCCTGATAATGTAGTGCAAGCTGAATCCTTGGGTTCCTTTAAATCAGAGCTAGATAAGATTTGAACAACTCTGAGCTATTAGTTAAGTTCTCCCCAAGCGAGCTCGATGGGCCGAATGGCCTCCTCTCGTTTGTATAGTTCTTATGTTCTTATGATGAGTGATGTTAATAGCAACATCGCATTTTATGCACATGACAATTCTTACATCACGACTCAGCTGGATTAAGATCAGGCTCTCTCTTACTTTCAATTGTGTATAGACACTATAGCGCGGGGAGTTTAAGTTTCCCTGAAACATTACTACTCTGTCATAAGAAAACCTTAGCTACCTTTGCAATTTTAATTATTCCTTTTATAGATTATTTATTAAATGTTTAAAAATCAGTTTTTACCTCTGCTGCTTTTGCATGTTGCATGCGTTCTCTGAGACAACTGTAATTATGTTCATCCTCTCCTAGATGATATATATATATATATATATATATGCAAAAAAAAGAAAAAGATAAAATTAAAAGCTGAATTTTAGAAAAGAAAAAGAACCGAAAACAAGAGCTGCCAGGGTGAGACACACCAGCACCCAGCCACTTGCCGACATGGTAGCATGTGTGACAAGGTCAGACTCATGTGGCCAGTGGGTCTCAGGCTTGGACCTGGGCAGGTACCTCAGCTCATAAGATAAACCGATAAGAACTGCAGCAGACTTACTGAAGACCCAGTTTGTTTGATTCACATAACAATCACTTCAGTATGGTGTTGGTGTGCTGTGTCTGACAGAAATCCTGTACACTGTGCCACACAGTAGCAGACCCCGTAGCAGAAGGGCTGCTGTTCCATTTGAAGATGACTATAGATTCAGAAATGAGGCTGAGAAATACTGCAAATGGGTCCATCTCCTACACCCTCCTTCTCAAGAGGAAGAAGCAGGATATTTACTAGGTGCCTTTGCAGAAATAGTCAACAAACAAGAACGTGGTTTAACTAACAAAAACACCTGCGAAACAGGCAGCATCACCCTATCTCTCTCCCTCACACACAGAATGAACTTCCTACAAACCACCGCCAACTGATAACACATACGCAGGGGGCACTGCCTCCTGACCTCTCCTCAGCCCGCCCAGCCCCAGCAATATTTATATCCTGCAGAAAATGTCTGACATTTCACACATGCACATTTAAAAACATACCACCTACCTCTAAATTACTGATGGCTTTAATCCTAGCCTGCAGGATGATAAAGGCCAATGTACAGTGAGGTTGTGGAGCTAAAGAATCCTGCTGGCCAAGTTGGTATAAATAAGCTACTGTAAACAATGACAACTACAAATATTCACTGCATTTTCAGTGTACACTGAATGTAACAATACAGTGCATTGCCACACAATTATAAGGAGGATCTTATGTTACCCAGGGATGAGGAACAAACCTACAACCTTACAAGTGTGAATCCACTTAAATGAAGAACGAGTACAAAAAAAACTGAACATTATCCCAATGGCTAGTTTAAACAAACAAAAAAAACTGTCACCTTTGACTACATTCTTTATGTAGCTAGCCCAGTTGACCGGTAGCATCAATTCTTAAGTTCCACAGCAACATGCATATATTGCATGGGCAATACTGATAAATGCAATACTGCTACTGCTTCCATACAGTAAAAATTAATCGGTTACACTATGAAAATCAGTTCTGACTCACAACATATATATCAACTTTAAGTAAATCAGAAATGTTCCAGCCTATACACACAGCCCTAAACTAAGGCGTCATCTGCAATTAAACCACGAAAATTAACGAAAACATTTGTTTTAAAATGTATACTTCTCTTGTTTGTCATGTGAAGATTTAGGGAGGTGATAATGAAACGCTGGTCTGATCACCTGGTTTCCAAAGACTCCGATTGAACAGGCTGTGGACACCTCCTTCGAGCCGAACCAAACTGAGGCGATCCGGGACGGCATTCCGAGGATGAAGACCTGGGCCAGGGAGCAGGAGAACTGTCCAAGGACACTCACCCAGAACAGGTCCGGTCTTACGCTGGCCACTTTAATCCAGGTCCCCATACAGTTTGCGGCGGTACCTGCGAGCGCGATGACCCTCAAACCCTTTTTGTCCAAAAGCCACGTTACGGGAAATATAAAAGGGATGTAAGTCATCATGTACACCATTGACATCCAATCGACAGTGAAAGAGTCAACTTTGTAGAATTTCATGAAGATATTGCTGATGATTCCGTACTGGATCCACTGGAAGGCATTACAGAGCGAATAAGTGCTGAAAAGGAATACTATAACCCATCGGCGTTTGTACAAACGAGTGGCTGGTTTATCAGCGCCGTTTCCATCCGAGCGGTCATAAAATCCATGTCCGTCAGATGTTTTTGGTTTTTGTAAGACCGAAGTATTAGTTTCCTCTTTTACTTCAAAATCAGCACCTTTCGTTTCCTCCTGCATTTTAATTCTATTGGTTTTGAACAGAAAGCAAGTAACCTACGGAGTTATCATGAATATTGTTATACGATTAATGTCCGAAACATGAAAGTAAAAATAAAGAATATTTCGTATTAAGCCTTGGTTATAAGGTTAAAGTCAAGACTTATTTTCTTCGTGGCGAACGGTTACTTTGGCACACACTCTGGCGAAACAGCCACAGTAAAGTTTACCTCCCGAAAATGGTCAACACGTGTTAATTTAGAAAGCACTGCATTTCCCAAAGAGTCCCAAACACACTTCCTACAAAGAACTGTTTTCTGGTATACAGTAACACACATATATATAATTTTAAAATGTAAGAAACTAGATCAATGATTTACAACAAGTCAAACTTCCTCAGGAAGTCAAGGAACTAATTGGTTGAATCAGCACCAATTTAGTATGCGATCACATATCACCCCTGGACGCAGCATTGCTTTCAAAGTTAAAGACATTTCAAAATGAAAGGTTACAACGACTGCATTTTAACGAAAGAAAGAAAAAACACTCCCTCCTACGTCCGCTTCAAATCCAGCTTTGGTGCCCGAAGCAGTGACGGGGCTCCAGTATCCACGTGGTTTCCGAACTCTGACTCCATCCACCAATCACCGTCAGACAGCACCGAGGACGGTCCAATCAGAACAGTCGAGTGTGCACGGGCGGTCTTCGGTCTGACATAGAACGTAATACACTGACTGGTAATTCAGCCCTCGAAGGTTGGGTTTTTAATGGTGAAATGGCCTGTTATTTAATCACTCTGGATAATATTAAAGTCGATTATCATAATCAAATTGATCATCGTTTGACACGAAATAGCTAACAGACTATAACTTGTAAACTTCCTGATAATGAAACAGCCACAATTTCCATGATGAAATACCTACATAATTATCGTCTAGCATGATTTGTAGTCAGTAGTGCTTTTTAATTTTTTCCTCACATTGCCTACAATAAAATAATAAAAAAATATATATTATATTCATGCATAGTGAACATCATCTATCCATCTTCCATCAATTTGCCTCGGTCAATTGCCAGGGGGAGCTGGAGCCTATGCCAGGGATGCCCAGGAGCAGATTGTACACCATCATAGGGCACATACACACACAGTCATAATATAACTGCATGTCATTAGACTGTGGGATGAAACTAGAGTATTCTGAGGACACCTACCCAACACAGGGAGAACATGCAAGCTCTGTGCACACACTTGCACATTTACTCACACACACATGCACACACACACACACAGACTCATACACACACTCAGCAGATGCAAAATTTAAATCCCCAACCTTGGAAGTATGAACCAACAATGTCACACATATAGAAAATACATTTCTAAATTTTGCATTTTTGTTTGTCATTTTCACACATTTTACATTTCACAAATTCAAAATACATCACTTGGGGACAGAAAATAAATACATTGCACATTTGAATAAAATAAAATGGTACATATAAAATGATGTAACAAACTTATAAGTAAGTGAATTTTGAATTAGAATCTAACAAATGGTGAAATGCACAAAATATAATTTTACTTATTTCACTGAAATTTTTAAGATGTGCTCCCTGTTAAACTTAAGGCCATTTTACTTAACTGATTATAAAGCAGGTTCTATAATGGTTCTTAAATACAGTTGTTGACACAGTATATCTTTAATGTCTGTTATCAATTCAAATTGAAGCACCTTTCAGACTTTTAAATAAGAGCTTGAAATTTTCAATTCTGATTATGGATTATTAAGAATATTTAATGTACAAGTTGATTGATTGACTGTTGACAAATATATTACTGTTCAAGTCATCAAAAATACAAACTTGAGGAACTGCTGTTGAAAAATATAACTGCCATCTATAGTATAGTCAGCATAAATGAAACACCTGTTTGTTCATGGTTCACTTAACACATTTTTATTCTGTAAATACTTCAAAATAAAGAATACATCAAAATGCAAAAAAACAAAAAAAAGCAGTCTCAAAGCAGCGTTCAAAGAAATTGAAAACTGTCTAAATCTTGGATTGCTCAAAATAGCCATAATTTGCCTTAAAACCTGCTTCACTGACGTAATGAATTTATTTGATGCATTGAAATATTGAAGGACTTAATTATAATAATCCTATAAAAATCCCATGATTATCCTTATGGATTGGCATGCCTTTGATTTTTTTTAGTTGAGCGACTTTTGCATGGCTGTGCTTCCTCAATGTCCAACAGAGGACAGCACAGAAGCATAAGTCACCCTCTCTGCATCTTACAAACACATTCATTAGACCATAACACCAACATACATTCCTGTTAAGAGATAAGTATATGTTTATACCGTTAGTAATAATGGATCCCTGCAGATGTACTCAAACTTTTGGTTGATTCTGTATATGAGAAATTTATTTACTCAAGTTACTGTTTCAAGAGAAAGCTAAACACACTTGCCATCTAGCGGTTGAATTATGTAGCTTCTTCACCATCATCTGTGTACTCATGGTTCCAGCAGAAACTTTGATTAGTCACATTATATGGTTTCAGTGACTGAAACAGTTACCAAAGCAATTCTATTTGCTTTAAGCTTGAATTCTTGTGAAATGTTTGAACCAAAAATATCACCCTTAAATTTTTAATATGTAGACAGCAGGACAAGTCAATAGGGGAGACCAGAGACTATTGCTAAATGTGGTCAGTTGTTGAACAGGCTTTTAACATACTTCAACCTGGCTATACATCCCCCCACTTCTGCTAGTTTAAGGCTCCTAGCAACAGTCTGTCAGTTATGAAACATGTTGCACTGATCGTATGCAGATTAATGAGTAAATAGATAACAGCTTTGATTCATAAACTGTCCCGAGTCTCCCCCACTGTAGCCACAGACCAGTGCTGGGGCTTTGCTGTGTATGTGAAGCTTACATGATCCCTCATGTCATACGGGTTTCTACTGGGTACTCTGATTCCCCAAACCTGGGCATGTGCAGAGGCAATGTCAATTCAATTCAATTCGATTTTATTCAATCCAGTCCAATCCAATTCATTTCAATTCAATTCCATTCAGTTCTATTAAATACAATTTATACACGCAACTTCAGAATATTGCATTGTCTCAAGGCACTTTCAATTATCCCTGGCCAAAGCTGACAGAGAGCAAGCCAGAGGCGAAAATGGCAAGGAAAAACTTCCTAGCAGGAAGAGACCTTGGAAGGAACCACACTCAAAGGGGGGGCGGCTTTTCTCCAGGGGCCCGGCAGAGGAAGTTCAAATATATATACACACTAACATGCATATACACACCATAAAATGTATTTATACACACTAAAATGTTCAGTGTTATCAGCTGCCAAAGCATAAAGACAGCACCTGTACAGTTATTTATAAGTTGAAGATAGATTTTCACAATACAGTAGTAATTTTATTATCCGTAGACTCCAAGAGAGATATACAGCAGAATGGCAGTCCTTTTCATTCTCTCTCCTTTTTTGAGTCATTACTACCAAGTTTATAGTTGCTGTCAGTATCAACATTTTATGCTTAATTTCAAGATTCAAGACATTTATTTGCCATTTGTACAAACACAGACAGTACAGGTATGTAGGAATTTTTGTGGGGAGCTCTTAGACTCAGCAGTAAATAAGAGAAATAAGTGAAAGCTAGGATAGGTAATAACAGCACAAGATAAGTACTAAGAAGACATTAAATGACATTAATTTCATTTTCATTCTTGAAACCATCATTTACAAATGGCAAAAAATATATATAATGGTCCTAAACAGATAATTCTATGTAACCCAAAAATGTCATTTTACATTAAATTCTGCTTTGGTTAATTTAATCTCGGTCTTCTGGTGGGTCATCTGTACCAGCAGATTGTAAATGTTACTCTCCAGGAGACAGTGTGGTAAAAATGTCTCCCCTTGGTGGTCAGAGATGGTAGCGCAGTGAGGTCACATGGGCCTGCTGGAATGCCCTGAAGGGGGGAGAGCACTGGTTGGTGGAGGAGTGCAAATCCACAGCGCAGCACAAAGGCTCATGATGGCTCAGCACAGCACTCAGGTATTTGGCCTCTTCTGTCAACTGCTTCACCTCCCGTCTCAGTGCAGCATTTTCCCTCTCCAACTTCTCGCTTTCCTAAAACAACACACCTGCAATGATCAGCCATGTTTGTGTTACACCGCAACACACCTGCAATGATCAGCCACGTTTGTGTTACACCACAATTCACCCCTAATGATCAGCCATGTTTGTATTAAACTGCAACAGACCTGCAATGATCAGCCATGTTTGTGTTACATCTCAATTCGCCTGCAATGATCAGCCATGTTTGTTACACTGCAACACACCTGCAATGATTAGCCATGCTTGTATTACACCACAACACACCTGCAATGATCACCCATGTTTGTGTTACACCACAACACACCTGCATTTATCAGCCATGTTTGTGTTACACCACAATTCACCTGCAATGATCAGCAACGTTTGTGTTACATCTCAATTCACCTGCATTGATCAGCCATGTTTGTGTTACACCACAATTCACCTGCAATGATCAGCCATATGTGTGTTACACCAAAAAACACTTACAATTGTCAGCCATGTTTGTGTTACAATGCAACACCCCTGGAATGATCAGCCATGTTTGTCTTACACCACAACACACCTTTATCTGGATCAGCTTATGAAGGCTTGTGTCCTGTTTATACCACTAAACTCTTTCTAGTCTACATCATTATGTAAATCAATGGCTCTGTGTTCCAGTGGAAGTTACCTGTGCCTTTTGAGCAGTGTGTGTAAACCCAACCTGATAAAATGTTGCACTTAGATGGGCCTAGTCTGTGGCTTGGCCAGATAGGATGCTGTGCCTGTGATCAAAAGGTCATTGGCTGAAATCCTAGAGTCAACAGAATGATTTCACCATTCCCCCCTTGAATAAGGCCCTTAACCACCAATTGTTCCAGGAACTCTACTTTTTGAAATATATTTGTCACTTTGGATAACATTGTCTGCTAAATAAATAATAATTCAATGACCCAACACTAAAGTTAATATCATATAAGGCCATTCACCATCAGTAACCATTTACTTTGTTACTGGTGTTATCTACAAATCAGTACATGTGCAGTGCAAAGAGAATTTATACAGAAAAATAAAATCAAGAGAACAGTGCTCATGTGCTCAGTTCAGTCCAAGTATTTAATAAGCATTTTTGCCAAGATCCATGACTGTTGGTTCATTGAGGATTGAGAGCCACAATCTGAGATGGGTTTAGATCTGCACCAGTGGCATCACACTAACACTGGCCCTGAGCACCACGCAACCTCTCTGACTGCGGCAGACCCTCAGGACAGCGCAACTTACTGCCCCCACAGTCTCCCAGACAGTGCAGTTTTCTACCCCCACAGTCTCCCCGACAGTGCAGCTTACCGTCCCACAGTCTCCCAGGCAGTGCAGCTTACCACCCCATTTTCTCCCGGACAGTGTAGCTTACTGTCCCACAGTCTGCCGGACAGTGTAGCTTACTGCCCCCACAGTCTCCCGGACAGTGTAGCTTACTGTCCCACAGTCTGCCGGACAGTGTAGTTTACTGTCCCACAGTCTCCCGGACAGTGTAGCTTACTGTCCCACAGTCTCCCGGACAGTGCAGCTTACTGCCCCCACAGTCTCCCAGACAGTGCAGCTTACTGTCCCACAGTCTCCCGGACAGTGCAGCTTACTGCCCCCACAGTCTCCCAGACAGTGCAGCTTACTGTCCCACAGTCTCCCGGACAGTGTAGCTTACTGTCCCACAGTCTCCCGGACAGTGTAGCTTACTGTCCCACAGTCTGCCGGACAGTGTAGCTTACTGTCCCACAGTCTGCCGGACAGTGTAGCTTACTGTCCCACAGTCTCCCGGACAGTGTAGCTTACTGCCCCCACAGTCTCCCGGGCAGTGTAGCTTACTGTCCCACAGTCAACCGGACAGTGTAGCTTACTGTCCCACAGTCTCCCGGACAGAGTAGCTTACTGCCCCCACAGTCTGCCGGACAGTGTAGCTTACTGTCCCACAGTCTGCCGGACAGTGTAGCTTACTGTCCCACAGTCTCCCGGACAGTGTAGCTTACTGCCCCCACAGTCTCCCGGACAGTGTAGCTTACTGTCCCACAGTCTCCCGGGCAGTGTAGCTTACTGTCCCACAGTCTCCCGGACAGTGTAGCTTACTGTCCCACAGTCTCCCGGACAGTGCAGCTTACTGTCCCACAGTCTCCTGGACAGTGCAGCTTACTGCCCCCACAGTCTCCCGGACAGTGCAGCTTACTGTCCCACAGTCTCCCGGACAGAGTAGCTTACTGCCCCCACAGTCTCCCGGACAGTGTAGCTTACTGTCCCACAGTCTCCCAGACAGTGTAGCTTACTGTCCCACAGTCTCCCGGACAGTGTAGCTTACTGTCCCACAGTCTCCCAGACAGTGTAGCTTACTGTCCCACAGTCTCCCGGACAGTGTAGCTTACTGTTCCATAGTCTCCTGGACAGTACAGCTTACTGCCCCCACAGTTTCCTGGACAGTGCAGGTTAAACTAAGTTCACTCTACACAATTTTAGCTCCGATTTTCCTGTGTAATAGTCCAGCTCCATCACAGCAGTGACCCTGACCAAACTCATCAGGAAGGCCAGCTCCATCATAGCAGTGACCCTGGACCCACTGGAGGCAGTAGCAAAATCTGACAATGTTATGAACAATTCTGCCCCTCTGCTTCAGGGGGCGATATCCTGGAGCACATTTAGCCACCGGCTCATTCCACCACAGTGTGATAAGAAGCCCTACTGGGCGTCCTTCCTGCCTGCTGCCATCAGACACCATAGTAACTCCACCCAACATGTCACCCCCCCCACCCCCAGCCATAGCATGTTGGGGATGGACCCATAAAATCTGGTGCTGCTACTGTATTACCATCAATCGTTTTTAAATTATTATTATGATTATCATCTGTAAATATTTATTTCCGTAATAATACCACATTTTGTTTTCAGGATATTCTATTTGTGCACTGTCAGGTCAGGTCAGGTTGGAGAGCATACACTGGTAATAATATAATAATAATATCAGTAAATATCAGTTTTTTTCTATAGTATTACATTATTCTGTTTTTGCAATATTCTTATAATTAATTTTGAATTTTGTGTCCCATCACTGTTCCCAGTGCCAGTTTAAACAATATCAAAACCACTTCACAGCCCATAATGAATCCTGCTGCAAGCCAGATGTGGCAGTGGGCCTTGAGTACACATATGTGTATTACATAAATCGAAGATGAGTAAAAGGTTGTACAATAGTAGGAAAGTATTTTATTCGCAGGAATTTAATTCAGGTTCAAATGCTCAATTAAAAAAAGTTTAGCTAAAATTGCATTAATACCCAGCTATACCAAATGATCTTGGGGGTGACACATCCATTGTATTCTGGAACCACCATAATCGCTTAGCTACACAATGCTGGGAAACATAACATGAGTGATAAATTGAATGAAGCATTCAATGTTAATTCTGTCAAGTTTTTTTTGGAGCAGAGACAATTTACAAGGTCAACAATAACTTCAGGATTCCTCATGTCACCCCAGAAGGAAACCTTTCAGGACCTAGAATAACAGTCATGCTGGAGACTCAAAAAATGTGGCGAATCATCTTATGATCGAGTGGTACAAATCAGAAGCATTTGGCCTAAATGCAAAGCATTATGTTTCTACAAACCCAACCCAAGTCAGCCAGGGAACATTGATCCTGCTGTTATGGAGGCAGTATCATTTTACGGGGATGATTGTGCTTGTCAGGATCCTTGGGCATGTATCCAGGACAACCCTGGCAATTTCTGCGCAATGACTGTAGTTGAGTACCAGCCTGCACTTTAACCCCTTTCACAAAATTTGAGAATATGTGAAGAATGCCAGTCCATCTAAGCCAAGCCTAAGCAGAACAGGTAAACATTGGACAATTGTAAAGCTGGTAGGAACATATTCTAATGGAGTCACTGTAATCACTGCTAAAAGTTACAGAAACCAGCTAGTGTGATAATAATAGCCTCTATTCAAATAGTTTTTGTACAATAAATAAGACCCCTAGTCTTTGAACAGGCCCCAAATCTTTGAACAAGGCTCCGAATCTTTGAACAGGCCCCAAATCTTTGAACAAGGCTCCGAATCTTTGAACAGGCCCCAAATCTTTGAACAAGGCTCCAAATCTTTGAACAAGGCCTCAAATCTTTGAACAAGGCTCTGAATCTTTGAACAAGGCTCTGAATCTTTGAACAAGGCCTCGAATCTTTCAAGAGGCCCCGAATCTTTGAACAAGGCTCCAAATCTTTGAACAAGCCCTCGAATCTTTGAACAAGGCTCCAAATTTTTGAACAAGGCCCCGAATCTTTGAACAAGGCTCCGAATCTTTGAACAAGGCCCCGAATCTTTGAACAAGGCCTCGAATCTTTGAACAAGGCTCCGAATCTTTGAACAGGCTCCGAATCTTTGAACAAGGCTCCGAATCTTTGAACAAGGCTCCGAATCTTTGAAGAGGCCCCGAATCTTTGAACAAGGCTCAGAATCTTTGAACAAGGCTCAGAATCTTTGAACAGGCCCCGAATCTTTGAACAAGGCTCCGAATCTTTGAACAAGGCCTCGAATCTTTGAACAAGGCTCCGAATCTTTGAAGAGGCCCCGAATCTTTGAACAAGGCTCAGAATCTTTGAACAAGGCTCCGAATCTTTGAACAGGGCCCGAATATTTGAACAAGGCCCTGAATCCTTAAAATGGCTCCAGGGATGCTGGAGAAATGGCTGACCCTGTGCTGTTACCCATGTCATTATGTCTACCTGGAGAGTAAGATATGCGAAAACGAATGAATATGCATCTGTCTTGTTCAAATGGCTAAATAAAGCATCATCACATAAGAAGATCGTTATGCAGTCTGGAGTGTAGCTAGAAATTCTGGGCCACATGACAAAATGTCACCTTGGGTCCTTCCAATTGGGCTGCCACTTACTGAAGAAATACGGAACACCACCCCATCGAGATAAAATTTGCTGGCTGGGGGGTTCCCGTTAATTGTGTAATCTTCCCCAAGCATATAACTTATAATTTGGCATGGGCTCCAACAGTGCTGCCCCCCCTCCAGGGTATCCATGCCCCTCCAAGGTCCCTGAGTGCAGAGGCACAAACTAAACTGTTAAAGATGTTTCTATTGGAACAAAAGTAATAAATAACACTTAGAGGACCCTCCCTCTTTAAATAACAGATCTGGTTATGCAGATAAACGGAAATAGGAAACCCTGCTGCTTTATGTTAGAGCTGTTCTAACAGACTGTGTAGGTTGTTTTCCAATCGTTCAGCAAGATTAAATCTTAAAGTAACGTGAGAACATGAGGAGTGGAATCTTCAGTGAAAGACATCTGCTGACATTTGGGCAATCTTCCATGGGGGAAGTCCCTGATGGAAGATGTGCTGTTGTTGATTATGGATTGATGAACTTTTCGTCAAATAGGTGATTACAGTACACTAAAAGCTGATATTATTATTATTATTAGTAGTAGTAGTAGTAGTAGTAGTAGTCGGGTGTACTTAGTAATAGTAGGGCTTTGGGTGGGGATGCTGTAAAGCGCTTTGGGACAATGTAATTTTGTGATAATGTGCTATACAAAAATAAATTTGTTGGTTTGTTTGTTGTAGTAGTAGTTACATGTACTTATTCAGGTAAATGAATTGCTAAGAATAGTATTGTTGTCATATTACTGTTATTTGTCAAAGTAATTACTGAATCACTCATGTGACTAAACTGATTATGCATCTCTAGAAATGCAGTAAAAATTACTTCTGGACAAAACAGAGCAAAGAACTGTCCCTCAGCAGGTAACATGCCTACTCCTGTAGAATAAGTGACCCTAACCATTAGAAAACAATGTTTTCAAGTTGTTCATCAGTTTTGTTTTCATTAGAGGTATGAGTGGTACTCCCAACTAGCCACAAGGATGGTGACCTATGGTAAATTATTCTTGGCATTCAGTTAGTTATGTCTGGTCATCAGCCACTGCTGTCTTTGTGCTTCTCACAAACCTGTCTTTCTGTTGCAGCTCCCATCTTCTCACCACCGTCCTGGGGACTCTTTGTGTTACATTAAAGGACCGCTTACCATCACCAAAACCACAAATGGTGGAAAGGAATAGGAAGAGTGTGACCAACCCCACTTTCTGACATGCCAGCCAACGCCAGGCAGACACCAGGCATACAGTTCAGATGGCACCCATGCATTAACACGTGAACAAGGCACTGCATCACAGCATGTCTCTTGGCCTTGAGACATTTTCCAGAAATGCAGTACAATAGAAGATGTTTTTCACTAACCCTAACCCTATGCGCTCAAAAACCATCGTAATTTGATCTGAGGCTGATTGAAACTGGGTGACTGACAGGAACTTTTCTAAAACTGAAGCCAGAAAATCCCCCCATGTGCCACACCCACAACTGGGCGGAAAGCCTGTGGCCTTGCCTGGCGCCAGCAGCCGGGAGAGGTACCCATGCTCACCAGGTGTAGGCTGTCGGCCTTCTGGGTCTGCCGCATCCTGCTCTTCTGTGCTGCTACCCGGTTCTTCTCCCTCCTCATGACCTTCTTCACATTGTCCATGGAGTCCTGGGCAGTGAAACAAAAGTCAGTAGATGCTTCCACAACCGATAGTGTCTAAAAAGACCCCAAAAGGTATTCATTAAAATGTCAGATTATTAAGCTAAAGATGACATACACTATATGGACAAAAGTATTGGGACACACCTGTTAATCATTGAATTCAGGTGTTTCATTTAGACCCATTGCCACATGTGTTTAAAATCAAGCATATAGCCATGCAATGAGGTTTACAAACATTTGTGAAAGAATGGGTTGTCCTGAACAGCTCGATGAATTCAAGTGTGGTGCTGTCATAGGATGCCACCTTTGCAGTTTGTGAAATTTCTTCCCTGCTAGATATTCCACGGTAAAATGAAAGTGGTATTATTGCAAAGTGGAAGCATTTAGGAGCAACTGGAACCCAGCCACAAAGTGGCAGACCACATAAAGTAACAGAGCGGGGTCGTCAAGTGCTGATGCACATAGTACATAAAAGTCACCAACACTCTCTTGACTCAGTAACTGCAGATTTCCAAACATCCTCTGGCATAAACCCCAGCACAAAACCTGAAGTAGCTGCATGCAAGCCTCACTTCACCAAGCACAATGCGAAGCATTGGATGGAGTGATATAAAGTCGGCACTGGACTTTGGAGCAGTGGAACTGTGTTCTGTGAAATGAAGAATCACAGATTTCAGACTGATGGATGAGTCTGGGTTTGACAGATGCCAGGAGAACGTTACCTGCCTGGCTGCATTGTGCCAACTGTAAAGTTTGGTAATGGAGGGATAATGGTATGGGGTTGTCTTTCAGGGGTTGGGCTGGGCCCTTTAGTTCCAGTGAAAGGAACTCCTAATGCTTCAGGTTACCAACACATTTTGGACAATTCTATGCTTCCAACTTTGAGGGAACAGTTTGTGAAAGGCCCTTTTCTGTTCCAACATGACTGTGCCACAGTGCACAAAGCAAGATCCATAAATACATGATTGGGTGAGTTTGGTGTGAAAGCCCTAACCTCAACCCCATCAAACACCTTTGGGATGAACCAGAACGGAGATTGAGGGCCAGGCCTTAATGTCCAACATCAGTGCTTGACCTCATAAATGCTCATGGATGAATGGGCAAAAATTCTCACAGACACACTCCAAAAACTTGCGGAAAGCCTTCCCAAACTCCATATTGATGCCTATGGATTAAGAATGGGATGTCATAAAAGTTTCTGTAGGTGTAATGGCCAGATGCGCCAATACTTTTATACATATAGTGTATTTATGAATTCGTTAATATTGGCATTAGGTGCTTACTTCAAAATCATGAAAGTATGTAAAATACATCGTAACTGCACACATCTGTCAGTTGATTAAACCAGACACAGTAATAGACTAAATAAAGGCAAAATAGCCCAAAGAGAACCATAATGTATTACAGCCTGGAGGAAAGACCAACACTCGATACCGCCGCCAAAGGTTATTTCTAGAAAGCAGTGGCAGAAATAGAGCAGACCAGCTTTTTAGGAAGGATGTGGTTTTCTCCAGCTCCTGGCAATAGCGGCAAGCTCCAGCTACGGAGTCACTGTGCACATTTACAAGCACACAGGGCCTCCTCTGGCCATTTTCTGTTTCAGCGACTACAGCATGAGCCCCAAAGAGTATATCTAACACAGTCAGAATGTAGCTACAGCTTCCCTGCTACAGAAGCAAAGGAGTTTTCTCCATAGCTCTTGTGATAATCCCAGGTAAATTACTGGTGGACAAAGAGTGTCTTGCCTAAGTTATCAGCCTGGCAAATAGATCCACTCCCTCCACTGGCCCACCCCCCATACTGGCAGTCCTTCTGTACCATCCTCCCCCCACAGCCCTTAAAAGAGCAGTGCATGGGTGTCGCGGTGTGGGGGGGGGGGGCACATTCACACCGGTCCTACCTGCTGGATGTCAGGAGAAGGCGAGCCGGTGTAACATGTGTCGTTGCTGTCTGAACCTTGCGCCATTGCTGGGAAGCACAGGACCGGTCCTCTCACCGCTTCTGCTCTGTGTGAACGTGTGTGTCAGTATGCTGAGTAACACTTGGACATGTTCCTAATGAGTAATGAGTTTCTGATTCTCTCTCACTCTCTCGCTTTCTGGCTCCTTTTCTGTTTGATGAGCTGCTGTCTCATTGCCAGTGTCTGCTGGGAAGTGACACCAAGCTAAAAGCCAAAAACTGCTCACAGATTCCTGCAAAAACATAACTGCTGTGTTTATTGTCACTTATTATTGTTGTTATCTGAAGTATTTGCAAAGCATTACATACATGTATTTTCTGTTATCTGTAGAGGACAAACTCTGTCTTACTGTATGCATGTATTTTACAAAGCCTACCTCTCAAAATTTTAAGAAACAGTATTAACTTAAACTATTATTTAATAGTATATTATATAATATTTACAACTAAACCAATATAAACAACAGCATAAACTGTCTCAATGTAATGAATCAAATAAATGGGGGACATTTCAAAATAACGATGGAACATGAAGAAAATGTATTAAAAGTGAAAAACTTTTATAAGGACTAAATGGACATAAATGTTATATGTAAAATTTGAATTAAAGAATAAAAGAACAGATTTTCATTTACTGCGTGATGAATAATGGGCATGGCGTTTAAATTTGAATATTGACTTCTTTTATGAATTGTATCCAGGCTCGTAAATGAACATGTTGTAAGATGACTAGGCTTGCTGGTTCAGCAAGCAGCAGCTCTCCCTACACCTCCCAGCTTTGAGCACCAGCCCTGCCCATTCTCCTTCCATGTCTATAAGGTATACAGTAGTACTGATAATACATTGATCCCCATGCGGAAATCCTTTTTGTATCATTTTGCTCTCCGTATAGGTGAGAGCAAGCTTGGGGGCCATAGCAAGGGAGCAGGGATTAAGGCACGTGTTCAAGGGCTGATTGACGTGATGATTCTGCCAAGGATAGGGCTCAAGCCAGTGACTTTCAGGCACAGAGGCTAACCCCGCTGAGGAAAGGGAATACAGCCCTAACTAGAGAATAGATTGATGGGTACTGTAAGACTGCCTGCCAAGGAAAATGCAGAAAATAATTACTGCTTTTCATGTCTTTCCCAGCTCCCTTTGCAACTCGAAAGAAAGTGTTTACCTTCAGCAGAATCAGTGACACTGACTGGTGATCGAAGTAGACTCTAGATATCTGGAAATGAGAGCAGAACCTCAGCTTTACTTCTCCTTTGAAGACAAAGACATGGCTCAGCCATGTTTCAACCTTGTCAGACAGGGAGGGGGAGGGTGTGGATGTGCGGGGGGGGCAAAGTCAGAAGATAAGTACACTTGTTCAGGTCACTGGTTCCTTGTTTGCGATCTTTATGTAGAACTGAGTTTATTTTCTCTTATGTAAACACACCCAGAGCCTGAAGCTAGGTCCTGTACACAGCTTTAGCCTCTGCGTTACCCAATGCCTATTTTCAGCTGTGACTGCCTATTTCTTCTTGTTTTCCCTCACTGATTTTGCTAAGCCTACCTGTACTCCTGCTCCTGAAAAAAGTCCCAGTTCTCCCCACCTGCCCCTTGTGTCGCGTAGCTCTGCCCAGTGTCCCGTTGAGGACACATTTCACAGGCCTGCTTGGCACCATCATACCCATATAGTTCTTTCATTTCACCTCCTGAGACACCTGCTTACAAGACAATGGATCTTGTAGTCAGGGACGGATTACGGACCGGGCCAGAGGGGCCGCTGCCCAGGGGCCCTTGGGGTGCAGGGGACCCATGGGGCCCCTAGCCCAAAACAATTTGCAACGCTTATCAACAATGTATTTTCGTTTGTCTATTTTAGAGGGCCTACATTCTTTGATCCTCTGCCTACAAGGGCCCCTGTCCCTATAGGGCCTCTGATGGAAACATGGAGGGAGGGCATTTGGCTGCCAAGGGCCCTTGAATTGTGGTGGTTGTGGTGGTGATGCTGGTGGTGGTGGGGGGGGGGCCCTTGCAAACGTTTTGCCCAGGGGCCCACACAACCCATAATCCGTCCCTGCTTGTAGTCTATGTACATATAATGTGAATTTTTGTGAATTTACAGTTGCATAACCAGCAACATTTCAGCATTTGAGAAAACTGTACCTTATGCATATTATCGCCTGTTAATTTTTTAGTGTCATGGTCCCCCCCTTTAGTGCCACTTTAGCTTGTGCCGCATGTGGGAACTTGCTTAAGTGTATGGCCAGAATGTGACACCACACCCAGGACATCAGTATCACTTGTTTGCTAGCAATAAGGTAAGCAGATTAAAACTGTAGATCGTAACTGGGTGTGTATAAGTGCAATTACTGGGAGGCATGAGGCAATCGCAAGGCTGGATACAAAGCCTCAGTCGTAATACAGGAATGACTGGTTCTGTGTTTCTTGGATTACTACAACTGCATTACCACTAATGTGACATACTTCAGAAGTACATTTACAAAGCTAGAAAAAATTAAACCTTAAATCTGAATGACTTTGGAGATCAATTTGCGTCTAACGTAATTGTACTTAAATACGACAATCTTGTAATTTTATGAAATGCAAATCCATATCCATAGCTGCAAATGTATACCTGTGCCTGTCACCCAAGTTACACAAGTACAATTCTCATTTTACAATTACAAATCCTAATTTAAGAGTTTGCGATGTTCAGGTTTTTGATTATGAAGTTTATGAATGAGTTTAGTACTCCATTTACCAATCACTATGGAGAAAATTACATTTCCAGTGTCCAAAAAATCTCACTGTCCTCAAGTTCCGATGAGCCCTAATGAGCCATTATATGAATGTGCCTTACTGAATGAACTTAGGTCTATGTCATAAGAATATTATAGAGTAGTAAAAGATAATGGGTATGAAGCATGTAATTTAAGGTTATTTGTAACCACATATAAAGATAAAAATGAATCAGAAATGCTTGATATTAACACACCATTACAAGCTAAAATCAAATACACTTGTTTGTCTTTGAAATGTTTCTATGGAGACTATTACTGATACTGTCCCTTTCATAAGCTGTTTATCACTATTTTTTATTAATAACGTTATGTGAAACATTAGTTAGCCTAATCTATCCCATTAGGTGTGGTATGAAAGAAACTCAAACTTTAACATAGCCTATGCTTATATTTAACATGTTTCATACAATTATCTTTACTCCAGACACTATAGCAGGTCGCAGTTTTGGAACGATTTTTACAGATAATGATCGTTGTTTTGTTTTACCGAATGACGTGCAGCCTGCGCAGCCTCCCTCACAATGCTGCATGATCACACGTGTGCAACGGGAATTCCAGCTGCTGTCAGTAAAGTGCACGCCTGCAGTTCCCGAGTCATGCATCCTCTATCATGCTGATGCTAAATGCTCTAGCTCTCTCTCACACACACAGCAGACATTGTTAGTACACACACACATTCGAAATTAATTAAGAATGTACTTGGCCCACAGACATTTTCAACTGCCGTTTTTTTGTTAAGGTGACTATTTAGCTTCAAATTTTATTTTTAGCTCTTTAAAAAATTACTGAGGTCCAGACCTCAGTGACTTCATAGGTGGCTACAGCCCTGCCCTGGGTAACAAAATAAATTGGTTTCAATTATATGCCAACAAAGTGCACTGCTTCTGGTTTATGTTGACAATGATTTTAAGAAAGTGATTAGCAATTCTATGAATCGATTGCACTTATCAGCAACACACTGTCTAAAGTCCTCTTGTAAAATGAGAATCTGTTACGTCCTTCTGGCCTGCCTGCCCCTCCGCCTATGCCCCAGGAAGATGGGCTCCCCCTTTCTGGTTCCTTCCAAGGTTTCTTCCTTCTAGGGACAGGGATAATGTAAAGCACTTTGAGACCTTATACCACCATGCATACGCAGTGCAACGCATATCCTACACAAGCAGTGTACTGACTATACTTGGGCATGTAGTTAACATCTATCTAGAGGATTAAAGGTCATGACCACCAGGGGGCAGTGTGAGAAAACTATCTTGGTCTGCTCTTTCATTTCTGGTCTCACTTGTTGTGATATGAAATGTTGTACACTTGCTGCCTCAGCATGAACTAGCATATTTTGTAATACTGCTGCAGCATTCTCTGTATCCTAATCACTGATCCACATCAAGTTGGTACTTCACTTTGCCACATATCACTTTACTATTCCATGTTGAATGTTGCATTGTATATTGTTAGAGATTTCGTAGTAGTTAGTATTTTGAAATTTGGCTGTACAATACTGGAAAAATCCATTTGTGCAATAAGTATTGCAGTATTTATAAAGAAAAAATTAGTTCAAAATAAATCAAATTCTCAGAAACATGTCTAGTCGTGAGTGATTTAAATAGCAAGGATGAAAATGAATAGGAATGGTTTGGAGAGCACATGCAGAGCTCATGCAAAAGTAGAGATGGTAAACTTGAAACTAATGTTAAACATATATTAGATAATCCTGAAAAGGAGCAGCCATTAAAATTGCACAGCTTGCCAAGTTTTGTTTCCTATAACAATATAAATGTTCTAGCAAAATGTAAACCCCACGCTCTCTGTGAATTTCTAAATACTGGGACTGTATTGGGAAATAATGTTGCTTATGAAAGTAGGCAAATAAGAATTTCAAGTGAGAATTTCATTGTAATTTGTACACATGACACTGCTTTCTTACAAACTTAAACTTCCATTAAATTTTGAAGTCGCAGTACACAGTGGGACACAATAGTGCTCGCAATATTTTCTCTCATGCCTCAGAAAATACACAGTTCTTCCTCACTCTTAAAAAAAATCACATACTACTTTAATACTAACTGTACTCTATATAAACACCTAGTCCCTTAACAAAAGGTGACCATACTCCCACCCCAATTTTTGGTGGCACTACATCTCACACACGCCTTGCGTTAAGTCCTTGTGTAGGTGCATGGACGATGCGTGGAATCAACACAGAAAATGCATGGCGGCCACGATGCATACGCATACGCATCCCATGTAAGTGTCGATGTCATCATATACCTGCTGCAGGGAGCTTATTCCCCTCTGGATGGAACCAACAGCATGGAGAGAATCATCTTCTTTGATTCCTCAAGTGCTTTCAACACAATTCAACCTCTTCTCTCAAGGAGAAGCTTCTGTGGCTACAAGTCAACACATCCTCCATCTCCTGGATCACTTACTATCTGACAGACAGACTGCAGTTTGTGCAGCTGGGTAGCTGTGTTTCTGATCTAGCGAGGAGGAACACAGGAGCAGCACAAGGAACTGTTCTGGCTCAATTCCTGTTCACCTTGTACACCTCAGACTTTTAGTCGACTTGCAGAAGTTCTCTGATGACTCAGCAGTGGTGGAGTGTGTCAGAGAAAGGAAGGAGTTAGAGTATAGAGGTTTGGTGGGGAAGCTTGTGGCGTGGTGTGGGAGGAATCATCTGCACCTGAATGTGATCAAGACCTGGGAGGTGGAGGTTGACTTCTGGAGGAAGAAAATTGCTCCAAAACCTGTATACAGCATGGGTGAAGAGGTTGAGATCGTTTAAGATTACCAATACTTAGGTGTTAACTTTAATACCTCTGGACTGGAAAATCAACACCAATACTACTTACAAGAAAGGGATTAATAGACATTTTATTTTCTGAGGAAACTGAGATCCTTCAATCTTCTACAAATCTGGAGTGGCAAGTGCACAATTCTTTGCTGTACTATGCTCAGGGTGTTGTATTGGGGATAAAAGCTGAATTTGAGGTAATAACCTTAACAACATCATGAAAGTTGCAACTCACCCTCTTCATGACCTACTGCTGCACCACCGCAGCAGTTTCTAAACAGGCTTTTTTTATCTCTGAGGTACAGGAGATAATTCTTACTGACAGCAGTCACACTCTATGATAGAGCGTACGTAGAGATCATTCTTACTGACAGCCATTACACTTTATAATAGAGCGTACGTAGAGATCATTCTTACCGATAGCCATCACCCTATATAACAGAGTGGTAGAGATCATTCTTACCGACAGCCATTACACTTTATAATAGAGCGTACGTAGAGATCATTCTTACCGATAGCCATCACACTATATAACAGAGTGGTAGAGATCATTCTTACCGACAGTCATCACACTATATAATAGAGCGGTAGAGATCATTCTTACTGACAACCGTCACACGATAAAATAAAGCGGTACAGGAGATCATTCGTAATGACAGCCATCACACTCGATAATAGCTCAGCCCTGACTGTCCAATTGCCACACAATACAGTCATGCATTGCATAACTATGCTTTGGTCAATGACAGACCACATATACGACAGTGGTCCCATAAGATAATAATGGACCTGAAAAATTCCTGTTGCCTAGTAAAGTTGTAGCTGTTGTAATGTTGTAGCGTAACACTTTCTAGGTTTGTGTAAGTTTACTCTAAGATGTTTGTACAACAATTAAATCACCTACTGACGCATTTCTCAGAACATATCACTGTTGTTAAGCAACGCGTGACTGTACTGTTGTTTTGCTGTCAGCTACAGATGTAAAATTATTTATTAATTTACTGTGAAAAAACCCTTTTACATACTGTATTTCGTTGTATTCATTAAGCAGTTCCATTTGCATATTTGTACAGTTTAAATGGCAGACTGCATATTGTAAATTCTTATTCTAAACTTGCACAACCTTTAACATTTACATCGCTGAATACTTGCTGCTCCAATTACTGCTACATATAGTATGGTTATTTCAAATACTTGAACTTATTTACCTGATTATTTATCTGATCTATTTCACTTGTATCCTGTTTTCTATCTATCTAATCTATCTATCTATCTATCTATCTAATAATAAAGATAGTATGGTATCTATCTATCATGTTGGTTTTATTATAACTTACATGAGATTAAACTGACAAATGTGACTAAGTAAATTCAGTTACAGTATTTTTAGCCACACAGTTACTGGGATTGACAAACTGAGAAAAGGGAAGAATCAAGCAATTGGTCAGTACTACAAGCCATTCCTCAGTGTGGGAAACAGGGTTCGTTATTTTGGTTTAGTTTTTCCAACAGTGACCTCTACTGGTGCTTGGAATAAGGAACTTTATTTTTGCCAGGGGAAAGGTGGGAGGAGGCATCCTTCTGAGGGTACATATGCTGCAGCGGTTTTCAAACTTTCTTAAACTACCAAATGAAAATATATCAGAACCAAGGACACCCTACAACTTATGCGTTATGAGTAACAAACGAGCGGGGCTCCCCCCCCCGTAATATTATTTGCTCCAGGGGAAGATTCGTCTTTGAATGTTTTTCACACTGGGGATTGTCAAGCATACGAACTACTATGCGGACCACAGGTTTATGACGTTTCCATCCGAGAAATTAATGTACTAGTCTATTATTTGGTGAGATTTTAATTCTCTAGTTTCATTGCGCACTCTGATTTTAAAAAATATATTGAGATCAAAAAGACATTTCCCCTCCTTTAAATGCATTAAAGATAACGTGCCGCTATATTGCTTAGGCTGCACTGCAGCGTCTATTCACGAGTGCGAACCCAGTACTGACATGCGCGGTGACTTTGAACTGCTCCGTCCTCCGACCTGACCAGGTTCACCCCTTTAGATGCCCTGATAGCAATAAACTGTGTATGGATGTGGTGCCTAACTCCCGAACAGCATAGCCCACTATGGGACAGAGATCCTGAGCTCAAGTGACCCGCCAGCCTCATTACCTTGGACTACAGGTCGGAAAGTTCTGGCGCTTTGGAAGCACTTCAAGCTTGCATGACCGTGGCGTCACCAACCGTTTTTGTGACGTTTAAATTGGTTGCCACTAGATGGCATCAAATGCCAGACTGGCATGTTCGCAAGTTCAGCTGTAGCATCAGTTTGCCAAAGTGCAGCCGCCTAAAAACAGGTCAAGCGGTATTGACCAACCTCGAGCGTGCCAATGTTTTGCAATAATCGACTCAAGCTTCCCATTTGCAAACCACAGTCATCTCCACATATATTTCACCTTAGAAAATGATAAGCAGATTTACTGGATGCCATCAAGGCCAGTAGAAAATATTTAATAGACAACACAATGGAAGTCCTTTAGTATTTCACAATAGGTTGTGTATTGGTATGAAGACATACATATTACTAGTACAAAACTTAGGAAAAACCACTCTGCCAGGAATGGACACACAATACTAATCAGGAGAAAAAGCAACACATGCAGAATACAAAAGCTTATGTACAAGGTATCACATCTAGTGATTTCATATTTCATGAATATAGCAGTATATAAAAAATCCAAATACAAAGCAAATTAACACGTAACAAACATAGTAACAAAATCCATATGACTGTAAACATAGAGATGTGCTCTTGTGATGCCCGCATCACCACAAAAAAAAAAAAAAAAAGGATTCGGATCAACCGATCGCTGCCACCCGCTGGGGCAGAACATAAAATCTAAAATCAGCATTTCTCAAATACTGTTATATTTAAATCCAGCCAGGATATATAGAAGCACAACAAAAGGATGATGTGCCTTTTCTTGGATACCTGTGGCAGACCGGACAGTTTGACTTTAGTGTCATTCAACAGTTCGCCATGGTCCGTTTCTGCTGCATTTCCTTCGTAACGACGATGGTGGTGCTAATCTCAGGATGCTACACGTCAACAGTGCCAGGAACCAGTCCCGCTACAAACAGGACAGGGAAACCTTGGCAAAGTAGGCATCCACTCCGCAGGTCTGTCCCTGCCGACAGAGCCCAGACTGACAGTGCTGCTCGCTCTGGCTGTAAATGGTCACATAATAGCAGTCGCTGCTTATTTGGCCCCCAGATGATCAAGCAGGGGGTTGGCCTCAGTCTCAGGGGTTTTGATGCTGTCGGTCCGCACGATGCAGGTTGGCCGGTGCCGGTTTAGCATGACAATGAGCTGCTGCCGCTCCTGCTTTAGCTCCTCAATCTGGGCCTTCAGCTCCGAGTTCACCAGCTCCAGGCGCTCTGACTCCTGGGAGGCAGAAAGGATGCTGTTAAGACTGCTGGGGGGGTGGCTGCACTAATCAGTCATTCAACCCATTAATATGGCCAACAGTGAGCTAGAGCAGCAATGGCAGCATGCTGTAATGGAGGAGTTAACGTCTCTCTACACCTGTATAGAGGAAATCAATGCCCACTTGATCCTTTAATGTCCTACAAGCCTTGAACCAAAATTATCCAGGATTAAGAAAAGCATGATGATATCTGCTGCCTAACACCACCAACAGACAAGAGGCAAACGCTGCTGCTGACTGACTACAACCGGAAGGCTGGCATGTTCCAGGGGTTGCACGTCATGCTGAGCGACTTGCTCACCTTCTGCAGGAAGTCTGTCCGCTCTTTTTTCTTATTACGGCACCGTGCTGCCGCCACCTTGTTCTTCTCTCTCCGCCGCTTCCTCCTCTCCTCATCCTCATTCATCTGCCAGGGGAAGCAGAGTGTTTAGCCCCTACTGCCACGGTGTTCAGGTCAGCACAACAGTAAAAAATGAGAGCCGTTCAGCCCTCTGTTTGCAAATGAAAGCTATTAGTCGCTTGGCAGTCCCTCCTGGGTCTGAATCAGGCAATGTCCTTCAAACACTTAAGCTGTTTATGCAAGAAAAGCCAAATAAATATCACTGTCTGCAAATGAACAGATGTCACCAGTCATAAGCTGGTCACATGTGTCGTCACGGTAACCTGAGGTTATACACCCTCTGGCAGACCCCACCCCACTGATCCTCACCTCCTCTTTCAGGGGGGAAGGCCTCTTCCCCAGCCTGCTCAGGAAGTGTAGAGGAGAGATCATGGCCCCTAGGGTGTGCAGGTCGGCCAGCCGCAGCTGCTCTGTTAGCGTGGCCCCGGGGACCCCGGCCAGCGGCCCCAGGCTGGGGATGGCACCAGGGGCCAAGGAGGGGTCAGGGATCTGTCCGGGCATCATGTCTGACCTGGGTGGCGGCAGAGAATACAGATACGTTATTAAATTTACTTTCACCTGCTCAGAGACCAAAAACAAATGCCTTAGTTTTTTACTTTAGGGTTTTTCCGCTATGTTTTCTTCAAGCAAACAACCTGCTTATGCGAGTAATTCAGCTAGACAGTGTATGCCACAGCCAGCACCGATGCCCCCCCCAGGGCAAGCTACAGCTGGGGCAGAAAGACCAAGATGACACCACAGAAGAGAAAGCGGGAGGCAGGAAGCTCAGCCTGGCCAAAGGCAAAGCGAATGTGTGCAGAGCGCCTTTGCCTTCAGAGAGGTACTGTCAGGCAGCAGAGCCCTGGAGACCAGCCTTTAGCAGAGGGACAACCTAGAGAGACCCACATGAAAAAAGGAAAACTGCAGAAATCCATTTTTAAAAAGCTAGTGGTACACTGAAGAGAGAGCAGAAACCGTCAAAAAGGCATTACGGGCAGGATCCGGCATCAGCTACCCGCCAAGGACACAGCCTGAGCGTCAAACAGGGTGTAACCTGAGACTGTCTGCTGGATACAGAGAATACAGTCAGTCAGTCTCCCTCATGAAGCATAAACAGACAGAACAGAGACAGGCAGAGATCCAGCCAAGAAGAAAGGGAGCGGCAGAGAGCCCCGGATGCTGAGCTCGCTGAAGGTGGCCAGGCTTCCTGCGACATACGGGTCCAAATGCAGCCTGCGCTGGTGCTGAGGGGCCCGCAGCAGAGCAGCTGATGGTCCGGATCACACAGGCTACATATCAGCCCCCCGTGGATGTTTGTTTGTGTGTGCATGGATGCTCATGCAAACACAGAAACACACACAGACACAAAGACCAATAAGCAAACTCAGGCACTGCACTGCTCCCTAAGCCCAGAGGGAACCTTCAGCACTGCTTGCTGAGCGAACATGAAGCTGCACTGCTCCCTAAGCCCAGAGGGAACCTTCAGCACTGCTTGCTGAGCGAACATGAAGCTGCACTGCTCCCTAAGCCCAGAGGGAACCTTCAGCAATGCTTGCTGAGCGAACATGAAGCTGCACTGCTCCCTAAGCCCAGAGGGAACCTTCAGCACTGCTGTGCTGAGCGAACATGAAGCTGCACTGCTCCCTAAGCCCAGAGGGAACCTTCAGCACTGCTGTGCTGAGCGAACATGAAGCTGCACTGCTCCCTAAGCCCAGAGGGAACCTTCAGCACTGCTGTGCTGAGCGAACATGAAGCTGCACTGCTCCCTAAGCCCAGAGGGAACCTTCAGCACTGCTGTGCTGAGCGAACATGAAGCTGCACTGCTCCCTAAGCACAGAGGGAACCTTCAGCACTGCTGTGCTGAGCGAACATGAAGCTGCACTGCTCCCTAAGCCCAGAGGGAACCTTCAGCACTGCTTGCTGAGCGAACATGAAGCTGCACTGCTCCCTAAGCCCAGAGGGAACCTTCAGCACTGCTTGCTGAGCGAACATGAAGCTGCACTGCTCCCTAAGCCCAGAGGGAACCTTCAGCACTGCTTGCTGAGCGAACATGAAGCTGCACTGCTCCCTAAGGCCACAGGGTCACCTTTGCCACTGACATGCTGAGCAAACATGAAGCTACAAAGGCGGTAGCAGTCTAGAGGCCAAGGCCCCAGGCAGACAACAACCTGATGGCCAAAAAAGCTGCAGGACCCTGGATGAGAATGTGGTAGAAAGGTTCGGGGGGGTTAGAGCAGACAGACTGCAACCAATAAAATCTACAAAAAAAGACCAGAACAGAAAGGGAGGAATGGTGTGGAAAAGGCTGTCTCTTACTGCAGGAGCCCGACCTCATTATCCACACATTATCCTTGAGGAAAAAAAAATACCTGACTATAATTCTGGGATTTCACTCACAGGGTAAATGATGTTACCAGGGTAAC
This sequence comes from Paramormyrops kingsleyae, assembly GCF_048594095.1. Taxonomy (NCBI): domain Eukaryota; kingdom Metazoa; phylum Chordata; class Actinopteri; order Osteoglossiformes; family Mormyridae; genus Paramormyrops; species Paramormyrops kingsleyae. The sequence continues at coordinate 163,399 of NC_132815.1, read as the reverse complement.
GGATGCACTGTTTGCTCAGAGTTAGATGTTGCCCTCCCTACATTCACACCACTCAGCTGTGCTGGAATAACTTGCACCACACACGAAAGAGGCAATGGCTCCCAGCCAGTCCCTGCTTTGTTGCGGGGGACGAATCAATTCCATGTAACACAACCCACCTCCGTTTTCAAAACCAAGGCTGAAGTCACATGGGCTGCTTGCATCATACTTAAAAGGAATTCACAGACTCAGTCGTGTTAACTCCTCCATTAAAGCAAATGGAGCACAAAAGCTCACGTTGCTCAAACACCCAACATGTTTATAACAGGAAAATTCACCATTCACAGTCATTACACCCTTGTGAAAAGTTTTTTTTTTTTCTTTCTGTCTAGTCTGAAGCAGTTTCCCCTTTATAAAGCCATCAGTATCAGCCGCAACGTAAAAAGCTTGAGCTGAGCACAGGGAGGGTTGGAGAGGCTTACAGGAAGGACAGCTCAGCGGCTCCATGTGGCTCGATGCGCAGCAGCAACTCCCAGCCAGTAACTCCCAGCCAGTAACTCCCAGCCAGTGTCTCGGAGCTGCTGAGAGGCTGAGACGTCACAAAGTACATGTGCCGCCCACAAGCTTTCCACAGAAACAGGCCCTCACAGCCCCAAGTCCATTCCAGCAGCTTATTTTTATAACTTGACAAAACAAAATGGGACAAAAACAATGTTTTTCGTTTCTTTTTTCATTCCGTGGTAGAGGATGACAGTAAGTCTAATCTATTCCACCACAGTTTAACCATTGGAAAATCCATTTGTCTGGGCCTGTGACAAAATGCTCAGAAATGTATACCATTCTAGGGTTTTCAATTTTAATTTGATTATTCCTTTCAGAGTGGAAGCATCATGTAAAACACCACTCCCCACTGAAATTGGGTAACTCACCCTTCGCATTAATTCGCTAGATAATTGGCCTTTACAAACACATTCCACCCACTGCGATTCAAAGAGTCAAGAGTCATGTTTTACAGAATATTTAGACACTCAAATGTCCTGCAGACCTCCTGGCTACTATAAGAAGATTAAATAAAAAGGATCCAAAAAATACTGCAAGAATAAATCCTTCGGAAGAATTTTGGAATCATATCCCATTTCTGGGCACCAAGATGTAAAACCTTTGTAGAAAACATTAGCCAAGGAGTTGTTTTCCAGCAAAGTCAAGGTAATCCCCAGCAGCTTCCCAGACAGGCCGGGCCTTAACGGTCACAGCCTGAAATAAGATACATTTCAATGTTTCTTCATCGCCCCACAACAGAAACCGCAGACGGCTGCTCCACTTTCTGCATGGCTTCTGATTATCTGCCTCAGTGGGGGATGTTACACATTTTGGTATTTCCATAATATCAGATAGAGAAAGTCCAAGCAATGAGGAGGGGTGAATACTTCCTCACGAGATCCACTCCAAAGTTTCTCTAAATGAGCAAGATCATCTGGAAACAATACAAGAAAAAAAAAACAGAAGGAAAAAGTAGTACTGTTACTTAACAGTGTTTATTACAATGTTGGGTTAGGTCTGCGCAATATTTTGGCCCTGCAAGTTATTTGCAACGCACAGAGCTCCTGTATAACAGGCCTGCTGCTCTGCTATGCGGCCATGTCAGGGGATCCCACCACACAGACAATCCCAGCCCCTGCAGCTCCAGCACAGGGCTGACAGAACCATGCAGTTACCACGACATCTGGTGGCAGCAGATCCACTCTGCTCGGTCTCCAGAGAGCTGGTCCACATCTCTGCAAGGCGTCTCTGCTTAAAATACACCTCCACCCCCCTCCCCCGCCACCCCCCAGTCAGCTCTTCATGACTGCTAGGCCTCCACTGCCTTTCCATTAATCTGCAGTGCCATCCCATCTATGTGGAAACTATGTTGTGATAGAATCAAGTCGGGGAAGGCGGCAACGCGTCCATTAATGCTGCTCATATCTACTTTCCCGCGGGTATTCGAGGGGCATTAGTGCAGACGTGGCAAATAATCACAGGCCATCAACAAGAAGAGGACCACAAAGAGAGCAAGTCACCAGCAACGGCACCCGATATGATACAATGATACGTGTTGTGTGAGGAGATGAGCATGCGTCGTGGACACTCACGTTTAGCATTAGCCATTAGCAATGGGGAGTCACTCCCACTGCACCTGTAATGCAGAGTAAAGGCTCTTTCCTTAAATACACCAACATCCATTCACTCTGCTGTTCACAACTTGATTGTGATCTCATAGATGTTATTTAGTTAATGCCTAGGTATGGTGACTGAGAATCAAAAATGACAACATATTTAAATTAACAATACAAACTAATTCCGGATCCCCACAGTGGTATAAAGGGCAGCAATTAGTCTACGTACCTAATCATAGAAAAAAAGCATGGGGCTTCATAGTTATTATACTAACTGAATCTAACTAAAATTGAGCTCGAGACAGATTTTGCTGATACAGTGATAATACTTTAAAATACTAATAACTTGTTACAGCCAATATGTGTGCATGCGTGTGTGTATGTGGAATAAATAAAACGTATTTTTTAATCTCCCAATTCATGAACTAAAACCAAAACCAGGGTTAATAGTACAGTTAAAAACTAAACAAAAATGCAGCTACGTTGCAGAAGGCTAACTGGACTGGGTCTAAATTTCTTTCCCGTATGCGCTTCCCTACCACACAAAAACTGCAGGGAAACGTAATTAGTAAATCAGTAAATATCCGAGGAAGCACAACGCTTGTGTGTATTGTGTGTGTGTAATTTTTATATATATATATATATATATATATATATACACATACATATACATACATACATACACATATATATACATATACACACACACACACACACACACACACACACACACACACACACACACATTATATACACATACATACATTGAAAATCTAAAATGTGTTTCACAGAATATCATTGCAGCCGGCGTTTCTATTATTCCTTCCATAGTATCGCCTTCATTTGTCCTTCCACATTAAGGTCACCACCGCATTCATTTCACAGTACTGGTTATTCCCTCCTGGGTAGTGAAGGAGCCAGGGGGCCGCTGGAAAGCCAAAGGAAAGCTGCGGCTCCTCTGTACGCCATGACCAGGGAAGGCGCTGCGCCGGGGCTGCCGCGGTGCCGCACGTCACCGGTGCCGGAACACGGCACCCGAGAACCGAGCACTACCACAGCGTGCATTCAGTCAGGATCGCCTTCATCAAAAGTACAAACCGGACGATCTGACCTAATCGCGGAAGTTCATTAAGAGATCGGCACAGAGCTTGAAGGTTCATGTCCCGGTTAACAGCACAGAAATCGCAAAGCCCACCACCCCCTCCGAGAAATCACTGAAACACTGATCCCCGAAACGTCCAGCCTTCCCCCTTTCATCCGAAATCCGTCACGGCCATTTGCCTGCGTTGCATCGGCTTCGTGTCTCGGTTGTATACACACTGTTGGAGTTTGGAAACTGACAGCATACGGCAGCCTGCCCGTGTGATTAGCGGTCAGCCAGCGCACAGGTGACGGACAACGCGAAGGCTAATAGAAAATGCAATATATCACACAGACAAGGAATAATAAAATCATGCAGACCCCTTAAAACCAATGCACAGATATAACCGAGAGACTATACATGCAACACTTGCACTCAGTCTCCTTTAGGACCCCCACAGCTTTATCGATTCATCGCATAGCTCCCGCAAAGAGTAAAAATGTCTTAAAAGTTGCTAAACTCCACACGCGCGACCCAGCGAACTAGCTAAACAAACCGTAAAAAGTTTTATTTTGCCTTGCATTTACCTGATTATGGCTGTAAATCAGACGTATAATTCCTCTTTTCAGGTCAGCTGAAGGTCGCCTGTAGATTTTGAGACTAAACCGCCGTTGCATCAGCCCGTTTTTATATACAGATTTCTAACTGGGAGGGTTTGGGAATGCGGAACTTTTTTTTCGCTAGACAGACGTAAGCAGGGATGTAAAAATACGGCCGAGCGTCTGTACAGAAACGAAGGGCGAAAAAAAGGTCTGTTTCGCTCCACCCCATAGCAACAAGAAAACACAACACAAGCCGCGGAGTCCCGCCTGCGGAAAGCTCGCTGGCAGCCTGGCCACGCGTGTGAAGCCGGCCGGCTTCAGTAAACGCGCACCGGGCGCATTTTAATGTATCTGACAGATAGCAAAGGCAATCGATTTACAGTGATTAACCACGAATAAAAACATAAACAACCCAAGAAAATAAGTCACATAATCCAAAGACGTCTAACTCCTTTAATGTTTATAGGTCCACGTTGCAAGGTTACCGTATGAATGGTGTATAAGTCGTACTTCACCTGTGCCGGGGTTGCGGGACATTCTCGTATTTTATTACCCAAAAGGTGTTTGCACGTGTTCCGCGGCGTATACAGAAAGACGTGGCTGTGCGGTAGTTTTAGCCCCACCAAGGAAACCTAGTCCTGGGTGTCTAAACAGAGATGCCACATCTGGTTGGATCTAGCTTCCATTCAAACGGTGCCCTATATATAGCATGTGAAAAGTTATCTGAGGATATAACATGATACTGCAGCCGGTCTGTAAATAACAAAACAGCAATAACTCCAGCTAGGCATATTTCTGTTGTTTCCTAGTGACCGCTGCTTGTGTCCCGTCTGCTGTTTTATTTATTTTGTTTTTGTTTGTTTATTGGAGAGGCCTTTAGGGATCTGTTTCCTACTTAACATGCATGTCTGTTTTTTGGAACCATATATGGTATATAATTTATTGTTTTGTATAGTGAACTATGACTCAGGTGCTTAGTTAGAAATTTGAGAATAACAACAACAATAACATAATAATAATAATTATTATTATTATTATTATTATTATCCGGAATGTAGGAGAAAGATTGATATTGGGAGGGACACGACGTAATAACTTAAATGTAATGATCTATTTTTTGTAAGGGGTGTGAATTGTTAATAGCCATATTTAGATAGATTTTTGTCAGGTGTCTGTATCTTTGTTTGATTTGAACTGTATAATGTATGTATGTATGTAGTCTGAAATCCACACAGGATAATCTATCAAGTTTCAGGATTCTTTGTGTTTGGTTAAGATATTATGGGCATTCATGCACTGTTAATGGTAATGTATTCATGAAGAAAGCAAAATAGTAATAATGTCAATGTCAGGTCAAGGAACTGAAAACACGTTTTATAAGTGTGAGGCCAAGACTAGTGTCAGTCCTGACTTTTTTATCACCATGACAAGACAAAGAATCAGTCGTGTATCCAGCTGTAGCTGCAAATGATATTATAGGTAACAAGACCCAGTATAATGTGGTATATAATCGTCGTGGGTCAGTGCTTGTCTCACTGAGAAAAAAATTCAATTGAATTGCAAATTATTTTTATATAGCACCTTTCACAACAGAGTCGCCCCAAGGCATTTTATTTCAGTGTGTTTTATATTCTCCAACATCATTTATACAGGGTATAGAAAAAGAATTCTTATATGCATTTGTATAATCAGTTCTCCTCCCCCTCCCAAACACAGCAGTGCAACTACACAGAGTCACCTGTGCTCATCTTATTTAATAATGTATGTTCCTGGTGTTAGGCTTGAAATAAACCTCAGTTTGCTGGCACATGGGAGACTTTCAGCTGCTCAGCAATAGGAATTTGAATGGGTCAGGAGGTAGCAAAGTCAGAAAGTAAGAATGTAGGTAAGAGGCGTGACTCTGCTGGTGTATCCTGAACTAAAAAGGAAAATGGAGAGAGAGAGAGAGAGGGAAAGAAGCCTTTTTGTCAAAAGAACACCTTTGATAAATGTTCTTTTTGCTATAGTTTAAATATTTATCCAAGTGATCTATCAAATATTGACAGTGGGGTGGCTCTAAGTGTCCCTGTGCTGTCGTAGATGTCAGCTTTTGAAAATCTTGACATGTTTTGCATTGTGCTCCTCATCAAGTTGTGACTGATACTGTAACATAGTGAACCAAGAACATATGAAACATAAACCAAATCAGTAGTTAAACCGAATCATATCTGGGAACATGGGACTTATGGGCAGGTGACATTCACACTTTACCCAGAATCCCCCACTGTATTATAATTGCTGGATTTGTTCCCACTAATCTTGAAGCTTTTCTGACTTCTGGGTGTGTCTGAGTGACCATTTCATTAGCCATGCAGAACAAATACAAGCAAATGTTCTATCCTTTGTCCCTCCCAAGATGTCTTGGGGACAAATTCCAAAATTAACAAATTCCAGAGTGGCTGTTATGGTGTAATGGACCGGCATCAAGACCGGCATCTTCTATCAAGGGTTTCAGCAAATTGGGTAGCTGGCAAAACCAAGCTAGAAGAAAAAAGAGAATAAAACAAGAACAGAATTCAGAAAGTCCATTTAGGGTCAGAGCTCAACTGTCAGTCAAATGTTAATTACGGGGAGCTTGGGTCATGAACAGGAGAACCAAGGACCGGGGTTCAAGGTAATGTCAGTCCCTCTCCTCCTTCCAGAAGCTGAAGACTATGTTTGTCTCCCCCCAGCTGTTCATTTACATTACAGAATGCTGTACTAACCTTTTTTACATTTCATTTCTTCATTTCCCTTAGCATTTTAAGTAGGGTCACAGAGTGCCTGAGGCCTATCCTGGAATGCACAGGGCATGAGGCAGAGCGGAACATATACAGGATGCATTGCAGGGAACATGCACCAGCATTTAGAGCATTTAGAGATGCCAAGCCACTAAAATTGCATGCTGTTGGACTGTGGGAGAAAACGTGAACGTTTTTTTTCCTTTTTCCACCGGAATACGTGCTACCTTCAGCACTCAAGAAAGAAAAACAAAATTAATTGGATTAATATATAATATACACCATAACAGACCCTCTGGAATTTGTGAAGCTCTTATTTTGTAGTTTATTCTATATGGCTCACAGAAAGCTTCTCAATAAGCAGATTCATTTACTACTGCTGAAGATAGAAATAACAAAAAAAGACCTCAGTGCTGTCCAGTGTTGGGTGTTACCAATGGTTACGAGCCACCTAGTGTTAACCAGGGTAAATCCTGTGCTGTCGTCACTTTTCATCCTCGAAGGGGAACTTGGGAGTAGTTGTGGAACCGGACCCTGATCTGAACACAGACTGAATCCAGTTTTAGAGAGTTGAAATTAGCCCTGCTCTGATTTATGTCCAGTTTCCTGTGGGGACCGCCACGTCATCCTTCTGACCCTAAACATAGACACGAGGTTCAGGGTAGCATGTCCTGGCACACAAAAAGCAGAAGTACAGCAAAAAGGGGACATATGTCTGAATCTTTTTTTGCCTTATGCTGAGCTCAGTGAGTTCATCGTTATCTGGAAGATTGTGGCAATATTCAGTATATAACACAACCATAACTTAGGTTGTTTTTCTCCAGTTAAAATCTTAAAAACGGCTGATTGAAGTTTCACATCAAACCATTAAAAACAATCAGACACTCATGAAAACTGTCAGTTAATGTCAATCTTCCTGTAGCGTGAAGGCAATACTTCCATGAAGAAAGCAGCATCTTTATGAGAATTTGCAGAACTTGTATACAGGTATAAGGACTTAATAACTGAGACGATTCCTCATTGTCCAAAAAAGATCATTAAACTTTCAATTCACGCATAATACAAACAGCTATTACAAATGTTGAGTAGTGCCGTCATTTTTAGGCGACACGGTACAGTCTAGTGAGGGTATCACCTCACAGCAGTCTTTTGAAGATAAGAATCTGCAGCTCTTGGCTGTGCATTATCAGGGCCAATGTAGACGTGCTCAACGCTCAACATGGCTGTGTTACATCAGGAAGATTAAAGCCACGCTGCTCACATCATCCTGTGGAGGTAACATCACGCCACTGTTCCTTTGATGTGTTGCATAACTTCATGTTATACGTATATAGCCATTTTCAAACTTTCTGTAATAAGGAAAACAGAACAAACTTTTTATTTTCATCAACATATCAAAGTGTGTTTTATAAAAACAAAAAGTAAAAAAAAATTTTTTGACAAGATAATTTACTATAAATTCGTATGCATTTCATTGGACCTCAGACGCAAACAGAGACCATATAATGGACAGAATTAAGCTAAACAAGTATCATTTTCATATTAGAATGTCACACAATTAAATTCTTGCTGCTGTTGTATGATTTTGTACTGTAACTGGAGTTACATAATTAAGTGTCTCTCTGAGGACAAAATACAGCAAGGCATTAATTCATTTCCTTATTAAATGCTTCTTGTGGCATAGAATGTGTTTTGTGCACGAAAATGAGCGTTTGACACTTACCGTTCCATACAATAGCAGCAAGAACTTCATTGTATGGCATTCTTATGTGAAAATAAAACTTGATTAGCTGAATTCTGTCCAGTACATGCTCTCTGTGTGCATTTGAAGTCATTAGAGACACATACGAACTTATAGTAAACTATCTTGTGCGCACAAGATTAAAAAATCACATTAAGGGACTTTAGGGGCAACGCAGATTTACAAACGTTTGTGACCATTAAACTTAATTTACCTGGAAAGAAATGTTAGCGGATGTAAAATGAACTGAACTAAATTTAGTGAAAGCTAATTAGTGTGCTAACAGTTTGCAAACGCTACACCGCTAATGAGAAAAAATTGCTTAGCTAATTAGCAGTTAGCAAATTAGTGAAACCCTGCACAGCACTGTAACCAGTAATTTGTGCTACAGTAGTAGGGCCCTATGGGTTTTTACAATTTCTTATCAAATTCCATTTTATTTTTTTCAAAATTTGGATTTATTTTGATCTGTTATGAATTTTAAGTTTTTATAAGCTGCCAAACCGAAAAAAAATAGCCTTTAAAGTATACAAAAGTGTCATACTCTTCAGAGTCGCATTCTGTCTCTATTGCCTGTATCCAGTTAATAACAATATTACATTTTCTTTATATGTTGCTTTTACAAGCTCTCAAAGATGCAGTTTTGTCTCCATTCTTTGCAGTTCAGCAGCTTATAAAAACCAAGTTCTCAGTTCTTTACTTTGTTGGCAGTACATCCCATCACACAGCAACTTTTAGGCATGTTTCAGTTTTTTTCAGTTCAGGCCAACTGGGGTGTTCAGGGGTGCCACAGGCACACAGGGTGCCCGGCAGCAGGGACCCCCCCCACCCCCCCAGGCGCAGACCGGGAGAGTCCCGCCCCACCAAGGACGGGACAACCCCAGGCCCCCCACCAAACAAGGAGCCGGTCCGGCCAGGTGGGGTGACCCCCGCCCCCCGGCCACCACAGGCCCCCCCAAAGCGAGGCAGAGGCTCCCCCCACAACCCCCCCCCCCAACCACCCCACAGCGCCCGTTAAAATTTAAGCATATAAAGGGTTGTGTAGCATTTTGTCTCAATTAGTGGTCCCAGTCATGATCGGGTTGAATAAAGCATTGAGTGAGTTTGGGTAGCTCGTGAATGGATCCGCGCATCATGGTACACTAAAATGGACACACAAAAGGCTGACAAGGTAAATTAGGTGATTCTGTGCTAGTTTACCACATCATGGAAATCATGGGGCCCTACAGTAGCTCTCCTGTGGGGTTGGACCAGACAGGCAAGTATTCACTCCCCACGCACATCAGTGAGCCTTGGATGCCCATGACCCAGTTGTTGGTTCACCAGTTTGCCTTCCTTGGACAACTTTTGGTAGGAACTGACCACTGCATACTGGGAACAACCCATATGACTGGCCATTTTGGAGAAGCTCTGATCTAGTCTAGCCATCACAATCTGGCCCTCGTCAAAGTTACTTTGATCCTTACACTTGCCATTTTTCCTACTTCCAACATACCAACTACAAAAACTGACTTTTCACATGCCTAATATAAAATTGAACCCTTGATAACTCGCTATGTAACAAGATAATCACTGGCTCAGCAGGCACCACTGCAGCAGTCACTGCTGAGGGGAAGTGTTTGTATAAATGTGGGAGTGCATTGGCTCAGCAGGCACCACTGCAACAGTCACTGCTGAGGGGAGGTGTTTGTATAAATGTGGAAGTGCATTGGCTCAGCAGGCACCACTGCAGCAGACACTGCTGAGGGGAGGTGTTTGTGTGAATGTGGGAGTGCAGTGGCTCAGCAGGCACCACTGCAGCAGACACTGCGGAGAAGAGGTGTTTGTATAAATGTCGGAGTGCATTGGCTCAGCAGGCACCACTGCAGCAGACACTGCGGAGAGGAGGTGTTTGACTCTTGCCCCTGCTCTATCTCTATGTGCGTGTGCTCTCTGGGATCAGCACCAGACTTGCATCGACCCTCCCCTGGATAACTAAAAACATATTTGAATAATTGTAGAGTGTATTTACAGAATGGCCATTTCAGTATTAGTGTACAGGTAATTCATTTTGTCTGTGACCTCCCCCTCCAGCAGACCACTTGTGAAAGGGTCCACACATTATGTTTTATCTTGTGCTTCCCTGATTCACATCACATCTACTACTCACTCCTGACTGCTGCTTCATGATCTCTTTGTGTCCCCAGTTCTAGCCACCACTTCCCACTTCCTGGTCAAAAATACGCTTCCTTGAACTGCGTCAGTGTCTCTTTATAAGAGCTGACTACCTCCACTACACCTCTCTCTACATCGCTGGTATTATTGGAACTTCTGCTTTGCTCTATACATAGAACTATATTACAAAAGTACCTCTAGGTGATTTCCAAAATCTCAGTATCATGAATAGTTTTGTCTCTGCCCTTTCCATACATTTGGGAGTTCTGCAATCCTCATGCCATCCTTCATAGACACACACCAGCAGTTAAAATGACGGTGAGCACATAGAGCTCTGGAAAAAAATTAAGAGATCACAGCAAAAATTTCAGTTTCACTCATTTCTCAATTTATGGGTATGCGTCTCTGTAAAATATACATTTTTTTTTTTTAGTTTTGCAAATTCCAGTCTGGCTCCTCTATGTTTCTCATTAATGAAGGGCCTCTATCTTGCCTTAGAGGACTTCACTGCTGTCAGATATTTTGAGCCTAGTAACAACTTGCTGCTCAGTGTAGCCTTCTGCCAGCAGAACCAGGATTTAAAAATGCCAATTTTTAAAAAGTATGGAGTGGTCTCTTATTTTTTTCAGAGCTGTATACTGATGCATCAGAGAATGTGTGAAAAACAGACAGAAACTCCCAAAACAGCACAAGGTGGATCTTTACAGCCTCATTGCTACAAGAATAATTCTATTATTCAGGCAGAGTCACTCTGTCACGCAGCACTATGGATTTCAGTTAAATGATAACATCTTCCTAGGCTACACTCTACAGGGTTATTTAAGCATTTTAGTTAGATAAATCCAATATCAGATAAAATTATACAGTTATGTTTAAACAGAAAGTAACATTTTTGCTCAATATGATATATTTATGTACTTAAACATAAAAATCAAATACTTGGTTTTGAAACATCAGGGGGAAACTGAATCATAGAAGGAATTATTAACAACAAAAAAATGAATAGAAACCCAATTATAAATACACAGAAAACAAGAATATTTTCAGGACTGATGATGTGCAATAATAAAAAATGAAGACTCCAGGAGTGAGATACATGCCATTCAATGTAAATGAGAAGCCATTGTGTGGAAACTCCTAAAGCACCTTTTAAGTCATTTACAACCCAAATTGTAAGCACAAATTGTGTTGATGACTGATTCACATACATACATTAGTATGTAAGTTTAAAATGTTACCTACAGTCTCTCATAAACACAGAAGTCTTGTGGCAGCAGTTCCCATCTGCCGGGTTCTTCAGTGACATACCATATATGCTAGGGCCTTATTACCAGTAAGAAAGCACACTGGGAGGAATGGCGAATGGCAGCCCTCAGCAGAGATGGGCACAAATACATCAAGAAGTATCCATCCATTTTCTGAAACCACTGAATCCCAACTGGGGTTGCAGGGGGACTGGAGCCCATCTTGGGAACAATGGGCACAAGTGGGAACCAACCTTGGACAGTCACCAACACACCACAGGGCACACAAACACACAGGGCCAATTTAGACTCACCGATCAACCTATGCCGCACGCTTTGGGACCGGGAGAGGAAATAATGACATTCAAGATTCAGGATTCTTTATTTCTCACATACACAGTTAAAGCTTTCATTCAATATGCATATTTCTAATTTAGTTAAGAAACTCAAAATGAAGATTGGTTTTTATTTTAGAAATAAATCGTGTTTTACATTTGCCTCAAAGAAAAAACTAGTGGAAGCTACCTTTTTACCTGTGATAGACTATGGTGATATGCTGTACATGCATGCGGCCTCCTCCACTTTAAGGAGCCTAGATTCAATGTATCATGCCTCTCTACGTTTTATTTTAAATGCAAAATCCCTCACTTATCATTGCATTTTATACGATTTAGTTGGCTAGACGTCATTAACCATCCGTAGAAAACAGCATTGGTACATGTTTGTTTACAAAGCTTTGCTGGGTAAACTCCCAGAATATCTCAGTACCCTACTCTGCATCAGCTCCAATAGCTACCACTTGCATGCCTCCAAGTGGTTGCCTTTGTATGTCCCCCAGGTCCTGACAGACCTTGGCAAAACAGCATTTTCTTATTACGCACCATGGTCATGGAACAACCTTCAAAACGTTCTTAAATTGCAAACACTAATATCTTTAAAGGATTTTAAGATCATCATAAATAGTACAGTGACTGAGGAATGTCAATGTGTTGCTTGAGAAGCCACTGTGCAAAAATAATTGTTCTTCTGTTTTACTGTTTAATGTTTTATTGTCATGTATATGTTTATGTTTTGTATGGCTGCTACCTTGGCCAGGTCTCTCTTGTAAAAGAGATTTTATATCTCAATGGGACTTCCTGGTAAAATAAAGGTAAATAAATAAATTAATAAATAAAATTGGCACGCAGGAAAAAAAATGATGTTGCGGACAGGAAACGGGAGGCCAACGAACACAATTTGGACTTACAGTACTCTTCGTTCATATGTCTGAGAGTTCGTAAGTTGAAAGTTCGTAAATAGAGGAGCGTCTGTACTCATTTTTCATGATATGGATTCTATAGCCTGCACTTCCAGTTTGCTCTGGCCACTGAGGGTCGTAGGCTACCAGTGCGTCTCAGTGCAGTTTTACACGGGGTGTTACTGAAGATGCAGGAGAGGTTTCACCACCGCGCTTAATCGATAAAGAATGTAACTAGAATGGCATCTGTAAATACTTTGGATTGGCGCCTGATGAAGATCAGACCGCAGATGTTAGAAATACAAAGGGGGCAAACACTACATTAAACGTTCAAATGCCCGACACATGGTGTGATTTGAGGGATACGTATCTTATTTCTTAATTAATTAAATATTAAATATGTATGAGCCTGTTACGGTTGAGACGTGACATGCATTTTTTCCATTGGTTGAAATTGGTTAAACACTGCCACATTTTGCAATTATTTTAACCTGTAGGTCATGATTGCCTCCATAAGATTTCGTGAGGTCGTGTTTGTTATTGCTGATCATTTGGATACAAACTTTTTTGCTGTTGTTACACGTTTACACGTTTGTGCGTTGAGATAATTCTATTGATTTACATTATATTGGTCTACTGTCTTGAGTATCGAAAATGGTATGAAATTTTGATATCATGACAGAACTATTACACAGTACTGTACTCTCTCAACCAAATGAAAGGGATTTTGATATTTTAGCATATTTGTGTCACGCTCGGAGACGGAGGCAAGCAGGGAAGCAGGAGCGCAAGCCAGGACGTCAGGTAAACAGGATTTATTCAGGGACGGACGGGCACGGACATCAACGCGACACTACAACAATGACTGATCTGGGGATGACTGACTCTGACAAGGACTAAATACACTAGACAAGCTGAGGGAAACGAGCAACAGGTGAGGTCCATCAGGGAAGAACACGAGGTAATGAGGGGGGCGTGGCACACATCGGGATCGTACGGAGCAGGGTGTGACAGAACCCCCCCCCAAAGGCGCGCACACCGGGCGCGCCAGAGGAGAGGCGACGGACGAGACGAACCGGGAAGACAGGACCTGGAAAACCAAAACAGAACGTCAACCAAAAACAGGGAACAGAACGGAGACGCAGAACAAGAACAGGGACGAGAAGAAGGAGAAGACACGACACAGAATAGGGAAGGCAGACAGGCAGAGAGAAAAAGGAGACACAAAGGGGACACCCACAGGCGACACGAAGGGGCCAGGAGTGCACAGAGGAGGAACAGAGGGACCAAGAACAAAGACAGGCGGGACGAAGGGAGGAGGAACAGACAGAGGAGACCAGACCGGAACGGAAGGAGGACAAAGGGGAGCCCGAGGGAGCCCAGGCGGGCGACGGGCAGCGGCCGGAGGGGCCGCAGGCGAGAGGGAGAAGGGAACAGAAGGGGACCACCCAGGGGCCAAGGGAATGGGACGAGGGAGTGACGAAGGGGACACGGAGGGAGCAGGAGGGAACACCAGTGAAGGCAGGCAGGAGGGGGAAGCCGCGGCAGGCGGAGGCGCAGCCGAAGCCGGCGAAGGCGCCGTCCGACGCCAAGCCGGAGCAGGGGGGCCCGGAGGCGACCGACATGGAGCCGGAGGCGGGACCGAGGACCGGCACCGAGGATCCAGGGGGGGACCCGGCGGCGACCGCCGACCCCGAGCCGGAGGACCCGCAGGCAGCCACCGAGCCACAGCCAGGGGCCGAACGGGCGAGCCAGGGGGCAGGGCGGGCGGGACCCGGGCCCGACGCCTATGTCCCCGTCCCTTACGGGACACCGAAAGGCGGGGTCCTGGGGGGTGTTGGCCTTGCCGGGGTAAGGGCGAGGGAGTCAGGAGGGAGGCAATAGGTGGGGCAGCCGGAGCCGCGGGCGTGGCCGCAGGCGGGGCAGCCAGAGCCGCGGGCGTGGCCGCAGGCGGGGCAGCCAGAGCCGCGGGCGTGGCCGCAGGCGGGGCAGCCAGAGCCGTGGGCAGGACTGGAGAGGCGGCCTCAGGCAGGGCCGCGGGCAGGACGGGAGAGGCGGCCTCAGGCAGGGCCGCGGGCAGGACGGGAGAGGCGGCCTCGGACGGGGCCGCGGGCGTGTGGCCAGCAGGAGGCGCCTCGGCGGGCACCACAGGAAGAGCAGAGGCTGCTGCAGGCGTGCGACCAGCAGAGGCCGCCTGGGCAGGCACCTCGGGCGTCCGGTCAGCAGGGGGCGCCTCGGCGGGCGCCGCCAGCACGCGACCAGCAGGGAGCGCCACAGCGGGCGCCGCCATCACACGGCCAGCAGGGGGCGCAACCGCAGCCACCTCAGGCAGTTCAGGTGCCGGCAGGACAGGCAAGACAGGCAGTTCAGGTGCCGGCAGGACAGGCAAGACAGGCAGTTCCAGTGCCGGCAGGACGGGCGCAGCCACCACGCGGCCAGCAGGGGGCGCCGCAGCGGGCGCAGCCTCCACGCGGCCAGCAGGGGGCGCCGCAGCGGGCGCCGCCATCACGCGGCCAGCAGGGGGAGCCGCAGCGGGCGCCGCCATCACGCGGCCAGCAGGGGGAGCCGCCATCACGCGGCTAGCAGGGGGCGCCGCCGCAGCTAGTGCAGCAGGCCGAACGGGGCCAGCCACAGGGACTGCAGGCAAGTCAGGCAGGACAGGCGGGTCAGGCAGGACAGGCGGGTCAGGCTGGACAGGCGGGTCAGGCTGGACAGGCGGGTCAGGCTGGACAGGCGGGTCAGGCTGGACAGGCGGGTCAGGCTGGACCGGCGGTGCCGCTAGCAAAGCGGCGGAAGCTGCAGCAGGCGATGCCGCGGGCAGAGCGGCGGCAGCTGCAGCAGGGAGGACAGGCAGGACGGGCAGGTCGGGCGGTGCTGCTGGCATCGCGGCAGCTGCAGCAGGCGGTGCTGCGGGCAGATCGGCGGCAGCAGGAGCAGGCGGTGCCGCGGGCAGAGCGGCGACAGCAGCAGCTGCAGCAGGCGGTGCCGCGGGCAGAGCGGCGACAGCAGCAGGCAGCGCAGCCGCGGGCAGATCGGCGGCGGCAGCAGGCAGCGCAGCCGCGGGCAGATCGGCGGCGGCAGCAGGCAGCGCCGCCGCGGGCAGATCCGGAACATGCAGGTCCGGAGCAGGCAGGAGGGGAGCCGAGCGCGTTGGCGCTGTCCCTTTCTGGGCTTTAGAGACCCGTGGAATAGAGTCTCTCACGGCGCGTATCCCACCGAGACCCAGGCGCTCCGGCCGATAGAAATAAGCCTCCAAAGGAGGCGGCTTCTCCGGGCGGAGGCTCACCAGGCGGGCAGCGGTGGTGTCGTCCCAGGCAGGGAGAAGAGAGCAGGCGCCTAGGAAGAGCGTCGGGGCGGTTTCTTCCTGCTTTTCCTCCCCTCGCTCGGTGAGCCGGCGCTGTAGCCGACGGAGGCATTTCCGGGCTTTGGTCAGCGGGTAGTCCTGCTCCGGCGGGCGCTCCTTCTGGAGCAGGTCCCGGCCCCGGTTAGCCAGCTCCAGGGCTACTGGGTCCTCCTGGACCTCAGGCTGGGATTGCCAGTACACGAAGGTTTGCAGCAGTCCGAGCCGGTGGTGCTCGGACTGCTGCTTCGTGCTTTCGCGGAGATCAGTCATTCTGTCACGCTCGGAGACGGAGGCAAGCAGGGAAGCAGGAGCGCAAGCCAGGACGTCAGGTAAACAGGATTTATTCAGGGACGGACGGGCACGGACATCAACACGACACTACAACAATGACTGATCTGGGGATGACTGACTCTGACAAGGACTAAATACACTAGACAAGCTGAGGGAAACGAGCAACAGGTGAGGTCCATCAGGGAAGAACACGAGGTAATGAGGGGGGCGTGGCACACATCGGGATCGTACGGAGCAGGGTGTGACAATTTGTATGTATAATTTTATTATAATTGTAATTTTTTTAAGAGATAATAGAGCAATGAAAAAATATATCAAGGGATGACTAAGCAATGAAAACCATGCTTTTTATACCCCTCAAAGGACGAAGAAACAATGAAAACAGTTACACATTTTCAAATGTTTTTTTCAGACTGTGGTAAACCACAGATATAGGGGACTACTGTATATAAACAGATAAGAGGGAAGCTTGGGATCTAAGCCCAGGGTCGGGCTATTATTCAGCACCCTTGGAGCATTAGGGCCTTGCTTAAAGGCCCCTCAATTATGCGACTATTCTGCCGAGGCCAGGGCTTGAACTAACAACCTTCTAATCACACAGACTTCACCCACTGAGGCACATCCTTTTAATCCCATGGGAAGTATAAAAGGATAGATTGTGGCCATGAACAGAGGCCCTTTGCCAGCAATAGTGTACTATCTGCCAACTCCTCTTTCTCCCGCATTCCTTGTCTCACTGGGCGAGGAGTGTGGGCAAGATTTGTTCATTTCCAATACTTGGAAATTTACCTCCCTCTCTCCTCCTTATAACTCAACATTTAAATACCATGCTCTTACCAACATAAACTATACCAAACAGCATATTGTTGTTAATTATCTCCCACCAGGCCTATTAGGTAACTTCACTGAACATTTACATACAGTATGCTTTTGTTAGCCGTCCCTGATGACAACTGGCCACTTGTCATCCTGGGGAATTTGAACATCCACCTTGATAAACCCCCAGCTTCCTCACATTCTTGACCTCATTTAGCTTGACCTGGTTCGGCACTCTTCCTACTTTTAAGGCTAGATACTAACTGGACCTCATGCTTAAATGGGACTGTATCCCTGACAATCCCTGCTTGTTACCCCTTTACATGATTCTGACCTGTTAAGTTCACCTTGTCTCTCCCTACTCTACCTGATGGTGTTATGAGCTGCCGAATCACATCTGGTCATCAGACTCCCTTTCTAAATTCAAAAAATACCTCAAGACCCATCTGTTACATTAATTTCTTTATTAGCGTGATGCCTCTTTACATTCCCTGAATGTTCTTATGTTGCACTTCTGGTCCTCCTGCTTTGCTTGTACGTACACTTGAGCTTCCATCGGAAGCTCAGCCTAGCTGCACTTATGGCTAGTTGACTCTTTGACAGCATGTTAAGTGAGGAGTGTCTGTATTTTATGAACAGCTGTGCTACTGCTCTGCTAATGTAACCTTCACAATCTGCTGTTACTGATGTACTGTACAATCAGTGAAGATTGGCCACTTGGCTGTGCATATACAGTATAGGTATGAAACCTCAAACACTATTTTGGCCAGTGTTGCAATTTCATTGGCCAACCCCTGTATGCTGCAACATTCAAATGATGCTGATTTGGTAATAAGGTGCCTAATGTATCCAAGAAAACATCCCACACCATCACACTACCATCAGCAGCCTGTACCTTTGACACTAGGCAGAATGAACCCATTCATGAAATTTATGAAAATTTCTGATCATCTGTCAGACCAATGTTTTCCCATCCAGTCATGTTGATCATGTGCCTGCCGTAGCCTCACATTCATGTTCTTAGCAGATAGGAGAGAAACAGCATGGACATCTGCTGCTGTAGCTCATGTACTTCCTCACTTAATAATGTGAGATATCTTTCTGCACATCACTGTTGTACTGAGATGCTAGTTTAGAAGTTTTGGTCATTATTCTCTTACCTCTCTCATTCACAAGGTGATACCAGACATTTCTCTGTAAACTCTACACACTGTAGTGTGTAAAACCTCAAGAGGGCGTCTTTCTCTGAAAAGCACACACCACATTCAAAATCACTTATATGTGTCTTACCCATGCTCATTCTGGAGTCAAACGGTAACAACTTCCTAACATTATCTTTTAAGTTTATTTATTGAATTTCAATCATGCAGTTTGTTGTTTCAGGATGCGGGCGTTTACGTTAATGTGCAGGTATAATGCGGTGGACACTCAGCGTGCCCTTGTTATGAAACAGTCTAGTTTCGTTTCATAGCTATATCTAAATATGGCAACAAATAAGTTTTGGTGGTTTCAGGAAAAACAGACTTGTTTTTTTCACGAAATGGCATATTTACAGATTCCAGTACATACAAAGATTCCCTAATAGCTCGATTCCCGTAAAAAAAAAAAAAATACGTCCATTACTGAACTCTTCCGGGAAACCTAAGATGCCGCGAGAAACGCGATGCGGCGGATCTCCAAGGATACAAAACATAACACACGATCTCCTCCGCTTTCTGTTGGATCGAGCCTTCGCGAACCCGCTTGTGACATCAGAGCGTCAGGTTTCGAGCCGCCAAATATGGTCACGGAAGTGAAACGAACGCGCACGCAAGCTCGCTCCACACATGGAATGCTAAAGAGCCGTGACGACATTGTGTTCGTGCCCTGCGCTTGGCATTCAAATGACCCGGCTCTAACCGGAGCTTGTCTGTGGCCCATGTAATTGTTTACTAAGTGTGATTGAAACGTTTCCTGATAATGTCTAATAGTGTCAAAAGCATGAAGGATAAAACTCGATGGAAAGGCACATAACACCAAGAGTCTGCATTCTTTTCAGAAGAAATCCTTTAGCCCGTTACTAGTAAAATATATGAACGAAGTATTGCGGGGTTACATATTCTGTTCAGCTGGCTGGCATGGGATTTTCAATTCGAGGCAAGTTTGCACACGCATGCACATGTAACAGTTTTATTACCTTGTAAATGGTAGGATTTGCAAACTACCTCAACGCTTTTGATGTAGCTAATTTTAGGTTTATAATGGAATAATATAGATTTGCCGTACGAGTTCTTGCGTGAGCGAGTGTTATTCCAGATGCATGACAGTTGGCAACCCTGGTATTGGTTCATATTAAACTGCATTGCATTTGTACCTATTACGTGTAACATATATTTTGATCTTGATGGATGCATTATGTGCTACAACTAATGTTAATACATATTATGCATATCACAATGATTCTATAATAAATTTATAATCAAGTGGTTAAAATGAAAATGAAATATATTCATCTTTGAGGTATGCAAATACTGTAAATATGGTGTTCGTCATTGTTCAAAACAAAGATGTGCACACCATTTGGAACCCTTTGTGAAATTCATATTATTTATTATTTTCCCATTCCTAATATTTGCGTACACCCCATCGAAACACCCCAAACACAAAACAATACGACACTATTTGCACATGATTTAACTGTCAATAAATCTATAATGTATCTGGATTTTGCAATTATGTGTACACAATAAGCTTCCCCCAAGCAGACAGTCTACAATGAATGGTCTGGCGTCTAATTATTGGCTTGTTAATTATTGGTCTCAGTACACATATAAGACTAAATCGTTGAAAATGTTCTTGTTGCCACAATAAAGCTTCATTTCAATACAAAATGTATAACAGATTCAATTAATATTTGTAAATATGTTTTTATTTAGAGATCATAAGTAAATACGATTGGATAAACTGTTTATAAATCAATTTCTTGTGATACATATATAAAATTTTACTCTAGACACTCAAGAATATTTTTATAAAAATTTTAAATATTTCAATCACATGAAATTTGTTTAGTGGTAGAATTAAGCATTCAATGCTTCTCAGTTTTTTTTTTCTTTTTTGCATCTGACAAGTCAAATCCTTCATTATAAAATAACAAAATACCTGTTGGTAAATTATGTTGCACAATAATTTATTTTCATGGAAAACTCCAACCTATTCAACAGAATATCATATCGCAAACAAAACCGATGCATGCAAGTACAGATAATAACAATATCCTCTCACATACTATATTCCATTTAATATAACATAATTGCTATTTACAAACAAATAGCACTTTGTCTGCTTTCACTGTATATTAAAATATCTAGCACTATATAATGAACTGAAAAAATATACTGTTTGTTAAAATATTATGGAACCTTTCTGCATGCTTTATTACTATATCATAGGCAACATCTATCTTTGGAAAATGAATACCCATGCTAATAAGCACATCCATGTTTCTCAGCATAACACATGACATGAGACCAGACCCTGAACTCTAAGCTCATGGCCCAGTAGGTTGTAACTGTTTCAATCAGTTACAAGGCAAGTAGAGTGGGGGAATTCAGAACATCTATGGCTAAATCTGCCTTGGCCAATCCAACTTTATGATTTTCATCCCCGTCAACTAAGGAATCAAACTCTGGATGGGTGAATGTAAATGTGGACAGGAAACTAGTACAGCCTGGGGTGACTGTCACAACTGGGGTACTCAATGGATCATTGTCACTGGACACAGATTTATAGAGAGTTTCCCAGTCCGTTACCCCAAGAGAAGAACTCAGGTCAATATCTGGCACTGAGCGAGTTGTATCCAGAGAGACCTTGTCCATCTCACTGATCACATCATCAAAGGGTTCCTCCTTCAGTCCCAATGTGTTTTCCAGCTCATTGATATTGCCCCTAGCACTGGAGCATAGTAAGATGTTTGAGTTTCCAGAGATAGCACTGGTTGGGAAGCTGGGGCTGTCCATGTCGTGGAGACAGTGAGCCTCAGAAGCAATGCAATCGGGTGTCCTTGGCATCTCTGGAGAAGAGTGGGGGGATCCGATGGAGTCTTGGAGCATGACCTCCAGGTTTTCTACAATTTTACATGCTGGCTTATGGGCAGCTAGAATGAGTTCCAGCTGTTCCTTCTCACTCAGAAGACTGACTATTTCATCCTGCAGAGCTGCCTTTTCATCCTCCAGCTTTTCAGTTTCCTGCAGATATGATCCCAGAGGAATACAGATTAATCTTGACAACAGGCAGGTAAGCATAACTGGTGTATTTCTTAGCTTTCAGAGTCATAAAACAAGCTACTTACAGCTTGAAGGCTGTTGGTGAGCTCCCTTCTCCTGTTGCGGCACTTTGCTGCAGCCACTTTATTCCTTTCCCTCCTGATCCTCCTTTTCTCCTCTTCTGGAGAAAGCTATTTCATGCAGGAAAATTATCTAAATGATTACGCAGATTAATCCCACCATTCCGTCTTGAAGTGCTCTGCAGTTAGTTCATACTTCAGGAAGACTAGTGAAGGTATCCTTGGCTGCAGTGCATCTAAATATAGACTGTTGTTGCCCTCTTCATGAGTTGAATACAAATGTGATAGAGCAGGGCACACAGCCAATGAACTGCAAAAATACTGCACTACTGGCAACACCTCATGCATTTTGAAGCATATAGTTTTTATTGTCACTGTTTATTCTGTCTTTTCCAGGACTGATGTGTATTTAATTTGCATTATGTCATATACAGTAGACAACATTACCTGCTGGGTTTCCCCCCATTTTCTAGTGGTTTGTCCCTTGCTCCTGCCTGTTTCAGGAATCGCCTGGATGGAATTCTGAGCTCTAACAGGGGAACTAGGGGAAGGCGAGAGGGTGGTGGGCTGGACCAACCACTGCAACTGTGGGGTGACTGAGATTGCAGTCACAGTCGGAACCAAAGCAGTAACATCTATTTCTGTGCAGAGGTCCTGCAAAATGGGTATATGAGTACTTTAAAACACACAGATTGGCAATTATAAATTAGAATGGGCAGAAATACAATTACTGAAAAAATAGACCCCATATGATATAGCACTTCCTGGTAATAGCTTATAATGTCTGAAACAATTGAAATAACTGAAAAATATGGCAACTGAAATGTGTGTAAACAACTGACTATATAGTTGTAATTTCTGTGACAGAAATATATATTTTATTCATATGCAATTTTTCCAATACACTCATCAATATAATTGTTGCTGACGTGCACCATGACGTAAAATGTTGGAGTCGATTTTTCTGAAATAATCAAACAGCCATATTTACAGATGACATTACATGCACGAGTCTCATTCTTCATGTCCCTTGGCAGCTTTATGTTTTTCTTTATAGCTGTTTAAAGTCTTTATAAGAGTAATCAATTAAATCATATTTTGTTATATTAACTTCAAATAAATTTTTTTTTTCTTTGAAAACATATTGCCAAAAAATATTATAAAACATTGTCTCTAAAATTAATATTAACACAAAATCATTTATTTTATCCACTATGAGTGTGTATACTGTATGTAGCTGTAAATTACGTGTGTTTATATACAAATACACATACATACATATGCATACACACGATGAAAGATACACACAGGAACGGGTTACGTATACATACATACATGCAAGTACACACGTATATATACACGTATCTGTCAAAACTGTATTTTATCAGAATGGTATTTAAATAATCTAAATTATGTTTCACTGGACATCCAAAACGCATAAACGTCACTGCTTATAACCGACTTATGATTATTATCAAATCATACCTGCGTGTTTTCTTCAAGAGAAACTGAATGGCTGGAGGACGAATCAGCTGGAGACTGTTGGTTGTACGATAAGGTGTCCCCGACAGAGAAGGCGGTACTGCAACATGATGAGGATTCCAAATCGGAGCTAAAGTTTGGAAACATATCTCTATAAAGCCGCAAAAAACAGCATTCAGACAATAAACAGCCCGAAGAATGATAGAATTCCCATAAAAAATGTTATTTTAACTGGCGAGGTGATCTTCTCCTCCGCTGGATTACAAACCAAGTAAGTGCTGTATGTTTTCTAGCTCACCCTATTATACTGAGCGAAAATTTTATGAATGAAACTGTGGACCAGGGCTGTACCATTTCTCTGAAGGGGAGAATCCAAAGCAAGTGAGAGGAACCACATATTACCGGTTTTGCAAGAATAAGATCAGACAACGTAACGTTGGTTTTAGTTGGAGGTGTTCGAATGAGATTTTGCCTTTTAACAAAAATGCATGCATATATATATATCAATCTACTATAAGATATATAAGAGACGACAGACGTTAAACAATATTTTGTATTGGACAGGAATCGATTGGATAAACTGCAGATCATATCTTCCAATTGTCATTGGAAGATGTGATCTGCAGTGAGTTTCTAATTAAGCTATTGCTGTGACCTTGGGAAAATGATCTATCCTCCTCCATTTTCCATCAGTATTTCTTTCTTTAGAATGATTTTCGATTAAATGAAACTCATATTATTATATTGTTCAATTCAGTACTTATTGTAATAAGTATGCGATATTTACATTGAGTATACCAAAAAGCACCGATATTGTTGAACATATAATTCAAAACCAACAATAAATCATTATACTGTGTGATTACCTCGGAGATACAAAATAATTGTCTTATTTTCAACTGTATCGCATTTATTTCACAGGTATTAAACAAGCCTTTCTGGGCAAAAAGAACAGCCACAATTATTTACGTTACCTTGGTGTACCAATCAATCACATGAGAGGCCTTCATATCATTTATCAGGGGTATCAAGCTTGAGTCTTGGAGGGCCGGAGCCCTGTGTAGCTTTATTCTATCCCTGCTCTACCACAAATGATTCAACTCAAGAGCTGTGTGATTATTAGCAAAAGGAGCCATGCATGGATCAGGTGTGTTAAATAAGGGGAAACCCAAAAATGTGCTGGGCTCCGACCCTCCAGAACTGGAGTTTGACACCCCTGCCAAATTTGGTACGTCCTAGTCTCAAATATTAGCTTGGAACTTAAACACACTATGTTACAACATGACATTGCTTGAAAACACGGTGAAATTTCAAGATTTCTCAAATTTATTTTCTCTTCAAAGAATTAGTAAATTAGTGATATATGGACGATATGCTGCGAAGATTCACGTAAGTGTTAAATATGTTTACCATGGCGACGTGAAATACTCACGGGACAAACATGGAATAACTCAATGTTAAGACAGCACTTAGTGGAAGTAGCCTATACTAGACAAACAGAAACATGATCATTAAGTCTTCCCTTGCTGCAATATAAAATGATATGAAAATACAATAACAAATATACCCTCTTTATGTTTATAAATTATTCTCCCATTCACTTTTGGAAATAGGGCAATTTATTTACATGACGTAACTAATTATTTCCCTATTACTCCGTTGCAGAACTATTTAAAAACTTACTTTCTTACCTTTTTTTCTTAATATTATTGAGTTTACATTTTAATTCGTTAAATATCTTGATAGTATTAGGGTAACATTCTCAATAGTATAAATGTTGGCACCTATTCAGAATTTACA
The DNA here is from genome assembly GCF_048594095.1 of Paramormyrops kingsleyae. Classification (NCBI taxonomy): domain Eukaryota; kingdom Metazoa; phylum Chordata; class Actinopteri; order Osteoglossiformes; family Mormyridae; genus Paramormyrops; species Paramormyrops kingsleyae. The sequence continues at coordinate 138,390 of NC_132815.1, read as the reverse complement.
CTGGCAACCTCCTGAACTGATACCTGAACTATGCATGATTACACGTCACATATGAATAAAATGTGTATAAATTCAAGAAGTAACAAAACATGAACTAAGAAAGTTAAAAACAGATGCAATATGTTTACAATGAAAACAAAAATACAAATACCTTATTAGTACAATACCGACCAAATTATACACTGCGGATAACGTGTGTTGAAATGAAATGTTGTTATATATAACTTTTATGTGAGTATATGTGAGTGTTTTTGAGGGATCAAAACTGCAAGATTGATGATTATAGCATTTTATAAACTGTGATTATATAGACTCTTCCCGACATACTACAGGTTGCACCTTACATTAACAAAATTAATAAATATGACAGCCAGGTGAATGAATGACGGTAACACCGCAGCTGTTTCATAAGCTTTATGTGTTTCGTCATGTTTATGCAGTTGCGTGATTCCGTGTTTGTCGTCTGGCTTGTTAAAATGTCAACGCAAGAGCTTACCAGTCTGCCTCCACACCCCTTTCTTCGCTGAGTTCTGACGTCTTTCGATGTTATCCAATTGAAAAAGCATTATGCCCAGTCTCTAGGGCTAGTTGCGATTACAAGTAGCGACCCGCCCCATTTACAGGATGCAACCATATAAGGATAATTACGTATGGGATTCCCTGGTTGGAGCAGTTCAAATTGTGAATGTGGGGTAGTTTTTGTTTTGGAAAACTTTTTTTAATGCACAATGAATTAGTATTTATACTGAGTTATATACATACATGTATATAAATTTAAATTTCTTAATTGATTTAGTATGTAGAGAAAGTTAGCTATCAAATTTACAAGCAGCATACACTTTTTATTTATGTTTCTTTAAAATGACTCCCCTGTAGTTGTTTGAAAATGCGAGATTAGTAGTCATAATATTAGGATATTTATTCATTCGAGTAGTATATAAGCTTCGCTGAGGACTTTCGCTGTCATAACTTCAGATCGCTTCGCGAGGGCGCGGTGATCAGCTAAATCGTGAATTTTACTATTGAAGACCCATCAGAGGGCTATTTTGACAGCTGAAGCTACATTCAACTTTCGATCATCGTTGGAGAAGAGCGTTTATTTTGGACTTAGGCATCGAAAATGTACCTAAGTTCTGGCTTAGAGTATGATTCTTCTCGCTCTAGCACAGCCTCTCCATCTGGGGATAATCTTTTTCAGTACTCGTCTTCCGCTGTTTCCTATTCTAACGTGGGCTCACCTTGCCAGTCTCAGGTAAGAAAAATGGATATTAAATTACATTACGGTTACAATACATCTATTTTTTCCGATCTTATCTTCTTTTTCGGGACCTAAAGATGCCTGAAATGTCTAGGATTTCGATTTGTGCCATGCTGACATTTGCTTTCTACAATCAAAATACTTTCTATGTGCATATTTGCGTTTCTTTGATGCGTCGCTTTGCGTCCTGCCTCCGGTGTTCTCTTATTTGCAAAGCAAAATATGGTCACCCTAATTATACGAATAAGTAGATTTTCGCTAGGAATTAATTTATTTTGTAGATTATCAAAGTAATGCCATTTTACGTATAGTATCCATCTAGCTGGTGTGCAATTATATTAGTAATTGGTATAAGTAAATTCCTTCGTTGTGTTTACTAGAAACATATCCTCAAACGTAGTGGCTATATTGTGAAATTGCTCTCAGATATTCATTATTGATTAATTCGACTAGAAATAATCGTAAAATATACTACTGCGGAAGTCACAATTACTAGAAATTAATTGATTAGAAAGCTGTGCTGATTGCTTGGATCAGGATGAGTGTTGTTAAAATGGGATACTTTCTGAAAATTCGCTTTCTGGAAAAATCATCTGTGTCTTGAATCCAAACTTGATGCCATTCTAAATACTTTAATGCCCATAGAACACTATATAGAAGAGAAAATAATGTGTTATTAATTTAAACACATATTTCAACTGCAGAGTCTAACTGTCCCATTTTGCTGGGTGTCCCATTTTCACAATACTCACCCTATATATATTTTTTCCTCCAGTTTACAAGCACAGTGCATGCAAATTATCTATGTCTTTTAATATGTTGTCTTTTGAGCTTTTATTTTTGACTCATAATCTGTATGTGGTTTTCCTCTTCCATTTAGGGCATAAATTCAAAGATCTCCTTCACTCCAACAATCACAGACATTTCCGCAAGCTCCGACATGAAGTGGATGCTTCAGCCCACTACTCTGATTTCAACCATGAGCCCGTGCAACAGCAGAGGCAGTCCATACAATGTCAGGGGATCAAATATTCCCCAGTCCAGAACAGGGACGATCAAGAGAACAGACTCTAAAAATTATAATACTGGCAGAAGGGGAAGAAATGAGCAGGTAATTAAGCTTAAAAGTCTTCAGATTCAGCACACACACATGCACACATGATATACATAAATATTATATACATGGTAAAAATGTCAATACAATTTACATACTTTTCTCTAATTTGTTTTTTTAATTGCTGAGGTTAAATTCAATATGTAGCTTTACTGATGTTCAAAATTAAAGTCACAACAAAAGTGTGAGAGCAAAGAGATTAATGTCTTATTCAGTGCTGTTGGAATGACTGCTGAATACTATCTGATGGCTTAATTTGTTTTTGCATTATAGCTTTCCTCTGAAGAAGAACAGAAGAGGAGAGTGCGCAGGGAGAGAAACAAGCTGGCAGCAGCAAAATGCCGAAATAGACGGCGAGAAATTACAGACACGCTTCAAGCTGTACGCTTCTTTTTATCCATTGCTATAAATTTTAAACTTAATATTATTTTAATGTAATGTTTGTATATTACACATAATATAGTAATATATATTTATAGTAATTTTTTGTGTGTTGTTTCCTTTCCCCTTCCTCCCATTACAGGAGACTGATTCTTTGGAGGATGAGAAATCAGCTTTGCAGAATGAGATTGCTAGTCTCCTGAAGCAAAAGGAGAGGCTGGAGCTCATTTTACTGGTCCACAAACCAATCTGCAAAATCCCATCAGAAAAGGACAGTGAATCTCCCATGGAGAGTGTCTCCAGTCATCTGAGTATCCAGCATCCCACAGCCCACCCAAGTGGTTCCAAATTGGAAGTCCCAGCCACATTTTCCCGTAAAACCTCTGTCTTTGGCACCAGTCATGCTTTGGGTAATGAAACCGCTTCTACAGTACAGATGTCAGACCTTGATGCATCTCTGGAGGAATCTCTAGATCTGCTGGAATCATTGAGGGCGACATCAGTGGAGACCTCACAGTCCGTTCCTGATATTGACTTGTCCACCTCCTTATACACGCAGGACTGGGAGCCTCTGTATACCCCTGCCACTGGTGACTCTGGACCTCTTTGTACTCCAGTTGTGACCTGCACACCAACATGTGCTACTTACACGTCATCTTTTTCATTTGCCTACCCTGAGGCAGACCTTCTTGACAGCTGCCGTGTGGCCCACAGGAAAGAAAGCAGCAGCAATGAGCCATCCTCAGACCCACTGGGCTCACCCACGCTGCTTGCCCTGTAAGGACACTATAAGGTGCATCATGAACATGTGCGTACGACAGGTCTCTTCCATCTGTGGATGATGCAAAACTGTGGGGAAATTTCAGAGTCTGTCTTCCACTCTAAATCAAATATCTTGTCAAGCACCTATTTATTTAAATCTATCTATTTATTTATTTCTTTGTTTTGGAGGGAGGAGGGAGTAATGTTTGAGAAATGGAACAAAGTATGTTAAAGTCATACATACAAATTCCATCAAAGAAGGTTTAGGCTGTTGGTGCAGAATTCTTGCCTGTGGTTTGGCCTTTAAGTAGATGTAGGATATAATTGTGTTTTATATTATAATATAAAGTAATAATGCCTAACCGTGTTAAACATAACATTAAAGAATGGAGTAGTTCCATGAAAACATTGTTTTAGGTATTTACAAATTTTATTTTTGTATTTAAAATTGGTCTTAAGCAATAACTAAAATCCTTGTTCATTCAATAAATATCTGAAAATGTGTCAAAAATGCTGTTTTGAGTGACACTTAACAGTCTCATCAATGGTGTGTAGACATATTTCTCCAAACACCAAATTTTTGCTACCTAACATAGACTGAATTCCAAAACCCCTTTTACACAAATTGCCAACACAGCACTTCCTTGGTTGCGCTTACTGTTCCGTTTCTGTCTCGAAAGCGGGGATTCCGATTACTCGCTACAATGGCACCAGAATTCCTGCACTTCGGTTAACGTCACACGTCATCCTGCAGACGTCAGTATACCACCTCCCCATTTGTGTCACGTTACCTTGTATCGCAGGCGTGATGCTGTTTCCGTGCCCAATTAAAGGTGTGCTCTCCTCAGTGGAAAGTTCCGGAAACTGCTTCACCGAGCGGTAGGGTGTTGTACTTACCGCTGACTGTCCACTGGAAAATAGGATAAGAATGTTTTTAAAAATAGTCAAATTGAGGGCTAATATTTTTGTGAGTTGACTAAATGTCTGCGTTAATGTCGAATAATATTAATGATCTGACCTCATAAGTTACAGTCGTTAGCGTATTTACTATGTTTTTGTAAATTATGCGCTTACAGTCTACAGTGCTGAACCCTGAAAGTAATAAGCCTAAATAGTAATGCATGTATTTTCTTTGAGGAAAATAACGTAGCGCTCGGCAGACCCAGGCATAACGGAGGCAAAAACTAGAGAGATGAGACGGTCTTAAAGACTCAAGAGGATGTGCTCTTTATTCATAACAAAACACATGTACTAACTACCACACCAAGGTACATAACGGGGAAACGCAGGGAGGTCTGACGCCGAACAGTACGACACATACAGGGTGGATTATTTATAGAGGGCACGGAAACACGCGAGTAACTATCACGGATCGGGGCACACATGGGTCAACACACTAACATAAGCCGGGGACACAGCACAACTATTGATATTAACAAACACGGGGGCTATTTACAAGGTTTTCAGTAAAATGCACAGTAAGTTCTTATCAAGCAACCATATATAATGAATTGTACTATATAATCACATAGATCTGGATACAATGTTGGTATAATATTTAGACGAATTGAAGGATGTAAAGCAGTGTAGAATACGGTAAATATGTTCATTACAAAAGCCTTGGAAACTTAGGAATGCGGTTTAAACAACTTGTGTATATATACACGTTTTCAGAAATTCATAATGTTTTTCAGTTATCGTTAAATATGTTTAATGCTTATTTTCACTCTAGAGTTTAATCTCTTCATATTTTTTTCTGAGTAAAGCAGTTGTATTGGGTATAAAGGCATTTACTATAGGTTCAAAAGACGTGATAATCTTTGATGGTAACGTTTAGTCTTGAGAGCATTTGACAAAAAAGACATTTTTTGCATTATCGATATATATTGCTACTTTTACCATGTTCAGTCAAGGGCTATCTGGTCTGAACCTGTGGAAAAACAGTGAAGCTGTGATGGATATAAAGAATGCCCACTTGCCTGACTCATGATTGCAGATTTATATATCTAGTTATGGAATGTTACTCAGCATTACCCATCTGGAACAGATATCACTGTGACAGTTTTCATTTTCATCCTGGTTTATATGGTGTACTGCTGCCCTGCCTTATCCTGTAAGTTTATTGCAGTGGTATTTTAATCTCTGTGAAACTGATTGGAGAAGCAATTATGGAAGGTGGACATGCTGAGTGTGTTTGTTGTATAATAAGGAGGCAGTAGTTTTATGGGGGTGTTATTGTAGCAAAATTATTTGTAAATGTGTGTGGAGACTTGTATAACTAAATCTGTGTGTGCGTAATCAGATTTGTAAATCTGCAAAAGAATCTCTAAATGTCTCTGAACAAGTGCTAGGGAACCAAATGGTAATGATATAGAAATGTCAATTTGACATACATAATATTATCATTTCTGAAGTGACTGAAGCAACTAAAGGAGGCTCCAAAAAATTCTACTATTCAAATACCATTAATTCAGGTCAGTGTGCATGGCTGTTTGCTACAAGCTGTTAGGTTGTTTCCCTCCTTCCCTCGACCTTTTAAATGCGTGCTGTTCCAGTCATGGCCATAAGCTGTAACGTGACAGAATTTGTCCGTCTGGTGTCATTTTTAACTGACATAACATTAGTTATCACTCATTTACATATGCTGTCACTGGTACAGAAGCCTGTTAATGTTTCCTTCATTCTATATTTCTACCAGATTGTTTCCTTTTTCCAGATGTCTTTCTTTTTGGATGTTATTTGATATATCGCTTAAACCTCTTAGGCTAAGTTGACAAACTATCACATTACAGCATATGGTACAGTCACGACTGCAATATCGCATTGCTTTGGTCTCTTGAGTAATGATAGTATATGTTAACGTGAATTTTTTTTGCCCTTATCAATTTGTTCCCTAGCATTTGTTTAAAATGCAAATGTTATTTACTCATGGGCTGTTCGAAGAGCTGTCTCATTGACAGCAGCCATCATACCCAGGAAAAAGTACAGGTTAAGCTTTATATCAAATTCCTTATTTTTAGACATAAATGCCAAATCAGGGGTATCGTTACCCTTAAGCAGAAAATGTTAATTATTCAACTTCACCTGCAGTTAATCGCTCAGGTTTTAGTTTTTGGGAAAATGGTAAACTTTCTTGCCTCCCTCAAGGTGTGTAGGCTACTGAGGCACAGGTGGTTTTACCATTATGTGGCATAATGTTTTTAAACAAAACTCCTGAGAAAAGTGACAAAAAATGTCTGCTTCTTTTTGTCAAACCTCAGCTCAGGGTTAGCAGAACCTTATCCACACAGACAAACCTCCATATGCATTTGTAGATCTGCCACGGCAGAAGTGTAGCAAAACCCATGTAAAGTGACAGCCCCTTGTTGTAACTGATGACTTGTGTGTATTTCCAGCTCTTGGAGCGAAACACTTAGACTTCGCATATAGCAGAAAATTATCGAATGTATATCTCCTTCATTTAAGAGTCAGGAATTTTATTTGTCATATGTATACGGAGTATAGCTATTTAAGCTGACTACTCTTCAAAAACAATTTACAAAATTAAAATTTGAACATGGCTATATATATATCCTTGTGTCACCTTCTGCTCACTTTTGGGACTGGGGCTACCAGCAGGGGCTGGTAGTTTCTTTTAACATTACCATCTAGAACAGAAAAATTAGAATGCTCTGACTCATACCTTGCATTCCTGCCCCCTTGTTCTCTCTCTAGTGTGGCTCTAATGAGCCACACCTGTTGCTTGTTTTCTTACCTCTTGTTTCAGCCCTCGTATTGATCACTCCAGCTGCCCCTCGTCTGCTCCCTCGTTAGTCCTGTATGAGTGCCTCCCAGTCCAGTGCTCCCCAGTTCTGTCATTGAAGTCTAGTGTGTGTATATGCCTCCCTACCCACTCTTGGTTCTCTGTTTACTGATCTGTTTTGTTTCTCAGCCCCTCCTTAAGTGCAAATAAAAGCTCCTTTGTTTTTCCCCAACATGTGCTTTTGCCTACCTGATTCCGGGACACAACACTAACAACAACCTATGTTAGTACTATGGCTGATGAAGGGGGGCTGACAGAGGATGAAGCCACACAGAGGATCAGTCTTACACCTCCAAGGTCTGAGTTTGATTCCTGTCCCAAGCTGTGAGTGGTTTGCATATTTTCCCCTTGTTTCTATTTTCTGAGGAAACGCAGATCCTTCAATGTGTGCTGTAAGATGGTGGAGATCATCTACGATTCTTTGCTGTAGCAGTGCCCCAGACTATCTTTTCCAGTGGTAAGACTGCTGTTACTTGGTTGTACCAGCACATAATTTGGTTCCACCCTTCTTTTTGGTGCAGTAAGGTGTTAATCAATGACCTAATATGGTGATTGTCTTAATTTGCACACCCTTGTTTTTGTATTGATGAAAAATTGAGTGACTCAAGACTTGATACAGTAACCCCTTCACGTTCCTGGGGGTTAGGGGCATTAGATCCATGTGAATGTGAACTTTTATTATAAACAAAGGAATCCCTCACCGCTGCCCATAACAGTCTGCTTGCCTGAATGAGAACATAATAGTCTATTTCTTACCAGATTCTAAACAAACAGGACTGTGCACTTTGCATGTCAAATTACTTTATTTGCATGTCAAGTCATTTTCTGTCAAGACATTTTAATATAATATACAAGCCATCTAAATTATGCCCCTGTACAGTATGTACAAAGATACTACTGACTGCACTGGGAGCATGTTTTGGATTCATTATTAAAAATGTAAAATTAAAGGCAACGAAAAGTTTCAAAGTTACTGAGGGAAATACAAGATTCCACAGCCATTCAGACAGCTACATGAGTGAGGCAGGTTAAGACAAAGATGCATGGTGAACCTAAGCAAAGAATTTCAGTATGCACTTACACAAACAAATTATGTATCACATATATTTATACATTGCATGATTTATGTGACCCAAATCATTTTCAGTATTTTTTTGCTTACGTGTCATCTGAGTTTCTGTGACCTTTCAGCAAGCTCCAAAAATATTCCCGTTTAATTGTCCCAGCCAACTCAAAAATGACACTTAACTACGAATGTCAAATGCACAAATGTTAGGTCAGGTCAGGTTTGGGAGCATGCGCTGATGCAGTGTGTTGCCGCATCCACCAAAACTCCTTGGGATCCCAGCCGGCAACCCCCCAGGCAGACACCCAGTCCAGCCCCACCTTCTGGAAATGGCCATCCATCAGCCACAGCCAGGTGTTATGTGGGCGTCCCCTCGGCCTGGTCCAGCCACTTGTGTCCCCAGCAATGAGGATCCTGCGAGTCGGATCACCCTCAGGGAAACGCGCCACATGGCCATAGTGCCGTAACTGACATTCCCTCACAATGCAGGTAATGTGCCTCATTTGTGACTCCTCTAGCAACCGCACATTCAACACAAAGTCAAACCAGTGGTACCCAAGGATTCTCCGAAGAGACATAATTCGAGTCCAGTCTTCATCTCAGATCACTGGATACATACAGCAAGACAGGAAGCACCAGGACTCTAAAGACTTGGACCTTTGTCCTCTTGCAAAGATATTAGGAGCACCACACACCCCATTCCAGCAAAATCATGACCCCCCAATGCCCCATGCTCTTCAAATCCATCTGCTGACTTCATAGGAAGATTCACCAGAGACATGTCACAGCCGAGGTAGGTAAATCTCTCAACAAGGTCAACATTCTCCCCGCAGACAGACACACTACTGATGGCTTTGTCCAAGAAGTCTTGGTCTTTATCCAGGACACCCATAATCCCAGACACTCAGACTCCTCGCTGTCTCTCAAGATCCCTGATCAGAGCCACTATTAACTCCACTAAGATCACTAATGTAAAAGGGGCAAATTTCTGTTCTTGTAAAATATTTGAATCTGACAATTAGTTGTAATCTCTCATCATCACTTGTGTCTGTCTCATGACCTCTCTTTGACTATTGTTAATTGTATACAGTTATTTAAAACATAAATTATATTTTTAACCCCAACCCTCACCAGGAGAGATGTTGCGAAGATACCATAATGTGCCGTAATAGTTTATAAATTTATTTTATGCTGGTTAGTTAGTAAGTTAGTTCATAACATCATAAAACTAAATATTAAAAAAGTTATTGTCTAGCATATAGTCTTCATTTCCGTTTGATACATCAGTTATAAAATACACATTTTCAGTTGCTCTTGAATAAATGCTTATAATCCTCCACAACAGTGGTGGCGCTGTTAATACTGCAAGCTCCCTTTGTGCGGCTGCTCGGTGTTATTACGCAGCAGAATAGGCTGACGCTTCTGTTGCATCCTGGGGGCTGACCATGTCGCGGCTTTACGTGTTTCTTATTATGCCAGTTATATTCCAGTTGGTATCGTCTATCTCATTCTTTTTACCTGTAAATTCTCGAAAGTGCCTGCGGGAGGAAATACATAAAGACGTGCTTGTAACGGGGGATTATGAACTTGGCGAGCAGCCGAACACTAAAACCAACCTGAAGGTGAGTCCGGATGGGGCCGTGGGACATTGCAGGACTAAATAAATAAAGGAAAATATTTGGTATTGCTCTTGTAAGTATATAAATGCTGTCTGATTCGCGCTTACAGTCGTTAGTCGCTTCCCGACAAGTAGGCCTAATTTTGGCACGGACGTTTGTTGTGCCAGTTAGCTGATCTGCACACCTAGCCTACCGGTAATCTTTTACAAAGTACTAAGTAGGTCGAGAGGGTGCTGCCCGGACCCAGCAACAGGGTTCCCGCGGGTTCTTAAGTCTAAAAATCAGAAAGTTAAATTTAAGGGCTTAAAATGTCTTAAAAATGCCCAGATTTTCATCCTAGGTCTTAAATTTTATTCACCCAAGTCATAAAAGAATAAACCTACGTTTATTCTCAAAAAGCGTTGACCGCAGAAAATAAAATAGTAAAACGCTGTAAAACTAATCGATGGGTTGTGTTTTCTGGTCTGCGCCGGTGTCTGCGTGGTAATAAAACTACAAATCCCATTGCGTGATCACTGCAGCTAGGCAAACAAACAACAGTTTGAGAAGGGTCTGGCTGCAGAACGTGCACTTTCAGCCACTGACGTCCTGCCCCGCTCGTCCGCTCCTCCCGTGTGCCACGCCCCCTCGTTAACCCCGTGTGGATTCTCCGTGTTTATCAGCTGTTTCCAGTTGTTTTCATTATCGTTGATGGGTCTGGAACATAACTTCCGCGATAGGCGGGGGATCACTATGTATTTTAAGGCTTAAACTATAAAAAAAAGTTTATGTATATGGTCTTTCTATATCGCGGATTTTCACCTATGGCTGATGGGTCTGGATCCCCCGCCTATCGCGGAAGTTACGTTAAAGACCAATCAGCGATAGGTGAAAATCCGCGATATAGAAAGACCATATACATAAACGTTTTTATAGTTTAAGCCTTAAAATACTACTCCCACATGCTTTAAACACATGTGAACTTATTAAAACGCACTTTGTAAACACATATGATATGTGGATGTTGGGCTAAGGATATGAGTGACATAAAATATGAGAATTTCTGGTATCATTCGAATGTTTCTAGTAATGCATCGTGTTGGTCTTAAATTTTACTCAATGTTCTTAAAATGTCTTAAAAAGGTCTTAAATTTAACTTACTGAAACCTGCAAGAACCTTGCAGCAAGCTCCCATCCCATCACACATGGTTTTTATATTTCTTAACACTGAGGTAGAAATGAGCGGAGCTTTTGACGTGCCTTTTAGTTCCTGGCTGTCGTGTTACTAGCCAGGATGCACGTTTGTATGTCTGCGATTAGACTGTACTTCTGCAGCAAGCTACAGCGGTCAAGCTATCCACGCTTTGCCGAAACTTGGTCAAATCGTCCGCGCTTAAAATGAGTGGTGCACGCATTGACGTAACATTACGCGTTTAGGAAAATAACACTAAGCGATCGCGCATAGAAAATGGTTCAACACTTATTGACATATGTATTACGTACAGGATGTACTAAAATAAAATTAAATTCTTATTTTCCCATAATGTAAAAAGCAAATCAAAATACCATACCCGACGGCAGGATGAACAGTGGTACAGCAGGCATGCAGGAGAGACGTCACAGGCAGAGGGACAGGCAGGCTGGAAGGACGTGACAGGTAGCGGAGGCGTCGCAGGCAGCAGCAATGGCAGAATATCTCAGGCTGGGTTCTGTGCCTCTAGGCAGCACACCCCAGGAAATGCATGGTTTTATGCGCATTTGCTTATATGAGCCAAGTTTGACAGGACACATCTCAGAATATTCCCATAAAGTACGGTGTATACAAGTCTTATACCATCTGAAAGGCAAGGTCCTAAGTAGGGCTGTCACAATATAGTCACGGTCATACAGTGCTTGCACAATAATCACCCAGGCTGTATATGATGGGTGTAAGCTGTAGTCTGGAAGCCATCTTTTTGGTGCTATACAGATATTTAGTAACACCCACGATTTGGTAAGCAGGTTATTAGTATGGCTAAAATATTAATGAGGCATATTGTGACGCCTAAAAGAAAGTAATCTGTATCCATTCAGTGTATCCTCAGATTTAAATAAAACCGCATATCCTACCATATCTGATATCCTACCTGATTCTATAGCTGTGAGTATCCTGCAAGGTGAATAAGAGGTAGATGATATAGATTAAATAGATTTCTGCTCACCATGACCTGTTCTCTCCTCTAATGCTTGAACATTGTCTTATAGTAAGGATTAATTCTTTAGGCTATTTGGTTTTTACGGACGTATTTTGGTTGTAAGATGCTGAGGATGGCTTAATTCCAAAATGCATCCATCATTTGTTATGCTTTCAATAAATCATTGAGAGTATATTCTTGAGAGTGTGTGTTTTTTCTACGTTATTATTTAAGTCTTTAAACTTGCATCCAAAGATCAAACTAAATTGAAGTTGAGTGCCCAGTTAACTGCTGTTGTGGATTTTTTTAGCAAGCACCCTGCTAGAAAATAAAAATATATTTTTGGTTCCCCTTATTTACAGTTTTTCATTGCAAAGTCATCCCTTTTGTAAACTTCTATGTGTTCTGTTCAGTTATTGTAATGCACTCTGACTAAAAAAAAGATGACTGACTTTAAGAACCTGTCGATTCATGAGTCTTTGACTTTCAGGGGGCAGCCCTAGTTGTATCACGAAAACTCTGAAATGCTTATTGTGGATACAGTTGCAACCGATCACGATAAATTACTGCATCATCACCCACCACTATTTGAAACCATCCTTTCAAAACTTACAATGGCCTGTAACATAGACTAAGCTTGTGCTAAATAACTGGGGCTTCATAATACACATGGTGATTTAGGGGGAAGGTCCGTTTTATACTGTGACTTTCTGGCTCCCTGGGTATCATTCACGCCTGTCTATATTCTTTGCAGATCACAGACTCCTCTGGACATATCCTGTACTCAAAAGAAGATGCATTGAAGGGGAAGTTTGCTTTCACAACAGAGGACTATGACATGTTTGAAGTTTGCTTTGAGAGCAAGTTTCCTATGGGTATGTATTTAGCTTCTGCTACCTCGCTGTTTTTGTGATGTATGGAACAGCTGATTTTTAGATGTATCTTTATCTCCTGCAGTGAGGGTTGCATTAATTTACTGAGGTCCCATTAACAGTTGAGTGTTTCCTGATGATTTTTTTAATGCTGATTTCAGGAACTGGACGGGTACCTGATCAGCTGGTCAACCTGGACATGAAACATGGAGTAGAGGCTAAGAACTATGAAGAGGTGAGTGTTAAGTGAGCACAACACAAGATATGAACTCTCACCTCCCCTTTGTCAGTATCATACCAGAGTGCTTCTTTCTGTTTGTCCTCCTTGACCTCCCTTGTAAAAACTCTGGACTAAATTGCAGTTTCCTGCATGATTACATCCTATAGTATCGATGCAGGTTCATTGAAGTAGATTGTGGTATTTGGCACTTGTATTTGTCTTGTGGCACTGTCGCCTGACATTGGTTCTCCTATGTGCTGCCTGTTATGCGATTGTACATCCCAGGAAGATAATGTTTTACTGTGGTGTGAACAATATGTTTTATGACAAATTTTTATGTTTGTTGGTGAAACTTGCTAGTTTTCATTTTACATTTTGGTTGCATTTCACCTGATGCAACTTTTTCCTGGATCATGAGCAGTGCTCAGGCATCATCTCTTTTCCTGTCTTTCCATGTGTCTCCAGTCAGGCTGCTCTGTGTGACTGTAGGTCACCCCCCATAGCTGTAAACTGTGTAGACTCAGTGGTGCTCTCAGTAGTGGTGTACTTCCTTTTAATTTTGTCCTAATTTTTTCCTCTAAGTATGTTGGCGCTGAGTTATGCATGGGTAATGGACCACTGCTAACTGTGATACATTAAAGTTGAGTCTGTGTATGTATTTGGGGAAAGTGGATTTAGTGTTGAACATCTGCTTTGAGATTCTTGAGCAACAGTGACATCTGCTGGATGAAAATGTTATGTTGGTGAATGTGACTTGCTGTTATTTATAAAATTTTCATTTTAACTGAATAGCAAGTACAGTTAACATTGAGTCAACAGAGTGAGTGTCTTAACTTCAAATTTTGGGTTAGACCACTGCAGGACCCCCCCCCCCCCCCAAATGATGGCTTTGTACTCACTGCCAGATCGCCAAGGTGGAGAAGCTGAAGCCCTTGGAGGTGGAGCTCCGGCGATTGGAGGACCTGTCCGAGTCCATTGTCAATGACTTTGCATATATGAAGAAACGGGAGGAGGAAATGAGGGACACTAATGGTATGAATGCAGCTGAAGTGAAGTAACAGTGCATAGTTGCATCTCTGCAAGCCCAGCTTTATAAGTAACTTAACCTTTTTAAACGGGAAAAGCCTTGTGCTGTAATGAATTATTGGAGAAGCTGAGTTACTGAATTGATTACTTGCTATACCAAGGTGAAGAAATATAATCTGTCCTTTGGTGATGCAATGCAGTTTGCTTTAAAAGTGAGATGTGAAGAACTGGGAATATATCGAAACAAATCCAGGCTCCACTGACTTGTCCTGCCATGGTTCAAGTGTCGTGCTATATAATTGTGGTGATTGTCACAGTAATTTCCATCCTTTCACCAAGGGATGGTAATAATATAAACCACTCTTCTTTACAGATGACAGCACAAACAGTCATGTAATAGTCATGATTTTAGTCAGTGTCTCATCCGGCTTCCGGATATGTGTTGCTTTCCAGAATCCACAAACACAAGAGTCCTGTACTTCAGCATCTTCTCCATGTGCTGCCTGATCGGCTTGGCCACCTGGCAGGTGTTCTACCTCCGCCGTTTCTTCAAGGCAAAGAAGCTCATCGAGTAGGGAGCCTCATGCGTCTGCCACTCAGCTAGCCTGCTTGCCCAGCATTGTGAAGGGAGCGAAGGGTGCCTTCCATCTTGGGAAGAGTGGAGTGGGTACATTCTGGGACTGCAAATGTCATGTGATCAGCTAAAAGAGGATCCTACACTGTGCAACTTTGTTGCTCAACTTTGTTTTGAACATAAGTGGAAGTTTGTGAGAGGGCGTTTTGAAAGTTAGGCAAATGTGTTTTTAACTTTGCCCTACTTTAAAAACCCTAATCAAAGTGCCTATCTTGCAATATACTGTAAGCCTTGTGAAGATATTTGTTGAATTCCCTTCCTTAATTGTACAATGACTTTCTGCACAAACATAATTTTCTGCCAATGAAAATCCTTCTGAAAGCTCTCAGAAATAGACTTTTTCATGTCTTCTAAGTGAACTTTTATTTAAGAAGTAACGGAAGTATAAATTTAAGACTAGATGGTGTTTTTCTTTTTTAAAGCTACCAGCAGTTATGTGAGCAAGTTTTAATTTGGGTGGTATCTTTAAAAATATACAAACTATTACATTTGTATTCCTTGTATCTTTTATCAAGTTTTTTTCTGATAGTCTTTTACATTTTACCTTGTGAGAAAATTTCAGACCATTCTGAATTTTCAACATTAAATTATAACTAGGGCTGTGAAAGAACATATTAATGCATAGTGGTAATCTGTGGAAGCCCATTTCTGCTACTTACAAAAGAAATCAACTTGAGAAATAATTGCAAGAAATTAAGCAGAAATTGCAAGTTCCAATGAAGCAAACTTTTTTTTTTAAACAACCAACAAGTAGCCAGATCCATCGATTCTGCTCACAGTTCAGTGCACTCCTGGTACAGCTGCAGACAAGAGTGAAGGCTACAATGACTGTCTGCTCTGTCCAGGCGTTTTACTATTTACAGTGTCAGTCAGTCCCACCCCCTCATAGTAATTGGCCAAGCATGCTTTCATTATGAAAAGTAGCACTATGAAATAAGCTCGTGTGAGTATACACAAACATTGGTGCACGCAGTTGTTTTATAGTACAAGTTAAAATGATGCAATACTATAATCTGCATTCGTACACCTACGCCTGTATTCTGTAGCTCCTGTGGCATGTACAGCATAGACTGTCCTTTCGATACTCCCAATAGTGTGATATTGTGCCAGAAGTGTTTAGTTATTGTAGAGTTGGAGTACAGTATTTGGACATTGCTGGAGTGCATTAATAATAATAATAATAATACATTTTATTTAAAGGCGCCTTTTAAGGCACACAAGGACACCTTAGCAAACACAATATACATTGTTGCCATACAAAAAAATAGCATCTAATAAAACAAAACAAAAAATGAATAAAAATAAAATAATTTAAAAGCTGTCACAGCAGCAGAATCATGATGAGTGTACAGGTTTAAAAAGATGTGTTTTAAGATGAGATTTAAATAAAGAGATCCTATCGATATTACGGATATCAGGAGGTAGAGAATTCCATAGACTTGCCTAAAAGCTCTAAATCCCATAGTGGTCAGGCGAGCACGGGGCACAACCAGAGAGACAGAGTGGGAAGATCTGAGAGTGCAGGAAGTAGTGTAATATGTAAGAGATCAATAAGATATGAAGGAGCAAGATTGTGAAGGGCTTTGAAAGCGAACAGTAGAATTTTGTAATCAATACGATATTTAACGGGCAGCGCAATGAAGTTGCTGAAGAACAGGACTGATATGAGCCGTGATAGGAGGCCTGGTAATAATATGAGCGGCTGCATTCTGTACTAACTGGAGCTTATGAAGGAGCTTGAGAGGTAAACCAGATAGAATGGAATTGCAGTAATCAATATGTGATGTGAACAGGACGAAGATGGTTAATATTGCGGAGGTGAAAATATGCAGATTAGATAATATGAATTTGCTGTTTGAAAGACAAAGTGCTGTTAAGGATGACACCCAAACTCAACCTGAGCAGACTGAGAAACGGTGGAACAATCAATTGGTAGAGGCTAAGGTTAGGGTTAGAAAAGGTATGGCGTTTTCAGGCATCAAAATGTGTTTTTATGATATTTCTCGGCCCGCGTAGGATGGGAAACCACAGTCTAGCTTGTATTAGTAACATATTTCCTACTTTGCAACAGTCTATTTTATCACTGGAAGGCCCAAAATTAGAGTTAGTAAGCTGAGGTTAGGGTTAGGGTTAGAAAAAGTGTCACATTTTCAAGTATCAAAATGTGTTTTTATGATAGTTTTGGGCCCACGAAGGATAGGAATCCACAGTTTAGCTCACTTTAGTAGCATATTTCCTACTTTGCAAAAGTTTCTTGTGTAATCCTACAGCCCCAAACCAGGGGTTGCATGCTGAGGCTAAGGTTAGAGTTAGAAAAAGAATGGCATTTTCAGGCATCAAAATGTGTTTTTATGATAGTTCTGTGGTCCCCGTAGGATGGGAAACCACAGTTTAGCATGCTTTAGTAGCATATTTCCTACTTTGTAACAGCCTGTTGTTTCACCCTAAGGCCACAAATTAGGGTTAGGGTGAGCAAACTCAGGCTAGGGTTAGAAAAAGTATGGCATTTTCCAGCATCAAAATGTATTTTGATGATTGTTGCGTCAAACTCAGTGCATCTAGAAACATCACACAAACATGAGCTCTCATGGGAACTGCTCTGGACCTCCTAACCTGTAGAGGGCAGAAAGAACAACCTTTGTTTGTTAGGACCCTTAAAGACCAGCCAGTGTTTCTGGGGGGACCCATATACTTGTGCACCTGCTGAGAGAAAAGTTTTGAAAGATAGGCTTCACTGGGATTTCTCGGCAACCAAATAATAATAATAATAATAATAATAACTGATACTTTATTGATCCCCATGGGGAAATTGTCTTTACACCTCCCTCAACTTTTCTCTGTTTCGTAGAGTAAGTTGTCTGCGACAATAAAATAAAAGAACACTCAGCTAAATATCAAGAAACTGGAGACGCAACTGGTAGGATAGGGAGATGGGCATTTAAAATGTATAAATGTATAAATCAAGTTTGAAATGCATAAATGACATCACCAGTATTTGACTCATGACCAGTTGCTTGTCTGCTAAGCTTGTCTGCTCAACTCGCTTATTTACTTGATCATGTTGAACTACATGATTAGGGTTAGGGTTTGATGGTTGTATATTATGAGCAAAAGAGTGTAACAGTCTATTGGGCAATAACTATTGCCTCAATTTGCATTATATTATTGTATTGTATTATTGAATTTCTTAAAAGTCGAACCAACCATTTCGAAAAAAAATTACCTAGAACTTGATCTGAATCTCAGAAGTCAAACCGTGAATGCCAACCTAAGATAACTTGTATGCGCGGGGAAATTAGTCTCTCATCGGAAACAAAGGGTAATGCTTCAGTCTCAGCCTCGCATTCGCTGTGATAGCATCATGCATGTTTACACTAACTGAATACATACACTCACCTAAAGGATTATTAGGAACACCTGTTCAATTTCTCATTAATGCAATTATCGAATCAACCAATCACATGGCAGTTGCTTCAATGCATTTAGGGGTGTGGTCCTGGTCAAGACAATCTCCTGAACTCCAAACTGAATGTCAGAATGGGAAAGAAAGGTGATTTAAGCAATTTTGAGCGTGGCATGGTTGTTGGTGCCAGACGGGCCGGTCTGAGTATTTCGCAATCTGCTCAGTTACTGGGATTTTCACGCACAACCATTTCTAGGGTTTACAAAGAATGGTGTGCAAAGGGAAAAACATCCAGTATGCGGCAGTCCTGTGGGCGAAAATGCCTTGTTGATGCTAGAGGTCAGCGGAGAATGGGCCGACTGATTCAAGCTGATAGAAGAGCAACTTTGACTGAAATAACCACTCGTTACAACCGAGGAGTGCAGCAAAGCATTTGTGAAGCCACAACACGCACAACCTTGAGGCGGATGGGCTACAACAGCAGAAGACCCCACCGGGTATCACTCATCTCCACTACAAATAGGAAAAAGAGGCTACAATTTGCACAAGCTCACCAAAATTGGACAGTTGAAGACTGGAAAAATGTTGCCTGGTCTGATGAGTCTCGATTTCTCTTGAGACATTCAAATGGTAGAGTCAGAATTTGGCATGAACAGAATGAGAACATGGATACATCATGCCTTGTTACCACTGTGCAGGCTGGTGGTGGTGGTGTAATGATGTGGGGGATGTTTAGGCCCCTTAGTGCCAATTGGGCATCGTTTAAATGCCACGGCCTACAGAGCATTGTTTCTGACCATGTCCATCCCTTTATGACCACCATGTACCCATCCTCTGATGGCTACTTCCAGCAGGATAATGCACCATGTCACAAAGCTCGAATCATTTCAAATTGGTTTCTTGAACATGACAATGAGTTCACTGTACTAAAATGGCCCCCACAGTCACCAGATCTCAACCCAATAGAGCATCTTTGGGATGTGGTGGAACGTGAGCTTCGTGCCCTGGATGTGCATCCCACAAATCTCCATCAACTGTAAGATGCTATCCTATCAATATGGGCCAACATTTCTAAAGAATGCTTTCAGCACCTTGTTGAATCAATGCCACGTAGAATTAAGGCAGTTCTGAAGGCGAAAGGGGGTCAAACACCGTATTAGTATGGTGTTCCTAATAATCCTTTAGGTGAGTGTATATTTAGACAGTAAAAATACATTTAGACAATGATAGACAGTAACAGTAATTATTATTATATAATAAAATACATTTAAAAATAAAGATTTCTTATTAATTATTTTAATATGAATAATACACCATTAATACATTTAATTATAATAATATTGTCCTGCCCAGCAGGGACGGAACAGAGACAAAGGCGCAGACATCAAGGTATCAAGGCAGGCAAAACGCAGACGGACAATACAATGACTGGACTGGAGAAACAAACTGAAACGCGGACTAAATACAGAGGATTAATGACAACAACCAGAAACAGCTGATCACACTGGGATTCCAAGCTGGGTTAACGAGGGGGCGTGGCACACGGAAGGAGCGGACGATCGGGGCATGACACATTGTTTTGTTTTTTTTTTAACTTTACACATTGTTTGGATACATTTATTTTCTTACTTTAAAAAATACTGTTTTGATAAATGTGCTTAGATGTCTTTAGTACAGTATATGCTTTTCTTGTTTTGTCCAGTTCATTTTGTGTTTAAATGCTAAAACAAAACATATTTTGGTGTAAAAAAACAAAACATATTTTGGTGTAATTTTTTGGGGCCGGGAACCAATTAATTGGTTTTCCATTATGTCTTATGGGGAAAATTCGATCAGAACTTTTTAGGATTCGGTCCGTAGTTCTGAACGGATTTATTTTATAGTTCTGAGGTACCACTGTATGTGTAATCCAGTGTTGGATTCTTTTATTTCGCGGAGTGTGTATAGGGCGTGGTGTAGGTTACTTTGATTTAATTGGGTACTGTTTTTATATCCACCAATCGAGGAAAGGGGAGGGGGGAGTGCGGGAACTCTGGCGGGGGCTCGAGAGAGAGGGAGAAGCTCGCTGAACTAGAGGCGACAAGACTGCCAGTCTTTTGAGAGACTCACTGCAAGCTGTGGAGTTGAGAGAATTTCCGGCGCACCACGCCAAAAGAGAGAGAGGCCTGCTGGAGCTGAGGACACAAGACTGCCCATTTTGTGAGAAACCCGCGAGCTGTGGAGCGGGGAGAAACGCCGGCATAGCCCGGCCAGAGAGGAAGAACAGATTCGCCTTCTGGAGGGGAAGGGCCGTGGGGCAAAAGAACTTCTGACTCCAGGATTCGGAACATGTCTGGAAAGAGGTGGACTGGTAGGCTCTCTTATTTTCTTTGTTTTTGCTCTTCGGAGTGAAGCGGCCGTCCATTTGTGGTCACTACGGATGCAAGCATCGACCAGGCCTGCCACGATTCTTTACTTTAACTTTCTACATATTTAAGTGTTTGGTGGACTAACAGACTGAGGGTTATTGTATATATATTGATGATTCTGAATATGTTTGAATATATTATGCCTTGTGTTGATTAGCGTTGCGTAGCAAATGTTTTAAAGTTAACTGTGTCATTGTGTATTGCTAGGAAGAAGACCGAACTGGGTATAGGTATGCTAGCTCTGCAAAGGCTTTGACGGGAGCACAGCTCAAATGTAGAGGACAAACGAATCCAGGGCCCCCGCATTTAGAGTTAATACAGTGCAGACCCCATAGAGGGCCGAAGGGGGCGCTACAAAAATTGGAGGCACCGCTGGGATCATGTTGCAATTATTTAAATTAAACGATTAGTTAGGTGCGGTCTTGTCTTCTGTTTTAGAAAACAAAATACCAGGAGTGGAGCCCCAGTTATATTCCAAGTTTCAGAGCGAGCTTATTCGTTGGTGCCAGGGGGAGGGTTTTGAGGCCAACCATGCCTTTTTAGTGGTTGGAGTAGATGAGGAAGTTACCGGTCGGCAAATTGAAGAAGTACTTCAAGCCGTTCAGGGTTGTGGACGTGTGAGAGTGAGGGGTAAGCCAGACAGAATAGAGCGATGAAGGGGATCCTGAGTCCATCTGATTGAGGTTTGGCAACCTGATATGTTTTAAAGATTCTCCTTAAGAATGACCTGATATACCCCCTAGGTCTGGGGCGAAAACTGCTTTTGTGTAGGAGGACATGCGTATCCATGTCCTTAATGAAGACCTTTATGTCCAGTTTACAGGACAAAGTGAAAGTTGGGCCTTTATAGGTGGTGGTATCCAGGAAGTTAATGGACTGCAGGCTGGTAGTAAACTTTATTTTGATGGATTGGTTGTGGTTATTTAATATATTGACAAAGTCTTTAAAGTCATCATAAGAATGGGTCCACACACCCCAGATGTCATCCAAATAGCGGAAATAGTGTAAAGGCCATTTGTGGCAATGAGACAGGGCACAGGCCTCCCACTCTGCCATGAATATATTGGCATAGGCTGGGGCAAAGTTCTTTCCCATTGCTGTATCCTTATACACAACACGATCTAGATGCAAATGGGCAGCAGACACAGCGGTGGCTCAGGCAGAAAAGACTCTGAAGTTGAAAGACATCATCGGGAGCCCATGCATCAGGCGCCAGGGACTTGGAACAATCCATTTCCAGCAGTGAGGGAAGGCAGACAAAAGAGAGAGGAAAGGCATGGTCCAAGCTGAGATTCAACAGGTAGAAGAGGAGGGAAGAATGTCTCAAGCCGTTGAGCTTGGATCACAGGGGGCCTGGATGAAGTGAGACTTGCCAAAACACAAGATCACCTGGCCTGAACTTTGGAAACTGGAGCCCTTCCGTATCTCATTCCCGCTCCGATCAGTGTATGACACCCTCCCAACACCAACAAACCTGCACAGGTGGGGACTGAGGGAGGACCCTCTGCAGGTTATGTGGAGAAAGAGGAACAATGGCGCACATATTGGCTGGGTGTAAGACTGTGCTCACGCAAGGAAGATATCAATGGTACAATTATAACCTCCTGTGGTAGAAAAATTATAAATCAAGGACGTAGAATAAAAGTCTGGACCTCTTAGTTTGGTGAGTAAAGAAAATCTCTTTTATTCCAGCAAGTTCAGCAAAGCGCTCCCATCACACTCTGGCACTTGGTACCAAGTCACACCCGGCACACAGAGCAACCAGTAGATAAACCATAACTCCCAGGACTTCTAAGTCCTGATTGGTCATGAAACATCAACAAACTAAGCTGAAACGTATAACAAACACAAGTCTCCCGCTCCATTGGTTCACTTTGGTAGCAAGGTAAAATCCACCCATTGTACGGAACTTACTGGAGACAGCCTCGGCTTCTAGACTCTACATGAGATATGTATATAGATATTAATTATATGACATTGAATCACTGTTAATGTTTGGGTGTTCCATTGATTAATGATTAACACATTGACATATTGTCCCTGAATCACTGAAAATACATGGTTAACATATGATTAGTATGATTAACATAAGTATGATTAACATGATGTGATCAATTGCATATAACATATTATATTTTGACTACTACTACTATTCTATTAAGCTATAACTCTTTGTGCACCAGTTGGGGTGACTTCGAGTCTCTTCCTGCAAGTGGTTTCTCCCCCCCTTTGCTCCACTGTCTGCCCCTCCAAGGTCCGAGCTTCTGCGGAGCCACCTGCACTATCACAAAGCGAGGTCACACAGTATTTAAAACAATCTCTTCTGGCCTAAGGCCTAAGACATAACAGACCCAATATAAGAACATAAGAACATAAGAAATTTACAAACGAGAGGAGGCCATTCGGCCCATCAAGCTCGTTTGGGGAGAACTTAACTAATAGCTCAGAGTTGTTAAAATCTTATCTAGCTCTGATTTAAAGGAACCCATAGTTTTAGCTTCCACTTCACTAGCAGGAAGACTATTCCATACTCTAACTACACGCTGTGTAAAGAAGTGCTTCCTCAAATTTGTTTTAAAATGTTCTCCCGCTAATTTCCACTTATGGCCACGAGTTCTATTATTTAGACTAATATTGAAATAGTAAATTGGTTGAACAGCATCCAGACCCGTTAGAATCTTATACACCTGAATCATATCCCCCCTTAGTCTCCTTTGCTCAAGGCTAAACAGATTCAGTCCCACTAATATGCCTCCCCTCCCGGGCCTACCAATGTCCAATTTTACTTCCACACTCCCAAATCATCACAGTGACAGGGGGACATTCAACATATTTCTTTAATTCTATGCTACAGGGCGATGTGGCCAGTTGCAGGACCACCTATGAGTTTGTCTTAATAGAAGTGGGCTTTTGAGTTTGCTAAAGTTGCCAATGCAAGTTAATGGGAAGCTGTTTAAGTGTAGTGCTGAAACGAACATGAGGGGGCATCACGGCCGAGCTGTACGGGCTAGGGGTCTGAAATTTGGCATGCACAAACGAGATACATGTATAAATTAGGCTACCAAGTTTCATGAGTGCAGCACTTATGAAACTGGTGCAGTGGGCTTTTGAGTTTGAGTTTCTGGTAACATATGGCAGGGCAGAGTCCTTGTCTAGTACAGTAAGTTTGCCTAGCAACAGGTCACGTCATATATCAGGCTCAGCACTCACAACAATGTTTCAACTTTGCGAGGCAACACCCAAGTTGTGCAGCTAAAGTCTCTCAGTTCAGGCTCCACAAAAGAAATTTTTTAATGTCTTTAAACAGTTATAACTCATAAATTGAGATCATTCATTGGGGTGAGTCTGTGTCAATCAGCAGAGTGGGTGGGGCTGTACTGTATAAAAGGTTTTGCTCCTCTCAGGCCGCTCATAACTGTGCAGAACTGCAGTCTCAGAAGTTGAAAAGAGTAGCACAGAACCGAACAAAAAAGTTCTTTACTGAACTAGTTTTGGCAGTACTTCTGGTAGGTAGTTATTCAGTTTACTATGTAGCATATGGCTGTGTGTGGATATAATGATTCATTTTGAGAAATATAAATATAATGTTTCATTATTTAGAAAAAATCAAATACAGTCAAATATACTTGATGTAATGTGTCATATGTTTGTTATTAATGTGTATTAAAACTGTTAAGATATGTTAGGATGTTGTGGTATATGTACATGCCGCATATAAGTATTCTATGAATGCATTATGAAGGTACACTGAATGTTCCACAAATGCATTATAAAGGCATTATGAGGGTGCAGTCAATGTAAAGCGTAACCAAATATAAATTGAATTGTGTGTCATGTATGGTTGTCTTCTGCTACTGGTGCAACTTGAATTTCCTTCAATATAAGTTAAATATCTATCTATCTGTCAATCTGTCTATCTATATATCTAATTGCAGTGGGGTTTTTTTGGAGGGATTTGAAAAATCATGGCCCGAAAAAAGCAGGCCTGCCCAATCTGCTATGTCAATTTTGTCAACGTGACAGTGCATTTGAGGGATGTCCACCAGGTGAAGAGCAACAAGGAGAGAAAGCTGCTCATCTCCTCCAAGACGAGCTGGATTTCCAGTCCAGTGACCTGGGTAGACAGGCACCTGAACGTGCACCACAACATCAGTGGCCCTGAACTGAAGACCCTAGTGCAACTAGTAAAGCGTGGCACCACCAGGAAGGCCGTCGAACAGCACAGGCATAATTTGAAGGAGCAGGACAACAAGCTTGCGAGAATGAAATGGCGCATTGAAGAGTTGGAGGCCCGCCTAGAAGAACGTGAGCAGGCGAAGGAGGCCACGTCATCAGGCCAGAGTGAAGGAGCTCACAAGCTCTTCTTTGCAAGTTAGTATAATAATGATTATTACATTATGATATCTTGCACTCATTTTAATTGTGTTCCTCTCTTCTAGATAAAGTCCTCTCTGATTACGAGGCAAGCCATTATCGGGTTGGTGCAACAAAGAAAATGAGCCAAAACAGCAAGCAAGAATTAATGTATGTCAAAGGGTTTATTGCATTCATGTGGGGTTCTTCGGCAGTCAGCACCTGCCCATCTCAAATTTCTAAATGACCCAACAAACATTAACAACTGGGTGAAGTCATTGGCTGACAAATTCCAAGTCACCACTTGCAAGAATTATGTTCTCGCAGTATGCACAACTGGCCATCCTCTGTCCGCCTTTATCTTATATTTTTCTTATATTGTATATTTTGTATTGTACAGATATTTTATTCTCTCTTAGTTAAATTTACTTTCTATTTTCTTTTCATATTTATTTCCTATTAATAGTCTTTTATTTTAAGGTCACGGGCAGTCGTCTAAGCATTTCACTGCATATCGTACTGTGTATGACTGTGTATGTGACAAATAAAAATTTGAATTTGAATTTGACAGAAAGCAATCCAAGGCCTACAATGGAATTTGAAATGCCAGGCATACACCCTGTCAAAGAAAACAGTAGGGCACCGGCAGGATGTCAAAGACCGTAAATCGAAGTGGCTGCCGACCCGGGAGCAGCTAGCGGAGCTCATCATAGAGCTGTGGGGCCAGATTCCGGAAAGTTTTGGTAAGTGGGCAGCCTGTGACCCCTGCGAATTCCCCAAATGCGGCAATTTTCGGCTGCATAATTTCTGGTAGCGGGGGGCTGTGTTCGTGCTCTCCCCTAATTTGTGGGCAGTGGTGTCTTAATGGTTTATTTAATATAATATGATGATTGTGAATGTCTTGCAAATATCTTGCTCTATTTTGCTCACAGATGAACTTTCTGGAAACCAAACAAGTATTAAAACCCCTTTAATATCACCATTAGGAACAAGGCCATAGGCGCGTTGACCACTTAAGTATTTGTATGCACCAAGCACCGTGTGAGTGTTCTTCTGAACCTCACAATGATTGAGTTACAGCAGTGCCAGGTGATGGATGAACAATATGTCATCAACATGAGTACTCAAGGATTCATTGATATTGTGCTCATTTTTTGGATGCCATACCAATGTAAAGTGCCTTGGGACAGCAATGTTGTGAAAGGCGCTATATAAGTAGAAACTGAATGGAATTGAATTTTTAAATTGTGTAACATGTTCATGGAAGTCATGTTTGTTTTGACTACATTCACCTGCTGTTTTCCACCATGCTGAGTAACACATTGTCCCATTCTCAAAGGTCTCCAGCCACAAGACTTCCGGGTCATTCGGGCAGGCAAAAATTGCCCTCAGTAATAGGGAGTACTCCTGGTTTGAGGCCTTCACTAAAATTAGACCTCACCTGACCGAAGGTCGACCACACAACACAGACTGACGGGACTATGGACAAAGAAGGGTACGTGAAGACAGAAGACGCGACCGAAGGAGACCACACGACGCAGACTGACGGGACTGTGGACAAAGACAGGGACCCAAAAACAGAAGACGCAACCGAAGGAGACCAAGTGACTGGAACTGCATATTGCAACCCATTAAACCGCCATCATCGAGTAGCAGGCAGGAAATCAATGGCTGCCAGAAGGCTTTTTAGTCCCAAAGATTTTAGAAAAAGAGTTAATAGATTTTGTGTTTCCCCCAAGGTTGTTTTAAAAAGACATGAGGCATTAAAGATGCTGAAAAAGAAAAGAGAAAAACGTAAGGGAAAGTGAGTTGTAACAGTCTATGTAAGCGATTTGGTTAAAATTTCAAAATTTAGCAAAGCTGTCTTCTTAGTATTTAAGTTCTTAAATTAATTTGGTGATTTTTTTGTAGAGAGCACCTTTACAACAGAAGAGAGCCACACCTTCTAAAGTTGCAGTGTGTGTGGTGGGGTTAACGACCGAACACTGATGTTTAAAATTTGTGTGGTGTTTTATATTGTAATGTTGTCCTTCAGTCTGTGGTCAGTGTGTTAAATGTGTCTGCAAAACTAATACTACAATAAGTTTTAAAATGTAAACTGCACCCTGAGCATTCATGTTCTTATCTAGACGATTTGAGTTTTCTATCAAGCAAGTGAAATGATTTATGCCTTAAGGTGAACCTGACCATTAAAGACATGTATCATTCCATTCACTTACATTGGCGACCTTGGGAAATTAAAAAGGTCACTGCAGGCTGTAGCCATAAAATGTGGCACACTCATTCAGGTACGCATCTAGTCTGGCTTTGCCAAATTTCAGACTCCTAGCTTATACGGTTCAGCCGTGACGCCCCCTCAGGTTAATTTCAGCACTGCTCTTAAACCAGGGGTCTCAAACTCAATTTACCTGGGGGCCGCGGTAGAGTCTGGGTGAGTCTGGGTGAGGCTGGGCCGCATCAGGTTTTCTACAAGAAAAGCATCGTTAAAAAATTCCAATCTTCTCAAATGTCTTTATTTTTATTTTTTAACACAAAATAAGCAATAATAAAAAATAAACAAATTAAGAATTAATAAGAAAACAAATTAATCAATCAGTAATAAATAAATAAAATAATAATTAGATTTGTCTAGTCAGCGACTATATGTGGTTTCTTCATTCTTCTATATCTGCTGTATTCAGATTTAAATGTCTATATTAACACTTCTTTAACCTTTAGCCTTCTTCTGAACATGAATGGAACATTGAAGATCATGAACTGTTCTTCTGAACATGGCTTCTCTTGCCTACTCCTTGCTGCTAGAGACCTGGCAGCGCTTACTCTTGCATAGCCGAGCCACATTTGGCCTGAGGGAGGAAGCAGTTGAGACCCTCAGTATGGCTTGAAGATGATCATCAGTAAGTCTGGACCTGTGCTTGGACTTATTGAAGTTCAAGGTGGAGAAGAGCTTTTCGCACAAGTATGTGCTCCCAAAAAGGCACATGATCCGCTTGAACATTCGGGAAAGCTAGGGGTCAATTCTCTCAAAAATTGCCCAATCTTCTCTGCTTTTCCACTCACCTCCCTGAATTTTGCTTTGAGTTCAGAGTTGCACTGCAGGTCAGTGAGCTCCATTTGAAGCACAGAAGGGGCATCTTGCACATCAAAGAAGGGGTACACAAAAATTTGAAATGTGGCTCTGTGCGTCTTGAAGTCTGCAAATCTGTGATCAAATTCCTCATGTAGCTTCAAAATGACATCAACATACTTCTCACCACTGAATGGTGTGCCTGCATCCACGAGTGCCTTGCATGCTGGGAAATGGCAAAGGTTTGTCTGTGAAAGCTGGGCTTTCCATAACACAAGTTTTGTGGAGAATGCTCTCACATTGTCATAGGCAGTTGCCCCTGGCCTTGTAACTTCTTGTTCAGTACATTAAGCTCATGTGTGATATCAACAAGAAAAGCTAAGTCCCTGTGCCATTTGGGATCACTTAGCACAGGAACAGCCACTCCATCCTTCTCCATGAAGGCTTTCACTTCTGCTCTCAACTAAAAAAATCTCTTCAATACGTTTCCCTTGCTGAGCCAACGTACCTCGGTGAAGTAGAGCACATCCCCATATTCTTACTCCATTTCCTCTAAAAAAGCACAGAACCTTCGGTGCTTTAAGCCCCTGGATCTGATTTGGTTGATGCATTTCACAACGATAGACATCACATTGTCAAAATTCAGGCATTTGCTGCAAAGGACCTGCTGATGGATAATGCAGTGCAGAGCAATGGTCTCCTCCACACCCTCCTCTTCCAGTTTTTTTTTGAACAAGTGCCACCAGTCCATTTTTACTCCCTGTCATTAATGGCGCTCCATCGGTTGTTATTCCAACAAACCTCTTCCATGGCAAACCGACATTCTCAATTGCATCACACAGCTGGTGAAATATCTCCTGAGCGGTGGTCTGGCCATGCATTGGAATTACTGTGAGCAACTCCTCCATCACTTCAAAATTGTCATCAACACCACGGATGTGGTAGAAAAATTATAAATCAAGCACTTAGAATAAAAGTCTGGACCTCTTAGTTTGGTGAGTAAAGAAAATCTCTTTTATTCCAGCAAGTTCAGCAAAGCGCTCCCATCACACTCTGGCACTTGGTACCAAGTCACCCCTGGCACACAAAGCAACCAGTAGATAAACCATAGCTTCCAGGACTACTAAATCCTGATTGGTTATGAAACATCAACAAACTAAGCTGAAACGTATAACAAACACAAGTCTCCCGCTCCATTGGTTCACCTTGATAGCAAAGTAAAGTCCATCCATTGTACGCAACTTACTGGAGACAGCCTCGGCTTCTAGACTCTACATGAGATATGTATATAGATATTAATTATATGACATTGAATCACTGTTAATGTTTGGGTGTTCCATTGATTAATGATTAACACATTGACATATTGTCCCTGAATCACTGAAAATACATGGTTAACATATGATTAGTATGATTAACATAAGTATGATTAACATGATGCGATCAATTGCATATAACATATTATATTTTGACTACTACTACTATTCTATTAAGCTATAACTCTTTGTGCACCAGTTGGGGTGGCTTCGAGTCTCTTCCTGCAAGTGGTTTCTCCCCCCCTTTGCTCCACTGTCTGCCCCTCCAAGGTCCGAGCTTCTGCGGAGCCAACTGCAGGCAGCTACCACCAAGCGAGGTCACACAGTATTCAAAACAATCTCTTCTGGCCTAAGGCCTAAGACATAACAGACCCAATGTGCCTCCCCTCCCGGGCCTACTAATGTCCAATTTTACTTCCACACGGACATACATTGCGAGCTGGACAGTGTCGGTGATGTCTGTGGTCTCATCAAGAGCGACTGAGAATACACTGAAACGTTTAGCTTTTTCACACAGTTGGTCATAAATGTCACCTGACAGGTCAGAAATGCAATCTGCCACGGTGTTGCCAGAAAGGCTGATATTGCTAAACTGACCTTTCTTTTCCGGACAGACTATATTTGCAGTCTGTAATATGCACTTTTTGACAAATTCACCTTCTGTTATTGGCTTTCCTGCTTTAGCAATCATCTCACTAACCACGTAGCTAGCTTCGACTGCTGCATTATTCTCTTTGGTTGCTTTCTTTCAACTTTTTATTTATGAAGTGTCAACACAATACAAAAGAGAAGAGAGGAAAATAAAGGAATCAGTCTGAGGTCATGAGATACACAATGTGTATATATATATATATATATATAAAAAGATCATTAAACAGTCACAAATTAACATATACTATTTAATCAAGTAATATCTCTCTGTTCAGCATGTAAATGGACCACTTTCCCCACCTTCTCTCCCCTAGCTCCTTTTGAATGGTTGCTTTCTTGAAGAAATCTTGTTGCCTCAGTAGACATGTTTTAAGATTGGCAACCTGGTATTTTGCATACTCCTGAGCATGTCTAGTTGTATAATGACATCTCAAATTGTATTCCTTGTGCACCACAACTTTCTCTGTGCAAATAAGACACGTCAGGGTGCCCCTGTGCTCAACAAAGAAATATTGCATTTCCCACTTTTCCTGAAATTGTCTGTGCTCATCACCAACCTTTCTCTTCACTGCAGGCTTTGAAAAATACATGTTTGGGGCTGTGTAATACAGTAAAACTGGTCTAAGTCGCCGGCTTGTAACTCGTCAATGTGCAAAAGTCCCGATTTTTCCTAATGATGTTTCCTTTAAAATCCCTTGTGTAACTCGCCGCTTGTAAGTTGTCAAATTCCCTTAGTCGTCACCTAAATCCCGAAGAACACAAATGAATGGATTTTCCTACCTGTAAGTCGACACCCCAATCGCTGCATTCCCGCCGCCTGCTTCACGCCGCCTGCTTGTCACCACGGCAACGTAGAAACGGGGAATCCCCACCTATCGCACTAGTCGCTCCCTGGGCTTAAGTCTCGCGTGTATAGTGCGGTGTATTATTACAGTAGACCTGTCAGTTCTTCCGTTAGCAATCCATGAGAGAGCACAATAGATTGTTTTGAGGGTTCAACATTCAGCTGAAATTGGACAGACCGGGGGACAATAACATCATGGCAGTCTGTAAAAGACTTGGATGGCTTTATAGGAACCCATACTGCATGTACTGACTGGTCAAGGAAGGATGCCGAGGCCGTGATGAGTAGAGGTATGGTGTTATATTTACTAGTCGGCAAAATGGCGAGATAGACATAAGTCGCCGAAGTGTCGACTTTATAAGTCGCCAAAGTGTCAACTTAGGTGTGTCTCATCAATTCTCTAAGTCGTCACTTTTAAGCTGGTCCCGCGAGTGTCGACTTAGACCGGTTTTACTGTATATATAATTCCACTTGGTGTCACTCAAGCGTTTAGCCGACGTACGGGGAATGTCGCAACGCATAGAGAACGTCATTTCCATTTCTTTTTCTTGTAACCGCAGCACAGCGGTCAGCGGATAAAAGCCTGGTAGCAGTCTCCTTTGTTTTTACGCTCGATGTTCATGTCTTTCATGATGACATGAACACCATGGCATTTGTAGATGGTAGAAAGTACCGGGATAGCGAGCGCAAAAAAAGGCGACTGCTCACGGACTGTTATCCGCCGTCCTGTTGTTACAGGAAAAAGAAGCGGAAATGACACTGTGCTGTTGTTGATGTGATTTGTTTTGACTACTTTTACATCATATAGAAATATATGTAATGTTCATTGTGTGAGGCAATGCAAATAGAGTGATGCAAATAAAAAACATTGACCCACAAATTACTGTGCGACCCTATAATTGGTCCGGGTTACCGGGGACTGTTATTGCCGATAAACAGGCAGTGGTGGAGAAAGTACTGAAGCTTAGTACTTAAGTAAAAGTACAAATATCCTGCAAAATATGTACTCAAGTAAAAGTAGAAGTGCTACATCAACAATCTTACTTAAGTGAAAGTACTAAGTACTTACTTTAAAATTTACTTTAAAGTATTCTTTTTAAGTAAATGTACTCACACAATGGTTTGTCTCAACGTCTGGGGTGCCATTTTGTAAAAGAATAGTAGATATACTGACTTACGCCTGTAGATATACTGACTTATGCCGATGTCATTGCTTGTAATAATTACAAGCAACTATACAGTATATGTGTATTGGAAAGTTTGGTGTGCTTTTTGTGCGTGCACTCTGCAATACTGTGTGTACCCTAACTTAGGTTTATGTGGATGAGAAGTTACCCACTAATATACCATTAAGATAAACCAATCAGGACATGATATATCTTTAAATCATTTATGTACTTGCAAAACTATTCAACACATCTGTTAAGAGCCGATGTTGGCTCTGGGTCCATGTTGAAGGTCTTGTCTTCTTGAAATCAAGCCAGTCTACCAGGTCCTGCTGCTAATTGACGCACGCTCTGCCATCATTGGAGCTAATAAAGCCACCTGATTGGTGGGAAATGGCAAACAACGCCAGAACGCAATAGGCTAACTATTCTTTCATGCAAGATTTTGAGAAAATTGTGTTCATAAAATGTAACGACTAATGACATAAATTGTAGAAATGTAGTGGAGTAGAAAATACAGATAGTTGCCGCAAAATTTAATGGAGTAATATAAAAAGTATGCATTATTATTTTTACTTAAGTAAAGTACAGATACGTAAAAATGTACTTAAGTACAGTAACGAAGTACAAATACTTTGTTACATTCCACCACTGTAAACAGGTGTCGCTATGTGACTGCAGACTAAATTAGGCTGCATTGAGTTCCTTACTTTTCTTTTATCCCGCCGCATACACATCACTTTGATTTATTTTGTCAGAGAGAGACCTCATATTAACTCTCAAAGTGCCATTGACGTGTGTGTATAAATATATACGTATATACATTTACATACATATATATATATGTATAATGTCCCGCTGGGCAGCAACTTAAAAAAACTTTTTTTGAAGTGTTGTGAACGCAGTGTGCTGGGACGAATGTGCCCAATAGAAACGAGGCAGCCAGCCAGACACGGAAGAAAACATTCCTGGGCAACACTGCTGTAACTTTCATTCACTGAGAAATGTTTCTCTGCTTGCATCAAGCCCGGCCGATGTCCTGCCCCCGAGAGCCATATACCCCACCGTGATTGGTAGGTTCGTTCAGCTCCGCACACAACAACAACAAATTTATTTTTGTATAGCGCATTATCACAACATTACATTGTCTCAAAGCGCTTTACAGCATCCCCACCCAAAGCCCCCAGCGAGTAGGCCATAGGCGACAGTGGCAAGGAAAATTTCCCTAGAAGGAAGAAACCTTGGGAGGGGCCAGACTCAAAGGGGGAGCCCATCCTTCTGGGGCCGGCAGGGAGAGTCAAATACAGTAGAATTTGAGACACAAACGGGGAGCAGGGGGGAGATGACAAGCTGGTGCCAACGCTCCCTCCAATCGCCAGGCAACCAGAAGGCAGGGAGCGGGTCATACACTTTACAGGTCACACAACACTGTAAAGTGCTTTACATATCAAACTCGTGGGCCGCACTACCATTAAACTTTCATATTAAGGCGGGGGCCACAAACTATCGTCCCACGGGCCGCGAGTTTGAGACCCCTGACTTAAACAGCTCTCCATTGACTTGCATTGGTGACTTATACTATTTTAAATAGTCATATATTGTGAGGTGTACACCCATGAGCTGTGGCACACTTGTTTCCATATGTGACTAGTTCTAACATGCCAAATTTCAGACGCCTAGCTGGTACGGTTCAGCTGTGACACCCCCTCAGCTTCATCTGAGGTGTAAATTTTCCTGAAATTATAACTGTAAAATTACGCCAAAGATGTTGTGAAAGGCATGCCTCCATGAGACTTTGCACACTTCTTCAGAGACATATTTAGTTAATGCATGCCAAATTTCAGACCCCTAGATGGTACGGTTCAGCTGTGAGACCCCCTGAAGTAACCTTGCCCTTAAATTAGGGAATAATATTTTTTCTCTGGAATGCCTCCCAGTGCATCTGAATGGATCGTTTAGGGAGTAATATTTTTTATTTGGAATGGCGCATCCTACATACTGCATTGCAGCCACTCATAATATAAAACCTGCTGGTTTTATTTTTTTTTTACCCCTGTCGTGTCCGGTAGTTTAGCAAGCAGGATGTTAGTCTGGGTGCTATATTGTGCCAACACTTTTATTTTGCCAAGTGGGGCTTAGGATTAAGCTCTTCTTGTTACTTGAGATATACTCTTTATTCACCGTTTTGGATTATTGCGCTATTAAGCCGGAGCCGACAGGGAAAGTTAACTGAAATAGGAGAGATAAAGAAAGGAAGAGAGGAGGGAGAGAAAGAAGAGAGGGGAAAAAGAGAGAAAGAAAAGAGAGAAGAAAAAAAGGTTGGGTCAGATAGAGAGAGAAAAACAGGGAAAGAAAAATAATACATAACAACTTAAGAAAAAGTAGAGCAAAAGGAAAGAGCAACAAAAGGTCAGCTTCTGCATCTTAGTACTGGACCTGCATCTTAGTACTGGACTAACCTACTGGTTTTAAATGAACGAGGCATAATCTTAACAGACATGTATTGATGTGATTAAAGAGCAGACCATCTAGTGCCATTTTAGCCTAATTCGCAAGAGATGATTGAAGAATGAACATGTCATGGAACAAGGGATGACAGAGCAATGCTGATTATGCTTGCTTGATCATGCATGCTGATCTTTTCAGGGTATAATAGCAGCAAGAAGCAGAAGATGCATCAATCAGTGTTGAAGAACATGATACAATGATACACAGACACAGTGCCCTGTTACAGCACACACACACACATACAGTGCCCACATAGAGCATTGTGTGTGTGTGCGCACTGTAACTGGGCACTTTGTGTGTATGTGTGTGCGCTATGACTGGGCACTGTGTGTGTGTGGGTTTGCATAGATCACATTTGATAAAATTGTCCCCAAAGTGTAGTAAAACAAACACAAACATACACAGACACACACACGCACATAAATTTACCCTGTAAATTATCCTTATAAGCGTGGGGAAATTATTTTTCTATTTTCTTGCTGCCATCTCCTGGCCAAATATAAGTATTGCAATTATCAGAAAAGATCATTTTAATGTTTCTAAATGGTAGTACTGAATTTTGGCCACCAGATGGCAGCATAAAATGTGTGTTCGCTGTAACAGTGCACTATGCGTGCTGTAACAGGGCACTGTGTGTGTGTGCGCTGTAATAGGACACTGTGTGTGTGTTTGCTCTGTAACGGGGCATTGTGTGTGTGCGCGCTGTAACAGGGGACTGTGCGTGAGTGTGCGTGCACTGTAACAGGGCACTTTGTGTGTGTGTGCTGTAACTGGACACTGTGTATGTGTGTGTATGTGTGTGCGCTGTCACTGGGCACTGTGTGTGTGCTGTAACTGGTCACTGTGTATGTGAGTGTATGTGTGTGCGCTGTCACTGGGCACTGTGTGTGTGTGTGCTATAACTGGTCACTGTGTATGTGTGTGTATGTGTGTGCTCTGTCACTGGGCACTGTGTGTGTGTGTGCTATAACTGGTCACTGTGTATGTGTGTGTATGTGTGTGCTCTGTCACTGGGCACTGTGTGTGTGTGTGCTGTAACAGGGCACTGTGTGTGAGTGTGTGTGCACTGTAACAGGGCAATGTGTGTGTGTGTGTGTGCACTGTAACTGGGCACTCTATGTGTGTGCGCTGAAACTGGCCACTGTGAGTATATGTGTGTGCACTGTGACTGGGCACTGTGTGTGTGTGTGCTGTAACAGGGCACTGTGTGTGAGTGTGTGTGCACTGTAACAGGGCAATGTGTGTGTGTGTGTGTGTGTGCACTGTAACTGGGCACTCTATGTGTGTGCGCTGAAACTGGCCACTGTGAGTATATGTGTGTGCACTGTGACTGGGCACTGTGTGTCTGTGTATGTGCACGCTGTAACTAGGCATTGTGTGTGTTTGTGCACACATAATGCATACCACTGTTTTAATAAATAATCATATGATATGATAAATACATGTGAGATCCTAAATGAGGATGACAAAGAGACAAAAAGAAAAACAGAGAGAATGAGATTGTGACAAGAGATAGACAGAGAGAAATAAAGATAGAGATTAAGATAAAGACAGTTTGAGACAGAGATAGAGACAAGAGTCTGTGGCATTGTCACCAACAAATCACTGATGTGTTGTTCATGGCTTAAAGTGATTATACATTAATCCAGGGGTCATCAACTAATTTGTCAGAGGGCCAGAGTTTTACCAGACAGTCTCCTTGGGGGCCGGACCAATAAATGCTTAACGCCGCATAGTCTGTCTGAGTCTGTCCTCATTTCGGAGTGTAGCCTAAATATAGTCATAAATGGTGGTTATTCTGAGAAGAGACTCAGTTGTTGCTATTTTTAGTTGCTTTAATAGTGTGAACCATTATTTTCTTTCTGATCCTCACAATTTTGGAATCCAGTCGCGGGCCGGATTGAACGGCTCGCGGGCCGCCAGTTGATGATCAGTGCATTAATCCTTCCTAGGCAATATAGGCAATATAATATAATAGGCAATATAGGCAATATAATTCAATCCAGATATACTAAATCTGCCTGGAATTTGTTAAGATACAATGGTGCTTGAAAGTTTATGTACCCTTTATAATTTTTCTATAGTTCTGAATAAATATGACCCAAAACATCATCAGATTTTCAGAAGTCCTACAACCCAATTAAACATATGAGACAAAAATATTATTCTTTGTCATTTAATTTTTTAAGGAAAATGATCCAATATTACATATCCATGGGTGGCAAAAGTATGAACCTATAGGATTAGCAGTTGCAATCTTAATTGCAATCAATTAGCAGTAGCAATTTGAAGGTGAAATTAGTGTCAGGTGTTTTCATTTAATGGGTTGACAATCAGGTGTTGTGTGGGCCCCTGTTTTATTTAAAGAACAAGGATCTATGAAAGTCTGATCAAAGCACATATATGTGGAAGTGTCGAACACAAATTTCAGAGGACCTCAGAAAAAAAGTGGTGTTGATGCTCATCAGGCTGGAAAAGGTTACAAAACCATCTCTAAAGAGTATGGACTCCACCAATCCAGAGTCAGACAGAGGAAATTCAAGATCATTGTTACCTTCTCCAGGAGTCGAGACCAACAAAGATCACTCCAAGAGCAAGGCATGTAATAGTCTGTGAGGTCTCAATGGAACCCAGGTTAAGAACACTGCTGCTCATCTACTGTTTGTCAAAGATTACGTGGACAACCAGAAGGCTATTTGAAAAGGACTGATCAACAGTTACCACACACGTTTAGTTGCGGTTCTTGTTGCACAAAGGGGTTACACCAGATACTGAAATCAAAGGTTCACAAACTTTTGCAACTCACAGATATGTAATATTGGATCATTCATTGGGTCATTCCAATATTGGATCATCCTCAATAAATAAATAAAAGACCAAGTGCAAAGTTTTAGTCTTATTTGTTTAATTTTATCTACTTTTAGGACTTCTGTGAAAATATGATGGTGTTTTAGGTCATATTTATAACAAAATATAGAAGAATATAAAGGATTCACAAACTTTCAAGTACATACAAAGAATGGGTCAAGGAAGGAGTTTGATGGTTTAAAAAAGATCAATGCACAAGCTATAACTTGTATCCTTCCCTGGTCGCTCCTGGCTAATGTTATACCAAGGCATAGAATACACTGCACATACACATGCATATCCATAGTGAAAATTTGGACCCAAAAATTTTGGAATATAGGATCCAAAATCAAAATATCAAAATTGTCGTTTAGCAAAATGTAATTTCTGGGGGAAATAGAGCACATTAGAGCACATTAGCATTTCATAGCATTAAACATACCTTTAAAGGTAGATTCTGGGGAGACTGTGTCCTTTTCTGTGTCATCTATAAAACATTGAATTAGATAAAAACTAGTGGTTAGCAGTTTGCTGAATAAGAATCACTAAAAATGAAAGTCATTTATTGATATGCAAATACACTCTCCGTCCACTTTAATAGGAACACCTGTAACACCTGATCATTTTTACAGTTATCCAGTTATATGGCAACAGCACAAAACAGAGAATCATGCCGATACAGGTGAAGGGCTTCAGCTAATGTTCACATCATACATCAGAATGAAGAAAAACTGTGATCTCTGTTACTTATCCGTGACATGATTGTTGGTGCCAGATGGGCTGGTTTGAGTATTTCAGAAACCACTGATGTCCTGGGATTTTCACACACATCAGTCTGTAGAGTTTACACAGAATTGTGTGGGGAAAAAAAGAAAAACAACAAGTGACAGTTCTGTGGGTGCAAACACCTTCTTTCAAAAAGAGATCAGGGGAAAATGGCCAGATTGGTACGAGATACCAGGAAGGATAGAGTAGCTTAAAAAAATCACTCTTTACAACTGTGGTGAGCGCAAAACCTTGAACTTTGAGGTGGATGGGCTCTCGTGGGCACAGGCTTACCCAAAAGACTGGAAAGAGACCAGATGAATTTTTTTTTTAATAATCATCAGCTGCCAAGTGTGAGTGAGTTTGTGCCAATGCCTCAGATACCTGTTCTTGAATGACCAAAGTGGAACCTAATGTGGTCTTTTGCTGTCGTAGCCCATCCATCTCAAGGCTTGATGTGCTGTGCATACCAAGATGTTTTTCTTCTCATCACAGTTGTATACAATGATTAGTTATTATAGACTTCCTGTCAGCTCAGACCAGTCTGATCATTTTCCTCTGATCTCTCCTCAACAAGGTGTTTCAGCTTACAGGCCCTCTGCTCATGGGATGTTTTCTGTTTTTCACACAATTCTGTGTAAACTCTAGAGACTGTTGTGTGTGAAAATCCTAGGCGTTCAGCATTTTCTGAAACACTCAAACCAGTGCATCTGGTACCAACAACCACGCCACTGTTAAAGTCATAGAGATCACTTTTTTCCATATTTGATGTTTGATGTGAACATTAACTGAAGCGCTTGACCTGTATCTGCATGATTTTATGCACTGTGCTGCTACCACATGATTGGTTAATTGTATAGCTGCATAAAAGCACAGGTGTACAGGTATTCCTATTAAAGTAGACGGTGAGTATATATTGTAAAGAGCTTGGGTATAAGATATTATTCCAGGTCCTTGTAATGAATAATAAACAGACAAAATAATTTTAAAACATAGCATCCTCTGACTAATTATCTGGAACAGGAAAAGTTCTTTGGTCATATCGTCCTCGCTTTTTTGGCATACTTGACTCTACCTGCGACTCTGGAATACAAAGAGACATTTCATCATTTGCAAATGTACAATAATTTTACAAGAAGCTGTTAAATAAGATGTCTAAAACTGTATGCCACTACACTAGTTCACAACATACCACTGTCAACATCAGCATCATTTATATTGTCTGAAGGTACAGAATCACTGGGCCTAGCCATACAACTGAAGTCTAAATATTGGAAGACAGTATAAAAAACAATAACTGAACTAATCTCAGTTATCATACATTTGATTGTTTTACATAAAAAGATTTGGAGCAATGCAAAATCATCATGTATGATTATGCCTAAAACATACCATTCTCTTCAACAGCACTACATTCCCAAGATTCTTGTGTAGATCTGCTATCCTTGAAGCAGAGATGCTCTGTATCTGTAAAACATGAAAGGGTTAATATGTATAATTGAACTGCTGTAGTATTTTACAATTTAAGAAGATGTTTATTTGCAAGTTATAAACTCTAATTATAGTACTGTGCAAAAGCTTGAGCTACCATATTTTTTCTACAAATTTTGGTATAGACATTCATTTTATGTATTATGCATCACTGAGTCAGTACAAAAACATTTTAGATTTTCAAACACACTTTTCCAAAAAAATCTCTATTTGAAAAAATGTTTGTATGTCAGTAAAGAAACATATTGCATAAGAGACCACTTTTTAGACAAAAAACAATGATTGTAGTTGAAAACACTCCCCCTAAACAATCTACTACCTGTCATTGTCCTTATACTCACCATCCAGATTCAAGTCTATTTCATCAAGAGACTTTCCCTTGTAAGTAGAAGCTCCTTGCTCAATAGCCAATAGCAATTTGCTCATTTTGGCCAGCTGCAGTGTATTTTCAGAAAGTCTATAGTACTCCCTGTGGATACAGATATCATGTCCCAGAAATTTTGCTACCTGGTCCATTTAATTTTTTTTTAAGTTCATGATCTGGCACAAAGTTGCCACTTGTTTGCGTAGTTTTGTTGATGTGAGATGCTCAGGGAATTTTGCTTGACAGGCATTTGCAAATTTCCTAAGACAGTCTGATCCTCTGATGTGCGTGTCAGCCTCAATTCTGGCAAACATGTAATGGTTTGTTATTGGTGCACCAATTCTTGATCTGAGTTTTATTAGCATGTGAAGGGATGAACACATTCTGTCGGTGAGCAAGACAGATACTTTGCGGCCCCTCTTTCCTCTTATTTCAACTCTGGTGAACTGTTAACTCTATGGAGTGCACCAGGGGCCCCTTGCATGGGGGGGCATTTCTTCCCTCTTTGGAATAATTACCTTATAACTTCAGATATAAAAGTCACAGACACATGCCTGATACCTAAAATCAAAGTTGACCCCTTTACAATTGATTGTAGGAAGTTCAATAACGAAATGAATAACCTGTGTATAATTTATGGACATGCAAATATAACAAAAACAGCTGGAAAAATACAAAATCTGTCTTTGTGTCTTGGATTTTTGCAAATATTTCAGAAACTACATGATGGAATAGGTCCAATTTTAAAAATCTGGTTCCCAAACTTGTTTTCTACATGTGTGCCCAATTTCATATCATTTGATGCAGCCCAACAGGTTTTACAGAGGAAAGGGCAAATGGTGCAACTGGGAGCTTTTCCTATCCAAAACCTAACCTAAACTAATCTGAAACTTATCCAAAATGGCAATAGTGTAACTAGCAGTGTTTTTTGGGGTAGCAACTTTCTTTCTAAATGCATTACCACTTATAGGTCATAAGTAACAATTTGTCACACATCATCACCACACATTTGTAGGAAAATCTATATTTTATTCACACGACTTGTGCCAAACTTATCCAAAACCTATCCAAAACCTATCCAAACTGGCCACAGTGTAACTAGCAGTGTTTTTTGGGGTAGCGTCTTTCTTTCTAAATGCATTACCACTTATGGGTCATAAGTAACATTTTGTCACACAAAGTCACCACACATTTGTAGGAAAATCTATATTTTATTCACACGACTTGTGCCAAACCTATCCAAAACCTATCCAAAATGGCCGCAGTGTAACTAGCAGTGTTTTGGGATAGCGTCTTTCTTTCTAATATGCATTACCACTTATGGGTCATAAGAAACATTTTGTTTCTAACCCTAACCCTGCATAACTGTGCCCAAACGAAGCCCGACAAGTGCCCCGCATAACTGTGCCCAAACAAAGCCCGACAAGTGCCCCACATAACTGTGCCCAAACAAAGCCCGACAAGTGCCCCGCATAACTTTGCCCAAACAAAGCCGACAAGTGCCCCGCATAACTTTGCCCAAACAAAGCCGACAAGTACCGTACATAATGTTGCCCAAACAAAGCCGACAAGTACTGTACATAACTTTGCTCAAACAAGGCCGACAAGTGCCCCGCATAACTTTGCCCAAACAGAGCCCCGCGTAACTTTGCCCAAGTGAAAGCCAAAAGCGCTGCATTACTTTGAACACTTCAAAGCTTGACAAAGGCAATGCGGAACTTTTCCCAATGTAACACAATACAATGTTACCAAAGCAAATGTTAATTGTAATTTGCTGAATCACGGAATTATAAAAATCTATAGAATAAAAGAGTAAAATGTAAACTGTAAATAAATGTACTTATGTCGAGCGTTGCATCCTCTCCGCGCAAAAAAGCGTCCTCCTCCATCGAATCAATGGATAAAAGCGACACTTTCTTCCCCCGAACCACTCTTCAAAATCATCTTCTGTGCTTTCTCAACAGTGAAAGTCATCCGAGCCATTTTTCTTCAGTCAAAAAAGTTGTTGTCCGAAAATAACTGGGTAAACTCACGTAGACTACGTGCGTAATGCGTACTCGAGACACTCCCACAAATACTGCACCTGCAGATAATAAGTTGCGCATTCATGTCCCCAGCGCGAAAAACAATGCCCAATCAGCACATCCCATACCATTAGGCAAACCTTAGACACACCTCTATTGGATGAAGCAAATGACACTGTAATTTGATGTTCATGTAAAAAGTTTATTATGGTGAAACATAACCATGGGCAAAGGTTCAGTGCGTAAAAAATAATGTGCTAGCAGGGAAGCAGAGCATATATCTGAAAAAATACTTGACAATGAAGGATTACAGTGATTGATTTATGTACATAAGAGATCAAGCTTTCAAACGAGGGTAACTTTGTCATTTTATTCATTGGTTTTCTTCTAAAACTCCGAAGATAATAAACATTGCACGAATGTACAGAATGCCGACTGACATTTTTCCGCGATGAGTGAGCAAGCTATTTCAGAGCATTACAGTCATATTTATGGAAAAATGCGTGTTTTGTCTTAATACTGTGACGGTTTATGAATTATTGGCCGTGAAAGAAATAGTTTGAAGTGCTTAGTTTTCATTTTATTAACACTTATATTTTACTTCCTGACACTCGACCCGTTTAAAGATGGCTACCATGGTCATTTTATTTTTACTTGTTACAAAAAAACCATGGCACAAAAATTGCGCAACTTTCTACAGATATTATCTGAAAGGTTTTTTGTAGTGTAACAAGCCGCTTTTGGTTGATTTGATACATTTGTTTCTTTTATTGAACGTCATTTTTTTCTGTTATTGAAAATTCGGACGTATGCGTCCGAACCACTAGGCGGCGACAATGAAAGAGTTAACTTAGGTTTTGTTCTAGCTTGGATAAACTCTGCAAGACATCAGGATTCAGTGGAGCTGTATTTCGTTTCTGGTATGTTTCTACCAACAACTTTGCAGCTTCACCCTCTCGTCTCCTATTAAACAGTATTATTTGTGCTAGAACACTTTCTTGAAAGATTTCTCCATGCCACAGGATCTGAGCTCTTAGATAGCTGTTCTTTTGACTGCTCTTCCAAAGCTTTGAGGTGTTTGTGCAATTTTACAACATCTT
The DNA here is from genome assembly GCF_048594095.1 of Paramormyrops kingsleyae. Lineage (NCBI taxonomy): Eukaryota > Metazoa > Chordata > Actinopteri > Osteoglossiformes > Mormyridae > Paramormyrops > Paramormyrops kingsleyae. The sequence continues at coordinate 95,176 of NC_132815.1, read as the reverse complement.
CAGTCAGTGGAAGAACATGTTTTGTTCTAGGTTAGTTCTGGCACACTTTGAGACAAATGTGTTCCAGTCAGAGTCAAGCAATCTAATGAAATTCTTAACTTTGGTTTCATGGTCTTCATCCATTAGACTCTCCCCTATCACAATCTCGCAGACTTTTTTGAGGGTGTAAGGCTGGAGGCCTTGCAGGCCCCGTCGGTCTGAGCTCTGGCAAGCCTGTAATGCTCCACCCAGTGTCCTGAAGCAAAGGTCCACCGGCTCCGACAAGACTGGACCCAAATCACCTGATCACCACATCAAAAGGGACACCTCACCCCCACTGGGCGGCCAGAACCCTGCAGCCAAATTCCAGCGACAAGGCCTGGCTGCGTCAAGACACAGATGCATCCTACATTCACTAACTCACACTTACACAGAAGGTATACATTAGGGACACACACACCCATGTTTGGTCTCGTTTGAATAGTCACAGTACGACGGGCACAATACTCTCAACCTTAAAGCGGCATGTTTTCACATAAGAGAAATATAGAAAGTAAGACTAAACCCACCAAAGTGGAGGATCTTATCACCTGGTAGAACAAAGGAGTTGTCACATTCCTCCTAAAGCAATTTGATTGGCTGAGGGTCTGAGAATTGATAAGATCAACAGTTCTCCAAGACATACACACAAGATCAGAGCAGGCCCTAAAATAATCAATCACAACCTTTGATACAGCCTGTCACCTGGTTTGAAATACTTAAGGAAGAGCTCCAGAGTAGCACGGGGAGTCACTCTGTAATCAGAGCTCCCACATAGTGCTGTATGAATCTTCATCTGCAATCAGATATTTTCTGCAGTTACTATGTGTCCACTCAGCTGAGATATGGAATTGTTATATACTTTTAATTGGATTATATAGTTTAGGAATTGTGGCCACATGTTAAAATTATTGCAACGCTATATTTGGTTAAATTGGTGTAATGTATATTAATTGTGAATAACCTTTGTTTTGATTACTTCTTGGCTGTCTGACTTTGCTGAACCTCTGCATGTTCCTCAGAGACTGGGGTTAACACTCTCTTGCAGCCTCTGAATCGACCCCGTTTCTCCGAGACCCGATGCGGCTGCCCAAGTTGAGTTACGGTGTATGCCGGCTCAGCCTCTGAGGTGCGCACACACTGGGTTACAGTAAAAGACCGGCTCAGCCTCTGAGGCGCGCACAAGCTGGGTTACGGCTGGTCCGGCCCAGCCTCTGAGGCACGCACAAGCTGAGTTACGGCACAAAGTCCGGCTCAGCCTCTGAGGTACGCACACGCTGGGTTACGGTAGATCGTCCCAGCCCAGCAACCTTTCTTTGCTGCCAATATTGCTAGCTGAAATTTTGTTGGTACGCAAACATCCATTAGACGTTGTACCGCAGGGTTAAGCTGTTTTACTGCCAGCATAAACCTCCCCAACTCCCGCATTTTCTGACTGATGTAGTTGTGCTGTGATTTGTCCTGTCCATGGAGCTCAAACATCACTTCACCATATTTACAGATGTGGTCTGACCTCACCTGAGTAGAGACGTCATCTTGATGTATGTTCAGAATTATGTTTTTGCAACCTTTGGACACAGCAGGTGTACCTGGTATGCTTCGAGATGCTATAGCTTGGACTCTCTTCCTTTTCCTTGATTTGCTGTCCTTTTCAGCATTTTTGAAACAGACTACGTTGTGTTTACACAATTTCTTTCTTTTAAAAAACCAATGGCAATGTTGACATGGCAAGTAGTCTTGCCAGTTAGTGTTTTTTGTTGGCTGCCTCACAGTCACAATTTCCCCACTACCTTTACTTATAATTTTGATATTGTGGTGATAATTTCCTTTATTTCGTAGGTGGTCAAATAATATCCGCTGTGCCTTTGTCCCCTTAGGTTTTGATAATGCTTGTGCTACTTCAGTTTCCTTTGCATGTTTTCTTTCAAGATGTCTTGCCAATTTGCTTTGCCCTTCACCACAGTATACACAAAAGTTTTTCTTATCCCACTTTCGGTTCCCTAACCCTAACCCCTAACCCTAACCCTTGGACCTTATGGCTAGTGGCCGGGTCCATAACCCTAAATCCCCTCTTCCTAAGGCTATTTAGCCGGATCCCTAACCCTAATCTCCGGACCATAAGGCTATTTAGCCGGGTCTCCAACATTATTTTACTTTGGCCCCGCCCCCTCTATATATAAGGAAATCCCACACTGTGCTCCTTAATATCCATCTGGCTTCCGTGGAGGAAGGTCACAGGACACAGTGCTGGTGAGATATTTATTATTTGTCACTCAATTGGACAGGATGGCAGTGGATTGACCTTGGGGGGTCACCGGCACTGGGATGTGTCTCCGGGGGACACCGGGAGCTGCGCCGGCACCGGACACAGGGCGGCGCTATAACCCTAGTGGGGACGACAAGCCTAGTGAGGCACATGAAAACCTTAGTAAGGACATAACCTGAGACAGGTAAATAGGATACTTACCTCCTCAGCCGGCGTAGGTCTGGTCAGCCACGTTCGAGCTATAGTATAGGAGAGGAATATATAATGTTTAGTTAATAAACCTCAGTGAGGATTTCTAAAGGGATTAGTACTTGCCTGTCTGTCGTCGCTCCTCCTTCTGCTCCGGATCACTTACCTGGTGTCTTCGGCTCTCCTGGATCTTCTGCTCCGTCGCCCCTGCAAAACAAAAAGACTTATATTAAATTAATTTAAGCCCCAGTCGGGGATGTGCATGTAAGCGGGTGGAACCATGGATGGACCCGGATTGGCCAGTGCATTGCCTGTGGCCCTGGGACGCTGGGGTCACAGGCCCCGGGGTTTCTAACCCCATCTATATCCCTAACCGTAACCCTAACCCTAACCTCATCCCTAACCCCAAACCCTTTCCCTAACCATAAAACCACTGACCTCACCTCTAACCCTAACCAGCCCGTGCCACCCACGCTGTCACAAGGGGCCCACCCATGCCCCCATCTCCCTGAAAGCATCATAAAGCTGCAAAATCAAAAACAATTAGTTAAATTTGAAAACAAACAACACTTACCTGTTTGTGATCCTCCTTTAAAACCTGTGAAAGGAAAAAGGAACAAAAACTTATTAAAAAATCCTGCAACAATGAAAAAATATTAGTATAACAGATATAGGCCAAAGAATGGCAGTTGAAACAGCAGAGCTGACAAAAGGGGCGGAGCTACCCCACTATATAAAGAGCAGTTGCTCCAGCTTGTTGCAGATGTATAGCAGACACCTCTCGGACTTGATCCACGGGAGAGCCGGTTTGTGCTTCATGGCCACGGTAAACGCCCCTGTTCCGATGACACGGTCAGTGACCCCTCCTGGGCATATAATATATAAGATATAGTTACGGGCAGAAGTCCCCTCTTGGAAAAATGTTTCTTGTACTTACCGGACAGTGGAAGCATACGACTCCTGTTCCAATGACACGGTCAGTGACCACTCCTGGGAGTATATAATATATAGTGAATCTACGGGCAGAAGTCCCCTCTTGGAAAAATGTTTAGAAAAAGTGAATTGTACTTACCAGACAGTGAAAGCATACTTACCTGTTGGCGTAGTTGCCTCTCCGTGCCTCCTCCCGCATGGACAAAGCCTAGTGGGCATCCTCTAATTTTTTCGCCGGTTTCCTGAAGAGGGCAAGGCAGCCCGAAACGCGTAGAAGCCTAACTTAGCTAAAAGGCCAGTGGCCATATTCAAAAGCCTTTAGGGCACATAGCCATGTTTAGTCAGAGGTCCAGTGGACATAATTTTTAGCAGCGGTGACAGGAGTTGGGAAGCAAAGGGGTGGGCATCCGATGGCGTGTTGTAGGCCAGTGCATTCTCGGGGTCAGTTCCATAACCCTAAACCACAACCATACCCATAAACTTAACCTAGCTTCCGTGGAGGAAGCCTAGGGGCCCCATCCCTAACCACAAACCCTTTCCCTAACCGTAAAACCACTGCCCTAACCGTAACCTTAAGTCCCCTTCCCTAACCGTAAGTCCCTTTACCTAACCCGATTCAAAAACCTAATCTTGCCCGTGCCACCATGCCATCATACGGTGCCCGCCCGCCTCCCCCCATCCCCTTGGAAACATCATTAAGCTGCGCACACAAAAACCATAAATTATACTTACCTGGACACTTACCTGTGGAATCCGGAAGCATCTGTGGAGGGATGGAACAGAGACCATTATTATTCACTTTTCTGCGATGGATTATACCCGTAAAAATTATTAAAAATTGTATTAAACGGCAGTGCCAATTAGGGGGCGGGGCTTCCCCCACTATATATATAGAGCTGTAGCACAGAGTCTCATTTGAACGGCCGGAGCCGTTGGTGCAACATCTAAGGCCCAGTGGGCGAAATTAAAGCACCAGTATATCTAAGGCCTAGTGGGCATTTGGTAGGGGGCTGAGGCCTAGTCGGCACCCCCTTTATAATTTTATGATTTCAAGGCCTAGTATGGCATTTTGCAGGGGATGAAAGCCAAATGGGCGCCCCCTTGATATTTCCGCCGGTTTCCTGATGAGGGCAAGGCAGCCCAAAACGCGTCGAAGCCTGATATGGGTCGCGATCTATATAAACCATAGTGGGGACATTGAAGGCCTAGTCAGGCATTTTCAAATGAAATACTGGAGAGATGGCTCTTAATAATTATTTTTCAAAGTCCAGTGGACATACTAAGCCTTAGTGCGGATTTGAAGGCCTAGTTGGCATTATCTAACTTATTAATGTCCTATATACTTACCTGTAAAGTCCTGGAGACGCATGTCACAACCGTAGAAAAAGGGATAAAAATTATGGATTATTTAAGGCCCAGTGGGCATAATCATAGCCATGTATGTTTAGCAGCGATGCCAAGGTTTGGGAAGCAAAGGGGTGGGCACTAGATGGCATGTAGTAGGCCAGTGCCTTCTGTGGTTATTCCCTAACCATAAACCACTACCCCTGCCATAACCATAACCCTAAGTCCCCTTCCCTAATCCTAAATCCCTTTCCCTAACCACATTCAAAAACCTAACCCATAACCCTAACCGTAACCATAACCATAGCCGTAACCACTTACCTATACCATAGCCGTAACCATAACCACAGCCCTAACCATAAATCTAAGTCGTAACCCATAACTTAACCGCTGACCAGTACCACAGCCGTAACCTTAACTCTAAGTCCTAACCCATACCACAGCCATAACCATAAATCTAAGTCCTAACCGCAAACTTAACCCCTGACCCATACCATAGCCGTAACCTTAACCACAGCCCTAACCGCAAACTTAACCCTTTACCCACACCACAGCCTTAACCTTAACTTAACCCCCTACCCACCTCCAGTCCCTAATCCTAAATCACTGCCCCCTACCCCAGTCCCAACTCCTGACCCCAATAACCCTACAACCTGCCCACAAACCAAAACCCTAAATCCAATTCCAGCCCCCAAGTCCTTTCCCTAACCCTGATCCAAACCCCTACCTGCAGACTTTCGTTTTCCCCTAACCATAACCCTAACCATAATATTACAGTTAACTAAATTAGCCTTAACCTTTGTCTCTTTCTAAACCTATCCAATCAGGATATATGCCTAAACTTAACCTTTAAAACAGGCCTAACACTTTTGGACCAAAGCCTTTAACATTTATTAAATCATGTAAACCTATTTAACCATAATGTATATTGGAACCAAAACAAACTTTAACCTAATTCTCTAAAAACTTTTACATCATTGCGACACCATGGTGACTCATGAAGTAAGCAATGAACGTGATTACTGGACCCTGGGAACAGAGTGACAAGCGCCGGCCCGTGCATTGCCTTTGATTCTCTATACCAAACTGCTCTAGTCGTCAGACATAGTGGGGAGAGTCATCGAGATAGAATTCCCTACACCTAACCCGCCAGTGCCTTCGGACAACCATTCCCATGGGTAGCCTTTAAGATCACGATCTGGTCTGTTGGAATGGTGGGTGTGAGAAAGGCTTAGGTTGCGGTTGAGACAGATTCACTGTGTCCTGCTCCTCTGCCGAAATCCATCTATCTGGTTCGACAGATCTTCTTTGCAGACTTCTGATCACTAATACAATATAATTGATTAGAATCCACGGTCAGGATTTTCCATGCCCCTTTCTGCTCTGATGAAGAGTTTAAGAGGAGCAATGGGAGCGGAGCCCGCCTAACCCGGCGAGGTTGTTGTTGAGACCTAAACCGGTGTCCAACTTCCAAGTCTCTGATCCATTCCTACCCTGGTTCTATAAATAATAACTATATCAATTTACTTACCCTAAGTATCCGAAGACGGGTTTTCCCACATCCTTCTCTGCTTTTTGGAGGAGGATTATGATGGGATCATGGCTTGCCTATACCGGCAAGGTCGTTGTTGAGACCTAACCAGGTGTCCAACCTCCAGCCCCTGATCCATTCCTACGCCCCTAGCCGCAGACACGGAACCAGATCCAAAGCCAAACGGAAATTGGCAAATCAGATTCTGCATTCCCTCGCAAGTAAAGAACCACATATGGAACCACTTCAGATGATCCCTAACATAACTCCTCAACCACCAATGACCGGACCTACAACCTACACCAAAGAAAATACAACTATGAGCAGTACTTACTCCTCGATTACGACGCACATTCCACATTCTCCTCCACCCTGCAGCCCGGTCTTCTCACTCCCACAAAGTCCATCATCTACCACATCTCAATTTGAACCAAGCTTTCTTACCTGGACCACTTGCTTTAATGCTGACTCCCCGATCGACCAGAGTCCTAACATTTCACCCCCTACACGAGACCTTCCACTGACACACTATAATTTGGATCAGGACCTGGATTCAACCAATCCAGATACAAATCTGGATGAACTTCTCAATCTAATCTACGAAACAGAATGTGCCAAGTTCGAACGACATGAACATGGGGGTAACAAAACTCTCAACTGGTCATTGACACCCACAAGACCAATCTTGATTATAGGGGACTCAAACCTAGCCAGACTGCCGTTAATTCAAGACAAAAGAATCCAAGTGGATTGCTATCCTGGAGCAAACATGGCACATGCCACACATCTACTACGACAAAAAACCCGCACTTCCATTGACACTCAAACAGTCGTCTTATCGTTTGGCATTAATGACCGTGACATAACCAACCCTACATTAATGGAACAAAGACTGAAACGTCTCATCAACACGGCGCAAATTACCTTCCCATTTGCTGACATATTTGTTCCTCTGATTAACTACTCTACAAAATTTCAACCAACAACACAACGGAACATCAAAACCTGGAACAGTACCATCAAGGAATCGGACCGCTACATCACAAGCCTACCTCGATCCCTTTTTCACACAGCAAGGGACAACATCCACTGGACACCAGACACTGCCACAGCCATGTGGAATCACTGGCAGTCTTTTTTAGCCTTGGCCCCCAACCCACACGACAACACCTGACAACTCCCTCTCCCAATAATACGGTGGTCAATTTATCAACATCACGACATATCTCCAAAAGCCACCTACAAATCTTGGACAGGGGACTCTCCTTCATCCCCACATCCACCAAATACCGGGACATTTGTAAATCATTGGCAGGATATCTTCAACAATAGCACAGACGCCTTAAACTACTCAGTCATTTTGGTCCCTCGGCTCCCAAAAAGACTCCCCCTTTACACCTTAAGTCTACTTGGGAACCAAAAAACAGCGACCTTCCCAAGTCTCTACAGTAATTAATCCAAAAAGACAAAAAAGACTTGCTCACCTGTCAAATACTCAACGAAAAACCAAATTTGACTGCAAGAGAAACCTCACAACTACAGGAATTAATTAATCTAAAAACTGTAGTGTTCAAACCGGCGGACAAAGGATCAGCAGTGGTAATCTTGGACAGAAAGGATTATGTTTTGGAGGCCTTGAGACAATTAGAGGACCCCACTTACTACCAACTTTTGGACAAACCGATTTACCCACACACCGCCACTCAAGTTCATGAAATTTTGGAACAGCTGGTACGCTTTAAACATATCACACAATCTCAGTTCCTTTATCTCAAGGGCCAATCCCCTCCACGACCGAGATACTTCTATCTACTCCCAAAGATAAGAACATAAGAAATTTACAAACGAGAGGAGGCCATTCGGCCCATCAAGCTCGTTTGGGGAGAACTTAGCTAATATCTCAGAGTTGTTAAAATCTTATCTAGCTCTGATTTAAAGGAACCCATGGTTTTAGCTTCCACTACAATAGCAGGAAGACTATTCCATACTCTGACTACACGCTGTGTAAAGAAGTGCTTCCTCAAATTTGTTTTAAAATGTTCTCCCGCTAATTTCCACTTATGGCCACGAGTTCTAGTATTTAGACTAATATTGAAATAGTCATTTGGCTGAACAGCATCCAGACCCGTTAGAATCTTATAGACCTGAATCATATCCCCCCTTAGTCTCCTTTGCTCAAGGCTGAACAGATTCAGTTCCGCTAACCTCTCCTCGTAAGACATTCCTCTAAGACCAGGAATCATTCTCGTAGCTCTTCGTTGCACCTTTTCTAAGGCAGCAATGTCCTTCTTGAGGTATGGTGACCAAACCTGCACACAGTATTCTAGGTGGGGTCTTACCAAGGAATTATATAAGTGTAACATCACCTCCCTTGACTTAAACTCCACACATCTAGAGATATAACCCAACATTCTGTTAGTCTTTTTTATTGCTTCCCCACATTGGCGAGAGTGGGACATGGAAGCATCAACATACATACCGAGATCTTTCTCGTAATCAGCTACCTTTATTTCAGTGGAACCCATAAAATATCTGTACTGTATATTTCTGCTCCCTGCATGGATTACCTTACATTTATCTGTGTTAAATTTCATCTGCCAAGTATCAGCCCATTCGCTAATTAAATCCAGATCCCGTTGAAGCCTCTCTGCTGCTTGATTAGTATCTGCTACCCCGCCCACCTTAGTGTCGTCTGCAAATTTAACCAGTTTAATGTATGTATTCGTGTCAATATCATTAATGTAAATTAGGAACAATAGTGGTCCTAAAATTGAACCCTGCGGTACCCCACTATAAACGGAGGCCCACTGTGACATAGTGCCTCTAATAACTACTTGCTGCTTCCTATCAGTTAGCCAGTTTTTGATCCAAGCTGCCACAGTTCCTAAAATTCCTGCAGCTTTAAGCTTTAACAAGAGCCGTTTGTGGGGGACAACATCAAAGGCTTTCTGGAAATCTAAGTAAATCACATCATAGGCCTTTTTGTGATCAATTTCACTTGTAGCTTCCTCAAAGAACTCAAGCAGATTCGTTAAGCAGGATCTACCTCTCCTAAATCCATGTTGGCTATCCTTTATAATGTTATTTGCATCTAGGTAATCTACCATTTTCACTTGAATTATAGCTTCCATTATTTTTCCAGTAATGCTAGTTAAACTGATTGGCCTATAGTTTGCTGGATTACTTCTATCCCCTTTTTTGAATATGGGTGTTATATTAGCATGCTTCCAATCTGATGGTACCACACCCGCAGATAACGATTTCTGGAATATTAAAGTCAAAGGTTGGCTAATAATATCCCTCATCTCTTTCAAGACTAAAGGTAAGATGCCATCAGGCCCCTGCGATTTATTTATTTTGAGTTTAGCTAGGCTTAGTATCACATCAACCTCAGTTATACATATATTGGTCATAGACAATGCTGTATTCGTATTAATTGGTGGTAAATTACTTGTGTTCTCTATTGTGAACACCCTTGAAAAATAATCATTAAACTCGTTTACCATATCAATTTCGTTATCAATTATAAGGCCCTTACTATCCTGCAAATTAGTGATTTCAGCTTTTAGTGCTCTCTTAGAGTTAAAATATTGGAAGAAACCTTTACTGTCATGCTTAGCCTCCAATGCAATTTTTCTTTCTACATCCCTCTTTGATAGCCTAATGTCCACAAACCACCGGAATCTTGGACAATCCCCCACAAGATCCCTCCCGGAAGACCAATTATATCTGATTGTGGCAGCGAGTCTTATGGGTCAGCGGAACTTCTTGACCATTTTCTAAACCCACTCTCAAACAGACATCATAGTTATGTCAAGGACACAAATGACTTTGTGAAGAAAGTTCGTTCCCTTACATTAACGGAACACTGCTTCCTTTTCTCAATGGACGTCGAGAGTCTGTACAAAAATATTGACGACGAAAAAGGTATTGCAGTGGTTGAAAAGACCCTCAAAAGATACCGCAATCCACAGAGACCGGACAAACAAATTTTGTCCAAATCAAAGGTACAGCGATGGGGAAACGCTTTTCTCCAGCATATGCCAATATTTACATGGCAGAATGGGAGGACTCAGTGTTTTGCAAGTGCCAAAAACTTCCATTGATCTATCTACGTTACCTGGACGATATTTGAGGTGTCTGGACACACTATGAAAATGACTTTGAACTGTTTGTCAAGACTGTCAACGAACACCACAGTTGCATTAAACTAAAACCAGTCCTTCATCAAACCGAAATTAATTTTTTGGACACTACAACTTTCAAAGGCCCAGACTTTGCTACAACAGGTAAGTTGGACGTAAAAGTCTATTTTAAGGATACAGACACATGCACTACTACACCGTAGTAGTTTCCATCCTAAACATACATTCAGGGGAATCCTACGATCTCAAATCCTGAGATTCAAAAGGATTTGCACTAGAGAGGCGGATAGACGGACAGCCACACAAATCCTGTCCTGTGCCTTACGAGACAGGGGATATTCTCGCTCCTTCTTGAGACACAACCAAGGAAGTTCTGACTGAACCTCTTGTCAGTCAGAACCGTACCTCATCCTCTACGGAAACACCAATTATCCTCATTGTCTCAATTAATTCATCAACCGGCAAACGACTACAACACAAGCTTAAGAAAAACTTCCAGGAACTCATGGAAGGGACACAACTTGCATCCAAACACAGACTAATCTCTGCGTTTAAGAAAAACCTAAATCTACAGGATCTTTTGGTTAGAGCACGTCTTCCCCCCCTTAAAAACCAAGACCAGTCTACCAACGGGACCTCGTGTGATCACCAACCACCAAAATAAGGTAAGGTTCTTCGCACAGAAGGGTCTTAACCTTTCTTCAACCAACTGTGTATATCTCATTTTCTGCAAACAATGCAAAAACCAGTATGTGGGAGAAACAGGTAATGCTCTAAGAACCTGACTACACTAACACAGACACAACATTCTCCAGGGACGAAAAACCGATACAGCCCTGGTACGACACTTCCAATCACACGGTTTAAACAACCTCAGGATGGTTGGTTTGGAAAGTCGTGCAGGTTGGACTCAGGAGCAACGGAGATCTTCTGAAAGGAAATGGATATCACGACTAGGTTGCAGAATTACAAACGGTCTAAATGACAAATAAGAATTGAAAATAATCCATTTACCAATGTAAGGTATTTTGATTAAAAAATAATCCATTTACCAATGTAAGGTATTTTGATTAAAAATTACATTATGTAAATAATTATTAAGTGTTTGACCTTTAATCTTGTACATAGTTAAATAATTTAATTAGTTTGTCACTTTCCTACTCATGTAATATGATCAGTTTGTTTGAGAATGTATGTCTATGGGATCATTAAAAACCAAACAAGGCAGGGACTGGAGTGAGGATATTTGATTCAATGGCAACTGCCTCATGGAATCTGTGATCTGACTGGTCCCAATGCCTTGTTGTTTTGAAGTTTCCTATGTCATCATCTCAGAATTTAATTAACCTAATTTAACTGTAAACATAGTCCTACACTTGACTATAAACTAAACATAATTTAACCCCTTTTAAACTTAGTTTTATTATTTTGATTTAACCCTCTTTGCAATCTTGACTACAATTTTGTCACCACAATTTAAACCAATTGTTTTGTTTTCAACACTACCTCTAATACTCAAACCGTACTACATCAAGCAAGGAGCTGTGATGAGAAACTAAAAACAACATTATTTCAAACTGGAAGAAAACGCAATGAGTTACTAAACCCCCGCTATTTTTTCTTGAAACATACAACCAAACCTTTTTCCTTAGCCTTTCTTAAGCCTAACCATGAGTTCTTTAACCCTATGGAGTGAACCAGGGGCCCCTTGCATGGGGGGGGGGCATTTCTTCCCTCTTTGGAATAATTACCTTATAACTTCAGATATAAAAGTCACAGACACATGCCTGATACCTAAAAGCAAAGTTGACTGCTTTACAATTGATTGTAGGAAGTTCAATAACGAAATGAATAACCTGTGTATAATTTATGGACATGCGAATATAACAAAAACAGCTGGAAAAATACAAAAACCTGTCTGTGTGTCTTGGATTTTTGTAAATATTTCAAAAACTACATGATGGAATAGGTCCAATTTTAAAAATCTGGTTCCCAAACTTGTTTTCTACATGTGTGCCCAATTTCATATCATTTGATGCAGCCCAACAGGTTTTACGGAGGAAAGAGCAAATGGTGCAACTGGGAGCCTTTCCTATCCAAAACCTAACCTAAACTAATCTGAAACTTATCCAAAACGGCAATAGTGTAACTAGCAGTGTTTTTTGGGGTAGCAACTTTCTTTCTAAATGCATTGCCACTTATAGGTCATAAGTAACAATTTGTCACACATCATCACCACACATTTGTAGGAAAATCTATATTTTATTCACACGACTTGTGCCAAACTTATCCAAAACCTATCCAAAACCTATCCAAACTGGCCACAGTGTAACTAGCAGTGTTTTTTGGGGTAGCGTCTTTCTTTCTAAATGCATTACCACTTATGGGTCATAAGTAACATTTTGTCACACAAAATCACCACACATTTGTAGGAAAATCTATATTTTATTCACACGACTTATTGGATGAAGCAAATGACACTGTAATTTGATGTTCATGTAAAAAGTTTATTATGGTGAAACAACCATGGGCAAAGGTTCAGTGCGTAAAAAATAATGTGCTAGCAGGGAAGCAGAGCATATATCTGAAAAAATACTTGACAATGAAGGATTACAGTGATTGATTTATGTACATAAGAGATCAAGCTTTCAAACGAGGGTAACTTTGTCATTTTATTCATTGGTTTTCTTCTAAAACTCCGAAGATAATAAACATTGCACGAATGTACAGAATGCCGACTGACATTTTTCCGCGATGAGTGAGCAAGCTATTTCAGAGCATTACAGTCATATTTATGGAAAAATGCGTGTTTTGTCTTAATACTGTGACGGTTTATGAATTATTGGCCGTGAAAGAAATAGTTTGAAGTGCTTAGTTTTCATTTTATTAACACTTATATTTTACTTCCTGACACTCGACCCGTTTAAAGATGGCTACCATGGTCATTTTATTTTTACTTGTTACAAAAAAACCATGGCACAAAAATTGCGCAACTTTCTACAGATATTATCTGAAAGGTTTTTTGTAGTGTAACAAGCCGTTTTTGGTTGATTTGATACATTTGTTTCTTTTATTGAACGTCATTTTTTTCTGTTATACGTCCGAATGCGTATGCGTCCGAAACACTAGGCGGCGACAATGAAACAGTTAAACAGCCATAATTACCTTAACTAATACCTTATTTAAACCATAGCCACTTTCTCAAATCATAACCCTTAATCTTTAGCCCACAATCTTTGACCTGATTCCGTACACTTTACCCTACACCAAATCCTGTTGTTAAACCGTATACCTAACCATTTACTATAATCCTCATGCTAACAACAGTACAATCTGGTATTGCAAACTTAATTTTACCTAGTCTTATTTCAACACTTAAACCATAATTCCTAATATAAGCCTACACTTAACCATTAAACCATAACCTTACTACCATCTCTTGTCTTAAAGCTTAATCCGATCTCAAACAGTAACTATAGCCACTAACCATAACCATACACCCTGTAACCCTAACCGTAATCCTTGCCTAACCCTAAAACTACGGAGTTTATTGCCTAAACCTAAACCATAATTTTTGGATGTGGAATGCCTAACCCTAAAATTCTAGGAGGAAGGCCTAAACCTAAAAATACTGGAGGATATTACCTAAACCTAAAACCATAAATCTTGGAATTAGGTTGCCTAACCGTAAATTTAACAACCTAATTTGGCACTTTTTAACCTAATCCTGATGCCTCATTTTAACCGTAACCTCTTAGGAACCATAACCATAAAACCGAAAACTTAACTACTTTCAGTTTTCTGACCATAATTTTACATATGACCTAACCACATATCTTAACTCTACATCTAACTCTAATCTTCTTTTGAAACCAAAAACCAAACCCTTAACCGTAACCGTAACTGCTCTCTTAATAATCCTCTTTTGGTTTTAAATTCAATCAGTTCTCAAGCCCTAAGCCCCTACTCCTAAAACCCGGCACCTAAACTTAACCATAACACACTTAATTCCTTCTCTGATCACATCATCAAACACTAACCTAAACCTAACCCTTAACCATAACCGTAAAACCGAAACCATAACTGCTTTTTTTTAATTTTTTTGACCATAACTATTACTATGACCTAACCACATATCTTAACCGTAAACTTAACTTTTTTCTGGTTGATGACCATATCTTTGCCTATGACCTAAACCGATATCTTAACTGTACCTCTAATTTTAATCCTCTTCTGAAACCATAAACCTACCCCTTAACCATACACCTAACCATCTCTTAAATAACCCTCTCTTGTCTTAAAGCTTAACCAGTTCTCAAGCCCTAAGCCCTGACTCCTAACCCGTCACCTAATCTTAATTCTTTCCTTAGAATCATAACCGTAAATTACATCTTATGATACATTTAATGCCTTTTCTGACCACATCTTCAAACCATAACCTAACCGTTGACCATAACCGTAATTGATTTCCCATCAGTTAGAAGAAGTTTACTATTTCTCCTAATACCCACTTAAAACCTACCAAAAAGCCTATTTTAGAACTATAAAACCTAATCTAGAACCTCAACCATGACTACTAGGTGAACCTGAAACCTAATTCCTGTCTGCAATCCCAACCCCAATCCGGAACCCTTAAACTATTGCCTATCTGGAACCATAACCTGGATCCCTTAGCCTAATTACTATCTGGAACCCATTTTCTTTTTGGAACCTATATTCTTTATCTGGAACCATATACCTTGAAGCCCTGCATTCTCTAATCTTAACCCTGGAGGTTTGTCGGGGTTTTCCTTCAACAGGGCGGAGTCTGCCCTGGCCGAGACTCCGATTGGTGAGTCAATCTTGAATCAACCAATAATAGATTATACTAGAACCATAGTATAACCTGTATTAATTTCACAAAAAGGGCCCCAGGAGGCCCCATGGGAGACGAGGTCTCACCGGCGGATCCGAAAATCCATGACCCGGCCTTCATCTCGGCCGAAACCCCATGAATTTCATGATTATCTTCACTCGCGATTTCAATTTTGTTTTGTTTTTTTTACCCATAATGCACTTGGGCGGAGAAAACTCCTCCCACTTTCTGGTTTTAACCACGCCCATCCAGGATTTTAACCCGTAATGCACTTGGTCGATGGAAAATTTCTTTACACGCGAATACCTCGCCTTCCATAAGTCCGATCGAGATAAAAAGCATATCACCAGACTCGTCTCGACCTCCTATATCTACTTACAGGGTATGTTTTTTTTATTGTTTTTCCGACACCACGAGCGAAAGCCAGGTTCCCATTATAGGGTACCCATTTGGCCCTGGGCCTTCTTGTACACAACCCATCGCCACGAATCGTCTTCAAGACCTCCAAGACTTCCAGACCTTCATCAGGACCTTGAGCACAATTTCCTCTACCAAAGCCTTTTTAAAGGCTCTTGCTGTGGACCCTCCAGGAGACCCTCACCCTACAACAACCATCGAAGGTGGAGGCAGCAGAGTTACTGCGTAGTGGACGGATTTGGGATTATGGCTTCCTAAGGGCACTGTTGGAGGACCCAGATCCCATCAGCAGGTATGTGTTACAGTTTTTGCCTTGAGTTCAGAAGTACTTCATTGATTTGGATTATTTATTATGTTTATTGTACTTGAAAGTAAGCATAGACATTATTTTGTTTCACAGGACCAATAGGATGATCCAGGAGCTAGAGGCCAGAGGGAATACGGTGCTGAATATTCCCTCTGCTGTGGTAGCCCCTGCTGAGCCTGTTCCAAGTTCTGAAGAAGAATCATATCAGGGGTATGGAACTGGCTTTATTCTTAAATTATTGCTGATAATTTAAGGTGTCCAAACTGCAATCTCTTATGATAGATATGTACAACTATACACTCACCTAAAGGACAGTACAGTGAACTCATTGTCATGTTCAAGAAACCAGTTTGAGGATGGTTCCGGTAATGCTGCTGAACTAGGAAGACGTGTGCTACGGAGCTCCTCAGGAAAGCTCGATATTAATCCATAAAAAACATCTGCTGCAACTTAAAGTTAACCCTACCGGTGTAATATGGACTTGAGATCTCGAAATAAGACGCAAAGCTCGATTATTGACCACTTTTTATCTCGGGAAGCGACACCAAGTGAAACGAGCTCTGAGCACAATATGGCCGCGACAGAGCAAGGTGAAGAGGAAGGGAACAACGCCATACTACGTGAAATAAAACGCGGTAATGAAGCACTCTCCCAGAAACTGGATGCCAAAACTGCTGAAATTAACCAGGCTATCTCGGGGCTGAGATCATCGATAGATGGGCTAGGCTCACGGGTTACAGAAGCGGAGGAACGAATTAGCTCCGCCGAGGATAAGCTATCAGAACTGAACTCTCATGTCCTGGGTTTGCTAAAGGAGAGGGCTTCTCTCGTGGACAAGGTGGACCAACTAGAGAACCAAAGCCGACGTAATAATATACGCATTGTCAACCTAAAGGAGGGCGTAGAGGGAGCGGATCCGGTGCGGTTCTTTACTGACTGGATTCCCGCGGTGCTGGGGCAACAGAATTTTCCTAAACCATTGGTTATTGAAAGAGTGCATCGGTCTCCGACATTCCGTCAACCAGGAGCGAAGCGACCCAGACCTATCCTTGTCCGCTTCCTTAGCTACCTGGACCGGGATAGAATTCTTCGGACGGCGGCAACAGTCTCCAGAGAGAAAGGTGAGCTGCTCACCCCCGATGGAAGCACAGTGATGTTTTTCCCGGACTTGAGCGCAAACCTGGTGAAGCGCAGAAGAGAATTCACCCAAGTAAGGAAGGAGCTACATGCAAAGAAGCTTCAATTCAGCCTCCTGCATCCAGCGATCCTAAGAGTCGCCCTACCTAATGGGGAGAAAAAATTCTTTAAATCACCCGATGCAGCGGCGTCCTTTCTACGGGATTTTCCAGGAGGCAATTAGTTCTGCCCATCGCCATGGATTACAGCAGCAGCACTATAACTCCTCTAATGCTGAAGACACAATGAGTCCGGTATCTATTTACAGTGCTTTTTGTGAATACAGTGACTCTTGCTGCTGTTGTGATAATGCACCTGTATTTACTAATTTTTGGTTAAAGCAGATGTTATAATGTTTACATTTGAGGTTGTTTATAATCTGAGCGGTTATAAGGTTATAATTTAAAATCTGTTAGGGAAAGCTCCAGGCTGTTCTAGTTAGATATGGAAGCATTAAGAAGCATTCAAGGGAAGTCAAAGTTGAGAATTTTCTATGGTGCCGAGTGTTCAGGGGGTCGGTGCTCACAGAAATGGGGAGATTTCTATTTTGTGTTTGGTTTTTTTGGTTGTTTCTTTTGGTGTTTTATTGGTTTGTGTTCACTGTTTAACATTATTAGAAGAGAGCCACTTTTTTTGAGCGTACTGTTGAGAGGTAACAAGACAAATAACTGTCAAATCTTTATTCTTGCAGTATGGATAGGGGATTGAAATTTGTCAGCTTTAATGTTAATGGTCTTAACGGGCCTGTTAAAAGGAAGAGGGTACTGTCATATCTTAAAAGAATTGGAGCGGATATAGCTTTTATCCAAGAGACGCATCTTATTGCACAAGAACATAACAAATTGAAGAGAGGATGGATAGGCCAAGTTTTCTCTGCATCTTTTAATTCTAGGGCAAGGGGAGTAGCCATACTAATAAACAAAAATACCCCCATCACTGTTCACAAAACGATTATAGATCCATTAGGCCGTTTTGTGTTAATAGACTGCTCAATCTACTCCGAAAGGTGGACTTTACTAAACCTTTATGCCCCTAATTATGATGATATTTCATTTATTCAAGACATTTTTCTTAAAGTATCAGGAGGTCATGGACATATTCTTATAGGAGGAGACTTTAATTTCTGTTTAGACCCAATTTTAGATAAATCAATAACTTCCACTACTAAATCTAAATCAGCGTCAATTACTTTGTCATTCATGAAAGATTTAAATCTCACAGATATCTGGAGGCAGATACATCCCCAGACTATAGATTACTCATATTACTCAAATCGACACAATTCGCATACTAGGATAGATCTTTTCCTGTTGTCAACACAGGTGGCCTGTAGGGCAATGGAATCCAACTATTTGTCAAGAACACTTTCTGACCACTCCCCACTCACTCTTTTCATATTAATGCCTGAGAAAACACCCAGTATGTACAGATGGCGTCTAAATCCAACCTTACTTAAGAACAATGATTTCTGTAGATTTATCAGGAACCAAATCAAATTATTTTGTGAAATAAATTGTCCTTCTTCTCCTAATAGCTTCATACTATGGGACACCTTAAAAGCTTATTTAAGAGGACAAATAATTTCATACACAACAGGGCTTAGAAAATCACATATGGCAGAAGTGGAAAAATTAGAGAAAGAAATATTTGATATGGAAAAAGAATTTCAGCGTTCTGGGGATAGGAGGATATATACCTTGCTGATCAATACAAAACTTAAATATAATAATCTGTGTACTTACAGGACTGAGAAAAATATTTTAAGAACAAGACAAAGGTATTATGAGTTAGGGGAGAAATCTCATAGAGTTTTATCCTGGCAATTGAAGAAGGAAGAGAGTTCAAAAACAATTAACCAAATCGAAGATGAACAGGGCTGTACTACACAGGAACCCCGGAAAATAAACGAAATTTTCAAAAACTTTTATACCAAATTATATGAATCCGAATTGCCGGAAGATCTATCCATGATAGACACATTCTTAAATAGTATTGAGCTACCAGAATTGGATCAGGGGGATCAGCAGGAGTTAAACTCACCATTTACCTTAAAGGAAATTGAAAAAACCTTATCTACACTGCAACCCAATAAATCACCGGGGGAGGATGGGTTTCCACCCGAATTCTACAAGCAGTTTAAAGACTTGCTTTTACCCCTTCTTATGGATGTAATTAACTTGGCAACCAAAACACAAAGCCTCCCGGACTCTTTCTCAATGGCTATAATTACAGTTATTCATAAGAAAAATAAAGATCCCTTAAAATGCTCTTCCTACAGACCAATTTCACTTTTGAACACGGATTACAAGTTGATTTCTAAAGCTTTAGCAAATAGGTTGAGTAAATTTCTACCAAAGCTGATAAACCCAGATCAGGCCGGTTTTATCCAACGGAGATCCTCTGCCAATAATATGTGTAGGTTGCTCAATATTATTCATACGGCGAGCTTCGGTGATGACCCTGGTATTGTTGTTACTCTGGACGCAGAAAAGGCCTTTGATAGGCTTGAGTGGCCATACTTATTCAAGGTTCTATCTAAATTTGGATTTAACCCCTATTTTATCAATTGGATCAGAACCCTTTATCATAAACCGCAAGCCAAAATAATTACCAATAGACAAACGTCCACTGCTTTTCCCCTGAGTAGATCGGCTAGACAGGGGTGCCCCTTATCCCCTGGGCTCTTTGTTATAGCAATCGAACCCCTGGTGGAGATTATTAGACAAGATTTGGAAATAAAAGGGGTGAGAGTGGGTCAGATGGTGCATAAAATTAATCTCATGGCAGACGATATAATCCTTTATTTGACTAATCCATACGACTCCCTGGCTAAACTAAGAACTATTTTGCATACATTCAGTTCTGTTTCAGGATATAAAGTAAATTACGATAAAAGTGAAATACTTCCGCTGTCAAATTTTGATTATGATGAACCTCGGCAAGGAACCCAATTCAAATGGTCTCCAAAGGGGATAAACTACCTTGGAATTAGGGTGGATAACAACCTCAAAAATCTTTACAAACTAAACTACATGCCACTAGTTAATCGAATAATAGAGGATTTACAGAAATGGGTACACTTACCTATTACTTTGATTGGCCGAATTAATTGTATTAAAATGAACGTATTACCGAGGCTACAGTACCTCTTTCAATCCTTACTGATCCCAGTGCCACCCAATTTTTTTAAGAACCTCAATAAACATATTAGACAATTCATATGGAATGGCAAGACTCCAAGGGTATCGTTAGAAAAACTTACATGGGATTATAAGTTGGGGGGTCTTCGACTTCCAAATTTTGAAAAGTACTACCTAGCGGCACAAATGAGGCTGATTGCCTTCCTCTTTGAAAATGAAAAGGTCCCATCCTGGGTTTTAATTGGCATGCATGCTGTTAAAGAAGAGACTTCAGCTGATTTTATTTATAAATGGACAGATGCAACCATCTCCAGAAGAACTGATAACCCTGTCCTGATTCATATTATCAAAGTATGGCATAGGGTGTGGAAGAATACGGGACATAAAACTATAGTTTCACCCAAAACACCGCTGAAGCAGAATGGACTTATACCCATGACAGTCGATAACAAAATTCTGGAAATGTGGCATCAAAAAGGAATCCGGTGGCTGGAGGACTGCTATGAGAGGGGGTCCCTGATGTCTTTTGAGGACTTGAGGAGAAAGTACAATCTACCCCGCAGAAGTTTTTTCTGTTATTTACAGTTGAGATCATTTCTTAAAGAGACTTTGGGACCAGCAATGACTTTACCCATGTTTAGTGATTTGGAAAAATTGCTTCATGAAGGGAATGCACCTCGTCTTGTCTCTAAGGTATATTCCTTTTTGATGGAGGTTGCTTCGAAACCGGGTTTGCATAGATCGAGGGAGAGATGGGAGTCCGACTTGGGGGTGACAGTGACCAGGGAACTCTGGTCTGAACTATGCCGGAAGAGTTTGACTGCCACCGTTAATTCCAGATATATGCTTACATATTATAATTTTCTCTATCAATTATATATAACACCTTTGAAACTGCACAATTACAAATCTGAGGTATCCAGCTTGTGTTTTAGATGTAGTGTGGAGGAAGGATCATTCCTCCACTGCACCTGGTCATGCACAAAACTTAACACATTCTGGCTTGATTTCTCTGATGTTATGACAAGACTCCTAGGAGTGCATTTTCCATTGGATCCACGGATTTGTTTATTGGGAGATACTACAAAAATTGATGCACAATTAAACAGGGCTCAGAGGAAGTTTCTCTCATTGGCATTATGTGTTGCCAGGAAGTGCATTGCCGCTACGTGGAAGTCGGACTCCAGTCTCCCCTTAGGAAGATGGATTTCAGAAATGAATAGCTGTGCTCCGCTTGAAAAAATTACATATACGCTCAGAAACGACTATAAGACTTTTGAGGAAATGTGGCAGTCATTTCTTATATATGGATATGCTTCAGTGATATATGTCAGACTAATAAGGTTCTCTTTTTTTTTTTTTTTTTTCTTTTTTCTTCCCCGGGGGGGTGGGGAGGGGTTTGAAGTTTGTGTCCTGTGTTCTATGTATGTTTAAAAATGCTGAAAATAAAATATTCTAAAAAAAAAGAAACCAGTTTGAAATGATTCGAGCTTTGTGACATGGTGCATTATCCTGCTGGAAGTAGCCACCAACAACCATGCCACGCTCAAAATTGCTTAAATCACCTTTCTTTCCCATTCTGACATTCAGTTTGGAGTTCAGGAGATTGTCTTGACCAGGACCACATCCCTAAATGCATTGAAGCAACTGCCATGTGATTGGTTGATTAGATAACTGCATTAATGAGAAATTGAACAGGTGTTCCTAATAATCCTTTAGGTGAGTTTATATAGCATGCATGCAAAGGGTTGCTAAATTTGACCTCATGACATCCTTCATTTCAGCCCCCCAAAAAAGTGGAAAAAGTCCATGATGGGAATGCAGAAGAAAGGCTGTTCCCAGAAACATTCGTTGGACCCCCAGGGCTCCTTGACACCAAGGCAATGCCTTACTGTCTTGCATGCTGCCAAGCAAGACTTCCTGAGAGCCATCGGGAAGCTGACAGGACCAGAGGCGATTATGGGAGATCAGTTGTCTAAGCCAGAGAGACAGCTGATCCAGTACTACCTTCAAGCTGTTTTGGTACTGAAGCACAAGCAGTGTCCTACGGTGGTGGAGAATCTGACTAAGTATACTTTCTACCACAAAGGCCAATCTTTTTGACTAATTTTTTGTTAGTTTTCATGCTTCTAATGATCACAACATTCACCTTATCTAATTTTGTTTGTTGCAGGTCAATGAATGGGTGAAAAGGACATGGGATGCAAGCCACCCTGGGCATGTTGTGATTCGGGGGCCTAGATGCAAGACTGCTGCAACACAGGTGGCTCTCTTTGCACTGTCACAGGAGGAGGAGATGGTAAGATGGCTATAGTCCCCCCCCCACACACTGACTGCTTTTGATGTATCCTAAGCTGGAGCAATTTTAATATATCATTCATATAGTGGTTTCTAATGATTTGCTTATTTTTGTATTTACAGTGGTTCAATGTGTACTACATAAGAACATAAGAAATTTACAAACGAGAGGAGGCCATTCGGCCCATCAAGCTCGTTTGGGGAGAACTTAACTAATAGCTCAGAGTTTTTAAAATCTTATCTAGCTCTGATTTAAAGGAACCCATTGGTTTTAGCTTCCACTACACTAGCAGGAAGACTATTCCATGCTCTAACTACATGCTGTGTAAAGAAGTGCTTCCTCAAATTTGTTTTAAAATGTTCTCCCGCTAATTTCCACTTATGGCCACGAGTTCTAGTATTTAGACTAATATTGAAATAGTAATTTGGCTGAACAGCATCCAGACCCGTTACAATCTTATAGACCTGAATCATATCCCCCCCTTAGTCTCCTTTGCTCAAGGCTAAACAGATTCAGTTCCGCTAACCTCTCCTCATAAGACATTCCTCTAAGACCAGGAATCATTCTCGTAGCTCTTCGTTGCACCTTTTCTAAAGCAGCAATATGGTGACCAAACCTGCACACAGTATTCTAGGTGCGGTCTTACCAAGGAATTATATAAGTGTAACATCACCTCCCTTGACTTAAACTGCACACACCTAGAGATATAACCAAACATTCTATTGGCCTTTTTTATTGCTTCCCCACACTGGCGAGAGTGGGACATGGAAGCATCAACATACATACCTAGATCTTTCTCGTAATCAGCTACCTTTATTTCAGTGGAACCCATAAAATATCTGTACTTTATATTTCTGCTCCCTGCTTGGATTACCTTATATTTATCTGTGTTAAATTTCATCTGCCAAGTATCAGCCCATTCGCTAATTAAATCCAGATCCCTTTGAAGCCTCTCTGCTGCTAGATCAGTATCTGCTACACCGCCCACCTTGGTGTCGTCTGCAAATTTAACCAATTTACTGTATGTATTTGTGTCAATATCATTAATGTAAATTAGGAACAATAGTGGTCCTAAAATTGAACCCTGCGGTACCCCGCTATGAACGGAGGCCCACTGTGACATTGTGCCTCTAATAACTACTCGCTGCTTCCTGTCAGCCAGTTTTTGATCCAAAATCCCTGCAGCTTTAAGCTTTAGCAAGAGCCTTTTGTGGGGGACAACATCAAAGGCCTTCTGGAAATCTAAGTAAATCACATCATAGGCCTTTTTGTGATCAATTTCACTTGTAGCTTCCTCAAAGAACTCAAGTAGATTCGTTAAGCAGGATCTACCTCTCCTAAATCCATGTTGGCTATCCTTTATAATGTTATTTGCATCTAGGTAATCTACCATTTTCACTTGAATTATAGCTTCCATTATTTTTCCAGTAATGCTAGTTAAACTGATTGGCCTATAGTTTGCTGGATTACTTCTATCCCCTTTTTTGAATATGGGTGTTATATTAGCATGCTTCCAATCTGATGGTACCACACCCACAGATAACGATTTCTGGAATATTAAAGTTAAAGATTGAATATTAAAGTTAAAGATAATATCCCTCATCTCTTTTAAAACTATAGGTAAGATGCCATCAGGCCCCTGCGATTTATTTATTTTGAGTTTAGCTAGGCTTAGTATCACATCAACCTCAGTTATACATATATTGGTCATAGACGATGCTGTATTCGTATTAATTGGTGGTAAGTTACTTGTGTTCTCCATTGTGAACACCCTTGAAAAATAATCATTAAATTCATTTACTATATCAATTTCATTATCAATTATAAAAGTCCCTTACTATCCTGCAAATTATTGATTTCAGCTTTTAGTGCTCTCTTGGAGTTAAAATATTGGAAGAAACCTTTACTGTCATGCTTAGCCTCCAATGCAATTTTTCTTTCTACATCTCTCTTGGATAGCCTAATGTCATTTTTTAACTCTGCCTGTAGACTTAGATACTCCTGCTTAATTTTGAAATCATTAGTTATTTTGCAATTGTGGAACAGAGCCCTTTTCCTCCTGACTTTATTCTTAATTTCCTTAGTAAACCACCTTGGTTGTCGTTTCCTAGATTTAGTTTTGCTGGAAACAGGTATGAAGTCCTCTTGCACTTGCAACAATGTGCTTTTGAAAAATTCCCATGCCTCTTCAACTGTTTTGCTATTTAACTCTGTCCAGTTTACAGTGTCTAATTTCCATCTCATACCATTAAAGTTAGCCTTCCTAACATTGTATACTTTTAATTTGGACTTTGCTCTTCGGACACTAAAATTAACCTCGAATTTAACCATGTTATGATCACTACCGTACAATGGGTCTAAAACCTCTAATTTTCCAATCCTATCCTGGTTATTACAGAAAACAAGATCAAGACGGGCTTCTCCCCTGGTAGGAGTATTAACAAACTGAGTAAAAAAACAATCCTGTACTAATTCCACCATCTCAAGTTCATTTACAGAAGAGCCAGAGACTGTGTCCCACTGTATCCCAGGTAAATTAAAATCACCCATAACCACCACATCATTTTTATTACTCATAATCCTGATATCATCATATAACATTCTGCTTTCCTCAACAGCTACATTAGGTGCTCTATAACAAACCCCGACAATTAGGCCATTTGAATCTTTAGCATCAAGTTTTATCCATACAGCTTCTGAATTTTTATTTTTATCAGTGAGATCCCTTGCCTGCAAGTTCTCTTTTACGTATACTGCAACACCACCTCCCTTCTTGCCTATCCGGTCTCTACGGAATAACGCATAACCATCCATATTATATTCATCACCCATCCATGTTTCAGTTATTCCTATAATGTCGTAATTGTCTGAAGAAATTAAAGACTAAGTCATTAATTTTGTTTCTAATACTCCTAGCATTCAAATACAGACCACTAATGGTAGGCCTTTTACAGTGTCTACTTTTAATATTTATTTTGGGCTTTCTGTCTGTCCCCACATAAATTCTTAACTGACCTCCCTGACCCCCAAGTCCCTAGTTTAAACATTCCTCAACTATTCTGCACATACGCCTCCCCAATACACTGGTTCCCCTATGGTTCAGATGCAAACCCTCTGGCTTGAACAGGTCCCACCTGTTCCAGAAGGTCTTCCAGTGCCCCATAAACCTGAACCCCTCTTTCCTACACCACCATTTTAGCCATGCATTTAATCCCCTTATCTCAGCTAACTTTGCCTGACTTGCACGTGGCACGGGAAGTATTCCAGAGAATACCACCATGGATGTTCTGCTTCTAAGCTTATCCGTGACTTCTATAAATTTATCTTGCAGAACAGCCCTCCTGCCCTTTCCTATGTCATTGGTGCCAACATGCACCACGACCACTGGATCCACCCCGGCTGGGGCCAAAAGCCTGTCCACTCGATCTGGAAGGTCCCCTACCTGGGCACCAGGCAGGCAAGACACCGTACGGGACCCTCTATCACGGGTGCACACATAACTATCTACACCTCTTATAATTGAATCCCCTACTACCACAACCTCCCTCCTACTGGGGTTAGGTGGCTTCTTGGTGCCCAAGGGCCCACCTGCCTCCCCAGTCTCTTCCGGCTCTAAAGCTGGAAGCACCTGAAAGCGGTTAGACACCGTTACTTCAGGTGATGCCGCCTCTGAATTGTGTACGCCCTTTTCTACGTCTACGACCTACGTTCACCCAGCTCTCTCGACCTACCTGTTCATCATTCTCCCCCCTCCCCGCTTGTGACGTACACACAAGACTACACTGAGGTTCGCCCTGCCATGTTTGGCAGAATTCCGTGTCAGCCAGAAGTGGGTGGCAACGAAAAGTTCTTTATCTCCTCCTAAGGCAAATCCATCTACATCTGTTCAAACGACTTGTGTCACCTCCATGAAAAGTAAGGGTGCTTAAAATACAGCTTTGTTTGCAGAAGTTGTGTCACAACCATGTGGTGGGTGGTGATATATTAACATCTGAAATGTTTTCTTGCAGTTACAGCCTTCCAAATATTACAAGTCTGGCTGCCAGACAGGCCTTTGAGACTGCCACCAGGCACCTGTCACACATGGATAGGTCCGTGGTGGCAGACTACCTCTCCCCCAGCACGTCCACCGAGTCAGGCAATGTGATCCGGGCACGCATGCTGCTAAGTCTGATTGCTGGTGAATCAGAGTAAGTAAATAGATTTCTTGTAATTTGCTGAAAAATGCTTTGTTTGGTCAACAACTACTTAATTTGTCCACATACATATAGCATGTTATTTATTTCTTTGTTCCAGTTCTGGTTCCAGTGAGCCTGTACCTCATACCTCTGGTGCCGGATGTCCACAGATGGATGAGCGGGCTGCCTATGACTTGTTCATCAAGTCTTTCCCAGTGGCCATTGACGGAAGATGTCCAGGGAAGTCAGTGCGGACTGAACTTGTGGGGATCACCTATGAACGTCTGTGCTACGACCACTGGTGCAGTGACCAAAAGACTCTTCGAATGAAGCATGTGATAGGTGAGTGAAATCCATACCACTTGAATATCATTCACATTTCTTAGAGCTGAAACACTCAGTTAAATCTACATATATTGACTAATAATGAATATCTTTCTTGGCAGAGCACTTTGGTCGGCGCCTGCCCACAGAGCACAGGGTCCATGCCTGGATGGAGAAGGAGGGTTGGACTTCCAACTGTCCTGATGTTCAGCAGATCCTGAGGCAATGTAGTCCTTCTGGTTCAGTGGACACTGCTCCATGATCAAGAAGCTCCTCCAGAATCAGAGGTGGATGGGACTGATCATCGTAGAGATTGAAGGCAAAGGAAGAGGAGTGAAAGCAACAAGAAAGTTTGTGGCTGGAGAGGTAATCTGTGACTACCACGGCAGGCAAGTCACAAGGCAGGAGGGTCTTCAGATCCATAGTCAAATGGCAGAAGGACAGAGTGGATATATGTTTTTTTTATAAGGACAGGAATGGACAGGCCAAATGCATAGATGCAAATGATGAGCACTGCCAGTACCATCCAGACATGGATACATTTGGAAGGCTAATAAACCATTCAAGCAAGCGAGCTAACCTCCGGCCAAGATTATATCGTTTTGATGACAGGGACATTCTAATATTCTTTGCAATGAAGGACATTGCTGTTGATGAATAGCTCTTGTTTGACTATGGGGTCAGGAGGAGGTCCTTTGCTGGCGAAGGACTGGACCTGGACTGGCTGTGATACAGTAGATGTCCAGTAGATGGCACTTTTACATTATCAATGCATGCGTGTATGGATATCACCAGTAAACGTTATAAAAAGTATTTCCAGGTCGTGACCAATAAATTATTTCAAAGACAACACACCTGTGTACATATCCAACACAATACATTGGTATTACTTACTTCAGCCTGTTGGTTCATGGCGGACTAGTCCTAACCATAAGGGTGATTTAACCCCCTGGGGTCGGCGGTCCCGCCGGCGGGATCTGACAGAAATTTCGCAAAACCGTTTAAATAACTCCGCGAGTTTTTGTCATATACACTCACCTAAAGGATTATTAGGAACACCTGTTCAATTTCTCATTAATGCAATTATCTAATCAACCAATCACATGGCAGTTGCTTCAATGCATTTAGGGATGTGGTCCTGGTCAAGACAATCTCCTGAACTCCAAACTGAATGTCAGAATGGGAATGAAAGGTGATTTAAGCAATTTTGAGCGTGGCATGGTTGTTGGTGCCAGACGGGCCGGTCTGAGTATTTCACAATCTGCTCAGTTACTGGGATTTTCACGCACAACCATTTCTATGGTTTACAAAGAATGGTGTGCAAAGGGAAAAACATCCAGTATGCGGCAGTCCTGTGGGCGAAAATGCCTTGTTGATGCTAGAGGTCAGAGGAGAATGGGCCGACTGATTCAAGCTGATAGAAGAGCAACTTTGACTGAAATAACCACTCGTTACAACTGAGGTATGCAGCAAAGCATTTGTGAAGCCACAACACGCACAACCTTGAGGCGGATGGGCTACAACAGCAGAAGACCCCACCGAGTACCACTCATCTCCACTACAAATAAGAAAAAGAGGCTACAATTTGCACGAGCTCACCAAAATTGGACAGGTAAAGACTGGAAAAATGTTGCCTGGTCTGATGAGTCTCGATTTCTGTTGAGACATTCAAATGGTAGAGTCAGAATTTGGCATAAACAGAATGAGAACATGGATCCATCATGCCTTGTTACCACTGTGCAGGCTGGTGGTGGTGGTGTAATGGTGTGGGGGATGTTTTCTTGGCACACTTTAGGCCCCTTAGTACCAATTGGGCATCGTTTAAATGCCACGGCCTACCTGAGCATTGTTTCTGACCATGTCCATCCCTTTATGACCACCATGTACCTATCCTCTGATGGCTACTTCCAGCAGGATAATGCACCATGTCACAAAGCTCGAATCATTTCAAATTGGTTTCTTGAACATGACAATGAGTTCACTGTACTAAAATGGCCCCCACAGTTACCAGATCTCAACCCAATAGAGCATCTTTGGGATGTGGTGGAACAGGAGCTTCGTGCCCTGGATGTGCATCCCACAAATCTCCATCAATTGCAAGATGCTATCCTATCAATATTGGCCAACATTTCTAAAGAATGCTTTCAGCACCTTGTTGAATCAATGCCACGTAGAATTAAGGCAGTTCTGAAGGCGAAAGGGGGTCAAACACCATATTAGTATGGTGTTCCTAATAATCCTTTAGGTGAGTGCATATTAAGCCATCATAATGTGATATTACTGCTTTTAAGCAAACCTTGGTCCAGATACTTAGACATCCTGCAGTTTAAACATTTATATTACGGTCAACTATCAATTAGTGTATAACTCGACACAGGAGCAACATAAAAGGATAATTCGAAATGCATGTAAAAGTGGACATTCTCCCCTTCGTGGCCATTTAACGGTCTCGGACTTTTCTTGAGGTATCTATGTAAAATCAACAAAAATTGCATTTCACGGATTTGCGGCAGCATTTTATTTTGCAGGGCGTGGTGCAGTGAGCGGCACGCTAACATTCCTCATTAGTGCAAGGTCAGGTCAGTAGAGTATAGTGGCCGAATTGTCGTCTTCATTTCGAAGTTTTCCCACAGCATTTGCTAAATACTTTACAGTTTTTAAACAATGCATTATTTAAGGTTTCAAAGTAACTATGTTTTATCGCTTTTTAGTTTTCATGTTTAGACAAACTTAATCTAACGGTTTGAAAAGAAATGCTGCTTTTTCAATGTGTCGCTGTTCAGTTTCATGTTTATAAAAACTTAAATTAACAACCTGCACCATTAAAACAGTTGATCGTGCTGGTGTCACTTTGAAGTGAAATGCGTAGTTGCCTAACTGTTACGTCAACCACTGTCCATACGTGTATTACCACTAGGTGCGTCAGTTTTTCCAACAATAGGTGTGCGATCTCATTTAACCTGTAATTTAAATGAAATAGTTAAATACTGTGCCACTCGATGGATAAAGCAATGAAATAAACTTAACCATATGTAATCAAATGTGTTTATTTCTAGAAAATTTTTTTTGTTTGTTTTTAGGTAGCAGTTTCCAACATGCCCCGCAAGGCCCAGGCCTGTCCCCTGTGTAAGGTGACATATATGAATGTGTCTGTCCACCTTTGTGATCTCCACAAGGTGGACAGCAACACTGAAAGAAAGCTGCAGATTTGCTGGGCCAATCGATTGCCCCGTGGCCCAATGCCCGGCGAAAAATCTAACCAGGATTGACCGCCACCTCAGGCTTCGGCACTCGCTCGATGGCAACGAACTGAAGCGGCTAGTATTTTATCACATTCAATTTAATTGTATCTGTACAGGAAATTTCCACAACAGTTCATTGTCTTACATGGTTCTCTCCTGCCCAAAACTCAGATCGCAGTCGGCAAGAAGCAGGCAGCACGGCGGTCGCTGCAAGACTTTAAAAGTGCTCGGACCACAAAAATGGACGAAATGTTGAAGCTAAAGCAGCGGCTCCGACAGTTGGAACAGGAGGTGGCCGAGCTTAGGGGAAGTTCCTCTGTGCCTCGGCAATCGGGATCCGGGTCACACAAGTAGTTCTTCAGTGGTAATTACAATTGCAATGTCATGATAAAATTTATGACTTAAACATTATGGACCTTAAACATCTTTTCCTAGACTTCTAGTCATTATGGCCTTTTAACATGGATGTCTTTGGTTTTGTATAAATTTTTTATGTCATGTCGTTTATGTCAGTGAACATAATTGTTGTCAGTGAGATTACATGGCTTAACTTGAATTTTCTGTTTTTCTTTTTTCCTTTTAGACTCCCGAGGTTTCAGGAGAGCGTCTTTCGGGTCGGCGCCTCTGGGACTATGACAAAATCAAATGCATGAATTAAAGTGCATTAAAAGTTTTGTGCCCTTTATGTGGGGCGATAAAGAGGCCCCAGCTCCTGCCCACCTCCGATTTCTAACAGAGACTAGCAGAATTAGTGATTGGCTGTCTGACCTACACAAAAAATGCATGGTCACGACTAACATGAGCTGTTTTGGCCGTCATAAAATTCTGCCAGTTTCTGTTAGTCAGATCTTGCCTGTGTCCGACTACGCAAAAAGGAAATCGCTTTCCTTTTCAGTCATTTGAGGGGACAGCTCAAACCCTTAGCTAAGCGGATAGTCGGACACAGGAAAGAGGTCAAGGAGAAGAAGTCCCAGAGGATGCCGACCCGGGAGAACCTCTCAGAACTGGTGACTGAGCTGCTGACCCGGATCCCTGAATGTTTAGGTTAGTGAAAACCTTATGGCATGGCGATTGGAGGGAGCATTGGCACCAGCTTGTCATCTTCCCCCTGCTCCCCATTTTTGTCTCAAATTTTATTGTTTGGACAGTATGACATGGCACTTAGCCATCTCTCCAATTTGACTCTCCCTGCCGGCCCCTGGAGGGTGGGCTCCCCCTTTGAGTCTGGTCCATCCCAAGGTTTCTTCCTTCTTGGTAGTTTTTCCTTGCCACTGTCACCTATGGCTTACTCACTGGGGGCTTTAAGTGGGGATGCTGTAAAGCACTTTGAGATGTTGTGATAATGTGCTATAGAAAAATAAATTTATTTGTTGAAAACCGCCTTCGTTTTACAGACGGCAGGTGGAGGAGGTTCATAAAACAATGGAGATCGAGCTGTCGGGGGAAGGCCCCAGTGGCGCCACATCTAGGTCATGGTGAGTCCAGCGGGGTGCAGGTGCTACCCATAACATGTGACACAGAAGGTGTAAATGACCTGTGGAGTAAAAGACAAGTCAATCACTTCAGCTCAGCGATGGTGAGGCTAAAACCACCATCCAACAGGTGGCACTGCGGAGGGAGACCTGGAGCCACAAAAGGGGATGGTCCTGGACCAGCTGTGGGAGGAGCAGGGGCTGCAGCAGGAGGTGGGGCCAGATGAGCTGGAGGAGGGGCTGCAGCAGCTGCTGAAAGAGCAGTGGGAGGAGGAGCAGGAGCTGGAGCAGCTGGTGCTGCAGTGGTCAGAGTAGCAGTAGTCTGAGGAACAATCTGAAGTAAGTTTCACCAGTTAATTATTTTATCTGAAGCATTATAATTTGTGTTAATAGAAATGCATATATATGTCGAAACTGAAAGCACATCTCTTTCTGACAGTTCCCAAGGCAACTGACATTGACAACGTCCGAGGCTTATTAAAGCAAATGCAACAGTAAGCCACCTTCACTGAACATTTAACATGGTAGCTGTTGTTACTACTACTTCTTTACTATTGTGGTTGCTGTTGCTGATATATGCTTGTTTTCTGCTTGTCTACATTTTAGATCATCAATCACTGCATAAGCCGGAAGGATCAGTCTTTTTGAAAGGCCATCTTATGTTTTTCTTCCCCATTTTGCATTTACCTCGTCATCTTAATATATAAAAATATAAATATAAAACTTTACTTTATTTATATTTTATGTCACAGCTGCTGTGTTATTTGTGTTGCCATGAAAGTCACTTTGCACTTAAGCTTTTAAGTTATAAAGGAAATGTGCCACAGAAATAAAAGGCCTTTGTTTAATTAGTGTCTCAGTTTTCCCTTGTCATCTCCTCCACGAGTCACTGTGCATGGGTTGATGGTAGGCATACTTTTTAACAGATGGGTTCATTAAACACAAGGTGCTGATTGCAAAGTGTCCAAATGACAGACTTAGACATTACAGATATTAAGCATATTATGGCATCACGTGGTGATGTCACGGCTTTTAAACAAACCTCAGTCCGGATACTTGGACATTGTGGCTTTCAGAATATTTTTTAATTCCTGGATTTCTAGTCATCACAGCTTTTAGACCTTGAATGAGCCATGGGCGAGGCGCTGCAGAAGACTGGGTGAAATCTGCCTAGCGACCGCTTTCTTTACTGGTCAATTTTTGGTGGGAATCTGGCACCATTAATGTTTCACTGATTTTGGAGGGGGCGGGGTCTTGGGTAAGGGGCAAGACTTGCTTATATGTGTACAGCGCAGGCTGGAAGACAGTCTGAGCAGCTTCTGGTAAGTAATGTGAAACCGTTTTTCCATAGCATTTAACGTTAACTAAGTTTTAAGCCATGTCACTACTACTTGACATGGTTGGACTAAAATCTTTAAAGTCGGTCAATCACACTGCACCTGTTCTAATACTGAGAAATGCTTGCTTAGCTAACAGACAAAAAAAACTATAGCTTTTATGGGTAATTGCTTAAAAAAAGATGTAAACAAATGTGGGGGAAATAAAGGGTGTTTGTAACCAATCAGCGTTTCATCTTCTCTCCTGTGTCCATGGGTCATAGTAAGTATGCAAACACAATAACTGAGCAGTCACCTTTGCCATGACAGTCAATACAGAAGTGTCTTACTGATCACTTAATTTAACAGAAGGCACTAATTGCAGTGTTAAAATGACACTTAGACCCAGTCCCTTTCCCACACTAATACCTAAGCTAAGGTTTGGTGCTCATTCTATCCTTTTCTATTCTATTCTCAATTTTGCGAACTCACACCATCACTGCAGACATGTGCCTCAGACCTATCCCAGTCCACCTATCTCTTAGATCTAGAAGATCCCATCCAACATCCAGGCGCCGCACATCCAGTAATCTTATCTACCCTCCCCTGTCATCCCAGTCCCAACGTCGGGTGTTGGGCGGTCTCTGGAATTGCCAGTCTGCTGTAAAGAAGGCTGATTTCATTTCCGCCTTTGCTTCCCACCATTCTTTTGACTTTCTGGCTCTAACTGAGACCTGGATATCCCCAGAGAACTCGGCTACACCAGCTGCTCTCTCCTCTGCTTATGCTTTCTCTCACTCTCCACGCCAGACTGGCAGGGGCGGTGGCACAGGTCTGTTACTACCTCGGAACTGGTGCTTCACACCCCTCTCTCTCCCCCAGCTCAACATTTCATCCTTTGAATTCCATGGAGTTGCAGTTTCCTCTCCATTCAATATTCTTATCATTGTTGTCTACCGCCCTCCTGGCCCCCTAGGCCACTTT
Source organism: Paramormyrops kingsleyae (assembly GCF_048594095.1). Lineage (NCBI taxonomy): Eukaryota > Metazoa > Chordata > Actinopteri > Osteoglossiformes > Mormyridae > Paramormyrops > Paramormyrops kingsleyae. Next base: position 61,040 of record NC_132815.1, on the reverse strand, counting down.
CTAGAGGAGCTGGATACTCTCCTCATTCTCTTCCCCACTGACAGCTCCTCTCTCATTCTCCTTGGTGACTTCAATCTCCCCCATGACAAGCTCCTTTCTTCTGGTCTCCTCCCTTTTCTCTATTCCTTTTCTCTGACATCCAACAACTGCTCTCCAACACACAAAGGAGGTAATGTTCTCGACCTGGTTTTCAGCCGCCCCTCTCCAGCCACCGACATCACCATTACTCCTCTTCACATTTCTGATCACCACTTAGTATCCTTTACCATCACCCTTCCTGTCTTACCCAATCCTGGCTTTCAACATTTCTCACCCACTAGACCAAACCTCCACTCTGTCTCCCCTTCATCTGTTGCTTCCTACACCCTGTCCTATCTTCCTGACCTTAACTCCTTTTCCTCCCTTGCACTGGAACCTGCAACTGATACTCTTCTCTCCTCACTTTCCTCATCCATTGATCACCTCTGCCCACCGTCTCTTAACCCCAAGAAAAATCGCCCTGCTCCTTGGCTTTCAGCTGCATTGCGCAGCAACCGAAGGGAATTGCGGGTAGCAGAGAGGACATGGAAGAAATCTAAACTTGATGCAGATCTGTCTTCTTACCGTACTCTTCTATCCAAATTCTCTTCGGATGTGACTGCAGCTAAAACTGCCTTTTATAAGGAAAAACTTGAGCTATCCTCACATGATCCCCGTAAACTCCATATCTTTTCATCACTACTCAACCCTCCAACTCCTCCTGCTCCATCCTCCCTGACTGCTGAAGACTTTGCCACCTTCTTTTACGAAAGGATTGGCGAAATCTGCCAGACATTCTCTCCCTCCCCATCCACTACACTACACACCCAGGATTTCCCTTCCCCCTTACTGACCCAGTTTACCAGTCTTACAGTTGATGAGATCATGAAAGTCATCTCATCTTCCAACCCTACCACCTGCCCACTGGATCCAATCCCTTCCACATTGCTCCAGACAATCTCTCTGGACCTTCTCCCCTTCATCACCACTATCATTAATGGCTCCATAACTTCCGGTCATGTACCAACAGCATTCAAAATAGCCAGGGTCATTCCCATCTTGAAAAAACCCACTCTAAATCCCTCGGACACTTGCAACTACTGACCAGTATCTCTTCTTTCCTTCCTTTCAAAAATCCTCGAACGCACAGTCTACAACCAGCTCTCTCTTTACCTCTCTCAGAACAACCTCCAGGATCCTAATCAGTCTGGCTTCAAAGCAGCTCACTCCACAGAGACTGCCCTCTTAGCAGTAACTGAGAAGCTGCATGCTGCTAGGTCAGCTAAGCTGTCATCTGTCCTCATCCTTCTTGACCTATCAGCAGCATTTGACACGGTTAACCACAAGACTCTCCTATCCATCCTTAGGAGTCTTGGCATCGGTGGTTTGGCTTGGCAATGGCTTGCATCCTACCTCGAAGGCCGATCATACAGAGTGACATGGAAAGGACTCACATCTACCCCACGTAGTCTCTTCACTGGCGTCCCTCAGGGCTCAGTTCTTGGCCCACTCCTGTTCTCCCTCTATACCAAATCTCTTGGTGAGGTCATATCCTCTCATGGCTTCTCATACCACTGCTATGCAGGTGACACTCAACTCATCCTCTCGTTCCCTCTTTCAGACACTCATGTCTCCACTAAGATATCTGCATGTCTAGCTGATATCTCATCTTGGATGACCGCTCACCAACTGAAACTTAACCCTAGTAAAACGGAACTGCTGTACATCCCTGCTGACTCATCCCCCCTCCTGGACCTTGCGATCTCCCTCGACAACTCCCTGATCCGTCCTTCGGTTTCTGCTCGCAACCTTGGGGTTACCATGGACAATCGTCTATCCTTTTCCTCTCATATCGCCAACGTTTCCCGCTCTTGTCGGTTTCTCCTGTTTAATATCAGAAGGATACGTCCATTTCTTTCCACACAGGCTACCCAGATACTCGTTCAGTCCCTCGTCATCTCTCCCGCCTTGACTACTGCAACTCGCTCCTAGCAGGTTTACCACTGAGCGTCATTCGTCCCCTCCAACTGATTCAGAATGCAGCTGCTCGACTTGTTTTCAACCTTCCCAAGTTCACCCACACCACTCCTTTGCTGCGCTCCCTACACTGGCTTCCTGTGGCTGCCCGCATCAGATTCAAAACACTGATGCTCGCATACAAAGCCAAAAATGATCTGGCTCCATCCTACCTAAAAGACCTCATCACACCCCGCACTGCACCACGATCTCTCCGATCCTCCAGCACTGCTCGACTGGTCCCACCACCCCTCAAGGCACAAGGAAGACACACCTCCCGACTCTTCTCTGTTCTGGCACCAAGTTGGTGGAATGAACTCCCCCTAGATGTCCGAACAGCTGAGTCACTGAATGTCTTCAAAAGACGACTTAAAACACCTTTTCCAGAAATACCTGAATTAGCACTTCTGGCATTATAGTTGCATTACTAAAAAAAAAAAAAAAAAAAGCACTTTTCCAACACAGTATTAGATCGATGGTGTTCATAGCCTTGGTTTTTACTGAGCTAGTATCGGGAAAAATTCATTGTGTAGTCTTAAAGCACTTATGTAAGTCGCTCTGGCGAAGGGCGTCTGCCAAATGCTGTAAATGTAAATGTGCTTGTAAGTCATTCCAGTTAAAAGTTATGAGCATTTGACAAGGCCTAGCTCCTTTTTCCCCAAGTCAGAGTCCCGGCAATACGTGTTGCTGCATCTCTGATTCTCAACTTTCATTCTCAGTTTTTTTTCTGAGGGACCGTTGGCTCCAGAGACTTGGAATTTGGTAGACGTGGCTCTCAGGCTATGCCCATTCAGAATCTGCAAGTCCCCGGTCTCCAAGTCACTGCATTGTCTAAGTGGCCACCGGGTGGCACTAGGGCAACGGGGCTAAGTGCATCCCAATCCCATTTCCACACTAATGCCTAAGCTAAGGTTTCTTGGGTATTTTAACCGTACCCAGATTTGCTAAGTAAAATTACAGATTTCACGGTTAGGGTTACAGCATGTGGTCAGGGGAGAGGGGTTAGGGAAGGGGGTTAGGAACCCCAGAGCCTGCGACCCCAGCGTCCCAGGGCCACAGTAATGCACGGGCCAATCTGTGCATCCACCCGCTTGCACCCCACACATCATCCCTTTGGTTGGGACTTGTTTATAAATTTTAGTTTGTTTAGGGGGCGATGGAGAGAAGATCCGAGGAGAATCCAAGACACCAGGACCAACCGGAGGAACAGCAGGAGGAACGACGCCATCAGGTAGTTATTTGCCCTTAAACTTGACTTTTACTTGTCATCTATCCCTTTTCTAGGTTTCACAGTGTTGAACCCATCAACACTGGCCTCCGGGAATCTGGAGCCCCACCGTGGCATCCCAGCTGGCATTCGACCGACCTTAAACGTTTAAATGTGGTTGAAATAATGTCAGTTTATAAAAAAACATTCATTCAACGTCAAAACAACGTTGAATACCAAATGGTTGAAATGGTGTTGTTAACTAACTATGGATTCAACATAGAAATATAAATAAAATTTGAGTTGTACGTCAAATCAACATTATTTTTACAACCATTTGCAAAATCTAAACAAAATCCAACGGTTATCCAACACTGACACCTGACGTTGATTCAACGCTGACTCTACGTTAAAATGCCAGCTGCATGCAGTGAGAGAGGACATGAAGTTAGTTGGTGTGAGAGAAGAGGATGCAGAGGATAGGGTTAGATGGAGGCAAATGATTCGCTGTGGCAACACCTGAAAGGGAACAGCCGAAAGACAAAGAAGAAGAAATAATAAAATAGAAGGATTGGTGCTGACCTAAAGTAAAAATTGCATTGTAGTCCTATGTAATTTTTATAATAAATATTTATTTCTTTTTTTTTTGTTCTTCTTGTTGAGGTATGTGAATATTTTTTTTTATATGACATATGACACATACTGTTGTTGACAATATAAAAGCATAAAAAAAGCCCTTTTTTACTGAGAGCAATACAAGGACTTGATTGCAGGACGGCGGTTGTCCATCACACAATGGCAGTGACTAGAACTGGATTTTATTGGCTCTGACGGTCCCAGACAATTGCGCATGCGCGAAGTGGGTCTGCGTCTTCATCTTCAGGCTAGAAGATTCTCTGACAGTGGACCGTTTTGGACGGAATCTGGTGGTAACTAGAACTTTCCTAAATACATTTTGAGTGTGCCTGACTCTGGCCCACATATTAATACGTATTGTGTGTATGATCAGACGTTTAACCGCCAACCGAACGTTCTGTGTGTGCGCGCGTGCATGTGGGCAGAAGTTAATTTAACCGCGAAGCGCTGTGTCCGTGTGTGTGACTTAACTATATTTTGTGGACAAATTTGTACCAAAAAGTGAGATAAACCTGTCAAAAACTCCCTTTGGGGATGTCCTCATTTGTAAAACAGGTTTAAAAAATTAAGGACAATTCTCTGGCATTTATTTTTGCTGTATCAAAAACGTACCGAACTGTGACAAGTGTATCGTTTTGAACCGAACCGTTGATTTTGTGAACCGTTACACCCCATAGTGATGTTCCCTGTCATATACTGTCATGCGCTACATTTTTATAATGAACTTGATTGCAATATAATACTCTAATATAAATCTGTTTTACCATGGCAGAACTATGACAAATAAAATGATGGCTCTAATGAGCCTCAGAGGAAGGAGTGGGAAGGTGTCCTTTATGAAGACCCATCTTTACAAGCTCATCTGTGGTGAGTTTGCTTTAACATTTTTTAACAATGTTTTAAATAATATAGAATATAGTAAGCAGAATAATAATTCATAAGAAATCATTTTAGTTGGAGGACTCTACAGAGCATACTGTAATATTATATATAATACTCCATTCTGGGCTCTAGACTAACTTCTCTACTGGCAGTACTGGTTACTACCAACTGCCTTTTCTTGCTCACCCAAGCATGTTAGTAAATACTAATTTATATACGTTGAAACATTGGCAATGCCACAAGTTGATATGTACAAAATATTGGAGAGGTTAGTGTTTGCTAATAATGATCTTTTTTTTTTTTTTTCTTTTCAGACGTGGTGTTCAGCTCATTTGATACTACAACAACAAAAATAAATGAACACATGGCCAAATATTTAAAATATGCACCAGAGAGGATGGGTGGCGGTGGCAGAAAAATGGAAAAATAACTAGCCATGTTCAATGTGGCCCAGTGTTTGGGCTGTTCTAGTTCAACAAGTGTTTGTGTAAAATGTTTTACGTAATAAAGCATGTTTCTTTAATCAGTGAAATGTCTTTATTAATCTTCTTCCTGGTCTTGCTTTTACCAATTGGCTTTGTCCTAGCTGACTCTGCATGTCCACTAACTCGTTTATGTATCCATTTCAAGGTGTTTGTTCTGTTGAAAACATCAGTACTTTAGTGAAAACAGTTTAACAAAATAAACTGTTGAAAAGCAGGACTTTAGTGACGTTGAAATTTTAACGTTGATTGGATTTGCAAAATCTAAACTAAAATCAATATTGATTCAATGTTGGCAAATTCACCTATGTTGACAAACGTGACGTTGGAATGACGTTGCTATTTCAACGTTGATTAGATTTGCAAAATCTAAACAAAATCCAACGGTTATCCAACACTGACACCTGACGTTGATTCAACGCTGACTCCACGTTAAAATGCCAGCTGGGATCTTATCCCCCCTAGATGGAGGTACCTTGTAATGCCCAGGACACCGCACAAGGTCAATCCACATCCATCCTGGCCCAATAAATAAACTTAATCTCACCAGCACTGTGTCTCGCTTCCTTCCTCTACGGAGGCTTGATGATTATGAGGGTGTCACAGTAGGTGATTTATATATAAATAAAGGGAGAAGGTCAGTGGTGTGGTATTAGGTTTAGAGTATGCGTTCAGCACAGTGGTTTTATGGTTAGGGAAGTGGGTCTTAGCAATAAGTAAAGGTCAGACATGGGGGTTATTTTGTGGTTAGGGCTGAGGATTTGGGTGAGGGGTTGGAAGTTGAGGTAGGGGTATGTAGTTGGGGATAGGTTAAGATTAGGGGTATAGTTTGTGGGTTTTGGTAAGGGTTAAGTTTAGGTACCAGAAGTGGGTTGGGGGCTAGGTTAGTAGTTTGTGGTTAGGGAAGTGGTTTGGGTAAGGGTTTGGAGGCCCCCATGCTAACATATGCACTGGCCATCTTATACCATTCACTAGACCAGGCCCCCATGGTGTCAGGAGATACGTAGTGCCTGATCGATCCTTATGCATGCCTATTTCCCTTACATCTGTCCTTTTAAGAAGCCATGTCCTGCTTAGTAAATTTGCTGTCACCTCTGACATGGTTGTCTGCCATCTGAGCCTACCCTTCAGGGTATCTGCTTGTGACCAAGGTGGTGTGCTGACACCAGGCCTGGTGTTAGAACCAGCCTGCGCAGGCACCCTAGGACGGGTATCGGCTTGGGACAGAGGTGGCATGCTGTCACTAGGAGTATTAGACGGGTCTGTACAGCTGCCTTAAGACTTGTAACCTGACTAAGGCATAAGGTGTCGCCCTGTGGATTGGTTCGCCTGGTGCCCCCTTGGACTTCAACTAGAATTATGTCCTGATCTAGTGCAACCTCAGGGTTAAGTTGTGTGGCCATCTGTGGGCCTTTTGGAGTGGCTTGTTCCTTTAGGGGACTAGTCTGGACATGTAATTGACCCCCTGGGGAGGGAATAAGGAGGCCCAGAAGACTAGGGGGCTCTCCACAAGTTCCTCTACCCCGGGGGATGCTTGCCCTGCTGGGTCTGTTATGGTGGCGACCGTTGCCTGTGGCTGCTCCATCTCAGGACCAGGTGCTGTGAGCTGGGACTGTGGATTCACCTCAGCAACCACCGTATTGTCATCTGCACCTTGTATGAGGAAGGACGGCTGTAAGTCACTCCAGAAGACTGGTTCCTCTACACTGACTCTGTGGCCCTCATTTGGAACAGGCCATGAATCTTGCAACATTTAAAAAGCTTCATCATGTGTTGCTTCCTTAAGCCTCTTGCCCATGTCCCTTCTAGCCCATCTACGGGCTAAGTAGAAACAGTCCTCCCAGTCCTGGGGAGGAAAATCATAGATTTCTAACATCTGTGTATGCAAAGCGGTTGCATGTCAGTGAAGGAGCGACATAGTGGTAACGGCCCAATTTTTGGCATTATCCTTGATCAGGATTTGTGTATCAGGATTGGCCAGGGCAGGCTGGATAATCTCAGCCAAATATTTTTCTAGTTTGCTAATGGCAGGGGGTTGGCCCTCTGCTATATTGTTCATGTGATGTATGAGCCTAATTAATTTCAGGATGCTCTTGGTTCTATGAATAAGTTCTAGGTCATTGCGGTCTAATATCCTGCCTACTTTTATCCTTCCCTTGCAGGTGTCTACAACCACCCCGTTTATCCCCTGTCTCCCTACTACTACTACTACTACGATGCCCTGTCTCAAATGCAGCCCTATGGGGGGGTAAATCTGGCGGGTCCTGGTTGGACCTGCGGTTCAAAAAAAATTGTGGTCCATTTGACCATTGGTGAGGATTCTGATGGTAAGCAGAAGTGAACCTTCTGTCTGCACCATATCTGACTGCATCCACATAAGAGAACCTTGCTTCCTGCCATGCATGCTGCCGAGTCTGCCCATGTGGACGGAATAAGGCCCTATCCAGGCTTTGTTTGGCACGCCTGTGTCTGCATGCTTCCGTCATCCAGCCTTCCCAATCCGGGAGTGGCATTATTTTAAACAAGCAGGTAAGTAAATCAAAACAATGCAAATAAGTAACTCAAATCAATAGTCAATCAATGACTGTTTTTTTTTCTCTCCCCAACAGGTAAACGAAGATAGGGGTGCAAACTCAGGTAAGTAATGCTACAAAGAAGTATAATTAAATAAGGTTCAATTAATATTATCCTGTTTTATTACCCAACAGATGTATGGACATCATGGGAATCACACCACAGGTAAGTATATTCTCTGGACCTATCCAGGTAAGTACTAGTAATCTAATAAATTAAATTCAGTTCAGTTTATTTTATAAAGAAAATGGACAAGCCGTTGAGCAATGTTTCGGTCCACCCAGGACCTTCTTCAGGTGGGCTTGCTAGATAATGTTAACAATAGTAGTAAAGGAAAAATAATGCTCAAGGCACTAACCAAGCTTTCTGATATTTAGAAAATAAAGAAAAACTGTTCAAAACTTTTGCTTCAAAAGTGTTAATTGAAACTTAATATAGAAAGAAAGCAGGCTTATTTGTGCCTGCAATATAACAGGCTTCCTCTCCCTGCAGTTGCCAATGTCCAACTGACACACTGTGCCTGCAGTACTATTTTTATAACCTCAAGGGCGGGACTTAAGTGCATTTTTTAAGGGGGGCCAATCAATGGCTTTAAAAGTGTTTTAGCACTAAAGATTATTTATAAGGCTTTGAAATATATATCTTATTATATCTATTTCAACAATTAATAGATCTAAATGTTTTTAAACAAAATCATTTATAAATAAACAAGCCACTAATTAAGTTTTACAAATCCATAAAACTTCACTAGTAATAGGGATAAATTTTAGTGTGTTCATATCTATTGTGACGGTTTTGCTCTTTTACTTTAACTCGTCAAAGCAAGAGTGATGACAATACCAGAGAATTAACTGTAAAGGAGAAAATCTTCAACTTTTAATTTTTTAACTAGTGCCAAGCATGTAAATAGGAACAATTTATGTTCTTATGTTCTTATGTTCTCACCCCGCGCCCCCACCTGAATCACACCCATAGGCCAGTAAGGCGCAAGACGTCCCGATGTAGCACCACCAACCTCGCCCTCCTGCTCAGCCGCACCCGATAAGTCACCTCTGAAAGTTTTTTCAAGGGGCCTTCCCAGTGAGACATGAGCTTAGTTGACAGCCCCCTCTTTCTCACAGGATTGTACACCAAAACCTTCTCCCCAACTCCAAAGTCCCTGCCCTGGGCACGCACATCATACACCCGCCGCTGTTTGGAACTAGCCTCTGCCAGCACCTGGCGAGTGAGCCCATGCACCACCTGCAGCCTCTCACGCAGGTGGTACAGGTACTCCAAGCCCGGCTTACCAGGCACCTCTGACTCAGGCGGGGAACTGAACATCAAGTCCACAGGCGTCCTCAGCTCTCTCCCGAACATCAGCACCAGCGGGGTGGATTGTGTTGACTGCTGGACCGCGGTGCGGTACGACCACAGCACCAAAGGCAGGTGCCGATCCCAGTCCCTCTGTTGTTGGCTGGTCAGCATGGCGAGCTGCGTGGCAAGGGTCCGGTTGAAGCGCTCCACCAGACCGTCACTCTGCAGGTGAAGAGGTGTGGTGTGGGTCTTCCACACCACCAAACAGGCACAGACCTCTCCGAACATTTCTGCCTCAATGTTACAGCCCTGGGACCTCATGTATAATGACGTGCTAAAACATGGTGTACGGACAAAACTAGTAATGTGCGCAAGCAACAAAAAATCCAGATGCATAAAACTTTGTGTAAGCACAGATCTACACACATTCCCTTTATAAATCGCAATAAGCGAGAAATTTTACTTATGTGAACAAGCCCACAGCCACCCCCCTGACCGGCCCATAATTATGTATATTTGCATATGTAAATCTGTATAATCTGTAGCGCAATTCCCGGTCTCACACCCTTTGAGCAACTAGTTGCTGCGATGATTGGGGACACACTTTTATCGGGGGAGGGGGACGCCGATGTCATTGCGGGTAAGTTTTTCTCGTTCCATACTTTGAATTATTTTCATTTTTATTAATAACACGTAGGGTGCAGATGTGGTGTTACTTTTGTTTATTCTCTTTGTTTATTATTACAGACAATAGTACAAGAGGTGCCCCTAGTGCATTAATATAATAAATTAATACAGTGAAAGTGCTTTCTATTTACATAAGCATAAGCAAATTCGTTCTCTGAAGGTGACATTATAGCAATGTGTGCGCAGTCGATAGCTTCGACTACGTTGGGAAAACCGGACATCACTGCAAATTGAGCTTTAATATTTGCCTATTCAACCAGTGTAAGGAAATTTTATATATCTTGGTGACAAGCAGATTATGCCGTCCCATACAGCTGGCATGGCGCAACTCAGTGTCGACTGAGAAATATCAGATCGGTCTGCAAGTTCTCGCTGAAAAGCATCTGTGGCTAAGAACCCGCAAGTGGACAGAACTTGTAAAGGGACAGGTATAACGCAATTCCTCATCATCTGCCTTTGTAATGCTGGCCCCAGTTTAGCACACAGCTCCAAAATGATTGCTCTTGGAAATCTTAATCGACATAGAAGCCAGTTACTATCATGGGCCTGAATACGAGCTCTCTTTTAATTCTTCCATAAGCTATGTCTTCCAATAACGCAAGAGCTGCCATGGTAGTTGTAATAGTTCGGTAATTTTATGCACCGTTTTATTTTTTACAAATTGATTAAAAATCAGGTGCCGTACATTTGTAAACAACATAAAATTAATGTCGGTGTATTTGATAAAGTCAGCGTCATGATTATGAGTTTAAAAAGGGAAACAACAGTAGCAATGACTAGCCACTGAGTGCCGTCCGTTTACGTACATGCGTGCGCCATGTCTGGAGCTACTGTGAGAATGTGTGTAGCGGAAAAGCCAAGTTTCGTTTTTATACATCTCGACGTGAGCGTGGAAAAGGCCGTACGCAACATTTTCGTGCGTACGCACCGTTTATACATGAGGCCCTTGGTCACTGTGCAGCTCCTCCGGAATTCCGAAATGGGAAAACATCTCGTCCACCAGAGCAGCAGCTGTAGTCACCGCGCTCTGATCAGGCACTGCATACACCTCTGGCCACTTGGTAAAATAATCCATGGCCACTAACACATAACGGTTTCCCTTGTCTGTCACCGGAAACGGCCCCAACATGTCCACAGTGACCTGCTCCATCGGAGCCCCCACCCAATAATCCTGCAACTGCTCTGGAATGCTGCGACAGTCCCTTCTGTGCGGAGCTGTTGTCGCACCAGTGAACAGAGTCATGTCTGTGTGGCAGCCAGGCCAGTAAAACCGAGTGCGCAGGCGGTTCAGCGTCTTTGCAGTGCTGTAGTGCCCCGCACCCGTGGCACCATGGACCAAAGTGAGCACCACTGTCCGCAGGGACCCAGGAACAACAAGCTGGAGCGTCGTCTTCTGGTTACCCGCTTGTGTCCAGCAGCGGTACAACAAACCGTCCCGGACGACGAGGTTACTTCACTGAGAAACTAGTGCCTTTAGTTCCTAGTCAGCATTGGAGACCCACACCCACTGCAAAACCTGGCCCAGGTTACCGCCTCTGACCTGTTCAATCCTCAGCTGCTGCACGCTCAGCTCTCCGAAACTATCCGTGCATGCTGTATTTCACCATTGGCAATGGCTCTGTCTTTCACCTCCGTCCTCTCACAGTATTTATATTTCCCTTCCGTACATGGACGTCGGGACAAAGCATCAGCGTTCCCGTGCAGGCGACCAGCACGGTGCTGAATCTCAAAGTTGAAGGTCTGGAGAATCTCCAGCCAGCGAGTCATCTGGCCCTCCGGCTCCTTGAAGTTCATCAGCCACGCCAGCGACGTGTGGTCAGTACGCAGATGCAATTTCTGCCCGTACATGTAAGGGCAAAAGTGTTTCAGCGCCACCACCACAGCCAGCAGCTTGCGGCACGTCATGCAATAGTTACCCTCTGAAAGGGAAAGAGATTAGCTAAAATAGGCGATGACATGCCACCCCTCCTGAGACAACATGACCTCAAGTCCGACATCGCTCACGTCAGTATCCAGTACAGAGGTCCGCTGGAGGTCCGGATAACCCAGAATGGGTGCAGAGATCAACATGGTTCGCAGCGAAACAAACGCGTGCTCGCAGTCACCGTCCCAGGAGAATGCTCCCCCTTCTTTATGAGCTGGTGTAGCGGGCTCGCGATAGTGGCAAAATCTTTTACAAAAGCACCGGTAGTATGACGCTAAACCCAAGAAGCTCCGGAGCTGACGGATGTTAACCGGCACGGGCCAGTCTCTTACCGCTGAGATCTTTGCTGGGTCAGTGGCTACTCCTCTCTCGCTAATCACATGCCCCAGGAACGCGGTTTCACGGCAGAACAGATGGCACTTTTTCAGGTGCAGATGCAGATTAGCATGGCGTATCGCCGCAAACACCTTGCGCAGATTCCACAGTTCAGTCTCAAAGTCTGTAGCGTGTACCAAGAGGTCATCGAGGTACACCACACAGTGCGAGCGTGGAGTATTTCCAAGCACTTTTTCCATAAGCCACTCGAACGTGGCCGGCGCATTGCATAATCCTAATGGCAGGACTCTCAATTGCCAAAGACCATGTCCAATAGTAAATGCCGTCTTTGCCCGCGCCTCTGGGGCTAATTCCACCTGCCAGTAGCCGTTTCAGAGATCCAACGAGCTGAACCAGGAAGAGCTGGACACACAATCCAAGGCCTCGTCAATATGAGGAAGCTGATACGAGTCCTTATACGTCACCACATTCAGCCGCCGGTAATCTACGCAGAACCGCCATGAATCGTTTCTGTCTCAGTCTGCTGCTTAACTGTCTGTAGTCTAGAGGTAGGAAATGCACTTTCACTGACTGGGACATGGTCACACATTTCTTTAAAAATCATAACCTTAATTAATGGCAAATAAATTATTTCTTATATATTTGTTTTGCCATTACATTAATCTTTGTTTTAATGTATATTGTAAATATGTCAGATTTATGTTAAATTTGTAATTTGACATCAAAGTATAGACATTGTAAAATGCAGTTTGGAACACTTGCAGAAACATTATAAAAGTACACAGTAAGCAATGGTGGCAGTTTGTTTTGATCCCAGATATTTGATCACCAAAGTCTTGGCTACATGAAGATGACTAAATAGTGTAGTTGCAACATTCATTTTGATAAATAAATAAGAAAAAGCTAACTCATGTCACTATTTTTGGCTCCTTTCATTAAATATGTAGCAATTTTCATGTGTATGAATGAGCCATAGTCACCTGGCCACGTCCCTCCCCCACTTTTATGGCTCTGACTGTGATGTTTCTGGATCGCATTTCACCATTGCGCTGTTAATAAAATTACCATGCAAATGCGATTTGAATATGCGCTAATGCGGCTATTTAGAATGTGAATAGCGATCTTCCGTAAGAGCGGTACTACACGCCCTCAATGCAGGTAAAACAAAGTAAGGTGACATGGTTTACTTTCTTGCCGATTTAACCTAATTTTAAAAACTTTACTACTTCTGACAATGGACGTTTTGAAAAGAAGACCGATTACGGATTTAGTCAGCATTTTTTTCATGTTTCTATAATAAGATTTCAGCGAGTTATGAACTGAAATAGACAAGAAAGATACTCGGCATTGCTGACGATGCCGTCAACTACAGAGGGATAAAAGTATTTTTCTGAATCATTCGGTCTGTAATGCATACCGAACTGAAAGCCTCGTACCGAACGGTTCAATATAAATACGCGTATCGTTACACCTTTAATATATATATATTATGGCTGTCAAAATTAATGGGTTAATGCGGATTAATCCATCATAATGATTAATCTGATTAAAAAATTTTATGTAATTAACCCATCTGCAGTGCATAATGACTCAAAATCCCTGAAATGTCTCTGTCAACCCATTTCGGGCAGTTTTGGTGCATTACATTTGCCCTCGGAACTCATATTCTGAGTTTTGAAGCGGGAAGTGTAAATGTGCAATCCCGTTTCTCAGAGAGCCGAGAAATATCTTGGAGCAGCACAGAGGATCCCAAGTTCACAATCCAAGATGGCTGCGCCCTTTATCAACAGAAGGGGAAGTTGTAGTTTTATACTGTTTAAGCACTACTCATTTGTAGCTCATTAAATCGGTCGCACACACTATACCGTCCAACTTATCTGTGGACGTGTTGCTATGTAGTTTTATACGTAAAGCACCGCACGTAATGTGTTATCAACTGATATTGCCAATAATGCCAATTAACCAGGTTACAATTGGATTTCATGATTAGTCGGATTATTTGTCGGATTTACAGTAGTTCAGGCTAATTATAAGTGAACAAATATAAAGACCATTTAAACTGAGATACCTTACATCTGACAAGTTGTCCAGCTAAACAAAAAATCTTGCTTTTTGATATGGGTCCATGGTATTGCACTTCTGTGGCAGATGGAATGCATCCGACTCATGTTCAATATGTTCAATAAACATGTTAAGTGCATATATATTCCCTTTTTTCTTTAGTCTGTTTGCTCATACAAAATGAAATGCGATTAATATAGATTTAAAATTAATGACATTTAACTGTGATTAATCTGATTTAAAAAAATAATTGTTTGACAACACTAATATATATATATATATATATATACATATATATATATATACACACACACAATTAATTAACATCACCACTGACGATTGTAATATTTATCTTTAAAAGGTCAAATACAACAGTTTTAAAGTCTGAGTACACAATATGGACAAAATATGTGGACTGTAGAATTGCACAGGAAGAGGGACTGAAAACATATTTGTAAATCCATTCTGTAACGTACACCTATAATGCCTATAACTGCAGTACTTTCATGAGTATGTGCTTTAGGTAACTTGCCTTCCTAGAAAAGCCATCAATGCCACCAAATATCACCAGGTTATACCTAATGAAAAAAATGACATTTTAGAAAATATCAGATAATTTGCCACAAATACAATTAATTTAAACAAAAATGACCTCAGACTACATTCTAAGAAACACACCTGATAGGCTTATGATTGGAGTCAATGTGCTGCAGAAAATGAGGGCCTTGAACAGAGTATTTTCGCCGAACCACCCAGCCCATTGTTGTCATTCTTGATAAAATGCCTTCTGTATCAACTCTATGCATAGAGGCTTTGAGTCTGCTCCACTGTACATGGTAGCCCTCTGCTTGAAGACATCCCTTAACAATCTGGTATCCAGCGTGAGGTAGTCTAGATTTGATGGCTCTCACTTCCATATCCAGAGTATCGTCTAAAATGGTGGAATAAAGGCTCCTAACTGAGATGTTGTACTCTTGCATCCTCCTGTAGATGGTTCTTCTTGACACAACAAGAATATCTGCTACATATATCACAGGAAGACCTAGCCGAAGAAGACTTTGAAGGTGGTCCTCTGTGACTTGTAGTCTAAAACGTCCTTGGGGACCTTTGATTTTCACCACAGAGTTAAAGGGGGGAGGTTTCGCAGGTCTAACAAGCTGCTCAGTTCAATGAGTGCTTCACAGACATCACTGGGCAAATGTACATTTTGTAGTGCACTTATGAATGTCCTCTCTTTGGTCACTATGTAGTCCAAATAATCAAGATCAAGAAAGTTGTTTTTCAGACAACACTGCAGTCTTTCACACAGTCTTGCTAAGCTCTCCTGAATGAAAATGTTCTGCAATAGCAATGTAATAAATTAACATACACTGTTAAGAAATTCAACCAATTTAATCAGTTGGTGCAATTCTGATCAGTTACATACTTCATGGGCTATTAGCTAAAAACACATCATACGAATGTAACAGTAGGTTAGCACAGCTACACTAGTCATTATATAAGGAGTACCATCACTTTTATATTTTAATCTTTATCGCACCGCCACTTCTCCGCTACTCAGAGACAAGCGTCACGCGAGAGTGGCGGGGCAGCGCGCAGCACCGTCAGTGTTGTTGAGGCGCTTCTGGTGTTCCCAACACCCCCACCGCAGTTCTCACGGTCATTACAGTAGCAAAACTTTTATTTCTCCACTTTGAGCACTGCTTATACAGATCACCATATTAAACGCCAGTCCAGCTGATGCTCCTGGTTATTGGCACAGCACACAGTGCGCTGTAGACACGCAGCAGCCCAGAAGCATAGCACTTCAAACCCGCTTTATAACTTTACATTTAGATCGATACAGGGGTATGTGTATTGATGCACTCGCATTTTAGAAATTAATACTGACTTCCGCCTCATTTCGGCGAGATAAATATTTAGCATAAACACTGCTAGAAAGCCACATGAGATGAACTTGAACTAAACTGAAAGTAAAATTCATATCCCTATAGCTAGTTTTGCTATACTTTCCACAGCTACTGTGGAAGTAAAATTGGACATTAGTAGGCCGGGAGGGGAGGCATATTGGGTCTGTTATGTCTTAGGCCTTAGGCCAGAAGAGATTGTTTTGAATACTATGTGACCTCGCTTTGTGATAGCTGCCTGCAGTTGGCTCCGCAGAAACTCGGACCTTGGAGAGGCAGACAGTGGAGCAAAGGGGGGGAGAAACCACTTGCAGGAAGAGACTCGAAGCCGCCCCAACTGGTGCACAAAGAGTTATAGCTTATTAAAGTAGTTGTAGTAGTCAATATAATATGTTACACAATTGATTGCATCATGTTAATCATACTTATGTTAATCATACTAATCATATGTTAACCATGTATTTTCAGCGATTTAGGGACAATACGTCAATGTGTTAATCATTAATCAATGGAACAACAAAACATTAACAGTGATTCAATGTCATATAATTAATATCTATATACATATCCCAAGTATAGTCTAGAAGCCGAGGCTGTCTCCAGTAAGTTGCGTACAATGGGTTGACTTTACCTTGCTACCAAGGTGAACCAATGGAGCAGGAGAATTGTGTTTGTTATACGTTTCAGCTTAGTTTGTTGATGTTTCATGACCAATCAGGACTTAGAAGTCCTGGGAGTTATGGTTTATCTACTGGTTGCTCTGTGTGCCGGGGGTGACTTGTTACCAAGTGCCAGAGTGTGATGGGAGCGCTTTGCTGAACTTGCTGGAATAAAAGAGATTTTCTTTACTCACCAAACTAAGAGGCCCAGACTTTTATTCTAAGTGCTTGATTTATAATTTTTCTACCACAGTTTGGCGCCCAACGTGGGGCAGCTGAGTTCTTTGTTTGTTCCAGACGATGGTAACCTGCGATAGAAGTAGGTAAGGCGTAGAGCCTGATGGGACCAGATCCAGATGAGATTAAGGATTGGCCCAGTCCCTCATCGAGGAACAATGGAGACCACGCTGTCCCAGACCCGAACATTCCTGAGACTGATTTGGCCAGACCTGTTTTGGTGAGATAAAGGCTTCTCTGTTTGTTCATTCCTGCTGCTGCTTTGTGTTATGATCCTCTGTCTAGGGTCAGGGACCGCCAGAAAGGTAGAGGAGAGGGAGAGGGGAAGACAAGACAACCAGGGAATAAGGGAACGGGAACAAGGGACACAGGAGGGATCTTTTTTATGGTTTTTTTATTTTTCACAACACGTTCACAAACAGGAGGTGCAACGAACTTCGGGAGTGACCCACGCCAAAAATAATCAAAACAACTAACGAGCACGTCCCAAACTGAGCTAATCCCTAAGTGAAAATAAGCAAACAAAATGACAAACACTAAACCTGGCTCCCTATCCAAAACACACAGTAAACACCACGGTCGTAAAACAAAATGGCAGTCGCTCCTTACGCACCAAAAAGACATGTACAAACAACACACAGTCCGAAACACGGTATCCAAAGGGGCGAGCAAAAGAATAGTCAGAAGACAGGCGGGAGATCAGAAAACCAACAAATCAAACAAATCAGAGCAACAGTACCAGAGAGGGAAGAAGCAAAAGTCGTAGTCCAGAAGCCAAAACCAGTCATACACATATAATCAAATCAATAAGCAAACCAATCACAGAAAAACCAAAACGAGCAGAGCTCCTGAAGTGTCTTCCTGTCGGCTTTTCAGCTCCCAGAACCAGGAAGTGACGCGCGGCGCATTGGAGGAGCCGTAGGCGGGGTCTGGTCAGCAAGGCGGAGCCAAGATGCAGCCGGCGAATGACGACGAGGGAGGGAGGTCCGGAGCGGAGTCCAAGGAGCGGCGGAGGAATGGGCGAGGGGGCAGACCTCCGAAGAACCCATATGCTTCCCCTGGAAAGTTACGGCACATAACACCACCGCACACAAGAGCGAACCCGACAGGTGTTCGCAATCACACTTGAGATTTACACAAACAAAACACCCAAAAACAAAAGAGGTGAGAATCAGGAGAAACAGAAACCAACTGTGAATAACCGAGGGTAACGAGAAGTCAAGGTCTGGAGGGGACACTTTCCGCACTTGATCGCGGTTGTAACAAACGCACGCCGTGGGGTGGTTCTTGAAGTCTGTCTTCTCGACAGCGGAAGCACGACAAGCCTCCAAGATGGGATCAGGGGATACAGCAAGTTTCACAGGGACCGGGAGGTCAGGACTATTAATTGTCGAGGCGGTTGGCAGAGCAGGGTCGGACATAAATGTATCGGCTAAGTCGATGTCCGCGAGCCGGCGCCGCTGGGCGCAGGTAAGCACACAGGCAGGAAACACAGCGGGGAGCTTCACCGCAGCATCATTTTCACACTCGACGGGGTCTGCGATGACCTCAGGAAGAGGAACAAACCTCCCACCTGCGATGTCATTCCCTAATACAAACATGACACCGGACACAGGTAAGTGTTCTTGTACCACAACACGCACATATCCTGAAAAGTCAGCGGTTCTTAAATACACATTGTGTAGGGGAACAGCCGTCACACAAAGGGCAATGCCTTGCACTAACACATCCGAACCACAGTACGTAGTCTGGTCTAGAGGAACAATGCCTTCAACCAAAAAAGACTGCGCAGCACCCATATCCCGCAGGATAGTTACAGGATGCTGTACTTGGGTCTCTCCGAGCGAGACCGTGCCAGGGAACACAAAGGGCTGAAAAGTGGATTCAACCGAAACGGCAGGCGGAACAGCCTGATCAACGCAAGCAGCGAGTTGTACCTTTCTGCTGGCAACACGAGCGTTCTTCCGCTTTAGAGCGGGACAGACCGAGATGACATGACCCACCTCATGACAGTAGTAACATTCTCTTTTCTCCACAGAAGGTGGAGAGGCAATGGAAGACGAAGGAGGTGTCACAGGACGGGGACCAAGTCTACGAGGCAGAGGGGTCGGGGTAAACAGTCTTATGGGTCAGAATAAACTCATCCGCAAGGGTGGCAGCTTCGGACAAAGAAACGGCTTTCTGTTCATTCAAATACACCACCACACGATCAGGGATACAATTCTTAAACTCCTCTAACAACAACTCCTTAAGTTTGTCAAAATCAGACATACCACATGCAACACACCATTTATCAAACAGCACAGTTTTCTCTCGAGCAAACTCAACGTAGGTTTGGCTGGCGGATTTACACAAATTCCTAAAGTTTTGCCGGTAAGCCTCTGGGACTAACTCATAAGCCTTCATTATAGTGGCCTTCACGATCTCATAATCGAGACTCTGATCTAGCGCTAGAGCTGAACAAACTTCCTGTGCTTTTCCCACTAGCTTGCATTGTAAAAGTAATGACCAAAGATGCTTGGGCCAATCCAAAGTCATAGCAATTCGCTCAAAAATAGAAAAATAGGCATCTACCTCATTCTCCCGAAAAATGGGAACAAGCCCAACATGACGGCTAACATCGAATCCAGAATGTCAAATTTCAATGCTGTGGGGAGCTGGCGAACTCAAAGGAGAGCGAGGGCGAGGAGCGTCTTGGGCATCAACAGTCTCGGGCGGGTAGACCAGCCTGAGGGGTCGTACCTGGTGAGCGAGCCTTCCGCGGAAGGGGCACAGGCTTTTGATCAGCCATGCTCATCCTAAGTAACGCCACCACCTCCTCCGCTTCTATTTCCACAACCCGGACATGGAGAAGTTGTGCCTGATACTCCTGCCATTTAATCTCCAGCTCCCTCAGCTTAATGGTGAGCAGCAGTTCCTCCCTAGCTGAGCGAGGATCGCCGAGATCCATGCGGATCCCCAGCCCTGGATTGTCGCTGCTGGCCTCCGCTGCAGCCGACATCTGCACGGGAGTGGATGCAACACCCGGCAAACCGCCCAACTCAGGTAGGATACCCTGCTGAATCAGGTCATCCTGCAGAACCTGTTTTATCGCCCGTTTGGACGCCTCAACGGGGACAAACAACTGAAAAAAAGTCCGCTATTTTCAGCAAGTCGTCCTTGCGGCACTTATCAAATTGCTCAAGCGTAGGCTGCAGGGTGAAAGCTATGAGATTAAACTGTGCCATATTAACTTCACTACCACTAATACAACCACTACCGCCCCCCCACAAAAACAATCCGCCAGACAAACACCAGAAGGAAGCAAAGAAAATCCCGGACGAGCCCCCAATTTCTGTTACGATCCCCTGTCTAGGGTCAGGGACCGCCAGAAAGGTAGAGGAGAGGGAGAGGGGAAGACAAGACAACCAGGGAATAAGGGAACGGGAACAAGGGACACAGGAGGGATCTTTTTTTATGGTTTTTTTATTTTTCACAACACGTTCACAAACAGGAGGTGCAACGAACTTCGGGAGTGACCCACGCCAAAAATAACAATCAAAACAACTAACGAGCACGTCCCAAACTGAGCTAATCCCTAAGTGAAAATAAGCAAACAAAATGACAAACACTAAACCTGGCTCCCTATCCAAAACACACAGTAAACACCACGGCCGCAAAACAAAATGGCAGTCGCTCCTTACGCACCAAAAAGACATGTACAAACAACACAGTCCGAAACACGGTATCCAAAGGGGCGAGCAAAAGAATAGTCAGAAGACAGGCGGGAGATCAGAAAACCAACAAATCAAACAAATCTGAGCAACAGTACCAGAGAGGGAAGAAGCGAAAGTTGTAGTCCAGAAGCCAAAACCAGTCATACACATATAATCAAATCAATAAGCAAACCAATCACAGAAAAACCAAAACGAGCAGAGCTCCTGAGGTGTCTTCCTGTCGGCTTTTCAGCTCCCAGAACCAGGAAGTGACGCGCGGTGCATTGGAGGAGCCGTAGGCGGGGTCTGATCAGCAAGGCGGAGCCAAGATGCAGCCGGCGAATGACGACGAGGGAGGGAGGTCCGGAGCGGAGTCCAAGGAGCGGCGGAGGAATGGGCGAGGGGGCAGACCTCCGAAGAACCCGTATGCTTCCCCTGGAAAGTTACGGCACATAACATTTGCTTGTTGCTGATGGTTATGTGTTTGAGTGTGTTATGTGAAAGTCCGCCGTGACAGGGCATCCAAGCACGGGGAAGAGCTGACCACAGTTTGGAAAGCCAGTGGAAGAGCACTCATCCACCTGTGATAGGGAAAGGGTGCTGTCCAAGTGGAGACCTGAGTGACCTATTAATAATAATAATAATAATAATACATTTTATTTATAGGCGCCTTTCTAAACACTCAAGGACACCGTACAGTGAATGCTAAAGAACAATATAAAAACCATGATAATGCAAAATACAAGATTAAAAGCACAAGTTAAATTAAACAAAGCAACTGAATTCACAGAGAGAAAGCCAGCTTGAACAGATGGGTTTTAAGTTTCGATTTGAACAGTGGAAAGTGAGTCAATGTTTCTGAGCTCCAATGGTAAAGCGTTCCAGAGTCGAGGTGCTGAGCGACTGAAAGCTCTGTTCCCCATGGTAGCCAGACGAGTGAAGGGGATAGTGAAATGGATGGAGGACGAAGATCTGAGGGTGCGAGCGGGAGTGGCAACTTGTAGGAGGTCAGACAGGTATGGAGGGGCAAGGTTGTGGATGGCCTTAAATGTTAACAGCAAGATCTTAAAGTCAATACGGAACCTATTTGGCAGCCAGTGAAGCTCCTGCAAAATGGGAGTGATGTGGTGGACGGAGGGGGTTCGGGTGATAATACGGGCAGCGGAATTTTGTACCAATTGTAGCTTATAAAGGGATTTCTTAGAGAGACCAAAGAGAAGAGAATTGCAATAATCCAAGCGAGTGGTAACAAGACTTAACAAGAATAGCAGTGGAATGTGTGGTAAGGGAAGGACGTAGGCGATTAATATTACATAGGTGGAAATATGAAGACCGGGTGATGTTATTAATGTGATACTGGAAGGATAAGGTGCTGTCGAGGATGACACCCAAACTCTTAACCTGGGGGAGGACACATGAGTTATCAATTACTAGAGAAATATTGTCAGTGATGGACAGTGCTGATTTAGTTCCAACTAGAAGAACCTCAGTTTTGTCTTTATTTAATTTGAGAAAATTTAAAGAGAATCAGGACTTAATTTCTGCAAAACAATCAGTGAGGGTGGAAGTTAAACTTGAAGAATTCGGTTTGCTACTGAAGTAGAGCTGGGTATCATCCGCATAACAGTGGAAATTGATACTGTACTTGCGAAAGATATTGCCAAGGGGAAGGAGGTAGATAATAAAGAGGAGGGGCCCCAGGACAGAGCCCTGTGGCACACCTGAAGTGACAGTGGAAAGCTGAGATGTGAAGGATTTGAGCTGAATGAACTGAGTACGGCCAGATAGAAAAGATTTGATCCAGTGTAACGGAGAGTGCGTGATACCAATGGAGGATAATCTATCTATGAGAGTGTTGTGACAAATGGTATCAAAGGCCGCACTCAGGTCAAGAAGAATGAGAATAGTTAGCAAACCAGAGTCAGCTGCAATAAGTAGGTCATTAGTGATTTTTATGAGTGCTGTTTCTGTGCTATGAAGAGGGCGAAAGCCAGACTGGAACTGTTCATACAAATGATTGTGTGATAAGTGAGAATGAATTTGAATAGCTAGTGTTTTTTCAAGAATTTTAGATATAAATGGTAAGTTAGATATTGGACGGAAGTTATTGAAGTCGGTTGGATCAGCACCGGGTCGTTTCAGTATTGGAGTTATTACAGTAGTTTTGAACGATGGAGGAACAGTTCCAGTGGTTAGAGATGAGTAAATGATAGAAGAAATGAGGGGAAGCAGAGAAGGGAGACAGGCTTTTACCAGATCTGTGGGTAGAGGGTCTAACTGACAGTTGGAGGACTTGGACTTACACGTAATATCTGAAATTTCTGAAAGGGTGGGAAGCTGAAAGGATGAAAATGTAAGAGTAGGGGAGTAGAGTTCAAATGAGCTACTAATGGAGGCTGACCCAAGGTCCCAATGGATCCTCTGAATTTTTTCGTTAAAGAAGGACATAAGGGAATTACAGAAATCTGTTGAATAAAGATGTGATGGTAAAAAATCCGGGGGTTGGGTGATATTGTTGAGTATTGAAAACAATGCCTTAGTATTATCCTTATTGGATGAAATTATATGGGAAAAATAGTTGGATTTAGTTTGAGCAATAGAATCTCTGTAGTATCAGGGTTTCTGCAGGTTTTCTAAGAGTAAATTTAAGACTTTTTTAAGACCTTTTTAAGACCAAATAAAGAAAATTTAAGGAAAAAAAAAATATCGTAGGGAAATTCATACGAATATATTATAATCATAATTATGATATTATAATATAATAATCATAAGAATATACGTATTCTTCGGCCTTCCAATCGCACTACATGTCTAAATAGCGCGCTTTAGAAGAAAGGGTTCATCTGCGCATGCTTGTCAAGTTCTTCTTCGGGTTACTGACAGATGAAGCAGCACATAATGCCATCTACCGTTCAATGAATATTGAGCGATCTAAGCCATGTAGCACAGAAATTACGCTTTCGCTTCTCTTTAAAATCAAAACACATGAGGAAACAATCCCTCACAAAAATTTATGCCATGATCATATGAATTTAAGACTTGCTGGTCTGATTTAAGACCTTTTCAAGGCCTTAATTCACGGAAAAGTGATTTAAGACTTTTTAAGACTTTTTTAAGACCCGCGGAAACCCTGAGTATGATATATGGTCTTTGAACATCTCTTTGTGAACAGTTAGTCCAGTTTTCCTGTAAAGCCTCTCTAGTTGGCGACCTTTGGTTTTCAAAAGCCGAAGTTCAGGTGTAAACCAGGGAGCAGAAAAACAAAGAGACAGATCTGGTTTTCAATGGGGCAACAGAGTTAAGAATGTCGCGAAGCCCAGAGTTGTAATAGGTAACTAAGTCTTCTGAGGTGGAAATATTGGGAATGTCCATAAGGGAGTTAATGCTTGACATAAGTAAATCCAAATTAATATTCTTGATATTGTGAAAGGAAATGAAACGAGGGAACTTCTGAACAGAAAATGTGAGTTCAACTTTGAATGAGATGAAGAAATGATCGGTTATGGGGAGTTCGACTGCTGTACAATCAGAGGGGATAACACCAGAGCAGCAAATTAAATCCAAAATATGCCCTTTAGAGTGGGTCGGAGCATCACTGTACTGCTGAAGTCCAAAACTCTCGAGACAAGGTATAAAGTCTCTTGTTAAGGGGTTATTATTATTGTCCATGTGTATATTAAAATCCCCCAGCAATATTATATATTCGTAGATAGGTGGGTTAGAAAAGCAGCAAAGTCATTTAAAAAGTCAGTATGTGATTTATGGGGACGGTAAACAGTTGCAATGATGGTAGGAGTAGGTCCAGACAGTTGACATACAGTGGATTCAAAGGACCCGAATGTCTGAACAGACACCGGGGAAACTGTCCATTTCTCACGGTAAATTATCGCGAGACCTCCGCCCCAACCGGAGCCACAGGGTTCAGATAGATAAACAAACCCCGGAGGAGTAGATTCATTAAGCTGAGAAAAGTCATCAGGCAGTTGCCATGTCTCAGTTAAACAGAAAAAGTCAAACTTACGGTCAATCAGGAGAACCTGGATGAGATGTCCCTTGCTCTTAAGTGAGCAGATGTTTAACAGACCGAAGTTGACAGTTGAAGTTTCACGTAAGGTAGTAGTGCTAGTCGACCGAGCTAGGCTTGCTAGCACACTGTGGTCGACAGTCGTGCTGGAGTTACACGGAGGACGATGGGAGCTGGACCAGATGGAGCTTATTGTTTTCGAGGTGTCTGTGCAGCGGGACCCACGGTGAATGTATCTCCAGCGAGGGCAGAAAGCGATGTTTGGGTAAAGCTGCAGTATAGTCTGCGAATGTTCAGACAGGTGGAAACGTAGCCGGATAAGCTCAGCCGCCGAATATTGGAGCAGACCCGTTGCAGGTTGGAAAACAAGCGACAGTGGAGTCCAGATAAACACAAACCAGATAAAAATGCTACTGAGCCACATAGTGAGTGAGGAGCTTGGACAACTTAACAACTTCAGTGTCCAGTGTGCAGATCCAGATCCAAGGAAGACTCGATACCGGCGAGCAGCGGCAGTCAGATCGCGCCAGCGTTCGCCCAACCGGAAATCCCAAATCTCTCACCATGAAAAAATTACGTGGAAGAGGTGGATGCACGAGACCTTGGGAAAGTCCGTGATTTTGGTGACGCCACTGTATATTGTGCGACGGGGCACAAGGAAGGCGGCAGGGAAGCTGTCACCCGCAGGGGGTCCAGACACGACGGTGATAAGACTTGGTGCAGCAGGGGCAGAGGGCAGGGTGGTGTGTGCTCTGCATGGGGCGGCATTGTATGGTGAAGGCTGGACAGTGAATGCATTGCATGCGGTAGCACAGCACTGTGTAACAGGCCAAGGACGGGTAAGATTCCTGTGTGAGGACAGGAACAACCTAAGACAGGCGCTGTCGTAGACCCCTAGCACTGGGCTGAGGCACTGTTCGGGGTTTGGCCCACTCTCGGTCCCACGGGAGTATAAAGGTGTATGTTGATATGGTGTGTGGGTTTTGGAGAATGTGTATGTGGTAAAGGGTGTGTGGTCTCCCAGGTGCAGTATCCTCAGTGGGATAAACAATACATGGAGTTGATTTTGCTCCACACTGTCACATGCAGGTGCTAATGTTAAATGGAATAATGGAATTGCCCTGTGGACTAATATAGCATAAAAGTCTCTGGGGAATCATGTGTTGGGTCTGAGATATACTGGGATAAGCTTGTTAATTTGCTTTTAGGACACTAAATGTTTGGAATAACACTTAGTTCTTTTTGATTCTGTCGTCACCCAGTAACAAGGTGTCTTGTTTAGTTTAGTGACCACCCAGTAGCTGTGTGCTTAGTACAGACGGCAGCTGCCTAGAGAAGGGGAGTTTGTAGGATATCAGGGTCAGAACAGATATTTCATAGGTATTGTGTTCAACGCCATTTGTTAAAGGGTAGATATGGGGAGTGCGTCAAGTAAACATTCACACCCTCCTGAAAGGGACTCAGAGATCGAGGGAGAGATAATGAGGAGGCCTGGGACTAAAGAAGGCTATTAACCCCTTGGGACCGGCAATCCCGCCGGCGGGATCTGACGGAAATTTCGCAAAACCGTTTAAATAACTCCGCGAGTTTTTGTCATATACACATTTTAAAAATACTCTCAGAAACCTTGGACGGTCTACTTTTCAAATATATATAGGTAGAAACTAAATATATTTTTACAGCTTCGTGATACGAATTGAAAGAACAAGAGTGACTGACTTAAGCGTCTGCGTCTCGAAGCGGCTCTGATCGCCCACCCACTTGCAAATCGCGCTATTCGCATGATAATAACATGATAATCCGACAGTTAGTATTGGGTAAAGAAATATGTGAATACGCCCATTGTGACCGAAATAAACAAGAGCACATGTCTGGGTAGTGTTTACACTGATCGGCTACAATATAGCACACGGATACGTCTCTGCCGCTGAAGCTTTCCGCCAGTGTTGCCACTTTCAGCAGCGAAGCTCATACCTGTGTTCATAGCTCAGTGGGCTAAGCCTGTGTGCCTGCAATCACGTGGTCGCCGATTCAAACGCAGCGTATTTAGAACGTGAATAGCGATCTTCCGCTGAGAGCGGTCCTACACGCTCCCGACGCAAGTAAAACCAAGAAAGGTGACACGATTTGCTTTTTTGCCTATTTAACCTAATTTTAAAACGTTAATACTTCTGACAATGGAAGTTTTGAAAAGAAGACAGATAATGGATTTAGTCAGTGTTTTTTTCATGATTCTACATAATGATTTCAACGAGATATAAACTGAAATACACGAGAAAGATACGCGGTCGATGATGCCCTCGTCCCCAGAGCGTCAATAATAGTCACTGCATCATATTTATCGCTTTCTATATTTATATAGTCACAGTTTTTCATTTTTCATTCCATCTATCAATAAACTGTGAAAGGGATTTTATTGTTGCTACTTTTCTTGCATTTCAAACTGCCTTTCCAAAGTGATGGGTGTGGGGTGCAGTGACATTCCAGACTGATGGGCCATTGACAGTATGCAAACTACTACAGGTGTGAGGACACCTATCTCATCAATATTCATTGTGAAGACCACTGACTTTGAGAAAAAGAGTGTCACTCCAAAGTTCTAACACTTTAGTAATCAAACTACATAAAATTTCAGAATGTCACTTTCACCTATGTGTAGCCAACCCCTGTGTCTATAAGCTTCAGAGCTCAAAAGTCTTACCTAGAAATGTCTATAATGTGATCTTTTACAATTTCTCAGCATGTCTGAAAATAGGTTTTTGAAAAGTATATGTTTAAAGTTGATTTTAACAAAAAATAGAATAACAACATTCTAAGAGGTCTCAGATTATTGGTGCTGAGTTTGTGCTGAATAAAAGCAAATGTATCACTTTGGGATAAATGTTTTTTAGATAGGTGAAATATTTTAAAATGTCAAGGCATGTCAGACTACCTCGAAAGTGGAAAAAAGGCCTCAGGCCCCAGGGGGTTAAGGTACCTCAGTTTAAATGGCCTTTATCTTCGTTCACTTACAATTAGCCCGAACTACCTTAAATCCAACAAATAATCCGACTAATCATGAAATCCAATTCTAGAACGGTTAATTGGTAGCCATTGTTAGCAATATCACTTGATAACACATTACTCGCGGTGCTTCACGTATAAAACTCCGTAGCAACACGTCCACAGATAAATTGGACGATATAGTGTGTGCGACCGATTTAATGAGCCACAAATGAGAAGTAGTGCTTAAACAGGATAAAGCTACAACTTTCCCTTCTATTGAGAAAGAGCGCAGCCATCTTCGATTCTGAACTCGGGATCCTCTGCGTTATCCGAGATCTCCGAGAAACGGGAGCGCGCATGTCATCACTTCCGGCTTCGAAACTCGGAATCCGAGTTCCCAGGGCAAATGGAACGCACCACAAGCTTGCTCTTCTCACCTTTATTCATAGGGTGGGGGAAGGTGAATTGGCACGTTTAAAAGTGACACGAACGACCCCCTCTCATTAACATTTCTGAGGTTAGATCTTGTAATTTGAAGGGTTGTGAAAGCCATAAGGTATTGCTAGGGTGCAAAGTCCAAGAAGCAAGGAATATCTGCGCTGTGTTACTCGTTAGTTGCGCAGTAATAGTTTATGAATCACAAGAATAGGCCAACATGCAATTAGGAAATACAATGCTCTGCAGTTTTTAGTTTAACTTCTGAAGGCCATTTTGCGATCTCAATCGTCATACAGCAGCATATGTTTTAATATGCCACTCAAACGCACATAATGCTATGCCTTTATTCTCAAAATAGACTATTAGGATCTCATATTGCTACAACTTTGTACACAATACGGCAACAACTTTACAGCGGGACACGTTATTTTTGTTATGCTGTTATCAAAAATATATAATATTCTCAACAACAACAATGCCAAAAAAGCTTATTTATTCAAGTGATCAGAAATATACAATCATCAGAAATGTGTCATACATATTGTCTCAATAGAATTCTGGCAAAGAGAACAAGCAGAGCCCACAGACCAAAAGTAAAACAGGGACTACCCGGCTTGTAAAAAAGAAATCAGTGGGTATTTGCTAATTTATTATTACGCAAGCAGCGCCATGTGCAGTATAGCTTCATATGCCTGTCTGCGGTGTGAACATCATATTCACAACTAATTTTAATGTTACAATCTACAGGCTGTTCTAATTGAACGTAGATGTCCTGCTGCAGTCGCAGTCACTGTTTCCAAGCCACAGATATCAGAATTCACAAGAAGGCTTCTGAATTTAGAGGCAAGGATTGGTTTGTTGGAGGCGCGTTTCAGTGAGAAAACTCATCCTCCGACAGCGGATCAATCCACATCCACAGATCCATCTGTTGTTCCTTCAACGTCTGTGGATACTCAAATGGACTGCCAAGTCTTTTGAGATGTGGTCATCTCAGTCTGCTCACGAAGACCATTCGCTGTCAGCGCACCTGGGTAATGCTGATTTTGGTGTTCCTTCTTCAGCCTCTACACCATTAACTGTCCGGACTCTCAACCTACAAACCAGTTAGCGGGCTCAGCATCTGTAGGATTAAACAACAACCCAGTGGTGACGAATTCGATGCTCCATAGTGAAAATTCGCCGAATCAAGATTATTCAGCATTTTCTCATCCTTCCGTCATGACATCATTCCATTTGAGATTGCCTGAAACACCAAGAAACACCTCCCGTTCTCATCACCATTATCATATTCGCCAGTCTCATGCAGGGGGTAATCCTTCCAGATGTACTTTTAAATCATGTTTCAGTAGAGACCGAGAATAAACTGTATCTGGACTCAACAGGACCAGATGGGAAACCAAAGGCAGATCGTTTCGCTGTTCTGGGCAGGTTCTGTTAACTTTGACGGCTCCAGGGGGAAAAATGCACTACCCAACAACCTTCGTCAAGCACTTTCAGATGCTGTTGGTCGGAGATTCAACCCCGCAGTTCGTGACTGGAAGCTGATGAGACAGACTTAACGAACTTCTCCGAAATAGAACAACTTCTCCACTTTTTAAACAAAAAAAAGTTTAAAAAAAAAAAAAAACTTGCAGAACTCACTGGAGCACTTTCTGTTACGATTCGTGCGTGCGGGGGAGCGGGCAGGCAAGCGAAGCCGAAAGCGCAGGCAAACGGGTTTTACTAGGCATAGACAGGACCAACACAGTAAACAACATCGACTAACATCAATGACGGACACCCAACTAAGGAAGACATGGACTAATATACATGAAACAAGCCAAAATAACAGGGAACAGCTGGGCACAATTGTGGAAGCACACGTGGATAATGAGGGGGCGTGGCACACACGAGGAGCGGACGGAGCTGGGCGTGACACTTTTGATACTTAACAGTTGTATTCGTTGTCAGTCATATAATAAAAACTTGATTGTTTAGGATATCGGGGTGGCATGGTGGTGCAGTGGTTAGCACTGTTGCCTCACACCTCTGGGACTCGAGTTCGAGTCTCTGTGACATGCTGAGGCTAATTGGGGATACTAAATTGCCCGTAGGTGTGCATGTGTGAGTGAATGGTGTGCGAGTGTGCCCTGTGATGGGCTGGCCCCCTGTCCACGGTTGTTCCCTGAAAAAGACGAGCTACCTGTCAAACATGCATATCTTCATTTGATGTTGCTTTAAAATGTTGAAATTTATAATGAATTTCTTATCGCGCTTGCGTCATGTCCGAAAAACGTGTTTTAGCTTTCACTCTCCGCACAAATGATTGGATATGCACCTAATAGCGCACTATTTATATCTATTATTTTACATCTATAGATTTCATTTTAGCCAATTCGTGATTTGACAAGGCAAATTGAAACAGAGTAGGTCAACTCACTGTCTGCCGCTTGGTCTTTACTTTAAGAAACAAAAATCTTACGTTTATCGAAAAAAATGCTCCAAACTTTTTTTTTCTAAATTAACTTAATAAAAAAGAAACAAAATTATAAATACTTTGCCATTACATACAGAATGAATTACCGATATGGCGCGAGACATAATGACGATATGGCGCGAGAAACAATGACACCGGGAAAAAAATCCACTTTTCTCTCTGGCTGCCTGCTGTGAAACAACAGACATAACAAATACTGCCCAAATAGCCATCTTTGAGCGCGGAATCACTGCTGACAGTGCTGAGTTTGAAACGACCGAGGCATTGCTGTCTTTGCAAGCCATATTGCTTGCCATACCAAAGGTGATGATTTGTTTGAGCAAGTTGTTTTGGCAATGAACAAATTTGAATTACTGTACCATTTGACAAGTTAAGTGGCCTTGCCACCGATTGAGCTTCAGCCATCCTTGGCCAGCAAAAGGGATTAACTGCATTGTTTAACTCTTGGGGGTCCAGTGCATCGTCGTCGAGTTTTCGCGTCTATTTCAGTTTATATTTCGCTGAAATCTTACATCTGTACAATCATGAAAAAAACGCTGGCTAAATCCGTAATCTGTCTCTTTTTCAAAACGTCCATTGTCGGAAGTATTACAGTTTTTAAAATTGGTTTAAATCGGCATCGGGGGCGTGTAGTACCGCTCTCACCCGAAGATCGCTATTCACATTCTAAATAGCCGCATTAGTGCGTATTCAGATCGTATTCGCATGGTAATTTGATTAACAGTGCAGCGGTGAAACGATCCAGATACAGTACGTCCCCATCAGCGCCATAAAAGGGGGGTAGGGACGTGGCCAGGTGACAATGGCTCATTCATACACATGAAAGTTGCTACATATTCAATGAAAGGAGCCAGAAATAGTTACGAGTTAGCTTTTTCTTATTTATTTATCCAAATGAATGTTGTGTCGCAGCGCTGGGCTCAGAGTTTGGGGGAACCACCCCTTAAGACACCAATTACGCCACCCTGGGAATTGCGCCCAGGGAAATAGTTCCTGGGCTAAGTAAAACTCCAAAAAGGCACTCAGGTCCGTTATACAAGGCAGCAAGAGACGTGACTCCACTTACAGTCTTTTATTAACAATCACAATAAAACACCATCCACACGGCAAATTAAAACCTCTGGGCTGGTCCACACAGGGTAGAAGGTTAAGCAGTCAGGCAGAAGATGGCAGCCTGGAACAAAAACACTACAACTCCCCAGTCAGCACAAGTACGTCGGCGCCACGTCGCTGATACGCCGTTCCATAATGCAGACTCTAAAAAACAGAACGGACACAATGGTCACTTACATTGACATTAACCATTTAATAAGGTCTAATCATAAACAGGTTATCCCTTTAGAATTTGATGGTTCAATTTTTACCTGCAGTCTGACAGAAAAGCAACTTTGGGCATTAAAATCAATGAAAACCATGGGAAATAACTATGTAGCGTGCATGGGGAGGTTAAACCCATATTGTGTTCAAACAATAAGGATAAAAATCCCAAAAGGTCGATTTTTAATTTTGGTTAAACATTGGTTTTACTTACGAATAATCACATTGACGATTTTTGTATTTTTCATTGGTGTTTTATCCCCTCTGCCACACCAGTTAAGATGCACAGCCAACTGGGGATCAAACACCTTCCCACAGATCATCCAGACTGTTTTCTTCAGTGTTTGTCCCCCAGCCAGTGACAGTTTGGATACCTGGAGGTGACAACAGATGTTTGGTTATACAAAATTTCACATACTTTTGGGTAGTGTATGTATGTGTATGTATATAAGTATATATTATATTTCAGTATCCATGTATTATCTATGTACAAGGTAGTTTTCTTAAACCATAATCATACCAGTTTGTTCTTAAATTCAACATTTTCCAACTGCATTTCAACGTTGTTCAGGTCCTCAGTGTCTTGCAGTGGAAATCTCCCATCCTCTGCACACTAAAAAAAATAATAGATTCTTATAGAAAGACCTGGGTAACAGTGTGCACAAAGATCAGTAAATCTAGTAAGCTACATCGCAAAGTATTTAAAAAATCTCTGTAATTGAGTTAATAGTAATTCACTCAAATGTTATTGATATGAAATATAAACTTATACACCTTGAAACTATTATTTATACTAGGAAAAAAATAAACATTTCCAAAATCAATCTAAAATAATTTGATTAAAATAGATCATAAAGCAATTTGTACAGTGCACTTGCCGTTGTTAATGGTGCATTTCCAGGACTGTAACCCAACAAGGTAGGTATCTGGGTGACAATTTCAGTCATGTGTTGGACCTGGCTCTGCAACTCCCCCAACATCTGCAGGAGGATCCTCTCGGTCGCTGTAAGGACAATAGATAATACAGCATTAAATATTTAGACATACATCGAGACAGATGTGGATGTAGATTTGTTTACAACTTATGTGTGCATTGACTCGGTACAAGCTGCCCCGTGGGTAGCTGAGTCCTCGAAGGACTATCTGTAAGAATAAGACAGTAAAAAATTACTCTAAAACCCTAAGTGATCATAATTACTATCTTGTATCGTATTCTGATTCTTTGTGATTGAGTGCAATACTGCACTCTCTAAGTTACCTCTCATTCACACAAATAGCAATTCCATAAAAACAAACAAACACGATTGTTCTGGAATCTTACTTTGTTCTCCTGACAGGTGCAGAGGGTGTGGGACAGCCGGAGAGGATGTTCTTTCTGTAGGCGTATAATTCAGTGTTTAATTCCTGTGCAAGCGCACACATGAAACAGATTACCATATCATTGCACGCATCTTACGTGCACATTTTCTACTGTGTTAATAAAAAAAAAAACTTATAAGTTATGCAGTTTATGTTACTAACTTTGTTCCCTGAATGTTTGCATGTTGGTGTATTCCAGTGATTCTCCCTCAGTCTCTGGGTGACTATTCAGTGTGTTGGATGGTCCCGGAGAAACTAGATCTGCTTTTGTTGAGGATAAAACAGAAACAAAACAGTGGTAAGCATTTGGATTATGTAACCGAGTAATTCAGTAAAATGATGTTCGTCTTTGTACCTTGGAAGTGGTGTGTGAGACAAGGTCGAGGTGGAGGTGTCGGTGGTGGTGGCAGGAACGATAATTTCCTCTTTCTGTTAAAAGTATTCCCGCTCTGAGAGTAAGCTGAGGGACGTTTCCTCAGTGGAGAACTGTCCAACAAGGCAAATTGCCTTTTAGGTCTGGAAGTACATCAACAAAACACAAAAAATTAGTTCTGCAAATTAACCGAATACATCAAAATTGTCATGTGTGACAAACTTCTTTATTCCCATCCTGGCAAATATTTCAATATTAGATGCCCCTTATTCATAAGTAAATGTTTTCAATATTTGAAAAACACACTGCTAAATTGAATTTTCAGTATGCACATGTATTTTGAGAGTGATCTCACGCCATAGTAATACAACTCAAATTAATAGTAACATACAAACGCATCAAACAAAAGGTCTAGTATGGTAACCTTAGCATAGCCATATACATTAAAATGGTTAAAGTGTGATAAAAAGTTTGTAACAATAAATAATCAAAACACGATTGTTAACATTAATTTGTATCATCAAAAAGAAAAAGAAAAAAGATCATTCTGAAACTATTTATTTAAGAAAGAAATGATTTTCAGCCAACCTTTCCAACTAATCGTACGAGACGAAATAGACTTTTTTTTCTGTTTCTCTTTTAAAACAGGGAACAAAATATGTTTTAAAACACGATCCGTTTTCTTCCACACACACACACGCACACAAAATTAAGAACAATGGTAAAAACTTACCTCACTTATCGGCGACTGGGACAAAGGAAGACTCCGAGCGGGAAAAAACGAAGTCTCCGGCTACAAACACCCACTGAGAGTTTCAGCCACTTACAGGCAGGAAGTCTACTGTGGGCCCGGAAATGACGCTCTTGGAACTCGGACATTCGGATTTGGTGATAATTAAGGACACACATCAGATATCAGAGACACAGCAGCACATTGCCAAGTCTTCACTCACAGTGGGACATCTCTCAATAGATCCTCATGCACACATGCAAGTGCGCACTCTTATTTAAAATACAGTCATATAAACAGGATATCTTTAAACATAATTATCGATAATAAGAAACATTTAATGTCCAGTATATAAAATAGCTATGTAAATCATACCATGCCCTATATGACAAGTAATATTACTACATTAAATAATTTTATTACAGTAATATTACTACTTCCAGGGTCAAACAAACCCTTTTCTAAAAAAGATCCGACGTGATGCGTAGTTTTCCCTACCAAAAAGCGACCTTCGACTTAAAAGCGACGATCCGACGTTTAAGCAAGCAACGCTTTTCAACACCGCGACGATCTGACGTTTTCGCGAGTAAAACGCGATGCTTCGTAATGGAACGTGATCTAATTGCGACCATCCGCCGTTTATGCAACGTATTAATAATAATAATAATAACAGATACTTTATTGATCCCCGTGAGGAAATTGTTTTTACGCCTCCCTCAACTTGCTCTTTGCAGAGTAAGTTGTCTGCGAAGGGCAGCCACCCGTAGCAGCGCCCAGGGAGCTGGGGGTTAAGAGCCTTGCTCAAGGAGCCACAGACGTGCTAAGGCTGGGTTTGAACCGGCGACCTTGTGATTACAGGCACACAGCCTTAGCCCACTGAGCCACATGCTGCCGACGTACTTGTGCTGACAGGGTTCCAGGCACACATACCAGCTCCCTGCTGCTGCACACAATACAAAATGCCACCACAAAGTTCCCTTCCTCCCTAATGGCGTCCCAACCCAAAAACAGTCTTAAAACACACAGAAATAATAAAACCCCTCGCTCTATACAATTAATCCTGGCAGTGAAACAGGGAATGACAAGCCACCGATCCCCACATTCATAGTAGAGAGAAAGAGGCAAAGCAGCAGAATCCGTGTATCATTCGTTCATCCGTTTTTAATGTGAAACCAAAACAAGAAAAACGGAAAACCACTCGTATTTATCAGTTTTTGTTTCCAAAACCAAAATGACAAAACGGATAATGGCTCGTTTTCCGATTTCCCATTTTGTTCTTTTGATCAGATTGATCAAAATTTTATTAAAAAATTTAAATTGATCAGAGCTGCTTCGAGACGCAGACGCTTAAGTCAGTCACTCTTGTTCTTTCTATTCGTATCACGAAGCTGTAAAAATATATTTAGTTTCTACCTATATATATTTGGAAAGTAGAAGGTTTCTGAGGGTGTTTTTTTAATGTGTATATGACAAAAACTTGCGGAGTTA
This sequence comes from Paramormyrops kingsleyae, assembly GCF_048594095.1. Lineage (NCBI taxonomy): Eukaryota > Metazoa > Chordata > Actinopteri > Osteoglossiformes > Mormyridae > Paramormyrops > Paramormyrops kingsleyae. The sequence goes on along the minus strand of NC_132815.1, from coordinate 25,233 downwards.
TTTAAATGGTCTCGCGAGAATTCTGTCAGATCCCGCGCTGGCGCCCCCTAGAGCTGGCCATGGTGTTTGGCTAGAGAATGTTGTTCCTTGTGCCACCTGGTGGATATTATATGAAGCGCAACAACGTTTTAAAAAAATCTGAAAAAGCGCCTGCAGGGTGCCGCGTGATCACGCGTGCCGAATTGCAGGATGCCGCGTGAAAATAGACGCATTTCTAATGGCCAGATCTGTAAACAGGTAAAGCACACAAACACTCAAAATATATGTTCAAAATACGTTCAAAAACACTACAAAAAACAATCACAAAACAATCACTGCAGCTCAACACCACTCTCTCGCACCACTCTCTAGCAGCAATCCCAGCAATCCTTGTGCACAACCAATGAGGTGAGGGCTGTTCGAAACCAAACCCCTGAAGTTTATATAGGGCTCTTCGACTGATCCAGTACATGCTCATCTCAAATTTCTTAACAACCAAAGTAAATTAAATAATTAGGTAAAAGATTTGGCAGGGAAATGTCAGATATAGGTGAGTAGGTGGCAAAATGGTAATGATGATGCTAATAAGATGTTTCTCCAACAGCTATTTGCTCTTTGGTGCAAAAGCCGCAAGAGGAATTGGGAAATAAGGAAGTGGAGGTGGGAGAAAAGGAGGAGGAGGAGGAAGAAGAGTACGAGAACCCTGAAGTAAGTCTCACTAATACCTTGTATTGGGAAGCGATGTAGCCCTTCTTTGGTGTTGGCCTCTGCCCCCACCAGGCCTGCCTTAGTTTTAAAATGTAAATTGACGTTATGGTAATAACGAGTGGCACAGAGTTACTACTACTTCAAGTAACAAATTTTATTGACCAAAAAAAAAAAACCAATGAGCCACAGGCAAGGCCAAATAATGCAGAAAGGTATAAACTAAACTTAAAAACAGCAGCAATTGTAATCACTGCCTCTTAGATGAAAACATAGAAAGATATGTCTGCGCAGTCAGCTCACGAAAACAAAATGATATGGCTGAAAGCCCCGATACCTGCATAAGCACCTATGATCGAGCGGTACCAACCCGCGCTATGCAGCTAAATTCCCCTCCCATGGTATTAATAGCAAAACTCAGCACACAACACAGTCCCCAGCTCACAAATATAGCACAAACCATATGGTTGGCTAATACCCGGACAAACACAATCCACAGCACATATTACTTTCTCATAATAAACAAGTTTGTTACTCTATATATAAACATCACATATACAATAACAATGAAACAATATTACACAGCAAGCAAAAGTATTTTCCAGTGCAGGCCTGTTAAATATCATTGGCGCGCTTTACTTCACCCGTAATGGGCATCCAACAGTCTTGTACTCACAACCGTAGCGAAGCTTGTAAGTTACACGTCCAGGGAATCCGCACTGCAGCAATACAGCGTTGCCGGAGGAACTGCGGGCTCTCCCGGCAGCCACGCAGTGCTATCTGGTGAAATGGCGTCTCGTTGCTGCAGGCCTCAGAGAAACACTTGCTTCCCCCACGTCAGTGACTAATATACATCTTAAACTATCCCTGTTTATGCTGAAGCCTTTGGAAAGTAAACCGTAATAGTCTTAACTATCACAGTTCCTCTTAACCAAAAAAAATGCATAAGGGAGGAGAAAAAAAAACTGCACAACAACTATTTAACCGCGCTACACGCACTAGCCCCAGTGTAACCTCAAATAAAAAACACCTAGTATCTCTTCTGGACTCACCCAACGCTTTGCCCCTCCGTTAACGGCAGGCTAGACTACTATTAACCAGTCCCCAGTAACTACTTAAACATTAAGGCAGAATACGCTTAGTGAGCAAAAGGACAACCAATGTAATTCTGCCAGACGTTCCCAGCAGACCCGCACTATACGCTTCGGCCTGCCAGGCCTGGCCGGCTTCCTCCCCCACCAGCGGAGCCAACCCACCACCAGGTAGTGATCAGTTAACCCTTTGGGGTCTAGGGGTAGGAAACACACTTTCACTGACTGGGGCATGATCACACATTTCTTCAAATATCATAAACTTACTTCATGGCAAATAAATTATTTCTTATATATTTGTTTTGCCATTACACTCATCTTTATTTTAATATATATTGTAAATATGTCAGATTTTTGTTAAGTTTGAAATTTGACATCAAAGTATAGACATTGCAAAATGCAGTTTGGAACACTTGCAGAAACATTATAAAAGTACATAGTAAGCAATACTGGCAGTTTGTTTTGATCCCAGATATCTGATCACCAAAGTCTTGGCTATATGAAGATGACTAAATGGTGTAGATGCAACATTCATTTGGATAAATAAATAAGAAAAACCTAACTCATGTCACTATTTTCATTGAATATGTAACAACTTTCATGTGTATGAATGAGCCATTGTCACCTGGGCACGTCCCCAACCCCCTTTTATGGCGCTGAAGGGGATGTATCTGGATCGCGTTTCACCGTTGCGCTGTTAATCAAATTACCATGCGAATGCGATTTGAATACGCGCTAATGCGGCTATTTATAATGTGAATAGCGATCTTTGGGTGAGAGCGGTACTACACGCCCCCGATGCAGGTAAAACAAAGTAAGATGACATGGTTTACTTTTTTGCCAATTTAACCTAGTTAAAAAAACTTTAATACTTCCGACAATGGACGTTTTGAAAAGAAGACAGATTACGGATTTAGCCAGCGTTTTTTTCATGATTCTACATTAAGATTTCAGTGAGATATAAACTGAAATAGACGCGAAAAGTACGCGATGTCGCCGACGACATACTCGACCGCAGAGAGTTAACAGCTCCGCCCCTCTCTTCACCTGAGTGTCCAAGACATGCGGCCGCAAGTCCGATGACACGACTACAAAGTCAATCATCAAACTGCAGCCTAGGGTGTCCTGGTGCCAGGTGCACATATGAACACCATTATGCCTGAACATGGTGTTCATTATGGACAGTCCGTGACGAGCACAGAAGTCCAACAACAGAACACCACTTGGGTTCAGATCCGGGGGGCTGTTCCTCCCAATCACGGCACTCCAGGTCTCACTGTCATTGCCCACATGAGCATTGAAGTCCCCCAGCAGAACAAGAGAGTTCCCAAAAGTAGTGCTCTCCAACACCACTTACAGGGACTAAAAAAATGGTGGGTATTCTAATCTGCTGCTTAGCGCATAAGCGCAAACAACAGTCAGGACCCGTCCCCCCACCCAAAGGCGAAGGGAGGCTACCCTCTCGTCCACTGCGGTAAACCTCAATGTACACACGCCCAGCCAGGGGGCAATAAGTATGCCCACCACCGCTAGGCGCCTCTCCCCGTAGGCAGCTACAGAGTGGAAGAGGGTCCAACCCCCCTCAAGGAGGCAGGTTCCAGAGCCCAGGCTATGCGTCGAGGTGAGCCTGACTATGTCTAGCTGGAATTTCACCACCTCGCGCACCAGCTCAGGCTCCTTCCACATTAGAGAGGTGACATTGCATGTCCCTAGACCTAGCTTCTGCAGCCAAGGATCTGACCGCCAAGGTCCCTGCCTTTGGCCACTGCCCAGCTCACATCGCACCCGACCACTATGGCCCCTCCTATAGGTGGTGAGCCCATTGGAGGGGGGACCCACGTGCCTTGTTCGGGCTGTGCCCGACCAGGCCCTATGGGTATAGGCCTGGCCACCAGGCACTCGCTATCGAGCCCCACCCCCAGGCCTGGCTCCGGGGGGGGTGCCCGGTGACCCGCGTCCGGGCAAGGGAAAACGTGTATCCATTATGTTTCTCTTCATAAATGGTCTTTTGAGCCGCACTTCATCTAGTTCCTCACCTAGGACCTGTTTGCCTTGGGTGACCGTACCAGGGGCATAAATCCCCGGGCAACTAATCTCCTGGGATCACTGGAACACGCAAACCCCTACACCACGATAAGGTGTCGGCTCCAAGAGCGGTTTAATTTCTTTAAATTTAAATTTGTAGAAAAATATGTTTTTCAATTAATGCTTTGGTTGTAGCTTACATTATTGTGATTTAAATTGTTTCATTTGTTTCCCTGCCATAATGTATGCAATTGTTTAAATAAAAGGTTTTGTGCATTGATTGGTGGTAAAGTTGTCATTTGTGGTAGTTATACCTTAGCAAAAATTGACAAAGTGTGAAGTGACTGAAAAATTACTGATTTTTTTTTTTTTTTTGATGAAGGTCTTTTTTTATTGTTATTTCACAATATAACAGAACAGAACTATTCCCACTCTCCTATCCCCATAGTGCTGGAAAAACAAACAAATAAATAATTATAATAGAAAAGAAAACAAATAAATAAGTAAATAATAACAACTATAAATTAAAAAACAATAATAATAAAATAAAAAAAATAAAAAAATACAAAATAGCTTACCTATACACCACGGCCATAATTATGTCATTATGTTGGTTGCAACCATATTTTCGACAAAAGACATGAATGGTTGCCAGATAGCATAAAACTTCCCAACAGATCCACCAATGGTATATCTTATCTTTTCTAGATGAATATGACACATAACCTCTCTAATCCAACGCCCAAATGTTGGAGGATGATGGTCCTTCCATTTATAAAGAATAAGCCATCTAGCCAGCAAAGAACAAAACGAAATCATCATAGACTCGTATCTACTCAAAGGTATGTCAGTTGGGACCACCCTAAATACTGAGATTAAAGGAGATGGGTATACAGTTTTCCCACATATTTTAGAGATGTCAAAAATAGATTGCCAAAATCTATACAACTTAGGACAAGACCAAAACATATGCAACAATGTGGCTGGAGCTTGTTTGCATCGATCACACGATGGATCCATGTCTACCCAAAATTTGCACAGTCTATCCTTAGACCAATAAAGTCGATGTACAATTTTGAACTGTATTACCGCGTGTCTAAGACAGACAGAGGAGGAGTAAATGTTCCGGATAATTTTCCCCCAGACAGTCTGGAATGATTTCTGCTAACTCTAATTCCCATTTGTTCTTAAGAGTCTCTAAACTAGTAATTTGATATGAATTAAGTAGTGAATAGATTCTACTCATACTGTGTTTAGAATTGGCACTGCATTTGAAAAGGGAGTCTAAAAGTGTATCTGGGGGACATAAACAGAAACAGCTAAAGCAGGATGAAACAAAACATCTAAGTTGTAAATACCTAAAAAATTGGGACCTATGAATATTAAACTTTTCAGATAGTTGTTCAAAGGTGGCAAATCTATTTTCTATATAAAGGTCATAAAGAGATCCTATTCCAAATCGCGGCCATGCATCAAAGGCTTCATCTAGCACTGATGGAGTAAACATATGGTTTTTCGTCAATGGTGCAGCAGGCGACAACTGCATAAGATTGAATGATCGTCTAAACTGATTCCAGATCTTAACATAGTGTACAACAATTGGATTGGAAGAGTAGGTCGAAATGGATCATTCAAAGGGAAGCTTGGAACATAATAGGGCCATTGGGGAGGTGCCATCAATCGATGCTCGTTCCAATACCGCCCAGCTAGGGCTAGTCATATCCCTTCTCATCCAATACAGCAACGCTCTAATATTTGCTGTCCAGTAATAAAACATGAAATTTGGAAATGCCATACCCCCCTCTGAGCGGGGCAGCTGCAATACATTTCAACTCACCCTTGGTGGCCTGTTATTTCAAATAAAAGCAGATATCTGACTTTAATTTTAAGAAGAAGGATTTAGTTAGGAAAATAGGATTGAAATAGATAAAGAAATTTTGGAAGCACATTCATCTTGATTGAATTAATCCTTCCCCCGAGAGTGAGGGGTAGAGCATCCCAACAATCTAAATCATTTTTGAGACTTGATAATAAAGGTAGATAGTTCGCCCTAAACAGATCCTTAAAGCAACGGGTAACCAATACACCTAAGTATCTAAATTTTTTAGGACTAACCTTGAACGGGATTGACCCAATGCCTGCCCCATCCATAGATTTGATAGGCATCAGCTCAGTTTTTTCAAGATTAACTTTGTATCCAGACATTTTCCCAAATTTCACAAGCAAGGTTAGCAATTCAGGAGTACTAACGAGAGGATTCGAAATAAACAGCAACACATCATCTGCATATAATGAAACTTTGTGTTCCAAACCTGCCCGATATATTCCCTTAATAGAGGAGCTCTGTCTTAGGGCAATTGCAAGTGGTTCAATAGCTAGAGCATACAGGAGTGGAGAGGGAGGACATCCCTGTCTTGTCCCTCGTTGTAGCCTAAAAAAATTAGATAAATTATTATTAGTGCGCACTGCTGCCATAGGACATGTGTATAAAAGTCTGATCCAGGATATAATTTTAGGGCCAAATCTAAAAGCTTCTAACATTTTAAAAAGGTAATCCCATTCTACACGGTCAAATGCTTTTTCAGCATCGAGCGAGATAATCACCTCATCATCTCCAAGATTGGGCTGAGGATGCCCATACAGGATATTATACAGTCGTCTGATGTTAAAAAAAGAGTAACGGTCTTTCACAAATCCTGTTTGATCAAGAGAGATGATGCTTGGAACCACTCCCTCAAGCCGACGTGCTAAAATCCTTGCTAGAATTTTGGCATCAGTATTCTGAAGGGAGATAGGATGATACAAGCCACAATCGAGGGGGGTTTTATCCTTTTTGAGTAGTAGGGAATTACTGATTTTTATAGTTTATTTCAACTTCAACTTAGAAATGTCTGATTTACGACATGTCTTTTCCGGTTTTGTCATGCTAACTTAGCAATTTCGTAATTGTGACGTGTCTTTTCTGGTTTCATCACAGTAACTTAGCAATTACAGATTTGTGACATGTCTTTTCCTGTTTCATCGCACTAACTTAGCAATTTCTGATTTGCAACCTGTCTATATGGCCACCTGGTTTTATCATAACTTAGATTTTTAGTTCTCACTGCTATGATTGTTAGTAGTCACTGATTAAGTAGTAATTGATATGATTATCAGTACTGACCTTGCACAAAGATGCAGTTGTTCTAGAAGAAATGTTAAGTGAAATTATGTAGTTGTCCTTGCCAGATTTGCTAATAATAAATTATAGATTTGTTCATTATGGTAACCATACCCAGATTTGCTAAGTTTAAAATTACTGATTGGTTTATTAGGCTAACCATACCCACGTTTGCTAAGTGAAATTACGCTGTTGCTAATAACAGAAATGTTAACGGTTAAAGAAGATCAATGACAAAATTTAGGAGAGATACCTGTTACGTTCTCTGCTGCGGTCACGCAGTTTCGTTTTCTTTTCGGTCTCTCTCTCTTTTGATCCTCAGGTCTGCCCCCAATCGTCGTCGTTGCCTCCTGTGGTAGAAAAATTATAAATCAAGGACTTAGAATAAAAGTCTGGACCTCTTAGGTTGGTGAGTAAAGAAAATCTCTTTTATTCCAGCAAGTTCAGCAAAGCGCTCCCATCACACTCTGGCGCTTGGTACCAAGTCACCCCCCGCACACAGAGCAACCAGTAGATAAAACATAACTCCCAGGACTTCTAAGTCCTGATTGGTCATGAAACATCAACAAACTAAGCTGAAACGTAAAACAAACACAATTCTCCCGCTCCATTGGTTCACCTTGGTAGCAAGGTAAAATCCACCCATTGTACGCAACTTACTGGAGACAGCCTCGGCTTCTAGACTCTACATGAGATATGTATATAGATATTAATTATATGACATTGAATCACTGTTAATGTTTGGGTATTCCATTGATTAATGATTAACACATTGACATATTGTCTCTGAATCACTGGAAATACATGGTTAACATATGATTAGTATGATTAACATAAGTATGATTAACATGATGCGATCAATTGCATATAACATATTATATATTGACTACTACTATTCTATTAAGCTATAACTCTTTGTGCACCAGTTGGGGTGGCTTCGAGTCTCTTCCTGCAAGTGGTTTCTCCCCCCCTTTGCTCCACTGTCTGCCCCTCCAAGGTCCGAGCTTCTGCGGAGCCAACTGCAGGCAGCTATCACAAAGCGAGGTCACACAGTATTCAAAACAATCTCTTCTGGCCTAAGGCCTAAGACATAACAGACCCAATATGCCTCCTCTCCTGGGCCTACTAATGTCCAATTTTACTTCCACACTCCCCCCTTTTGAACACGCGAAATCCACGCTGTTCACACAGAACCAGAGTACACAGTGTAGTAAAACTCCGGACAATAGCGCAGCGGGGCGGTTGGATGGACCACGAGTCACCAGCAGAGTCAGCGTTGCTGGTCATATCGATGACGACCTGGGGTTGTGGGTCGAAGAGCCAGGCCGGGAGGAGAGGATCATCCCCGTATGGATCATGGGAAGACAGAACACTAGAGCAACACCTAAGCAGCAAAAAGATTAGCAGCAACACTACAAGTAAAAGCGGTTCTCCAAAACATTATAGCATCAATCCCAAAAAGAACAGTCACAATAAAAATAATTATAAAAAGGCAACACAGTTGTGACCCTCTCAGGGGCCAGTCTTGAAAGAACCACCAGGGTCAGACACGCATCTGCAGTGGACCCAATGGACCCAGGCGTCGATTCCCTCCACTTTCACTGCGTGAGGGGTCACCATCAGCACCCGGTGTGGTCCCCTCCATCTCGGCGTGTTCCATCTCTTTCTCCTCAAGTCACGAACCAACACCTAGCTCCCTGGGTCAAGCGGTGTCACAGCTCGTAGTGGTTCTCCCTCTGGAGTCCTCCAATGGGCACGAACCTGGTCCCAGGCTGCACCTATTGCTTGCCGCAAACCTGTAAGATAAGTCAGCAAATCCCCAGCCACGGTTTCCAGTGTGACATATTGCGAGGGAGACAAAACACGCATTGGCCTTCCTGTCAACACTTCAAAAGGAGCCAACCCCGTTTGGTGGTGTGTCCTGGCTCGCATGAATAACAAAGCCAGGGGCAGGGCATCAACCCAGGGCAGGCCAGTCGTCTCTGAAATTTTTGCCAATTTCAGTTTCAGAGTTCCCTGCATCCAATGGGACAATTTAGTCAGGGTCTCTGCGACAAACGCAGGACCATTGTCTGTGGTGATTTTAGATGGGATGCCCCACCGCGGAATCACCTCTTTCAGCAGACATTTAGCCACACTCAGAGCATCAGGGCGACGGCAAGGCAAGGGAATGCCTCCACCCACCTGGAAAACAGATCTACAATCACCAAACAATACTTGTATCCCCTGCACGGCGTTAGCTCAATGAAATCCATCTGCAGGTGATCAAACGGGCTTTGGGGACTCGGGGTCACTGCCAGGTCGGTTGGGATGCCCTTCCCCACATTGAATTTCATGCACACCATACACCTCCCGCAGAATTGGGCAGCAGCTGCGGCAAACCCAGGGGCATGCCACACCCGAGTCACAGCTGCTACCATCCCGTCACGAGACACATGATCCAGGCCATGAACTGCTTTGGCCATTCCTGGATATGCAGATCTAGGAAGATAAGGTCGGTTAGTCCCAGAATGTCGCCACACGCCTTCCCCATCACACTGTGCACCGTTCCGTTTCCATCCGCGGAGCTCACCCTCTGTAGCACCTGTTTGAATCAAAACAAGGTCATTATCAGTGCATAGTTTATCAACATCCATTGCTAGCAAAACCTTATTCCCAAACCCAGCGGAGTCTCTAGCTAAACTTTTAGCCCACTGGTCTGCGAGATCATTCCCCTGACTGATTTCATCAGTCCGAGTGGCATCCATACAGGAGATGCCCAAACCTAAGACTAAACAGCAATTGCTTTCAGTCCTAGGCATGATTGGCTATTGCAGGCCTTGGATTCAGGACTATGCACAGAGGTCACAGCCCTTGGTTGATTTGACAATTGGACTAGGACTGACAGACAGACTGACGTGGACGACTGAAGCCGAAGACGCCCTAATTGATTTAAAGCAGGCGTTAATGTCAGCCCCAGCTTTGGGAGTGCCTGACTATCAAAAGCCATTTGTTAAAGGGTAGATATGGGGAGTGCGTCAAGTAAACATTCACACCCTCCCGAAAGGGACTCAGAGATCGAGGGAGAGATAATGAGGAAATGTAATAAAGGGGATAAGGGGAAACAGTCCCCAAGGCAGATAATGGAACGGGTTACTGGCCTGGGACTAAAGAAGGCTTGTAACACATCGTCAGACTGGGGGTAGATGGCCAAAGGAGGGCACTCTAAACATACTGGAGCTAGAATGTTGTGAAACAATGTTAGAAAGCAGGGAAAATGGTTATTGGGGTAAGGGAATGTGCAGGCCAGAATATTATTTTCGGTGGAAGTCTGTGGCCTTGTTGAGAGCTAGGAAACCTAGGGAACAGTTAAGTGATAAGGAAAGCCGTGTAATGGTTAGCAGGGAGGAAAGGGGGGCCGATCCGACTGCTGCTGTTTCTCCGCCTGAAGCTGGTGCTGAGAAGAGGAAAAAGCCTAATTCAGATATCTGGTCCTGCCTGAGGTGTCCCCTCCTCCACTGCCGTCACCTGCACCTCGTCCTCCTGCCTATGTTCCTCCTCCTTTTTGGAGAGCTGAGCCTTCTGCCCCTGATGCTGAAGAAGGGGGGGAAGTGGGACTGATGCCACAGCATTCTGTGAAACAGGAAGACTTTCTCTACGCTGAGAATGAAGGTGGAAATGGGGGAAGACGGTTTCACAGTGACCTCAGAGGCTTTGGGACTGTTTTGCTTATCAGAGAAAGATAACTTTGCCACTTGGTGGCTAGTGGATGACACAATCCTGAGAGACTGTATCCCTGAAGGACAAGATCAGCCTGACAGATTGCATTGCACTGCTCAGTTTTCTGGACATGGAGGATTTTGAGACTGTTGTGCTTGATTACATCTATGTGGCAGAAGACAGGTCTGCTGCATCTGTCCGTTTGTCGGCCGGCCAGGAGCAGTGGTATGTGGGAGGTTCGGTCCCCCATGTATCATATGGGAAAAAGGGGTCGCTAGAATGGAAGGATTTAGGACCCTGGGTCGCTGAGTGTGAGAAAAGGACTGAGTGGGTACGTGTGAAGGAAGGTAGGTGGATGAGTGGAGATGGTCAGGTGCAGAGGTATAAAATAGACCAGTGCGTAGAGGTACAGAGAAAAGGGGACGCAATAGACAATAAGGGGAAAGGTATTGACCCTCTGCCATACTGGTTAGGGGATGTACCAGATTGCTTGTGGGCAAAAGGGAAAAATTTTGGTCGAGTGGTGTCAGCTGAGCCTTTGGTGGTCCACCCCAAGTCTGAGTCTCGGCCTCACAAGGCCCAGTATCCCTTATCTAGAGAAGCAGAGGAGGGAGTGAGAGAAGTACATGCAGATCTGGTGAAAAGGGGGGCTATTAAGGAAATAGCCTATTCTCCAGTTAATTCTCCTATCTTACCTGTGAAAAAGGCAAATGGTACTTGGAGATTTGTACAGGATTTGAGGGGTGTCAATGCAGCCATACACCCCAGAGCTCCTATTGTACCTAATCCAATCACGATTCTGGCTTCCATACCAGCGGAGGCTAAATGGTTCTCTGTCATTGACTTGGCTAATGCTTTCTTCTCTATCCCAGTAGATCCAGATTCGCAGTACTGGTTCGCCTTCACCTTTCAGGGGAATAGGTGGACTTGGACAGTGATGCCCCAGGGCTACACAGAGGCACCTAGTGTGTATGGGCAGGAGCTGGGAAAAATTTGGAGGGGTTTACTGCACCTGGGGGTAGCACACTGGTACAGTATGTGGATGATTTGTTGCTTTGCTCTCACACTCGTGAGTCCTGTAAACAGGACACCATAGCTATGTTAGACTTCCTGGCGAAAAATGGGCACAAAGCCTCAAAAGAAAAGCTGCAGCTGGTGTCTCAAAGGGTTAAATACCTTGGACATGTGTTGACAAGTGAGGGAAGGTCATTAGGACCAGACCGAGTGGCATCCATACAGGAGATGCCCAAACCTAAGACTAAACAGCAATTGCTTTCAGTCCTAGGCATGATTGGCTATTGCAGGCCTTGGATTCAGGACTATGCACAGAGGTCACAGCCCTTGGTTGATTTGACAATTGGACTAGGACTGACAGACAGACTGACGTGGACGACTGAAGCCGAAGACGCCCTAATTGATTTAAAGCAGGCGTTAATGTCAGCCCCAGCTTTGTGTGGGCCAGGCACTTCACTATTGCCACCTGTTCGGGTAGCATGAGAGCGTCCAACAATTGCTCCACTAATTGATGATGCTGAATAGATTTTCCAGTGCTGGTGCGAAAACCTCTCTGCTTCCACAATGCACCATGATCGTGACACACCCCGAAGGTGTATCTTGAGTCTGTGTAGATAGTGACTTTCTGTCCTTCAGGCAGTTTGCAGGCCTGTTGCAGTGCAAACAGCTTAGCCGCCTGTGCGGACCAATGTCTAGGCAGCTGCCCCCCGTCCACAAGTGATCCATCTCGCACCACAGCATAGGAGGTCGCTGGCGATCCATCCTCCAGCCGCAAAGAACTCCCATCAACAAACAGGATGTTGCCTCCTTCCAGTGGGATGTCAGTCAGATCCGGCCTAGGTCTGCACCCACAGTCGATGACCTGCAAACAATCATGCGGTTCTCCGTCCACCCCCGTGGGAAGGAGGGTCGCTGGATTTAAAGCAGAGCACCTTTCCACAGTCACATTTGCCAGTGTTAGCAAAACATTCTGATAATGCACTGATCGTGCAGGCGTCAAATGAGATGTCCTGGCCTGTGTCAGGATCGCGTGCACTGCATGGGGAACTCGAAGTGTCAGTGGATGCAGCTGCACTAGATCTGCACACGCCATCACTGCCTCAGCTGTTGCAGCCACCGCTCGAAGGCAAGGTGGTAATGCTCGAGCCACCGAGTCCAAACGCTTTGAGTAGTATGCAACCGGTTTGCACCTCCCCCCGTGATACTGAGTCAGGACTGAAGTCATGAACCCTTTTTTTTTCGTCCACATATTGCACAAATGGCTTTTGATAGTCAGGCACTCCCAAAGCTGGGGCTGACATTAACGCCTGCTTTAAATCAATTAGGGCGTCTTCGGCTTCAGTCGTCCACGTCAGTCTGTCTGTCAGTCCTAGTCCAATTGTCAAATCAACCAAGGGCTGTGACCTCTGTGCATAGTCCTGAATCCAAGGCCTGCAATAGCCAATCATGCCTAGGACTGAAAGCAATTGCTGTTTAGTCTTAGGTTTGGGCATCTCCTGTATGGATGCCACTCGGTCTGGTCCTAATGACCTTCCCTCACTTGTCAACACATGTCCAAGGTATTTAACCCTTTGAGACACCAGCTGCAGCTTTTCTTTTGAGGCTTTGTGCCCATTTTTCGCCAGGAAGTCTAACATAGCTATGGTGTCCTGTTTACAGGACTCACGAGTGTGAGAGCAAAGCAACAAATCATCCACATACTGTACCAGTGTGCTACCCCCAGGTGCAGTAAACCCCTCCAAATTTTTCCCAGCTCCTGCCCATACACACTAGGTGCCTCTGTGTAGCCCTGGGGCATCACTGTCCAAGTCCACCTATTCCCCTGAAAGGTGAAGGCGAACCAGTACTGCGAATCTGGATCTACTGGGATAGAGAAGAAAGCATTAGCCAAGTCAATGACAGAGAACCATTTAGCCTCCGCTGGTATGGAAGCCAGAATCGTGATTGGATTAGGTACAATAGGAGCTCTGGGGTGTATGGCTGCATTGACACCCCTCAAATCCTGTACAAATCTCCAAGTACCATTTGCCTTTTTCACAGGTAAGATAGGAGAATTAACTGGAGAATAGGCTATTTCCTTAATAGCCCCCCTTTTCACCAGATCTGCATGTACTTCTCTCACTCCCTCCTCTGCTTCTCTAGATAAGGGATACTGGGCCTTGTGAGGCCGAGACTCAGACTTGGGGTGGACCACCAAAGGCTCAGCTGACACCACTCGACCAAAATTTTTCCCTTTTGCCCACAAGCAATCTGGTACATCCCCTAACCAGTATGGCAGAGGGTCAATACCTTTCCCCTTATTGTCTATTGCGTCCCCTTTTCTCTGTACCTCTACGCACTGGTCTATTTTATACCTCTGCACCTGACCATCTCCACTCATCCACCTACCTTCCTTCACACGTACCCACTCAGTCCTTTTCTCACACTCAGCGACCCAGGGTCCTAAATCCTTCCATTCTAGCGACCCCTTTTTCCCATATGATACATGGGGGACCGAACCTCCCACATACCACTGCTCCTGGCCGGCCGACAAACGGACAGATGCAGCAGACCTGTCTTCTGCCACATAGATGTAATCAAGCACAACAGTCTCAAAATCCTCCATGTCCAGAAAACTGAGCAGTGCAATGCAATCTGTCAGGCTGATCTTGTCCTTCAGGGATACAGTCTCTCAGGATTGTGTCATCCACTAGCCACCAAGTGGCAAAGTTATCTTTCTCTGATAAGCAAAACAGTCCCAAAGCCTCTGAGGTCACTGTGAAACCGTCTTCCCCCATTTCCACCTTCATTCTCAGCGTAGAGAAAGTCTTCCTGTTTCACAGAATGCTGTGGCATCAGTCCCACTTCCCCCCCTTCTTCAGCATCAGGGGCAGAAGGCTCAGCTCTCCAAAAAGGAGGAGGAACATAGGCAGGAGGACGAGGTGCAGGTGACGGCAGTGGAGGAGGGGACACCTCAGGCAGGACCAGATATCTGAATTAGGCTTTTTCCTCTTCTCAGCACCAGCTTCTGCGGAGCCAACTGCAGGCAGCTATCACAAAGCGAGGTCACACAGTATTCAAAACAATCTCTTCTGGCCTAAGGCCTAAGACATAACAGACCCAATATGCCTCCTCTCCTGGGCCTACTAATGTCCAATTTTACTTCCACACTCCCAGTGGCGTATCGCTACCGGAACTTCCGCCCACCAGCTTCTTTAAAGAGACGCCGCCAGTGGCTGCAGGAAGTGGTAGCTGGAGAGCGGTTTTTGAAATTGTTAATTCTGTCCTATATATATATATATAAACATATATATCGCTTGTGTACCTCATGGCTTTTAAAAAATTGTATACCACTCACCTTGTGGGACATTTGCAGGTTGGGTCAGGTTTTTTTTCTTTATTTTCATTGGTCTTTTGTTATATGTTCCTCTCTATTATAAATACCAGTAATCTGTTTGTTTTCCGTTTCAGTTTTATATATTTACCATTGGCATTACGTAGGTTATTATGTTAGACACACTATATCAGGCGGACAACACCCTTGTAAGTTCTGTTTTCATGGTTAGTTTAGTGTAGGTAGGTAGGTTTTTATTATGTTTCTTTCATTAGAGTGGAGATAAAAACTAAGGGTAGGATTAGGGACGTTTTGTTTTACTCTTTTTATTACTTTGGTGTCGTCTGGGCCCAACCCGTATATACTTTGTGCTTTTGTACCTGCTTGTCTGCTACAAAATACAGAGAAAAATGTTTTACTAAAAGCCGTATTAGAGTGGTGTGTCGGGTGTCCCTGTCTCTGTGTACGTGGGTGCGCCTCTCATATCCCTGGCCGTAACAATACCTAACAATTTCATCAGTGACTATACAGTGACCACAAGTGGTCAGGAATGCGATTTCAGGTCTAACCTCGATTACTTAGCATTTCCGGAAATAATTGATGAAATGCTGTAAATCTTTCATGAAAAACCGAAAATTTCCATAATATCTAATTTAGACGGTTAATTACGATTATGGCTGTGGTTATTATGGCCCTGGTAAAACCAGGAACCATTTTGTGCACGGTCCTTCCTGTACCACGTCCTAGGTGATCAGGAACCACCATAATAGGTTGATTAGAGGTGTGTTTAACCTTCTCAGTAATTTTTTATTTCCCGAAATGATTTTTCCTTTTTGTTCTAAGTCCAGGACTTGCTCAGTTTCCAAGTCAAAATTTATTAAAAATCTTTGCTCGTCTTGCGGAGCACTCGTAAACCGCATCACTAATAATCTGAGTTTCCACTGTACTTTATTACATTACATCACTGCTGATTTAACACAAGTCCACAATTGCACTGTGATTATCATGATTTAAATAATTTAAAATCGTGATTTTCACAGTTATTTTCCTAATTTTGACATTTGGGGCCCAGGAAGATGTAGCCCTTCGGGCCCTGGAAGATAGGGAAAAGGGCCCTTCAGGCCCTGGAGGATGGGGCCCAAAGGTACCCAGGATTTAGTGCACCTTCTCTCGGTACACTTTAACCCTCTGGAGCCTAGGGGTAGGAAACACACTTTCACTGACTGGGGCATGATCACACATTTCTTCAAATATCATAAACTTAATTCATGGCAAATAAATTATTTCTTATATATTTGTTTTGCCATTACACTCATCTTTATTTTAATATATATTGTAAATATGTCAGATTTTTGTTAAGTCTGAAATTTGACATCAAAGTATAGACATTGCAAAATGCAGTTTGGAACACTTGCAGAAACATTATAAAAGTACATAGTAAGCAATGCTGTCAGTTTGTTTTGATCCCAGATATCTGATCACCAAAGTCTTGGCTACATGAAGATGACTAAATGGTGTAGATGCAACATTCATTTTGATAAATAAATAAGAAAAACCTAACTCATGTCACTATTTCTGGCTCCTTTCATTGAATATGTAGCAACTTTCATGTGTATGAATGAGCCATTGTCACCTGGCCACATCCCCAACCCCCTTTTATGGCTCTGAAGGGGATGTATCTGGATCGCGTTTCACCGTTGCGCTGTTAATCAAATTACCATGTGAATGTGATTTGAATACGCGCTAATGCGGCTATTTATAATGTGAATAGTGATCTTTGGGTGAGAGCGGTACTACACGCCCCCGATGCAGGTAAAACAAAGTAAGATGACATGGTTTACTTTTTTGCCGATTTAACCTAATTAAAAAAACTTTAATACTTCCGACAATGGACGTTTTGAAAAGAAGACAGATTACGGATTTAGCCAGCGTTTTTTTCATGATTCTACATTAAGATTTCAGTGAGATATAAACTGAAATAGACGCGAAAAGTATGCGATGTTGCCGACGACATACTGGACCCCAGAGAGTTAAGGTACCCACCGGTGGCCTCTGGAAGTAGGGACCGGTTGGTACCTGGAAGTATACCCAGTATTTAGTGCACCTTCCCTGTGTAGACATTGGACAAGGGGCCCTTCAGGCCCAAGACAGTTAACCTGCCTTGCCCCTTCTTAACCCAGCTTGGGGGCATTTAACCAACTATCATAATGCAAATGCTGATTTTGCATATTTATTTGGTTGATATTATACAGCTAACTATTATATGACCGGAACCACAGCATTTAATTACAGTAATTAAACATAACTTTATTGATAGCATAGTTTTTCTATAAACTAAACATTCATTTTTTTGATTATTAGCTTTTACATATATTAAGCAATGCATTTGTGATAGCAATATTTAAATAAATTAAATGTGTAGTTTTTTCAAATAAATTAAACATTTATTTCATGATTTCAGGCAGCAGCATTCCTGTAAATTATACAGTACATTCCTTAATGTTAGCATTTACATATATTTAACAGTGCATTTATAAATAATATCATTTACATATATTAATGCATTTGTGATAGTATTTACAGAAATTAAACATTTAGTTACTGAACAATATCATTTACAGAAATTAAACATTAAATTACTGAACAATAGTAATATTAATGCATTAGTGATATTATCATTTACAGAAATTAAACATGCTTTTGTGGACTTATGCAATTATGTAAAATCACAGTGCATTTCTGAAAACTGGTGGTGAAACCTGTGTCGTACTGATTATAACCTGGAGGTTATAAACTTGCAGATTTGCACTGTGATTATGTGCATATTAAATAATTTTCATTTATGTTCAGATTTGCATCATTTATTTTAATAACGTTTCAAATTTATGGTTAAGGAGGTGGTTTTGGTCATGATTGTGGTTCTGGTCAGAGTTATAATCATGGTTATGGTTATGGTTAGGCTTAGCAGTTTTATGGTTATGGTTAGGGCTACCGGTGGGCCCTGGGATCCTACCCAGGCTTTGATGCACCTTACCTCACCTACCATTCCAAGGAACCACCACTGGTTCCCTGGAGGCCCATGGTTTGACTTTGACTTATGGTTAGTGACATGGTTATGGCTATAGCTACCAGTGGGTCACGGGACTACTACCAGGGCTTAGATGCACCTTCCCCCGGCTACGATTGCAACAAACCACCGCTGGTCCCCTGGAGGCCCGTGGCTCGACTTTGACTTATGGTTAGCGATACGATTACGGTTAGAAATTGCAGTGGGTCCTGGAACTACTACCCGGGCTTCAATGCACCGTCCCCCGGCTACCATTCCAAGGAACCACCGCTAGTTCCTTGGAGACCCGTGATTGGACTCTGCGCTGTTACAGCCCACACACATTGACACAGTGCCCTGTTACAGCACACACAAAAACACACACAATGCCCACTTAGAGCACACACACACAGCATCCATTTCGGGCCAAAATTATTTTACTATAGACTTTCTTTACTTTTTATTTTTCAACTATCCTTGTTTATTTTACAGTGTAAGTAGTGAAACAGAGATAGATGTACATTATCTAATGCTTGGTCTCAGCCATTTTAAATATTACCTTGTTTTCCACTTGTTTGTAAAAGTAGATCAGTAGTATCTTGGTCTTTATGCCTTGTTCCATTTCCTGTGCCTGTATTATCTTTTTTATGCATTACAGTTGTCACACCCTGCCTGTACCGCCCTCATGTGGACCACGCCTACCTCGTTAACCCCATGTGGAATCCTTCCGTTTACCTGTTGTGTTGCATTTCCTGCTTGTAGTCCTGTGTATATTAGTCCGCGTTCAAGTTTGTTTCCCCAGCTCTGCCATTAACATTACATGTTTCCCCCTAATAAACCCTGTTTTAGTGTATTTCCCGGCTCTCTCCTCTGATTCCCTGCTCGCCCGACACGCATCATAAAAGAATGACAGACCTCAACAAGAAAGGATCCCCCCCCTAGCTGAGGACGAGTACCTCGGCTTGGTTGACGAGGTCCTTTACTGGCTGGCCCAGCCGGAGGTCCGAGAGGACCCTATAGCCCGGGCTTTAGCCAGTCACAGCCGGGACATCTTGGAGGAGATGTCCCTCGCTGAAGACGCACATCTAGCGGAGGATGTGCGCGACAATCTCCGGCAGCTGCGGGAGAGGCTAACCGGACGGGAAGCCCGGCCGATCTGTGTCTCCGGAGAATCTCAGCCTCCACCGAAAGCCCAGACTCGGAGGAAGAAAAAGCAGAGAGGGGCTAAGAGGCTCGAAGAGACGCCGGCAATCCCCTTATGGGCAGTAACCCTCTCGCTTTCCTCCCCCGCCGGGTGCTCGCCTGAGCCCCGTCCTATCCTGGACCCGGCGGTGTTTGAGACGGCTGAAGCGCGTGCAGAACCAGCTTTTGCCAAACGCTATTTCACCCTCCAGGGGCTCTACTGGATGGTGATCGAGGACCCAGCCATACAGGAGTCCGCTGAAGCTGTCCAGTCTCTGCTCCGCCTCCCTCTGTGTCTCCTCTGTTCCCTTCTGGTCCCTTTGACCCTCCTGTCTTTGCTCCTCGTCCCTCAGTGTCTCCCGTGTTCACTCCTCGCCCTGTTGTTCCTTCGTTTTCTGTCCCCTGTGTGTCTCCTTTCCTTGTCTGCCTGTCTGCGTTTCCTGTTCTTTGTCGGGTTCTGTTTTGGTTCCTGTCCTTGTCCGTGTTCTGTGTTTTGGTTTTGTTCCCGGTGTCCCGTTGATGTGCTTTGCTCTTGTTTTTCAGGTCCCAGTCTTGTCTCGTCCGTCGCCTCCCCTGAGGCGCGCACTCCTTGCAGTCCTGTGTATATTAGTCCGCGTTCAAGTCTGTTTCCCCAGGTCTGTCATTAACATTATGTGTTTCCCCCGAATAAACCCCGTTTTAGCGTATTTCCCGGCTCTCTCCTCTGATTCCCCGCTCGCCCGACACGCATCATAACAACAGTTTATAATAATAGTAATAATAATAATTTTAATAGGTCATGGAGGCAAAGGGTGACGAGCCTAACAAGGTATAACTTGCTGTTGCTCTTTCTGTTTCTGATACGTGACCATCACTACAGTTGTAGTGTATATAATACATATAGCTGAAATCATAACATCAAGTTATTTGAAATATCAATACTTAAATTAAATAGGTTAAATTATGCTACAACAGCTGGTAAAACCAATTCATGAAAGTGAAGGTTAAAAAGTGCTCAATAAAGGAGGGTTAGGGTTATGGTTAGGGGTTAGGGTTATGGTTAGGGTTAAGTTGTTAAGGTTAGGGTTTCCCCCACCTGCGCCCAAGGCGACAGTTAGGCACGGGCCTATCTGGGTCCATCCCCCGTAACATGCCCGTGTTTTTCCACAATACGGTTTGAGATGTCCCTTATACTAATCACCCCTTTCAAATTTCGTTGACAGGAGACGGCGGAAGAGGAGGCAGGAAAGTCCCAGGTAAGTATTAAGCACCAGGCAGCCATCCCGGAGGAGCCACATCAGGAGCAGCGACACCACCAGCAGGTAAGTATATCGCTTAATTGACCTTTTATCAGGTTCTATATATGTTCCTTAAATGACCTTTCATCAGGTTCTGTAATCGCCCTTTAATGCCCTATTCCTTTTCACGGTCTTACATGCGGCGCCCCCTAGAGATCCCCTGTGGTACTGCCACTGGCCCCTCGGGCCCCCCGGAGGCACCTCCCAGTGCCGCAGACCCCCCCAAGATCAATCCCAATCCATCCGTCACCAAGCACGTCCCCCATCTGTCCAAACTTCCAACAACTATACCGCACGTCCTTCCTCCTCGATGGTCTGAGGGAAATGACTACAATATAGTGAGGATTTCATGACCTTATATAGGGATTTAATAATCCTCTAAAATTTACATACTACTATGGTTAAATTACCCTTAGGGTTAGGGCCTAGGCCAAGATGGGCCTTAGGGTTACGGTTAGGTTAAGGTAAAAGTTAATGTTTTAAAACAACACTTATAGTGTTTTATGGTGCACTGGCAGCACTACTCCCTTGTCCTTATATATTCATATTTTTCACAGGGGGAAAAACCCTTTGATGGAGGTTATTCTAGGTGACGGTAACCTTAATAGCGGAGACGGCGACCTGGATGACTGTATTCCTGGAAGGTAAGTATACGGTAATCAAGATGTCAAAAGGTAAGTACATTTCTATTTTAATTTAATTTTATTTATTATCTTTCTGTTGACCCATCAAGGTGAAACCCGGAATGTAGTCTAATGACAGTTGTACACCTGATGCCAATGTTATGCCCCCTACTGGCAGGTATAATAATAGAAAATAATTAAGCCAACTAAAAGGTAAGTAAAAAAGAATAATGATGAAGCATATATCTAAAAAACAGGTTACAGTAAGTATTAATTGTAAATGAAAAAGGGGGGGGGCCCTCAAGGTTAGGGAGAGAGAAAGGGGTGTTAGGGGTAGGAAGAGAGAAGGCAGTCTTAGGGGTAGGAAGAGAGAAGGTAGTCTTAGGGGTAGGAAGAGAGGGGGTCTTGGGGTTAGGAAGAGAGGGGGTCTTGTGGTTAGGAAGAGAGGGGGTCTTAGGGTTAGGGTTAGGTTTGTGTATAGGGGCCGAGACCCCTGCCTGCACCCTGGCATGCCAGGGACACAGTAATGCACTGGCCAATCAATCAGGTTCATCGGTGCATCAGCCCGCTTACGCACCGACACATCCCTTTAAACAGGGTTTGGACATGCATAATTATCCCCATAGTAAAAAATGTCAATCTTTACCTTGTTTTCTCCAGGGGACGGCGGCGACGACGACATGGAAGGTCCAGGAGAGTCCCAGCAGCAGGAGGCCAATATGGGTTAAAGCCACACAGGGAGCAGTACACGATGCCAACAGGTTTATGCCCTTCCCTGCAGCTAAAGTACCCCGGTCCATCCTTGTTATGGGGTTTCGCCTAAATCGGATGTTGCCCCCTCAGATCTGCATTCCAATGTGGTTCACAGCGTGGTGGGCCTTTAACCTCAGCCTACGCCGGACCGCCTTCTCCCAGATCTGGCAAGCCGCCCACTATAGGCTGGCAACCACCTGTGGCACGGACTTTCACCTGAGGGCCCCCCAGAGGCACATCCCAGCATGCGAGTTAGCTCCAGATTCAATCCATTGCCATCCTATGCCAGGCACGATCCCAATAGAGATAATCCATTAGAACTGTGTCCCAACACCCTTCCTCTATGGAGGTTTTAGGGAGATTAGGATAAAACAGTATAGAAAAGTTTTATATATGGGAGTTATTTAAACCCTCCATAAAGTTATGTGTGGGAGTTATTTAAACCCTCCACAGTCCAATATCTGGGGGGTGAATTAATCCTCCCCAGGTCTGATTTCAGGCCATCCAGTGCCAAGCATCTTTCCACTAGCATTAGTTAAATAATATTATTATTTCCACAGTATAAAAAAAGTAAGAAATCCAATACCTGCAGCCTTGTGTCCCACGTCCTTCCTCAGTAGAGGCTTAAGGAGAATGAAGGTGACACAGAAAGAGAAACAGACATTGCCCCAACAAAATTAATCCATCCAGTGTTGTGTCATGCATCCTTCCTCTGTAGAGGCTTAAGGAGAATGAGGGTGACAGTGAGAGAATACAATACAACCCCTGTAAAGTTGATCCATCCAATATATAGTGTGTCCCACATCCTTCCTCTGCGGAGGCTTAAGGCAAATGAGGGGAGCACAGTGAGAAGCAGTTTTTATATATGGGGGTCATTTAACCCTCTACAATTTTAAAAGTCATTCTAGACCTTATTATGATTATATTTAATGGTTGTTTAATCATTAATGATTTTAAAAGTCATTTTAGACCTTGATATATTTATATTTAAATGTTATTTTAGATAAAGTGTTAATACAATTACATGTGGGGGTAATTTGACCCTCCATCATTGTAAAAGTCACTTTATACACTAAACATTTTTATAATGGGGGTATTTAACCCTCCAACACTTTCAAAGTCCCTTCGGACGTTAATATATTTATAATGGGAGTTATTTAACCCTCCATCATTATCAAACATGTCCAGACTATGAATTATATAAATAATTAATCCCCTCCAAGGGATGTAACCCCGTTGGATTACAATCAGGGGTGTATGGGTTCGAGGCCCCAAGTACAGTTGCACTTAGGGTTGAGAATAGCTTAGGGTTTGGACCCCAAAGTAAATTATCCTTAGGGTTAGGATCAGAGGTGCAGTTTAGGTTTAGGGCCCTAAGGTAAGTTATCCTTAGGGTTAGGGGTGTATTTGGGGTTAAGGCCCTAAGGTCAATTATCCTTAGGGTTGGGGGTGTCTTAGGATTAGGGCCCTAAGGTAAATTATCCTTAGGGTTAGGCATCCCAGTTGTGTTTAAGTTTAGGGCCCCAAGGTGAGTTATCCTTAGGGTTAGGGTTAGGGTTAGGGTTAGGTGTAAGTAGTTCTATCTCGATGACTCTCCCCACTCTGTCTGACGACTAGAGCAGTTTGGTATAGAGAGCCAAAGGCAATGCACGGGCCGGCGCTTGTCACTCTGTTCCCAGGGTCCAGTGATCACGTTCATTGCGGACTTTATGAGTCACATGGTGTCTCAATGATGTAAAAGTTTTTTAGAGTATTAGGTTAAAGTTTGTTTTGGTTCCAATATGCATTACGGTTAAATAGGTTTACATGATTTACCAATGTTAAAGGTTTTGGTCTGAAAGTGTTAGGCCTGTTTTAAAGGTTAAGTTTAGGCATATATCCTGATTGGTTAGGTTTAGAAAGAGACAAAGGGTAAGGCTAATTTAGTTAACTGAGATATTAGGTAGTTAAAAGAATTAATTTAGCTTTAGGTTTAGGCAATAACTCTGAGCGGTTAAGGTTAGACATTGATTAAGGATGAGGCTAATTAAAAGTTTGGTTTTAGGTCATAAGAGGGTTAAGTAGATTGAAGTTTAGATTGAAGTTTAGATTGAAGTTTTAGATTTGAAAAGGTTTACGGTTTTAAAAGAATTGTGGGACACCTCATCAGTGGTGTACCTTGAGATCATCGGGTGTTTCACCATTTACCACCAGACACCCTCACTCGAAGGCAGGACCCCGGGGTGATCAAGTCCCGGGGCGTGTCCCATAGTCAATTAGGTTACGGGTTAGGCTAAGCTTGGCATTAACAGTTAAAGGTGGTTAATTAGATCTTTTAAGAAAAATATTTTGTCTGTGCCAAGCTTTAAGTTTTGTTTAAAATTGTTGGTTTTGTAATTGGATGGTAAGTATTTTGGCTAAAATGGCTACATCTGAAGGTAAGTTTGCGAAGGTAATTGTTTAGGGATTTAAAATTAAGTTAAAATAAGGGAAGGTAGAATCAAACGTATGTGGTGCAAAGTGTGCTGTTGCATGAGCGGGGCTAACCCCCATAGAAGACTTGGCCACGTTTAAGGTCTTTGACGCCATAGACCACCACATCCCACGTGCTGTCCAAGTGGACCTGGGAGGGCCGTATACTTACCCCTTGTTCAGGTTAACAGATTGCTTGTTGACACCGTAAGGTTACCACAATCTGCCCAGACAAGGTTGAGAAAGTGTGTCTCCTATGAAGAGGTCTGGTCAAGTCCCCAAGGAAGGAAGAAGAACAAGCAGACTAGCAGAATCCAAGAAGAAACCTAACGATGGTTCTAGTAGGGTGAGAGTCCCCTGGAAGGTCCACAGCAAGAGCCTTCAAAAAGGCCTTAGTAAAGGAGATTATGCTCAAGGTCCTGATGAAGGTCTGGAAGTCTGGAAGGTCTTGAAGATGCCTCGTGACGATGGGGTGTGTACAAGAAGGCCCAGGGCCAACCGGGTACCCCATAATGGGAACACGGCTTTCCGCTCACGGTGTCGGAAGAATAATGAAAGAATGAAAGAAACCTACCCCGTAAGAAGATAGGGGAGGTCGAGACGAGTCCGGTGATATGCTTTATATCTCGATCGGACTAACGGAAGGCGAGATATTCACGTGTAAAGAAATTTTCCATCGACCAAGTGCATTATGGGTAAAAATCCTGGATAGACGTGGTTAAAACCAGAACGTGGGAGCAGTTTGCATAATTAACCGAAGTGCATTATGGGAAAAAAAACCTGGATGGGCGTGGGCAAAACCAGAAAGTGGGAGGAGTTTGCATAATTAACCGAAGTGCATTATGGGTGAAAAGAACAAAACTGACACCGTGAGTGAAGATGAACGTGAAATTCATGGGGTTACGGCCGAGACGA